>NC_140026.1:14493514-15132631 GCF_964263955.1 Coregonus lavaretus | reverse complement strand
GCGGGGATCGAACCCACTACCTTGGCGTTACAAGCGCCGTGCTCTACCAGCTGAGCTACAGAGGACCACAAGGTAAAAACCACAAAAGGTAAAAACCACAACAGCACAACATGAGATAATGAAAGATAGAGTGAAAAGGGGAGACAGGGCGATATACAGAGAGGCCTTTTAAGGAGGGCGACTAGAAACGATGGGTGTTGGGTGTTGTTGGGTGTTGTTGGGGGGTCTTAGAGTTGTTGTAGTCTCACCCCTGAGGTCCTCTCCGATGCCCAGGGCCAGTCCATCCTTGGTCCACTGCACAATGCCCGAGTAGTTAAACACAACGCAGGACAAAATCACCCTCTGGCCCAGCACCACCGACTGGTCCGCTGGCTCCTGGGAGAAACGCGCTGTCCACACTGGGGTAGGAGAAGGAGAGAGGGAGGGAATAGAGGGAGGGGGAGGGGGAGGGGAAAGGGGGAGCGAGAGAGATGGGGGGAGAGAGAGAGAAGGGTGCATAAGCATTGTTACAAACATATAACATCACATTTTGTTACAAGCCCACAGCTGTGTTGTTGTTAGATTGTTGTTACAGTAAATACATACATACAGCGTCATTATACACAAACTGAGAATAAACTGTGGCCATGTAGGGCCAGAAATGTGCATTTCACTCATTGGAGTTTTTGTGGTAAAATTAGTAGCTAGGCATAAAAGTTAAATTTCTGATGGTGTGTTTGATATGGTATGTCGTTCTCCTTCAACTGAAGACAAGGATAACCAGTTGGAGATTGAGGGTGCATTAAGACACTGAGATACAGAAAGATTAGGAAAATAGTGAGAAAAATATTTCAACAATGGAGAGAGAGATCGAGGGGGAACGAGGGAGTGAGACTTGAGATGACTCAGGAGGAGAAGAGAGGAGAAGAGAGGAGGAGAGAGGTAGATCAAACCCTTAGGATTTAACCCATCGGGTCTCACCCCTATCTCCCAGTCCCCCATGGTTCCCTGTCTTAAACCTCTCCTTCTATCTTTATCTCTCTCTTTCCTTCTCTTTCTCTCTCTCTCTCCATTCCTCCCTACATTATGAGTCATCTCCCAGGCTTCCCCCCTCTCTCTCTCTCTCTCTCTCTCTCTCTCTCTCTCTTTCTAACGTCTTACAGTACATGTCATTGTCTGTACTCTACAGGGCTGTTCCAGCTCTCTACTGAGAGCCACCATAGTTCTTAGTTCTTTCTGCAGTCTAAACCTGTACTGTATTCATCTGATGAAGTGTTGTGACTGCTCGTCCAATATGAAAAAGGTTTTGTTCCACGGTACATAATGACATACGCTGTAATTAAACTGCTCATCAAGACCGCTAAACCATGAGAGAATGACAATCCAAGTCAGATTTACGTCAAGCGTTCTTTTAGTTATGTTGTTTTGTTTCTCTTGTCCGCCTCTCTCTCCTTCTCTCTCTGAATGTACAGTATACATACAGTGTAATGTACTGTTTTCTTGACTGGACTCGTAAACAATGAAAGAAGGGCAATCGAAATGTATTTGTCTCACTTCTTTGTGATGTTTCTCCCCTCCCTCTGTCTCACTATCTCTGAATGTGTATAGTTTTTATTAATGTATACATATATATACAGTACCAGTCAAAAGTTTGGACCCACCTACTCATTGTACTACATGTGTTATTTCATCGTTTTGATGTCTTCACTATTATTCTACAATGTAGAAAATAGTAAAAATAAAGAAAAACCCTTGAATGAGTAGGTGTGTCCAAACTTTTGACTGGTACTGTATATATATATATATATATATATATATATACATTTTTTCATATATATTTCATTTTTTGATAAACAATGTCTTTCTGAATGTACTGTATACTATATATACATAATATATGTATATAATATATGTCATTTACCCATACTGCTTTCTATTTCCGTGGTCCTCCTCCTCCTCCTCTTCTGGTTGGAGGGGGTTTAGAGCCACACTGTCACAACCCATTTATCACATTAAATATCAGCCCTCTAGCACTTTCACTCTCTCTCTTTCTCTCCCCATTCCCTCTCTCTCTCACACTTCTCCTCCCTCTCTCTCTCGCTTTCTGAACCCTCCAGCGTTCCCCATCTCTCTCACTTTCTTAACAACTGGCATATGCCTGCGCATCCCTCCATGACCCCAAGTCTCTCTCTCTAACTCCCTCCAATTCTCTTTATTTCTGTCTCTCCTTTTCTCATGTGTGGGCATACTGTACCCCCTCCAAACCTGATTGAATGCGTGTGATTCAAGGAGGTAGCCTACAGTATGCCTGATATCGTGAAAAAACAGTCATGTGTAAAAAATGTCCTGGACAATAATAGCAATGGGTTCTGACAGAAGCAGAACATAAATGATTCCAAAGAGAAAGAGCAAACATCATGCACATACAAACGATGTGCATTTGTATGTCTAGCATAGGCCAACTACAAGTAAATCACAGACAAAAATAGAAAAGAGCAGTGGTCCTAGATTTGAGCCCTGTGGCACACCACGTTAAAGAAAAGGCTGCTTCGAAAGTGACAATATCAATGTGATCCACCATTAGTCCAAATGTAAGCCATGGGATGACTACGAATACCTCTAAATTAGGCTCCTATCCAGTCAGATCAAATCAACGTAGCTCGCTAGATATGCTATCTAATCTGTTAACCTCCTCTGACCACGAGTATAAGGCTAGAATGCCATGTTCCAACAACAACTAAGGACCAAACAGCCCCAGGGCAGACAAGGCATCACTCCCTCTACCTTAAACACCACTTGACAAGGTATTCCCTTCACTGTCATCCAAGAAACCACAAACAAGATCCCCACTGGGACTATGGGGAGGCTATTTCAATAGCTTGACAATGAGAGCACACAGTGCCTTCCCAGGTAATGCTAGACCTACATTAGGGGCAAACTGAAAATACAGTCTATATCATATCATAAACCATATCAATATGTTATCTGCTCTGTGTATTTCCATACTACTTACTCATATAATTATTCAATATACGTGTGTCTGAGTAAGAGACAATGAGAAAAAAGCTATAGAAAGAGAGCAGAGAGAGGTAGATAGGAAGAAAGGAAAGACAGAAGAGAGAGAGAGAGAGAATGAGAGAGCGAGAGATAGAGCGAGAGAGAGAGAATGAGAGAGAGAGAGAGAGAATGAGAGAGAGAGAGAGAGAATGAGAGAGAGAGAGAGAGAATGAGAGAGAGAGAGAGAGAGAGAGAGAGAGAGAGAGAGAGAGAGAGAGAGAGAGAGAGCGAGAGAGAGAGAGGGAGAGGGAGAGAGATAATGAGAGAGAGAGAGAGAGAGAGAGAGAGAGAGAGAGAGAGAGAGAGAGAGAGAGAGAGAGAGAAAGAAAGAAAGAAAGAAAGAGAGCTCTTGTATTCTTCCATAATGTGGGTTATGCTGCAGTGACAAATTTAGAGTGTCCTGATTTCCTTGAGTCAGTGATCCCCAGATACCATCGAGAGACTCCGAGTACCCTGACCGCACAAAGACATGGTCACAAAGAACCCTGAACGCACACACACACACACAGTTACAAAGAGCCCTTATGAAACAAACACACATGCACGCACGAACGCACACGCACACAGAATCAAACCTCTGCCACACAGACATATGACGACAAACTATACCGCGTGGCTTCGCAAACACACTCACGGTCAAACCTAACCCTTACCAGTGACCACATAGAAATAGCATACCCTGTCAACACACACACATAAACACACACGTCAAACCAAACATCGACCACATTGACTGTCTATCTATAACATGCGGTCGACTAGACACATCACGGTCACCAAACCCTATCCACACAGACACAACGACAAGCCAAGCCCTGCTGTCAACAAAGCCACATTGACACACCAAAGCCTGAGCACACAGTGAAATGGCACGAAGTGCTGCAATTAACACCTCTTGTGCCTCACAAGCCTTTCATCTTAACAATAACACAACATGTTACAGACTTGCCCTATAGCTGTGTGTGAAATATTGTGTGAAAACTATTCCAGCCACCCTGCTAAGAGGAATGCCATCAGGACAGATTACATACGTCTTTAATTCCTAGATAGGATGCCCTTGCATATCTCACCACATGTATGTGATGAAGTTTTACTGTCTCCTGAGCAACAAAAGGCTACAGTATGATGCCATGACGTCAGGGCTTTGTCTGATGTGCCTGAATGAATTGAGTGCATCTTATTAATCCTTTAAAAGCAATAATGTTTGATAAAATTACATTTGTATGGATTTATCAATCAATCTAATTATCTATATCTGTCTATCTATCCCTGTATTGCTCCCTCTCTATCCCTCTCTCTCTCCCTCTCTCTCAGTCCTGCCTTTCTCTGCCTCTTTCCACTCTAGCCAATCCTGCTCTGTCGTTGGATCATAGACATCACCATAGCAACAGCTGACGTCTAAAGTAACTGCCCCCAAAAAAGTTGTTTTGGTGTAAGTGTGTGTGCATGCATGTGTGGGTGTGTATGTGTTTGTGTGTGTGTGTGGATATATGAATGTGTGTATGTGTGTGTGTGTGTGTCTGACAAAACCCTCCCTTGTGTCTGATACACCCATTTTCTGCAAAACATTAATCATGACCTCATCCCTCCACCTATCCAATTAATTGTCCAATGCGCTTTTGTCTCTTTCTCTCTTTCATTCTCTCTTTGTTTCTCTCTCTCTCTGTATTCCCTTTCAGCTCATATTATCCGTATTCGCTTTCACTATCTTATCCATTCAATATGGAATACGTCTCTCCTATATGTGGACAGCAGTTGGTGATATTTAAATGCCTGAAAATGCAGGAAAGGCAGAACAAGCAAAGAGGTGGACGGGTGACAAAACTGTGATGAAGATGAGGATGAGGGTGAGGATGAAGATAGTTTTGAGGATAAGGTCACAATGACAAAGTTAGGAGTGGCACTGTCGCTGCCTGACACCACCTGAGTCTAACTGACTATAATCACATGGCGGCATCGCAGACTAGACTGGGCATAGCCTATCGCCATGGTAATACTGCTATATGGCTATAAGGATAGAGGGAGTGAAAATATAGAGGGAGAGAAAGGAGAGAGGGAGAGAAAGGAGAGAGGGAGAGAAAGGATAGAGGGAGAGAAAGGATAGAGGGAGTGAAAGGATAGAGGGAGAGAAAGGATAGAGGGAGAGAAAGGACAGAGGGAGAGAAAGGATAGAGGGAGAGAAAGGAGAGAGGGAGAGAAAGGAGAGAGGGAGAGAAAGGATAGAGGGAGAGAAAGTATAGAGGGAGAGAAGGGATAGAGGGAGTGAAAGGATAGAGGGAGAGAAAGTAGAGAGGGAGAGAAAGGATAGAGGGAGAGAAAGGAGAGAGGGAGAGAAAGGATAGAGGGAGAGAAAGGATAGAGGGAGAGAAAGGATAGAGGGAGAGAAGGGATAGAGGGAGTGAAAGGATAGAGGGAGAGAAAGTAGAGAGGGAGAGAAAGGATAGAGGGAGAGAAAGGAGAGAGGGAGAGAAAGGATAGAGGGAGAGAAAGGAGAGAGGGAGAGAAAGGATAGAGGGAGAGAAAGGATAGAGGGAGAGAAAGGATAGAGGGAGAGAAAGGAGAGAGGGAGAGAAAGGATAGAGGGAGAGAAAGGAGAGAGGGAGAGAAAGGATAGAGGGAGAGAAAGGAGAGAGGGAGAGAAAGGATAGAGGGAGAGAAAGGAGAGAGGGAGAGAAAGGATAGAGGAATGAAAGAGGGACCATGCTGCCATCATGTCAGTTAACACACAAAGGTGACTGGCTGGAGGTGGAGAAAACAGGGGGAAGAAAAGGAGAAAGAGAAAGAAGCATTGTGTCCATTTATTCCATTCACTGTCATCTTACCTCTCTATCCTCCCCTTTACCACTCCTAGACCCCTCTCTTTCCCTGTCCCTTTGTCACCATGTACCCCGGTTCCTTTCCTTTCTCTCCCAGTTCTCTTGCTTTCTTTCCTTTGTCTGTCCAGTGGCACATACTAAGAAATAATCACGCCTTCCCTCCCTCAGTCTTCCTCTCCATCTCTTTACATTTTCCCTCTCTACCTCGCCATCGCTCCTCCTATCTTATTTATTTCCCCTGTTCCCTCTGTTTCTCGCTCCCTCTATCCATGCAGCCCCTGGTAACATGGTTGCTATAGAAACAGATTTATTTGGAAATGGAGGGAAGATAATTATTTCCTCTCTCTCTGTATGTATGTGTGCTTTTTCTCTATGTCCTCTTCTCTGGGGCTAATCACTCATATTTCACATCTCAGACTTTCCCACGGGGGGCCAGTATGAAAATGTATGCACTCACTAACTGTAAGTCACTCTGGATAAGAGTGTCTGCTAAATTAGTTTTTTTTTTTTTAAGGAAAAAAAAGAAAAGTCCTTTATTTGTATTGAACCACCATTACATACATTGTTACCATGGCTACAGCCAGTGAGGACCACTGACACAATGATAGACACAGTGGCCATGGCAACCCCCTGGGATCAGTGCAGGGTAATAAGATAATTCATGGTCAAAGTGTCTGACACGTTACGGGACCACAGGAATATGCCTGGGCTTTTCACAACCCTTCTCTTCAAAATAAGCCAGCCCTGGCCCTCCATTGTGAAACGAGCACGTGAATGAGTGACAAAAGAATACTTGAGGGAAACGAAGGGTGATTACCATGGACTACCAATGACAGGCAGCTTCTAACACTGATCAAGGGCTACGCTATACACAAATATCAAAGTGGTGTTTTGTAGTAAGCTAGGTCCTTGTTCTAGAATATTGTAATTCAAACTCTGAATTAGGTAGCAAAATCAATACCGTTATGAATCAATAATTCACCACAGTGGTTTCCAAACTATGTTTAGTTGTGGCCTACCCTGTGACCCACCACATAAACAAACAATATATCCAGCCAGACCTCAGTCTATCGCTGCAACCCGCCTATACCTTTACCTACCCAACCTAAGGGAAACACTGATTTAACTATTCAAATACCTGAGGTTCTATTTTCAGTGCTTTCCATAAATAATGCTCTTCAAGGTCTACTCTAATTCAATCCAGTTCAATCTAATTGTATTAGTTTGTCGCTTCTTACAATGTCATCCGTCACAAACTATCTAATAAAAGCTGGGGCCTTGACCCCTGGAGCGATGTTATGTTATATATTCATGGACCAGGCCAAACACCCCTGGATCACTAACATCTGCAGGCTGTTGAGGAGGAGGTGTATGGCTATAGAAACACACTATGTAAGGGACTTAATAGCAAAGTGCTAACCTACTGGAGTGTATCATTGCAAAATTGAAGGAATTCTCAATTGAAAGTCTACTGTAAGCTCAATAGTTTAACAGTTATTAGAAAAATGTTTACATGTCAATGAGCACCCTGTATGGAATTGATGTGGATAAGCTGTATTTAACCATATCCTTCTCCCTCCCAAAAGCTATCTGGTTAACCTGACTATTTCCCTGCAGGCTAAATGGCTGTACAGCTAGCAGTGTAGACCAGCTAATAAGCTTATTAGTTAGTTGGCTAGCTGTAATGCTGTTATTGTAGAGAGGGAGAGAAAGATGGATGGAGCGACACAAATCTCCCTCCCCTTCTCGAGGAGAAACTCAGCGAGCGAGAAATGAAATGACATCATCACCCGTCGGCCACATTCCTACAGGGGGAGGAGGGAGGGATAGAGGGATGGGGGGATGGAGGGAAGGAGGGAGGGGGAGAGGGGGACAGTGGGCGAAGAGGGGGAAAGGGGAATGTCCCAAAACTTTTTAGAGAGAAAAACACGTTCCACAACAGCAGTGAATCCCTCTCCTGTGTGTGTGTGTGTGTGTGTGTGTGTGTATGTGTATGTGTATGTGTGTGTCTGTGTGTGTGTCTTCAGTACAGGGTTTCTGTACTCTTCCTTCATCATGTGCTCCCTCTTTTAATTCATGTGCTTCTTCTTCTGACCCCTCCCCCTCTTCTCTCCACTGACTAAAGGAATGTGAGAACCACATCTGGAACTTATTAGAGAGAGAGAGAGAGAGAGAGAGAGAGAGAGAGAGAGAGAGAGAGAGAGAGAGAGAGAGAGAGAGCGAGAGCGAGAGAGAGAGCGAGAGCGAGAGCGAGAGAGAGAGAGAGAGAGAGAGAGAGCGAGAGCGAGAGCGAGAGAGAGAGAGAGAGAGAGAGAGAGAGAGAGAGAGAGAAGAAAGAAAGAAAGAAAGAAAGAAAGAAAGAAAGAAAGAAAGAAAGAAAGAAAGAAAGAAAGAAAGAAAGAAAGAAAGAAAGAAAGAGAAAAATAAAAAGTCTGAGGGGTAGATGGAAATAGAGGGAGAGGGGAAAATAGAACAAAAGATATGAGGGGACAGAGAGAGAGAAGGGAATCAAGCTGAGCTAGCAGAAAGAAGGAGGAGGAGAAATTGAAGGATGGAGAGAAGGGAGGAAGAAAAATGGAGGGAGGGAGACAAATAAATCTGAATGAAGAGGGAGAAGATGAGAAGCTTCAAAAGTGATTAATGCCAATGAATTCTAGTCTAAGGCAAGGCATGTGCAGAGGCATCTTCCAAGGCCCCGGAGCTCAGGGAAGGAGGGAGAGGCCTCAGATGTGGGTTAAATAATTCTGATTTGAGCGTAGCCCTTGAACTCGCTCTTCCATATTCTCTGTGAATGAGGTGTGTGTGTGTGCGTGTGTGTGGCTAGCTGTCCCCACAGAGGAACCAGTCAGGCTTGAGAAATCATCCCTTTCTCTCCAGCTGGCCCACCCCTTCACTCTCTCCCTGCCTCTCTCTCTCTCTCTCTCTCTCTCCTCTCGCTTTCTTTATTTTCACCCCCCCATCCCCCACTACAGCCACCCACCGAAAAAACTATAATCGGTCTTGTTCTGGCCCCCTCGACTTCACCCACCTGCCCACCAGACCACCCCCACTACCAGTGCCACCCTTCCCCCACCCCCAAATTGGTGCTCGGCAAAATGTAGACACACAATTTGAAAACATGGCAAAGAGGCTGAGTCATATGTGATAGACTTGGCTCTTTCTCTGCCTCTTTCTCTCTCTCTTTCTCTTTCTCGTTCTCTCTCTCTCTTTCTCTCTCTGTTTCTATCGCTTACTTTCTCTCTTGCTCTGTCTTGCTTTGTGGCTTCTTACAGAGAACATCTTATGAGAATGTTTTCAGAACTCCATTGGTTAGCCCAGTCAAACAGACGATAAATGTAGTAGGGGCTTTAACTCCTACTGCTGTACGACTTTTAATTATCATAACCGAACGGCTTGCTGTAATTTGGAGCTACATAATGCTACATGTGTAATATAATTTATTACAGTGGTTCTGATCATTTTATAGGTTAGTATAAAGTGGACACGATAGGCCTAAACAATGAGCCTTATCTAATTTGTAGTTTTGTAGCAATAATATGCATGTTTCATTTTTTGTTTTTTTCTAGAACAAACAACATACTAATACAGCCATACTATTATGACAAAGTACCAAACAAACATGCAATAAAGCATCAAGTCACATTGTGTTGATAGTGAAAGTAACACCGTAGCATAGCCATAACTAATGTGCCAAAGATGCTAGCCATTCCTTGATTAAATTCTGGAATTGGGAGTATGGTGAAAAAACTTACAGCTAGATCCACATTATGAATAGATCCACATTATGAATAGATCCACATTATAATAGACCCACATTATAATAGATCCACATTATAATAGATCCACATTATGAATGGATCCACATTATAATAGATCCACATTATGAATACATCCACATGATAATAGATCCACATGATAATAGATCCACATTATGAATAGATCCACATTATGAATAGATCCACATTATGATAGATCCACATTATTAATAGATCCACATTATGAATAGATCCACATTATGAATAGATCCACATTATGATAGATCCACATTATGATAGATCCACATTATGAATAGACCCACATTATAATATATCCACTTTATGATATATCCACATTATGAATAGACCCACATTATAATAGATCCACATTATGAATAGACCCACATTATAATAGATCCACATTATGAATAGATCCACATTATGATAAATCCACATTATGAATAAATCCACATGATTATAGATCCACATTATGAATAGATCCACATTATGAATAGATCCACAATATGAATAGACCCACATTATAATAGATCCACATTATGAATAGATCCACATTATGAACATGTGATTCGAACTACATAGTTGCATGAGCTACATGTTCCATTTCAACGTTTTTGCAATATTTGCAATACAGGGTTGGTTTCTTTGGTCAGTAGTGTGTGTGTGTGTGTGTGTGTGTGTGTGTGTGTGTGTGTGTGTGTGTGTGTGTGTGTGTGTGTGTGTGCGTGTGTGTGAGTATGTGAGTATGTGAGTATGTGTCAGTAGTGGTGGCATTGTTCACAAGGACAGAGGCTAACAAATGGACAAATGTTGCACCTGCACTGAGGCCTTTGTTATAGCCAGCATTTCAAGCAGTCTAGGTAGGAACAGTAGCAACAGCAAGTTGCAGTGTCGTAAGATTAGGTGTAGGTCTACTAACAACAATAGCATTTTCATGAATTATAAAGAGTCTTTGTAGTTGAATGGTTAACAGCACATTCATTTACCTTTCAAACCATGTGAAATGTCTGTTAAGAAAACTGGAAATTTAGAATAAAAACAACAGAATAGTTTGTATCTTCAAGTGTTTTGAGAGCAGTGTATTGGACAGGCAGGCAGTTTGAAGAGTATGGCCTACAAATGAATGATGAAATGGTGACATTGTACCATTGCCATAATGAGCACAGTGTTTGAGATAGTTTACAGCCATGCTGTGTTACATAGTGTGTGTGTGTGTGTGTGTGTGTGTGTGTGTGTGTGTGTGTGTGTGTGTGTGGCTTGTAGCAGAGCCACTCAAACTATATATACAAAAGTATGTGGACACCCCTTCAAATTAGTGTATTCGGCTATTTCAGCCACACCCGTTGCTGACAGGTTTATAAAATCAAGCACACAGCCATGCAATCTCCATAGACAAACATTGACAGTAGAATGGCCTTACAGAAGAGCTCAGTGACTTTCAACGTGGCACCGTCATAGGATGCCACCTTTCCAACAAGACAGTTCGTCAAATTTCTGCCATGCTAGAGCTGCCCCCGGTCAGCTGTAAGTGCTGTTATTGTGAAGTGGAAACGTCTAGGAGCAACAACAGCTCATCCGCTAAGTGGTAGGCCACATAAGCTTACAGAACGGCCTGCTGAGAGCTGAAGTGCGTAGTGTGTAAAAATCGTCTTTCCTCGTTTGCAACACTCACTACCGAGTTCCAAATTGCCTCTGGAAGCAACGTCAGCACAAGAACTGTTCGTTGGGCGCTTCATGAAATGGGTTTCCATGGCCGAGCAGCCGCACACAAGCCTAAGATCACCATGCGCAATGCTAAACATCGGCTGGAGTGGTGTAAAGCTCACCACCATTGGACTCTGGAGCAGTGGAAATGCATTCTCTGGAGTGATGAATCACACTTCACCATCTGGCAGTCCGACGGACGAATCTGGGTTTGGCGGATGCCAGGAGAACGCTACCTTCCCCAATGCATAGTGCCAACTGTAAAGTTTGGTGGAGGAAGAATAATGGTCTGGGGCTGTTTTTCATGGTTTGGGCTAGGCTCCTTAGTTCCAGTGAAGGAAAATATTAATGCTACAGCATACAATGACATTCGATTCGGTGCTTCCAACTTTGTGGCAAGAGTTTGGGGAAGGTCCTTTCCTGTTTCAGCATGACAATGCCCCCGTGCACAAAGCGAGGTCCATACAGAAAATGTTTGTTGAGATCGGTGTGGAAGAACTTGATCGGTGTGGAAGAACTTGACTAGCCTGCCTCAACCCCCATCAAACAAACACGAGCCAGACCTGTGTGTGTGTGTGTGTGTGCGTACATGCGTGTGTGTTAGTGTGTATGTGCATGGTCATGCGTGTGTGTGCGTGTGTTAGTGTGCGTGTGTGTGTGTGTGTGTGCGTGCATGCGTGTGTGTTAGTGTGTATGTGCATGGTCATGCGTGTGTGTGCGTGTGTTAGTGTGCATGCGCATCAGCTTCGTTCCATGTGTGAATGTGATGTATTATAATATGTGTTGTTGTGTGTAATGACTACATTTTTACATTTTAGTCATTTAGCAGATGCTCTTATCCAGAGCGACTTACAGGTAGTGAGTGCATACATTTTTTTTTTTTTCATACTCATAAGGATTACTGTTTATAGCAGCCACAACATAGGTAATCTGTGAGTTGTTTAACAGGATTAGGCAGTGAAAAAGTAATACAATACTAACATTGAGTATGTAGTTAATAACTAGTAGACTAATATTGTGTATGGATGTTGAGAGAAGGACAAAGGAGTAGCCTTAACCTATAGCAATCTAAAAAGAGACACATGGATGACATCATCCTATAGACCTTTCAAACACGCCCCCTACCTACAGTATGATAAAGTGGTCGGGTGGTCAGTACCTGCACGCGCCTGCACATCCACAGCACACGCACTCTCTTGCTGTCACACACACACATGGTAGACAATGAAAAGGGAGGGTTGCCTTGTGCCGTGCGCGCGAGCACGAGGAAGATGTAATCTAACAGGTAGACTGAGAAATCACTTTCCCCTTGAGCAATTGTCTCCTAGCAACTACGTTATAACAATAGCTATTATCGCCTACCTGTCATTACTCAGATATGATATCTAGACGACGTTAGGGGTATTATGTTGGCCATACCTCGTCTCCAGTGGCCGTGGTGTGTGTGTGTGTGTGTGTGTGTGTGTGTGTGTGTGTGTGTGTGCATGCATGCATGCGTGCGTGCGTACGCGGGTGTGTGTGTTATTAGGCTATACATATCACAGGCACCAATAAAATATTACAAGCAACGTTTGAATGATTGACGCAAACCGTTTCCACCTTCCAATATCGAGCACCTTTGGTGCGGCAGGTAGTTTAGTGGTTAAGAGCGTTGTGCCAGTAACCGAAAGGTCGCTGGTTTTAATCCCCTAGGTAAAACATCTGTCGATGTGCCCTTGAGCAAGGCACTTAACCCTAATTGCTAATCTGCTAAATGACGTAAATGTAATCATTTTAGACGTGCACTGTAATTCAAATCACGTCCTTTCTGCCTAACATCCTATTTGAATAAAAGGCTATAAACTACCGAATGCACAGGACTAAGGTCAAATTGTGGATACTAGGTTCTTGCACCAATCAGGCCATGATCATGTTAGACACACACACCCTATGAAATAGCCTACCACACACTGCGGCGCATGTAATGACGAACTCATCGCCATACACTCAGAAAGATTTAGCATCTACCTCTCTCTCTCTCTCTCTCTCTCTCTCTCTCTCTCTCTCTCTCTCTCTCTCTCTCTATATATATATATATATATATATATATATATATATCACACACGCA
Organism: Coregonus lavaretus; assembly: GCF_964263955.1. Taxonomy (NCBI): domain Eukaryota; kingdom Metazoa; phylum Chordata; class Actinopteri; order Salmoniformes; family Salmonidae; genus Coregonus; species Coregonus lavaretus. Next base: position 15,119,195 of record NC_140026.1, on the reverse strand, counting down.
CACACGCACACACACACACAACTGAAACGAATCTAGCGTAACTTTCCCCTCATCAAGTTCGAATGCATCGGTATTGAACGACAACATGAAACAGTGTGTCGTTGATTAGGGAAGGTAACAGGGAAAATCCTTATCTTACCACGGTGAAAACTCAGCGCCAAACTCAGGAGCAAAAGCCTGTGCATGGTTCAGAAGACCAGTAAGTCCGTTAGCTCAATTCTCCTTGAGGACAGCATTAAAAATCCTAGTTGGATTCTATTCACCAGTATAGGGTAAATGTCATCCTTCCAACGAATATATGTGACGATTTTCGTCGTTCTCCACCTCCCCTTTCTGCTATTTTTTTTTGTTGCGGTTTAGATCATTTCTACGTTTTTCCTCCTCTCCCCTTTTCGCTGTCCGCTCTTTCGTGCTCCGCGATGGTCCGTTTTCTCATTAGCGGCGCATTCCTCTCTCGCTCACTCTCTCTCGCGCACTCTCTCTCTCTCTCCTATCTCTCGCTCTATCTCTCCCGCTCTGTCTCGCTCTCTCTCTCGCTCTCACGTCAGCACTACAGCACACACCCCTCTTCTTTCTAGTCTGAATCTCGCGGTAGATGTTACCGCTATTATATGCTCATTTCTTTGTCACCAGAAAAAAACTAAAATACTTTGTCCATGTTTGTTGGACTTTTTCCATTATCATCATCTCTGTATTTTTCTTTGTAAGCGAGATGGAGCAATAGGTTATAGATCTAATGACGTGTCATGCTCATGGACTAGGCTAGTTGAATCATTCTGCAAAGCAAATCATTCTGCAATCATTCTGCACGACACAACCAAGTACTGCCCCAAAAGTGACAGCATATGTTGCTCCCTTTCCCTCAATTTAATGATGAAGTGTATTCTAGCCTATTATAGCCAGATACAGAGGCTATACAAATGTGTTCACTGTCACCTTTGAGTCTGTATAGTGGTCTATTAGTCTACTGCTCTCATGTTCTCACCCATCTCTTGGCTTTAAAGCATAGCCCAGTGTTGGAGCGCCCTCAAGTGCACTGACTCCTGAACTACTCCCCAAACAACAGGAACAACTATTAAAATACCTTCACACGGATGCACCTCATAAACAACTCATTTAGCTACCATAATTTGTTCACTGAAACATATAGCCGCTATAATTAGGATTCCAGGCATTGCCATAATTAAAGTGCTCTCTTGTTTGGTCCGTTATTGCATGCATAGCTTATTCAGTAGACTGGCATTGATGTATTTTTCCTAAATAAGTGATTCATTTTCTACAATTCCTCAGAGATTATCTACTTGAGAAAAAATATATAGGCTAGGGATGGATTGTTTGTGCAGTGAAATAAATCTGTCTATAGTAGCCTAGGTTTGAAAAAATACATATTATAATATTGGCCTAGCAAGAATTTCCCTTGATATTGTAATGCTAAATAAGTGTTCGAACATACCATTCAATCACGTAAAGAACAAATAAAATCAAGCAAAATAATATGTAAATAAGTCTTTATTTGATATTAATTAAACGCCAGATTATAAATTATTATTATGGTTAGTATATATATACTTTTTTTGTTGTTATGGTGTGTATAGATGTAGTGAAGTGCAGCATTATATTTAGAATACTTAGAAGGATGCATGGAATGAAATGGTGGCTGCAGTTTATTATGGGACAGTTTACATTTTATCTAATAAAAATTCCGCAGATCTGCAGTATGGCAACCAGAGCGGCACATCTCTGCCGGGACTCGAACCCGGAGCCTCTGGATTAGAAGTCCAGCGCGCTATTCCATTGCGCCACAGAGACTGCGCCAATAGTTCTAATTCTGGTACGGTTTAGATACTCACATCCCTCTATGTCTACGCTTTCTGTATCCTTGCAGCATCAGCACCACCCTCCGTCGACATTTGGGCTCTATGAGAGAAGCCGGTAGAGGGCGCTGTAAACTCTCTCTTCATTGGACTTCACAAGCTCCAGCCGCTCTACAGAGCCAAAATGGCGATGCTGTGCAATAGTGACATGCAGAAAATGCATTCTATTTAGGCTTTAATAAAATGCGTTGTGCAATAAGAACATTGAAAAGCAATTGCCAATATACTCTGTTGAATATTAGATACAGTTTGTATCATTATATTTTCCCCCTTTTATGAAGATAAATAGAATGTCACACCCTGATCTGTTTCATCTGTCTTGTGCTTGTCTCCACCCCCCCTCTAGGGGTCGCCCATTTTCCCCTTTATCCCCATTTGATTTATACCTGTGTTTTCTGTTCGTATGTGGCCAGTTCGTCTTGTCTCGTCAAGCATACCAGCGTGTTTTTTCCCCCGTACTCCTGTTCTCTCTAGTCCCTGTTTTCTAGTTCTCCCAGTTCCGACCTAGTCTGCCTGCCCTGACCCCGAGCCTGCCTGCCGTCCTTTACCTATATGACTCGGACCTGGTTTAAGAACCTCTGCCTGTCCTCGACCTGCCCTTTTCCTGCCTCCTGTGGTTTTAATATAACTACTCTGTATATTGAACCTTCCATCTCCTGTGTCTGCATCTGGGTCATATCCTGTGTCCTGTTAAAATAACCTACTAACTGAGGGATTTTTTCTTATTGTGGTGAATCTGCACAGAATAAAACATGATCAATCAACTAAACTGCCTCTTTTTTATAAGGTTCCATAGCCTACAGGATATATTATGATGATTGCCAACATTGTGTCAGGTATGATTGTTCTATCAGACAGCAGATAGCAATGTATATTAATTAAGCAAAGGCACGATGGGGTGTGGTATATGGCCAATAAACCATGGCTAAGGGCTGGTCTTATGCAAGATGCAACACAGAGTGCCTAGATACAGACCTTAGCCGTGGTATCTTGGCCATATAGCCTACCACAAACCCCGGAGGTGCCTTATTGCTATCATAAACTGGTTACCAACATAATTAGAGCAGTAAAAATAAATGTTTTGTCATACCCATGGTATATGGTCTGATATACCACGTCTGTCAGCCAATCAGGATTCAGGGATCGAACCACCCAGTTTATAACTTCAAATCTTGTTCCAAAAATTTGTGAAATAGGAACTAATGCCATGTTCATGTGCTATCAGTTATCTGAAATTCCTAGTTCTGACTGGGAAGTTTCACTTGAACAACCCTCCAAGTCAGAAACTTCTCGGTGTTGCCTGAGTTGCCAAGATGTGACATTTCACCACTGACCTTTTCAACCAAAAGATGACAACAAATATGTTCTTGACGACTACAACTATCAATATGGCTAATGTAGGTGGTTTGACCATATTGTCAATGTTAAGCAAACTACCCACTTGGCACAGACATCAATTCAACCTCTATAACACATTGGTTCAATGAAATGTATTTGAAATGACATGGAAACAATGTTGATTAAACCAGTGTGTGCCCAGTGGGTCGCTAACTTTATTATTAGCAACATTAGCTAGCATATTAAGCTAACTAAAACCCTATTGGTTGAAAAATTGTTCAGACTTCAAAAGCACTTGAACACAATCATGTCTATGCCCACTTCCCAGTCTATACCTCAGTGTAGAGGTCTGTGTGGGACAGGTTTTTCCGTATGGTGCCCGCCCGCTCCCACAAGATTTCATATTGCGCCCGCCAGGCTTTTATTTTGCCGACATCACACCTGCTCCCGCCAGATCTCATCCAGCTCCTGCCCGCAGTCTCACAATGTTCAAATTGCACATCTTCAAAACCACCATCTTATGCATTATAATGTGCAACGTACAGTGACTGTACGTACATACCCCAACCAGAAGCCATGGATTACAGGCAACATCCGCACCGAGCTCAAAGGTAGAGCTGCCGCTTTCAAGGAGCGGCACTCTAACCCAGAAGCATAAAATAAATCCATGCTATGCCCTCCGACGAACCATCAAACAGGCAAAGCGTCAATACAGGACTAATATTGAATCGTACTACACCGGCTCCAACACCCGTCGGATGTGGCAGGGCTTGCAAACTATTACAGACTACAAAGGGAAGCACAGCCGCGAGCTGCCCAGTGACACAAGCCTACCAGACGAGCTAAATTACTTCTATGCTCGCTTCGAGGCAAGTAACACTGAAACATGCATGAGAGCATCAGCTGTTCCGGACGACTGTGTGATCACGCTCTCCGTAGCTGATGTGAGTAAGACCTTTAAACAGGTCAACATTCACAAGGCCGCAGGGCCAGACGGATTATCAGGACGTGTACTCCGAGCATTGCGCTGACCAACTGGCAAGTGTCTTCACTGACATTTTCGACCTCTTCCTGTCTGAGTCTGTAATACCTACATGTTTCAAGCAGACCACCATAGTCCCTGTGCCAAAGAACACTAAGGTAACCTGCCTAAATGACTACCGACCCGTAGCACTCACGTCTATAGCCATGAAGTGCTTTGAAAGGCTGGTCATGGCTCACATCAACGCCATTATCCCAGAAACTCTAGACCCACTCCAATTTGTAAATCGCCCCAACAGATCCACAGATGATGCAATCTCTATTGCGCTCCACACTGCCCTTTCACACGTGGACAAAAGGAACACCTATGTGAGAATGCTATTCATTGACTACAGCTCAGCGTTCAACACCATAGTGCCCTCAAAGCTCATCACTAAGCTATGGACTCTGGAACTAAACACCTCCCTCTGCAACTGGATCCTGGACTTCCTGACGGGTCGCCCCCAGGTGGTAAGGGTAGGTAACAACACATCCGCCACGCTGATCCTCAACACGGGGGCCCCTCAGGGGTGCGTGCTCAGTCCCCTCCTGTACTCCCTGTTCACTCATGACTGCATGGCCAGGCATGACTCCAACACCATCATTAAGTTTGCCGATGACACAACAGTGGTAAGCCTGATCACCGACAACGACGAGACAGCCTACATGGAGGAGGTCACAGACCTGGCCGTGTGGTGCCAGGACAACAACCTCTCCCTCAACGTGATCAAGACAAAGGAGATGCTTGTGGACTACAGGAAAAAGAAGAGGACCGAGCACGCCCCCATTCTCATTGACGGGGCTGTAGTGGAGCAGGTTGAGAGCTTAAAGTTCCTTAGTGTCCACATCACCAACAAACTAACATGGTCCAAGCACACCAAGACAGTCGTGAAGAGGGCACGACAAAACCTATTCCCCCTAAAGAGACTGAAAGGATTTGGCATGGGTCCTCAGATCCTCAAAAGGTTCTACAGCTGCACCATCGAGAGCATCCTGACTGGTTGCATCACTGCCTGGTATGGCAACTGCTCGGACTCCGACCGCAAAGCACTACAGAAGGTAGTGCATACGGCCCAGTACATCACTGGGGCCAAGCTTCCTGATAACCAGGACCTCTATACCAGGCATTGTCAGAGGAAGGCCCTAAAAATTGTCAAAGATTCCAGCCACCCTAGTCATAGACTGTTCTATCTGCTACCACACGGCAAGCGGTACCAGGGTGCCAAGTCTAGGTCCAAGAGGCTTCTAAACAGCTTCTACCCCCAAGCTATAACACTCCTGAACATCTAATCATATGGCTACTCTCTGTTTATCTATGCATAGTCACTTTAATAACTCTACCTACATGTACATATTACCTCAATTACCTCGACTAACCGGTCCCCCCGCACATTGACTCGGTACCTGTACCCCCTGTATATAGTCTTGCTATTGTTATTTTTACTGCTGCTCTTTAATTATTTGTTACTTTTATTTCGTTTTATTTTATATTGTATTTTTTGTGTGATTTGTTTTGGTATTCTTTCTTAAAACTGCATTGTTGTTTAAGGGCTTGTAAGTAAGCATTTCACAAATGTCATTTGATTTGATTTGAATACATAATTTCTTCATAAGACATTTGCTGGTTGGAATAAAGTAATTTTATTAAAACAAACTCCAGTGTAAACAAATTCATTTGAAGCAGCCCAGACAAAAAGTCCCTGCATACATTTTTTTATTAGGAAAGAGTTCACCTTGTAAACTTTTCAATGATCTCAACTCGAACTGTCAGTAAAAGAAAGGAAAGGCAACACAGGCTATTGATAGGCTGACTAGTGACCAATCACAATAGCCATTATTTCATTACCTTTACAAAATGATTAACAACATACTTTCCAGTGAGAACTGTAAGCTGACAATTGCTTTTTAAAATCCTTTAATAATTCATCACAAGTGGCCTCATAATCTCAATCACATCGGATAATAGTTTTCGCCAGCACTACTGTTTGAAGCAGGCGCGCGCGATCCAGTTGAACCCCAGCTAGAGGCGCGGAGAGGAGGGTCACAACCAACCAGAATGACAGAGAGCAATTCATGTGATAGATAAGATAAACAATTTTTTGAACAATTCACAGCGCATTTAAAACGGCGATACGACAATTATGAAATAGTTTGCGAGACTAAAATAATATTTTCATCCCGAATTTGTATTTCTGACCGCCCGATGCCCGCCTGCAGCATGAACCATTCCGACCGCGCAGCATAATTCTCTTTCGGGTCCTGCGGCCGACGCGGAAGTCCTGCAGTAATGCAGTGCTCTATCTCAGTGTTCTCAATTTCCCATTTCCCACGAGCAGGTGAAGCCAGCATAAGTTCTTAAATAGACTTCAGTATTATCTCTTTGTTATTCTTAAATGTTGATTATTGTTCCTTGTCCCTGATTGTCCCCTATAGGCTACATTAATAATCTAAAGAAAATGAAGTGACATGAGCCATCTTAAATTGTTAAAGGAAAGTTCCACTCTATATTTTATTTTTCAGTAGGCCACTCTTGATACAGTACCAAAATGTTTTGCATGTCAGCAATCAAGTTTTAAAGAAAAGCTATAGAACTTTCAAAATACAGAAAGTGTCACCATAGGATGCGTTTTGGACTAATGAAACAAATACCAAATGATAGTTTTTGAGTGGTATTTTCATTTAATCCCATTTCAGTTTCTCTGACTGCTTGCCAGACTGCTTGTAACTTGTGATGATAGGAATACCATAGCCTATACAAAGTATTTTATACTATCCATGTAGCTACTTCAAATTTAGGCACAGTTCCAAATCCAGAGTCTAATAATACATGTAAATTCTTCAGAATTCCATTCCTGTCAGCATCTAGTAACAGGGAAGTAACCTTTAGGAAGAAACCAGGAAATACATGTTAGGGAATTCCCTTCTGATGGGCTACCCTTGTGACTATGTTATGCTCAGCATGAATATACAGTGAGGGCAAACATTTATTTGATCCCCTGCTGATTTTGGCCAACTACAAGAAACGTCTGACCTCTGTGATTGCCAATATTGGGGATTTATTATTCTCCTAAATTGATGGGATGACTAACTTAGAAAGAATTCATTCTGGACTGTGCTAATGTAGGTTGTGACACCTGGCAAGCTGTGATTGATGAGAAGAGCTGTTTTAGGGGGTAAAATGAGATAATAATTTATGTCTCCAAATGCTAGACTATACTGGTTCTTTGTGATCTGTGAACCTTCCTTGGACGTAGGAATGGTGTCTAAGGGAGCTGGCTCTTCTCACTATGACAGGTTGTTATGATAAACGTATGCCTGGTAACAGAAGAGGCTGGCAACAGGGGTGCATCAACGGATAGGCTGAGTAAGTCTAAACCACGCTCAAGTCTTTACTCTAATTGGCCAGCAGAGAGGTGGGAAACTCTCTCTGTCAGAGTATTTGAGCAAGATCCTAGAACAATGGATTAGTTCTCTGGGGTGCCCTGCGAGGTATTTCAGAGAGCCCGTATATACGAAACATCATATTTACCATTGAAGGTTTTTGCATTAATTAAAATAACTAGTATATCTTAGAAGTCGTGTTGACCTCTTTTGTTCCTAATACCAGATTTGAATTGACGCAACTTTGACACCAACAAGGGTTTTGCCACCAAGTACTAAGTCATGTTTTGCAGAGGGGTCAAATACTTATTTCCCTCATTAAAATGCAAATCAATTTATAACATTTTTGACATTAGTTTTTCTGGATTTTGTTGTTGTTATTCTGTCTCTCACTGTTCAAATAAACCTGTTCAAATAAATAGACTGAGCATGTCTTTGTCAGTGGGCAAACGTACAAAATCAGCAGGGGATCAAATACTTTTCCCCCTCAATGTACCTCTATATTACCTGGATAGGCAGTAGGCTACAGCAGAACACTTTTAAGGCCATCCCCTTGTCCTATTTGTAGGTTTAGATATTCAAAAAAAATGGGTTGTGCACTCCTCTTATTCAGATTGGGAGCGGAAACCATGTTATATACACTCTTCCTCTGTCCTGCCTCTCACACAAGTGTTGCACACAGCCTGGGTATGAGTCTGTTTAGCTATCTTTCCACTCCTTGTACTCCATGTCATATGTCAAAGAAGTTTAGCAATGACACAGAGTACAAGCAGTGGAATGTTAGCTAAACAGACTGGTTCCCAGGCTGCCTCTCACATAGGCTCATATTTGATCTTTGACCTGCATGTCCTAAACTCGAGGACTGGGAATGACCTTCTCGTACTCTTCTGGTTCCTCAGTTTTAATCAGGACAGACTCAAAAATGCCAAGGCTCTGTTTTGGTTCACAAGTCAGTGTCCAACGCTTTACTGTAGTAACTCCAATGCAGAGTAGGGATTCATATTTTCCTGAAAATCTACCAAGTTTCAATACTGGGAATAATTCATATTTAATCTGAGAGTCCCTGGAAATACCGCAAAAATCGGAAATGCCCATTTAAAGCATTTAAACCAAGATATGGTCACTATGCCAGGGTTCTCCCAAAAAAAGATTGTTGCTGCGCCATATTGCCGGCTTGGCTGCGGTACTATGTAAAGATTTCACAGGAAGTGAAACTAATATTTAGTAATGATAGAGTAACTTTGATCGCCAATGACATTGTTGTGAATTGCGAACCAGGCCGTTAGTAAATTCAGAGCGTTATCATGTTCCCCAATTAACTCAGCACATTTCAGCAGTAGGCCTAGGCTATCTCAACACAGAAGCGTGCTCAGGACGCACCGAGTGCACCCTGAGTAGGCTATAACGTTGTCGAATCATACAAACTTTTGTAACGGCAGTCAAACAAAAGTCAGATGACCAAAGTTGCTAAGCTTGATAGATAACCTCCAACGAGTGACACAAAAGCTCAACTTTTTCATTCAACTTTTTCACCCTGGACGCTTTATCTGGACAAGGTTCTACAGGAGTTCCACCAGCCGAAAAAGCTAAGTAGTAACATTATGCGATGCCATTAAATTGCAGTCGCTGTACTCATAATATGCAGGATGACTATTATGGAGGTAGATACCTGCCAAAAGGTTGAACGTATGTATCGTTATGATCGTAAGAAAATCCATACGTAAATTGTTAGGATCCTAAGAAAAGCCATGCGTGAAACATGAAACGTGAACATTAAAATAGATCACTAAATGTACAAACCCTATGTTACGACTATGAATGAACATTTACACATTCAATTCTTACTTTATGTCTTCCTTTACTCGGTTACAGATATTTTTTTGTTGAACGTTTTTTTTGTTGGTGAGATGAAACTGCCAAAACTCTGTAAGGTATTATTGTAAGTCAGAATTGCAACACAAGATTATTTTTATTATTTTTATTTTTATTTTATTTATATTTACATTGTAGAATAATAGTGAAGACATCAAAACTATGAAATATTACATATGGAATCATGTAGTAACCAAAAAAATGTTAAACAAATCAAAATATATTTTATATTTGAGATTCTTCAAATAGCCACCCTTTGCCTTGATGACAGCTTTGCAACCATCCTGTTGTTGGAGGGGAAAGTGCAGTCCCTCCAGTCTCCCGTACCGGTTCCGGCACCAGCCCCAACACGACCACTACCTGCCTCCGTCCCATCTGAGCCGGTCCGTGGAATACCCCTGTCCCTCCCGGAGCACTTTGACGGCGTGCCAGCGAGATGCAAGGGATTTCCGTCTGCAATGTGACCTGTACCTCGCTCGCTACGCCGAGGCTATCTCCGGGAGAGACAGGGTTGCTACAGTCATCTCGGCACTGACCGGAAGGGCCCTGGACTGGGGTGCTGCGGTCTGGGAAACGGGCAGACCCGAGGTTCGAGTCCTACGAGCGCTTCATCCTCCTCTTCCGCTCTGTGTTTGATCATCCTGTGGAGGGCTGAGAGAAGGGTGAGCGTCTACTCCGACTATGCCAGGGTTCTAGGACCGCCTTGGAGTTTGCCCTGGAGTTCTGGACCATCGCGGCCTCCACCGGATGGAACGAGATGGCTCTGGTCACCGTTTTCCGCAACGGACTGCAGGAGGAGGTACAGCTGGAGTTAGGCTACCGTGATGACAACCTGTCACTCGACCAATTCATCAGCATGGCGATCCGGTTGGACAACCTCCTGCGGTCCCGGCAAAGACCTGCACGGAATCTGGAGCCCATGGCTGCAACTGCTCTGTGGCCAGAGCCAATGGAGGTGGGCTCTGCACATTTGCCCGAGGCAGAGCGTAGGAGGAATCTGGATTGGTCACAGGAGTGTCAGGGGAGGTGTCTTGTGGTGTCTGTCAAAACCACTACGGTAGAAAGTCCGGACCACGCCACACAAGTGGATTTACCGGAGGAATACCATGATCTGGAGATGGGGTTCACCAACTATTTCCGGAAGTTCATCCGGGGCTTCAGCATGGTGGTCATGCCTCTTACCTCCCTGCTGAGAGGAGGTGCCCAGCGGCTTCATTGGACTACAGAGGCGGAGAGGGCGTTCAAGACGCTGAAGGCACGCTTCACCACTGCTCCCGTGCTGGCACATCCAGACGCCTCACTCCCCTTCATCGTCGAGGTGGATGCCTCCGAAGTAGGAGTCGGGGCAGTGCTGTCCCAGCGCACCGGAACCCCTCCGAAACTGCGGCCCTGCGCTTTCTACTCCAAGCAGCTGAGCCCCGCCCAGAGGAACTCTTGGCGGTCAAGAAGGCTCTGAAGGCGTGGAGGCACTGGCTGGAGGTGTTCAAACACCCTTTCCTGGTGTGGATGGACCACCGCAACCTGGAGTACATCAGGGCAGCGAAGAGGCTAAACCAGAGACAGGCCAGGTGGGCTCTATTCTTCGCCAGGATCCAATTCACACTTTCTTATAGGCCACACTCGAAGAACGTGAAGGCGGATGCCCTGTCTTGCCTCTATGACGCAGAGGAGAGGCAGGGAGAGGAGACCCCCATCGTCCCTCCATTCCATATCATCACGCCAGTGGTGTGGGACGTGGAGGCCGACATACGGCAGGCCCTGCGTACGGAACCCGCACCTGCACAGTGCCTGGAGAACCGTGCCTACGTGCCCACAGGTGTGCGGGACTACCTCCTTTCCTGGGCGCACACGGCGCCTGTGTCGGGTCATCCTGGGATAGGCCGTATCTTTTTACACACGTCTTCCGGCACTACGGGATCCCGGAGGACATTGTGTCAGACCGTGGTCCTCAGTTCACCTCACGCCTATGGAAAGCGTTCATGGAACACCTGGGGGTCACGGTCAGTCTCACCTCCGGGTACCGTCCTCAAGCTAATGGGCAGGTGGAGAGGGTCAATCAGGAAGTGGGCAGGTTCCTGAGGTGTTACTGTCAGGACCGGCTGGGGGAGTGGGCTGATTTTTTACCTTGGGCTGAGTATGCGCAGAATTCCCTCCGCCACTCCTCCACTAACCTCACTCCTTTCCAGTGCGTGTTGAGGTATCAGCCAGCCCTGGCACCTTGGCATCCGAGCCAGACCGAGGCCCCTGAGGCCTGAGTAGGTGTTCTAAAACTTTTGACCGGTCGTGTATGTTCACAGATGAAATTTCACGTTTACTTTCATGTTTCACGCATGGCTTTTCTTACGATTTTTTTACGATACGTACGATCAACCTTTTGGCAGGTATCTGGCTCCATAAACTATCGCTTCATGGAGAGGATAGCCGAGTTGCAAGCAACGCTTCAGACGCAATCGTTAGGCAAGGGAAATGTAAGTGTAGGAAAGGATGACACAGCATCTGTGCCACCAGCAGTGGCGACCCGTCATTCAGGGCAGGTGGGGCAGAGCCTCACATTTGTAGCTAAAAATAATTTTAAAAAACACTTTACCGAGCGTAGGTGTTGGTAATGTTCTCTAGTTGCGCCGGGATTGGCTCAGTGTTCTGTCACACATGGGGACACTATGTCACCACCAAGTCTAAGGGTAGAGCTCGAAAATTCAAGCCCCTTGGGTGCTGCCATAGAGTTACATTAGAAGGGCCCATCCAAGAAGGCTCAAGGTCATTGGCCACAGATAAAATTACGTCAAATCATGTTATATCTACAGTAGCTTTGATTGGACTGATCATGTCAATATCATACTTTCAAAATCTTAGCTAGCAGTCATCATCATGAATCAAGTCGACAATCTACTGGCAAATCCTTTTTAATCCTTGTCGTATGAAGATAAATAATGAAAAAAAATTATAGATAAAACGTATCGGTGCTCATCGGCCATTGGACATAAACATAACACAACAAGTTGGAAATCGCAAACTCAACAATGAGTGGTTTGGAAGGAATCAGTGGCTAACTGCAAGCATTGCAAAGCAATCACTAGCCTGCTATTCAGTGGATGGTTGTGTGTTCCCAAGTCTGGGATTAAGGGTCTCTTTTCCATTCAACGTTGGCCAAGCTGTCAATGAAGCATGATTTGTGCTGCGCTCACAACAACTGTTAACTTGGAACTGCGAAATCTGACTTCAGTGAGTTCAAGACAACTGGGAACTCGAAAAAAACGAGCTCCGACTGGGAAAATACATTTTGAACAGTCATCCAACTCGGAATTGTAAATCCGGAACTCTGGCCTCTTTCTAGAGCTCCGACCTGAAGATCACTGACGTCATCATGATCCGACCTTGTTTTTTCCGAGGTCCCAGTTGTCTTGAAAGCACCATAAATCCAGAGAATGCCAGACTTTGATGACAAAGTTTGATGACATAAATTGCCCGCGAAGGTCCGCCGTGACACCGTCCTGTTTAAGTGAGCACAGCACAACAAGGTGAGCCCAAAAATGTATTGTATGCTGCTGCATAAATGATGTAATATGCCAGGGAGATATGTATACTGAAGCTAAGAAAGTAAGAAAGAAAGTAATACTAAGTGTATGTTGTGTAGCAAGCTGTTAGTAGCCCATGTGCCTCACCCTAATAATTTGGTCTATTTTCCCCTCTTAATTTCGCCTACTGTTCTGAATTGGTGGTGCACATGTAGCCTATAACCTGTTTTAGAGAAATGTAATCATCAAATATTGTAAGAGCTTTGTCTGCTTATATGCCCCCTTTATTTATCCTACGGTTCTGACTTGGTGTACAGGGAGAACACTGTAAGAACGGCCCATGTTCTGAATTCTGTCGCTGTACATTTCAAACGTGCTAAACAAATAGTTTCATTGAGTACAACCGTCCTACCTCGCTCATTAATGTCTTAATCGAAATTATGGATTGCCTCTTATCCACTTGTCGTCCCCTTATGCCATAGTTTGTACATCTCAATTGTCAGTAGAAACCACATTTGTTTAAGCAAGTCAGCCATTTCAGCTATATATTTTTTAAAGGCAGTAAATGAGGCTGAATGAACTGTTTTGCTGCCAGACAAGTGCCAGGTGTAGCAGTGGTAAGGTGTTGGGACTCTGCTGATGGGACAGCTTTATGTAGGCCCTAACAGTTTGTGGCCACCGTTTGTCACCGTTATAGTGCAATTAATGTATTGTTTAGTGTTGTGTTGTGTTTGTTTGCCCCAGCAAGATTTTTGCTGACTTCAATATTCACATGGAAAAGTCCACAGACCCACCCCAAAAGGCTTTCGGAGCCATAATCGACTCAGTGGGTTTTGTCCAACATGTCTCTGGATCTACGCATTGCAACAGTCACACCCTGGATCTAGTTTTGTCCCGTGGAATCAATATTTAGGATCTAAATGTTTTTCCTCATAATGCTGGACTATCGGACAACCATCTTATTACGTTTGCAATCGCAACAAATAATCTGCTCAGACCCCAACCAAGCATTATCAAAAGCCGAGCTAGAAATTCACGAACAACCTAAAGATTCCTTGATGCCCTTCCAGACTCCCTCCACCTACCCAAGGACGGAGTATAAAAATCAGTTAACCACCTAACTGAGGCTCTACATTTAACCTTGCACAATACCCTAGATGCAGTCGTACCCCTAAAAACAAAAAACTGTCGTCACAAGAAATTAGCTTGCTGGTATACAGGAAATACCCGAGCCCTGAAGCAAGCTTCCAGAAAACTGGAAGTCTTCCGACTAGCTTGGAAAGACAGTACCGTGCAATATCGAAGAACCCTCACTGCTGCTCGATCAGCCTAATTTTCTAACCTAATAAAGGAGAATAATACATTTATTTATGATAGTGTCGCAAAGCTAACTAAAAAGCAGCATTCCCCTAAAGAGGATGGCCTTCACTTACGCAGTGATCAAATCATGAACTTCTTCGACGGAAAGATCATGATCATTAGAAAGCAAATTACGGACTCCTCTTTGAATCTGTGTATTTCTCCAAAGCTCAGTTGTCCTGAGTTTGCACAGAACTGCTAGGACATAGGATCAATGGAGACACTCAAGTTTTTTTATCCTGGATTTCTCAACACATTCACGAAAATAGTCATGGCCTCTAAACCTTCCAGCTGCATACTGGACCCTATTCCAACTAAACTACTGAAAGAGCTACATCCTGTGCTTGGCCCTCCTATGTTGAACATAATAAGCAGCTCCCTATCCTCTGGATGTTTGATCTTTGGATACAAAACTCACTAAAAGTGGCAGTAATAAAGCCTCTCTTGAAAAAGCCTAACCTAGACCTGGAAAATATTAAAAAACTATCGGCCTACAGTACCGGTCAAATGTTTTAGAACACCTACTCATTCAAGGGTTTTTCTTTATTTTTACTATTTTCTACATTGTAAAATAATAGTGACAACATCATAACTATGAAATAACACATACGGAATCATGTAGTAACCAAAAATGTGTTAAACAAATCAAAATATATTTTATATTTGAGATTCTTCAAATAGTCATCCTTTGCCTTGATGAAAGCTTTGCACACTTTTGGTATTCTCTCAACCAGCTTCACCTGGAATGCTTTTCCAACAGTCTTGAAGGAGTTCCCACATATGCTGAGCACTTGTTGGCTGCTTTCCCTTCATTCTGCGGTCCGACTCATCCCAAACTATCTCAATTGGGTTGAGGTCGGGCGATTGAGGTAGGGGGATTATGGAGGCCAGGTCATCTGATGCAGCACTCCATCACTCTCCTTCTTGGTCAAATAGCCCTTACATAGCCTGTAGGTGTGTTGGGTCATTGTCCTGTTGAAAAACAAATGATAGTCTTGCTAAGCCCAAACCAGATGGGATGGCGTATCACTGCAGAATGCTGTGGTAGCCATGCAGGTCTCTTCTTCTTATTGGTGTCCTTTAGTAGTGGTTTCTTTGCAGCAATTCGACCATGAAGGCCTGATTCACACAGTCTCCTCTGAACAGTTGATGTTGAGATGTGTCTGTTACTTGAACTCTGTGAAGCATTTATTTTGGCTGCAATTTCTGAAGCTAGTAACTCTAATGAATTTATCCTCTGCAGCAGAGGTAACTCTGGGTCTACCATTTCTGTGGCGGTCCTCATGAGAGACAGTTTCATCATAGCGCCTGATGGTTTTTGCGACTGCACTTGAAGAAACTTTCAAAGTTTTGAAATGTTCTGTACTGACTGACCTTCATGTCTTAAAGTAATGATGGACTGTTGTTTCTCTTTGCTTATTTGAGCTGTTCTTGCCATAATATGGACTTGGCCCCCCCCACGTTGTCACAACACAACTGATTGGCTCAAACGCATTAAGAAGGAAAGAAATTCCACAACTTAACTTTTAACAAGTCACACCTGTTAATTTGAATGTATTCCAGGTGACTACCTCATGAAGCCGGTTGAGAGAATGCCAAGAGTGTGCAAAGCTGTCATCAAGGCAAAGGGTGGCTATTTGAAAAAATATATATTTTGATTTGTTTAACACTTTTTTGGTTACTACATGATTAAATATGTGTTATTTCATAGTTTTGATGTCTTCACTATTATTCTACAATGTAGAAAGTAGTAAAAATCAGAAAAACCCTTGAATGAGTAGGTGTTCTAAAACGTTTTACCAGTAGTGTATATCGAATCTCCCATTCCTCTCAAATTTTTTTGAAAAAGCTGTTGCGCAGCAACTCACTGCCTTCCTGAAGACAAATAATGTATACGAAATGCTTCAGTCTGGTTTTATACCCCCATCATCTTACTAAGACTACACTCGTGAAGGTGGAAAAATGACCTTTTAATGGCGTCAGACCAAGGCTCTGCATCTGTCCTCGTGCTCCTAGATCTTAGTGCCGCTTTTGACACCGTCAATCACCACATTCTTTTGGAGAGATTGGAAACCCTAATTGGTTGACACGGACAAGTTGTTGCCTGGTTTAGATCTTATCTGTCGCAAAGATATCAGTTCGTCTCTGTGGATGGTTTGTCCTCTGAGAAATCAATTGTAAGTTTCTGTGTTCCTCAATGTGCCGTTTTAGGACCCCTATTGTTTTCACTGTAAATTCTACCTCTTAGTGATGTCATTCGGAAACACAATGCCAAATTTCACTGTTATGTGGATGACACACAGCTGTACTTTTCAATGAAACATGGTGAAGCCCCAAAATTGCCTACCCTGGAAGCCTGTGTTTTAGACAGAAGGAAGTGGATGGTGGCAAATGTTATACTTTTAAACTGGGACAAAACAGAGATGCTAGTTATAGGTCCCAAGAAACAAAGATATCTGCTGTTTGATCTGACAATTAATCTTGATGGTTGTACAGTCGTCTCAAATAAAACTGTGAAGGACCTCAGCGTTTCTCTGGACCCTGATCGCTCTTTTGACGAACATATCAAGAATATTTCAAGGGCAGCTTTTTTCTATCTTCGTAATCTGAAACTTTTTGTCCAAATCTGCAACTTGCAAATTAGACTACTGCAATGCACTACTCTCCGGCTACCCGGATAAAGCACTAAATAAACGTCAGTTAGTGCTAAATGCAGCTGCTAGAATCTTGACTAGAAACCAAAAATGTGATCATATTCTTCCAGCGCTAGCCTCTCTACACTGGCTTCCTGTTAAGGCTAGGGCTGATTTCAAGGTTTTACTGCTAACCTACAAAGCATTACATGGACTTGCTAATACCTATCTCTCTGATTTGTTCCTGCTGTACATACCTACACGTACGCTACGGCCACAAAACGCAGGCCTCCTTATTGTCCCTAGAATTTCTAATTTCACTGGCATACTAGTGCTCTTCCATGCCGTCCCTAGGAGGGGTGCATCACATCGTGCCAGGCTTTTTTGCGCTATACTCGACTTGAGTGGGTTCAGTCACTGATGTGATCTTCCTGTCCGGTCTTGCACCCCCTTGGGCTCGTGCAGTGGAGGAGATCTTTGTGGGGTGTACTTAGCCTTGTTTCAGAGTAGTACGTTGGTGGTCTGTTGATATCCCTTTAGTGGTGTGGCGGCTATGCTTTGGCAAAGTGGGTGGGGTTACAGTATATCCTGCCTGGTTGGACCTATACAGGGGTATCGTCGGACGGGGCCACAGTGTCCCCCGACCCCCCCCTGTCTCAGCCTCCAGAATCTATGCTGCAATAGTCTATGTGCCAGGGGATTAGGGTCAGTCTGTTATATCTGGTGTAATTCTCCTGTCTTATCTGGTGTCCTATGTGAGCTTAAGTATGCTCCCTCTAATTCTCTCCCTCCCGGAGGACCTGATCCCTAGGACCATGCCTCAGGACTACCTGGCCTGATGTCTCTCTCTCTCTCTCTCTCTTTCTCGCTCTCTCGACCTCTGAATGCTCAGCTATGAAAAGCCTAATGACATTTACTCCTGAGGTGCTGGCCACCCCTCAGAGCCTCATTCCTCTCTAGGTTTCTTCCTAGGTTCCTGCCTTTCTAGGGACTTTTTCCTAGCCACCGTACTTCTACATCTGCATTGCTTGCTGTTTGGGGTTTTAGGCTGGGTTTCTGTATAAGCACTTTGTGACATCTGCTGATGTAAAAATAGCTTTATAAATACATTTGAATGATTTATTGATATTTGGCAAAATCGAGTTGATAATTATACATACAGCAGATCAGCTCATGAAAAACAGGGAGATGAAGAGAGGAAATTGTTTAAATATTAAGGTATTTTCGTGGAAATTACCACTAAGGACTCCAAGTCAAAGTTAAATGAACAGATCTTTATTGATATTGGCCGGAGAGGTTACAACAAACGTAATACTCAAAGTGCAAGTCTGTCAGAAGTTCTGAAGGGGTGCTCTCACTTCAGCACTCTTTATACTCATACACAAACTAGTCTCTGCTCTGAGTGCAGTAGGCTGATCAGGACCTTGCACAAATAGTATCTAGATGTTGGGCCAAAGTAACAATGTGTTCCCTTCTTTCTGTTCTTCTTCTATCAGCCCTCTTCCTGAGAGCAGTCACAGAACATCCTAACACAATAATCAGGAAACAACACGCTACATGTAGTCACGCATTTGCAGAGACACAGAGGACACTCAAATTTCCACTACAGTATCTTATCGGTGACCAACTGTTTCAAAAAAATATATATATTGTTTGTTGATCACACATTCTCTACCAAAGCTCTCATAAGGGCATCAATATGAGACAGTGCAGAGAAGAGGGAGACATGTTATAGCGGTATTTTGACATGCATAGGCGAGACGTGCTCTGGTAATCCAACCTATAGATTACAATAAAGTTAGGAATTTTCATGCGAAACAGGAGTCAGGATTTGGGGTTTCAGTGGGATTGGGTCGATAGGAAAATAGCCTTTATATAAGGCTAGTGAGTCAATAGATAAATAATACACTTGATCAGCTAACAGGTTATATGAGCAATTTACAATTTAGCTAACATTTCCCCAGCCTAATTGTTACCAAATATCCAAACGGAGATTCAGTGAAAACAAAAATCTGACATTGATTGATTTATCTAGACGAGCCCCCCACGCTTGTCTCAAAGCAGCGCGATGCCGCTGTCCCAATCAGAACGGTGCTGAAATTATAATCTATGTGACCACACATGACTATTGCTTAAAATTAATATAACGGTTGGATTTGACTTTGGGAGTTTCAGCATAAGCAAGAATTTAATAAATGCCTTCAATTGCATTAGCCAACTTTATTCCAATATGTTCATCATTCACTTGATCATAACTAAGGCGAGTTATCCTCTCTCTGTGCTTTTTCTGTTTTTTTTAGGGTTCGGGCTAATTTCATTTCTGTGATGTTGGACCAGGCCTGCGCTCCGGCTTCAGCTCACCGGGCTTGGGTCGGACCGGGATCGAATTTTCAGTTCTGATGATAACTCTAAACTGCATTCGAGTCTGGTGTGCAGTCAGGCAGTGTCAAGTATGTGTGTGCTTTGAATTTATGGAGACTTTGTGTGAAGTAAATAGGCTAAGGTAAAGGCTTACTTGTTTGGATAATGTGCTATTTAATTTTTTTGCCAATCTGCTGCTGTGCATGTTGTGTATTTTGTGGAATTGCATTAGTACGACATTGGGGGAAAATGTTGTAATTTCCTGGGTCTTGTCATTTTTATTTTTTTCGGAAATGTGAAGAATGATCCTGGGGCAGTCCCGGGATCCAGGTTACCAGTGTTAAACCCTTGTAACAGGAAACCACCTCCTCAAAGTGTCCCATGTTGAGTCAAAAAAAGCCACCACCACACAAGGTTAAAACACTGCGGTCCTCCCAGTCTGCTGGGACCCTATCAGCTTGTCCACAGTTTCACTGCAGATTCATGTTGTTTCTCATGACTCTGGCTCCTGAGGAAGAGGGTCTTGTACTAGGGTGATCTTACAGTCTACTTCCTCTTGTGCTGGGATGTAGAGGTTCGCCATAGCCCTCATCTCATTGTTGTTGTTGAACATATCCCTGATGAGGTTGGTTGGCTTGGGAACTTTGGGGAGAATCTTGTCCTTGTGTCTATAGGCAAAATACACAGTCATTTGGAACAATATCTAAAAAAGGACCTATAATATATTCATCACCATTCAGATATTGCAGTATCCCATATTTTGTGGAGTGAATTTAGAAGTGTATAGATTGATGTGTACTCACTTTCTTATACAAACACAAACCACGATGGCAACTATAACCGCCATGAATGGAATGAAGATGGCTGCAACATGCAGGTGCCAATCACGATTCCCTTCTTTACCTAAACACACAAACAACAACAACAACAATGTCAGGATAGAGGCTTTACATATAACATTTACATTTTAGTCACCAGCTAATAACATGTTAAATCCACTTCAATCAGTGTAGATGAAGGGGAGGAGACAGCCTAAATAAGGATTTTTAATCCTTGAGACAATTGAGACATGGATTGTGTATGTGTGCCATTCAGAGGGTGAATGGGCAAGACAAAAGATTAAAGATTGAAATTCCTTTGAACGGGGTACAGTAGTAGGTGCCAGGTACACCGGTTTGTGTCAAGAACTGCAATGCTGCTGGGATTTTCACGCTCAACATTTCCCAGTGTATCAAGAATGGTCCACCGCCCAAAGGACATCCAGCCTACTTGACACAACTGTTGGAAGCATTGGAGTAAACATGGGCCAGCATCCCTGTGGAACGCTTTTGACACCTTGTAGTGTGAATGCCCTGACGAATTGAGGCTGTTCTGAGTGCAAAATGGGGGGTTCAACTGAATATTAGGAAGGTCCTTAATGTTTTGTACACTCAGTATATATACCAGCTCCATTTTATTTAGCTTATAATTATGAAAGAGGATGACCCAAGAAACTTGGGGAGAAAGAAGGGGGAAACCATACCATATAGTTTCTCCTTAGTCCAGTCACCCTCTCCCATACCACACCGTTTCGAAAAGATGGGTTTAATGCGGACACGGTACTGACAGTAAGGGTCGTAGTTCACCATTATCCAAGTCTTGTCTTCTAAGTGATTACTCTGGAACGACATTACAGCAACAGACATTTGAGTGCTATTACTCTACTAGACCTACATACTGTAATTCAAGACAACAAAGTTGATAAATAAAAGCAAGTGTACTTTATACAGTGGCTGGCTGTAAAAGACAAAATAACATTTTTGCAGACAAGTGCTAAAACGAAACAATGGCAGTTCATTTTCATAACTTTAAGGCGATATATTCAAATCCCAGTACTGCCCACACTTCCCTTTCCTTACCATAGGCTTTTTACATCTGGTATAGTTGATGACGTAGTCCCAACAGCGTGGATTTTTTATGTCTGGTGAAATCCAGCTAATATTGAGATTGCTCCCTTCCTCTGTGATCTTCCATTCAAGAGGTAGGGGCTTCACTGCAGGAAGAATGGACAGATAAATAGTTAATTAAGCAACCTTTGAGAGAAAAACTGTATAAATTGATGAAAATTAGATGTAAATTAAGCCAAACCGCCACAGGACATTGATGCAACGTGATTACGATGATATTAATTAAATAATAAGGAAACTATGATGACTCAGACTATTTATTATTTAGATTTTGGCCTCAGATTTAGCCTGAAGAGTGAAAATAGATGAGTTCTAGTCCTACCATGGACATGAGGATTCACCTCGAAGGTATTCCGTACCGATGAACCATTGAGAGTCCCATTGACCTGGAAGTAGATCAGTTTGTGGAAGTCTCCTCTCAGATGACATCCTGTCCTCTGACCAGTGTTGTACAGGTACTCACTGCATTCTGATACCTTACTCACATTATTGGACCTGAAACATCAGAAATGAGAGGACTGAGATTGTATAGTTGTTGTCATAGTTACAACATGACCTAATCAGGAAAAACCCTGGGTCATAGATATAACAACTGAAAAACTACCCAAACAAACAAAGACTATCTTTGTAACTCTTCATCTATATTTTGTTGAATATAAACACTCTTCCACAGTTAGCCTTGTATTGGACCGTGAGTGGTGGAGAAGCAGGAAGTAGAATTGTTCTCACCCATAGTAAAGCTGGAGGTCTTCTGGGGCCTGATTGGCTAGGAGCCAGCTGCAGTTCATGGCCTTAGAGGAGTAGAGATAACATTTGAAGTTCTTTACCAACTCTGTTATGAGAGAGAGAGAGAGAGAGAGAGAGAGAGAGAGAGAGAGAGAGAGAGAGAGAGAGAGAGAGAGAGAGAGAGAGAGAGAGAGAGAGAGAGAGAGAGAGAGAGAGAGAGGTATTATTTATTTTCTTTGGGGGGGAATGGATCAGCTTAATATTGCAGATAGATTGTATCTTCTATCAATGTAATTGTCTGCATCACTTCCAATCCCCCATGTTTTTTTTATATATATTTTTTTTATATATATATATACTCCCCTTTATTACTTTTCAACCCCACCATCCTTTCCCTACTTGGAGTAAATTAGTGAACAACAATGCCCAGGCCTCTACTTCCGGTCTATACTTACTATCTACACCTTATGGACAGAGTTAATTTTACAATAATTCTATTATATATATTTTTATTTATTTAATTTTTTATTGCTCCTGAACTTCTTCTACTCTCAACCTCTCCGATCATTTTCATGATGTCCAGAGAGAGAGTTAGAGACACACAGATAGAGAGTTAGAGACACACAGATAGAGTGGTGTGAAGAGAACAGAGAGATTGATTTACACCCAAGTCAATTACATTAACTCTGTAGTATACTGTATAGGACCAGTTCCCTGGACACAGATTGTCTAGTACTGGCCTAAAAAGTATGTTTATGGAGATCCTCTTTAAACATGTATTTGTTTCCAATACTAGGTTTTATCTGATTTGGAAAACCGGCCCATAGAGAGTGACAGCGTTGTTTCGGAGAACATTCTGTTGTTGATAACCAACCTGTGGGGGCAGGGATGGTGTGAACTATAGTTTGACTCATCCGTGTCCTGTTCTCACACTGAGTTTGTAAGAAGAAGCTCACGCCTTCCATCAGAGGAAAACACTCCTGTAACTGTGTTCCCTTCCTCTTCTTGATTACGTTCTTCTGCGAAGAGAAGGGGAAAATTCAAGAATGAAAGATATTACAGAGGGAATGAATTTAGGAATTTAGCAGGAATAAGGGACTATTTACCACTGTTTAATGTGCCCATAGGGCTCTGGTAAAAAGTAGTGCACTATATAGAGAACATGGTGCCATTTGGGACGCAGCCTTAGTCTGGGTGATGATGGGTTGTTGGTTTGGTGTTTTATGTAAATGTATGAGTGTGTGAAAAATAATTTCCTCTTCAGAGGACAATAAATCTAATCTAAAAAAAAAAAATCCAAAGGAAAGTACAACATTAGCTTTGAAACTTAAAATAAATATGTTTTGGTGCCAGAATACAAGTACTGCCAGCAGTAGGAGGAAGTGTTTAAATAACTGCACATCTGTAGGCCTACAAGCCATTGGAAAGCAGTGGGCAGACAGCCAATTATGTTCAACAGACAACTCTATTTGGTTGACCGATGGTAGCTAGGACGACCTGTAACATTTTCCTCACCTGGCCTATCCGTGATATAGTGATATGGCATTTACACGTCTGACTATCAACATTCTCCTGTAGACTCCATGAAAGCTCCCAGCAGAACTCATTCGTCCAAGAGAAAGTCACATTTCTTGGTGATGGGAGGTCTAAAGGAAAAACAATAACACCCATTATTATGGTCAAGGGGTCAAGGAGGATACATACGTGGATATAAAGGGGTTGTAAATCAAATCAATTTTTATTTGTCACATGCGCCGAATACAACACCTTACCGTGAAATGCTTACTTACAAGCCCTTAACCAACAATGCAGTTTTAAGAAAATTGAGTTAAGAAAATATTTACTAAATAAACTAAAGTACAAAAAAAAAGAAACAAAAAGGAACACAATAAAATAACAATAATGAGGCTATATACAGGGGGTACTGGTACCGAGTCAATGTGCGGGGGTACAGGTTAGTCGAGGTAATTTGTACATAGGTAGGGGTAAAGTGACTATGTACAGATCATAAACAGCGAGTAGCAGCAGTGTAAAAACAAAGGGGGGGGGGGGGTCAATGAAAATAGTCCAGGTGGCCATTTGATTAATAGTTCAGCAGTCTTATGGCTTGGGGGTAGAAGCTGTTAAAGAGCCTTTTGGACCTAGACTTGGCGCTCCGGTACCGCTTGCCGTGCGGTAGCAGAAAGAACAGTCTATGACTTGGGTGGCTGGAGTCTTTGGGCCTTCCTCTGACACTGCCTAGTATATAGGTCCTGGATGGCACGAAGCTTGGCCCCAGTGATGTACTGGGCCGCACGCACTACCCTCTGTAGCGCCTTACGGTCGGATGCCGAGCAGTTGCCATACCAGGCGGTGATGCAACCGGTCAGAATGCTCTCGATGGTGCAACTGTATAACTTTTTGAGGATCTGGGTACTCATGCCAAATCTTTTCAGTCTCCTGAGGGGGAAAAGGCGTTGTCGTGCCCTCTTCACAACTTTCTTGGTGTGTTTGGACCATAATAGTTTGTTGGTGATGTGGACTAAGTACCCACCCCTGAGGGGCCCCTGTGTTGAGGATCAGCGTGGCGGATGTGTTGTTGCCTACCCTTACCACCTGGGGGCGGCCCGTCAGGAAGTCCAGGATCCAGTTGCAGAGGGAGGTGTTTAGTCCCAGGGTCCTTAGCTTAGTGATGAGCTTTGTGGGCACTATGGTATTGAACACTGAGCTGTAGTCAATGAACACCATTCTCACATAGATGTTATTTTTGTCCAGGTGGGAAAGGGCAGTGTGGAGTGTGATTGAGATTGCGTCATCTGTGGATCTGTTGGGGCGGTATGCGAATTGGAGTGGGTCTAGGGTTTCCGGGATGATGGTGTTGATGTGAGCCATGACCAGCCTTTCAAAGCACTTTATGGCTACCGACGTGAGTACTAGGGGGCGATAGTCATTTAGGCAGGTTACCTTCGCTTTCTTGTGCACAGGGACTATGGTGGTCTGCTTGAAACATGTAGGTATCACAGACTTGGTCAGGGAGAGATTGAAAATGTCAGTGAATACACTTTCCAGTTGGTCCGCACATGCTCTGAGTACACATCCTGGTAATCCGTCTGGCCCCGCTGCCTTCTGATTGTTGACCTGTTTAAAGGTCTTGCTCACATCGGCTACAGAAAGCGTGATCACACAGTCGTTTGGAACAGCTGGTGCTCTCATGCATGCTTCATTGTTGCTTGCCTCAAAGCGAGCATAAAAGGTATTTAGCCCGTCTGGTAGGCACGCGTCACTGGGCAGCTCGCGACTGGGTTTCCCTTTGTAGTCCGTAATAGCTTGCAAGCCCTGCCACATCCGACGAGCATCAGAGCCGGTGTAGTAGGATTCAATATTAGTCCTGTATTGACACTTTGCCTGTTTTAAGGTTTGTCTAAGGGCATAGCGGGATTTCTTATAAGCGTCCGGATTAGTGTCCCACTCCTTGAAAGCGGCAGCTCTAGCCTTTAGATAGGTGCGGATGTTGCCTGTAATCCATGGCTTCTGGTTGGGATATGTACGTATGGTTACTGTGGGGACGACGTCGTTGATGCACTTATTGATGAAGCCGGTGACTGAGGTGGTATACTCCTCAATGCCATTGGATGAATCCCAGAATATATTCCAGTCTGTACTAGCAAAACAGTCCTGTAGCGTAGCATCCGAGTCATCTGACCACTTCCGTATTGAGCGAGTCACTGGTACTTCCTACTTTAGTTTTTGCTTGTAAGCAGGAATCAGGAGGATAAAATTATGGTCAGATTTGCCAAATGGAGGGCGAGGGAGAGCTTTGTACGTGTATCTGTGACATGCTGGTAGAAATTAGGTAAAATGGATTTAAGTTTGCCTGCATTAAAGCCCCCGGCCACTAGGAGCGCCGCTTCTGGATGAGCATTTTCTTGTTTGCTTATGGCCTTATACAGCTTGTTGAGTGCGGTCTTAGTGCCAACGTTGGTTTGTGGTGGTAAATAGACTGCTATGAAAAATATAGATAAACTTTCTTGGTAGATAGTGTGGTCTACAGCTTATCATGAGGTACTCTACCTCAGGCGATTAATACCTTGAGACTACTTTAATAATAGACATTGCGCACCAGCTGTGATTGACTAATAGACCCCCCACGGCACGATATAGAACACATTTTGCGCGAGGAAAATGAATAGGCTAGGTGCGGCTGGTGAATTTAAATTAGCTAGTTTAGTGTAGCAGACTGCAAGGGGTGTAGTGCTGCCAGAGGGCACCAGAGCGTCACTCTGCTCATTTAGTAAAGTTAGATCAAAGTTATTTTTTTTAAACCTTTATTTAACTAGGCAAGTCAGCCTCAAGCACTGAGATGCAGTGCCTTAGACCGCTGCGCCACTCCGGAGCCCAATCAATGTCTTGGATTATCACATAATGGTTAATTAGTATCATACATAACAGAAACAAATAGGCATATAATAGCATAGTATAACGTTACTGTTACAACAAAAACACCACATCATTTCTTATGGGATTTTAGGATGGTTAGCTGAATAATAATAAAAACATGTAGGCTACACTGTCCCGCGAATGTCCCGCTAAATCATCCTGTTGTCCTGCATTTTGGTATTTTAAAAGTGGTCACCCTAGGTATAGCATTCCCATTTTAATTAAAGACATAATACGTGTTTCTGCCTCATTTATTACACAGTAATCTGTTCACTCTATATATTCTTAGTATACACTTGCAAGAAGACACATTTAGTGGTGAAAATGTTTGCGCAACTTGTCACTCTGACGTAATTAACGGGAAACGTCCTGAGTGCCAGCTGCCAAACCAAGTTTAATAAAAACATAAACTAAACATATCGAACGATACGACCAGATAGCCTACGCCCATGGTATGAAAAAACAGTAAGAACATGTTTTTCTATTACCTGTTTCAGGCTGTGTAGCCACGAATGAAACAAAATAGTACAAGATGAAAACTCCCCAGCATTTGTACATTGTATCAACCTATGCGAGTGATCTCTGTCAAGACCCGTCTGTCCCGCTTCGACGGAATTTGTATCCAAAAGATTCTCAACAGATGTTGCACTGTTTAATTAAAACGGATGGAGAAAACCAGAGATCCAACAAAACCGAAACGAAACATGCAAAATAGCTGTTTGTCGTGCTAAGAAAGAAGACTATTACTCTTAAGATAAAGTGGGAGGAGTTTGAGCAGTGGCTGTATAAACAAATCCGTTTATATTTACAGCGTAGCCGAAACTAGGCCTAACTGGGTTTTCACCTCTAAATAAGTCAGATGTTATGGATCCATTGTTCAATATCCTCACATGGAGTGGAAGTACATTATTTTACCAAAATAAATCTGAAATACTTTTTCATAATGTGTATGTACTATGTCTGTATGTAGGCCTACTCTATTTCTATTTCTAAGATTCAACATTAAAGTAGGATACACAATAGGAGATAACACGTTAACTAATAATCTCTTTAATTCAAGAGTGGATCCCTATTTCCTTCCACTTCCAGATGTTGCAGGTTAAAATCTGGTTAAAATTAAAGTTGAAGTTGAATTCATTCAATTGAACTCTGAATTGCATGATGAATAAAAAAATAAGATACTAATAGAAAACAAAAATGCAACATAGGCCTACATTTAGGGAACTGTTGTTGTGACGAGTTGGCTTTCAATAGGTGAGTGATGGATGATCTTCTGTATCTACATTTAAGTAATTTAGCAGACGCTCTTATCCAGAGGCATTTAGGGTTAAGTGCCTTTCTCAAGGGCACATCGACAGAATGTTCACCTAGTCAGCTCAGGGATTCAAACCAGCAACCTTTCGGTTTCTGGCCCAATGCACTTAACTGCTAGGCTACCTGCCGCACCATCTTTCTGTTCTTGCACTGACAGGCCTGAGTTCTTGCCAATGGCGAACAAATGGGGTGCGAATATGATACAAGGTTTTTATGACTGGAGGATGTGATGAAGTTCTTCAGGCAATTAAAACTGATGATGATGTAGTGTCTGAGGGTCTATGATTGTGCTGACGTTTGCAAAAGTGTGTTAGAGGAAACTTGGCTCTGCTTGCTGAAACATCTGGAAAGCATTACTAAATTCCTGGAAAAGAGGATATGTGAAAAGCCAGGGATTGGTGTATTAAAATCACGCCTTACTATGTCACATAGGATATAAATACCATGTCTTGAACAAAGGAGGGAGGAATAGCAAATCAGATTGGGTCCGGCTGTTCTTCAGATATCTGCAGGTATCTGTAAATCTGACGCTGAAACTCTTTGTTATAATAATCCTTTATAATCAAAGTACAGTGTCAGCGGATCTTCTTATCATCACGGCATTATCAGCATAGTTGTCTTTACACCACAATGACACACAGACAGCAGTTAAAGTGCAATTCCACCACTTTCCAACCTGATTTTTATTATATCCAGCACAATAGCAGTCTACATATCCCGTTCATGTCCATAACGGACATTTATAATTTCCTTTATTACACTTGTTCTCTGACCTTACAGATGGACAAATCTGAAGACATTTTTTAAATCAGCCAAAGCGTCTATAATGAGAGTTTTTGAAATTGTACTATATTCAGTCTTTGGACACGTTTCATGAATCGAGTCCTGTGAATACATTTTCAAATGATCTTAATAATTTTTGGTATATAGATTGTCCGGACCAATATATATATATATATATATTACATTTTACATTTTCTGCATTTAGCAGATGCTCTTATCCAGAGCGACTTAAAATAGCAATTAGGGTTAAGTGCCTTGCTCAAGGGCACATCAACAGATTTTTTTCACCTAGTTAGCTTGGGGATTCGAACCAGCATCCTTTCGGTTACTGGCCCAACGCTCTTAACCACTAGGCTACCTGCCGCAAAAACTCAGCAGAAAAAGAAATGTCCCTTTTTCAGGACCCTGTCTTTAAAAGATAATTTGTAAAAATCAAAATCTTCATTGTAAAGGGTTTAAACACAGTTTCCCATGCTTGTTCAATGAACCATAAACAATTAATGAACATGCACCTGTGGAACGGTCGTTAAGACACTAACAGCTTACAGACGGTAGGCAATTAAAGTCACAATTATGAAAACTTAGGACACTAAAGAGGCCTTTCTACTGACTCTGAAAAACACCAAAAGAAAGATGCCCAAGGTCCCTGCTCATCTGCGTGAACGTGCCTTAGGCATGCTGCAAGGAGCCATGAGGACTGCAGATGTGGCCAGGGCAATAAATTGTAATGTCTGTACTGTGAGACGCCTAAGACAGCGCTACAGGGAAACAGGACGGACAGCTGATTGTCCTTGCAGTGGCAGACCACGTGTAACAACACCTGCACAAGATCGGTACATCCGAACATCACACCTGCGGGACACGTACAGGATGGCAACAACAACTGCCCGAGTTACACCAGGAACGCACAATCCCTCCATCAGTGCTCAGACTGTCCGCAATAGGCTGAGGGCTTGTAGGCCTGTTGTAAGGCAGGTCCTCAACAGACATCACCGGCAACAACGTCGCCTATGGGCACAAACCCACCGTCGCTGGACCAGACAGGACTGGCAAAAAGTGCTCTTCACTGACAAGTCACGGTTTTGTCTCACCAGGGGTGATGGTCGGATTCTCGTTTATTGTCGAAGGAACGAGCGTTACACCGAGGCCTGTACTCGGGAGCGGGATCGATTTGGAGGTGGATGGTCCGTCATGGTCTGGGGCGGTGTGTCACAGCATCATCGGACTGAGCTTGTTGTCATTGCAGGCAATCTCAACGCTGTGCGTTACAGGGAAGACATCCTCCTCCCTCATGTGTTACCCTTCCTGCAGGCTCATCCTGACATGACCCTCCAGCATGACAATGCCACCAGCCATACTGCTCGTTCTGTGCGTGATTTCCTGCAAGACAGGAATGTATATGTGGGAACTCCTTCAAGACTGTTGGAAAAGCAGCCCAGGTGAAGCTCGTTGTGAGAATGCCAAGAGTGTGCAAAGCTGTCATCAAGGCAAACGGTGGCTACTTTGAAGAATCTCAAATAGAAAATATATTTTGATTTGTTTAACACTTTTTTGGTTACTACACGATTCCATATGTGTTATTTCATAGTTTTGATGTCTTCACTATTATTCTACATTGTAGAAAATAGTAAAAAAAAAAAAAAACTTTTTTGAATGAGTAGGTGTGTCCAAACCTTTGACTGGTACTGTATATATATATAATATGAAAACAATATCTAAAGAAAACCACTCTCTGTCACATACACACCCCTAGATTATATGCAAATCCAATGCCAGTCAATGGAGACTGGAGAGTGAGTCATATTAAAGCATTTTTCCTCTTTCTCAGATCTTAAACATGTTCAGATCTTAATAATTGTTGGTATATAGAGTGTGTAGACCAATATATCAATACAAAACCAATATCTAAAAAATATATATATTTTTAGGACCTTTCTTCTTATCTTTTAACCACAGATCATAGAAACCCACCATTTCCACATATATAGACACTGGTATGGTACTGGAGATAATGAATATGTGGTTAGAAAGTGGCAGAATTGCCCTTTAAAGAAGATGGCCTACTGGATGGGCAGACAGAACAAAGTTAGTCTGTGTGTCTTTTAGCTCACATTTCTGTTGGGATAATGGGATGATATTCCTTTCAAGTGTAATGGGATGTCATCATCAGATATGAACAGGTCTCTCACATGAAATAGATTTGACCTTACAATGGGATCATCTGTATAAATTAAGGATAGATGGATAAATTAATGATGCATGACTCATTGTCCCCCAATGAAGATGTGTTCATTAAATAGGCTACTTTATTAGATCGGTAACAATATTTGTACAGTACACATATAAGGACGTCATAGCAAATTCCCTTTCTTCTTACCCCCCATCTGGCACCATATCAACCACGGTGCTTCTGGCTCTGCATTGCTTGCTCTATGAGGTTTTAGGCTGGATATCTATAAGTACTTTTGACAACTGTTTATGTATGAAGGGCTTTATAAAATACATTTGATTGATTGATTGACAGACTAGATTGATGAGACTAGATGTCTAAATGGTATAGTGTTGTAAATTGTTGTTGTTGGCCCCTTTCTAATTTTCTCTACTTTTCAGATCTTCAACCAAAACCTAATATTAGATCAAGGGAACCTGAGTGAACAAATAACACAACAATTACATACTTATTTAATAAAGAAAGTTATGCAACACCCAACGCCCCTGTGTGAAGAAGTAATTGCCCCCTTACGTGCAATAACTTGTTGTTCCACCTTTAGCTGCAATGACTGCAAACAAATGCTTCCAGTAATGCTTCCAGTAATGCTTCCAGTAGTAGCAGTCTCTCACGTCGCTGTGGAGGAATTTTGGCCCACTCTTCCATGAAGAAATGGTTTAACTAAGCGAAATGTGTGGGTTTTCAAGCATGAACTGCTCGTTTCAATTCCTGCTACAACATCTCAATTGGGATTAGGTCTAGACCTTGACTAGGCCATTACAAAACTTCAAATGTGTTTTTAACCATTTTCATGTAGACTTGGTTGTGTGTTTTGGATCATTGTCTTGCTGCATGACCCAGCTGCGCTTCAGCTTCAGCTCACAGATGGATGGAATGTCATTCTCCTGTAGAATTCTCTGATACAGAGCAGAATTCATGGTTCCTTCTATTAAGGCATGTCGTCCAGGTCCTGAGGCAGCAAAGCATCCCCAAAGAATCACACCACCACCATGCTTGACCTTTGGTATGAGGTTCTTACTGTGGAATGCAGTGCTTGGTTTTCACCAGGCATAATGGGACCCATCTCGTCCAAAAAGTTGACTCAAGTTTGCCAAAAAGCACCTGGAAACACCTGGATGATCACCAAGACTGTTCTATGGACAGATGAGTCAAAAGTATAACTTTTTGGACAACATGGGACCCATTATGCCTGGCTAAAACCAAACACTGCATTCCACAGTAAGAACCTTATACCAACGGTCAAGCATGGTGGTGGTAGTGTATTTGGGTGTTGCATAACTTTGTTAACTAAATACAATTATTTTGGGGGGTTATTTGTAAACTCAGGTTCCCTTTATAGATAAAGGGAACCTGAGTTTACAAATAACCCCCCAAAATTATATATTAGGTTTTGGTTGAAGATCTGATAACATTCAGTATACAAAATATGCAAAAACTGTTCAGGGCCTCAAAACCTGTTCAGGGCCTCATCAAAGTAAGTTTTTCATTGCTGGGTGTTAGGGTCCGCAGCGTAACGTTTCTGCCAAGGAAGAGTCTCTGCATGTATTTAGATTGGATGTTAATGATACCTGATGAGTGAGTGTGTGTGGAGATAGAAATGAATCAGGCATGTAGAATAATAACAAGGTTCCACCTAGAAACATATAGCACACGTACAATTTTTTATGTAAAATAAAAGTATTCCTTGACATGCAAAACTCAAAATATACATTATACCACAGGAGGTTGGTGGCACCTTAATTGGGGAGGACGGGCTTGTGGTAATGGCTGGAGCGGAATTGTGGAATAGTATCAAATACATCAAACATGGTTTCCATGTGTTTGATGGCATTCCATTTGCGCCGTTCCAGCCATTGTTAAGAGCCGTCCTCTCGTCAGCAGCCCCCACTACATTATACTGTACATATTACAATATACACATCTGTACCACCTATTCTGCACATAGCTATTATGTACACGGAAGCTATCCCTTTAATAGCAATGCCAGAGATGAGTTAGATAAACTGCAGTAGGTTGACAACAAGCTAGCTCACATTGGCATCATATAGCCTCTTGCCTTTGATATGTATTGTCTAGCACAGGGGTGGGCACCTCCAATCCTCGGGGGCCTGATTGGTGTCACAGTTTTGCCCCAGCCCCAGCTAACACACCTGACTCCAATAATCACCTAATTATGCTCTTCAGTTTAGAATGTAGCCTCCCTGTATTTAAATTCATTAAAGGAATACTGAATACTTATTTTACTGTTGTTGCGTTTTGCATCATTTGATGCATCAAGGAACGTTTTTGCTCTACTGAAAGTGCTTTCTTGAAAATTTCATTGCTGATATGCACATTTTTGGGGGATTTTATAATGGTGAACTAATGGAAAAAAATACTCAAACATCGTTTTTGAGTGTAGTATTCCTTTAAAGCAGGGGCTAAGATGTCTGGACTTTTATGGCACATATAGTTGACTCATTCCACAGCGGATAACTGGTTCTAGTCTTTGTATGTGTCCCCTAAATCACTACATGATGAACAGGGTTGATCAGTCAGATAAAGCCTGTGATGCTGCCTGGGCATATCTTTGGGCACTGCCTACCAATGTTCCATTTGGTTGAGGAGTGAGGGTTATGAGTCCAGCTCCTCCTCGTTTCCTGCACTGGCTTTCTGATAACGTCTGACATTTGACCTACGACCCCAAGCCGTGGGATGCAAGAGGTTCATGAGAACAGTTGTTAGTATCTGCCCAAGCAAACAGACACACACATCCCCCCCACTTCCACACATGTTACTCAGAACAATACAGGAGTCATTGCGTCGACACCTCAAAACAGTCTAGGAAAAAGGTGTCTCCATTCTCCACGGTCCATACTCCACACACTCTCCGTCTGTATCCAAGTTGTTAAGGTGGTACATCGACTGCGGAGCTCCAAGTCCTGGCAATCTTCAGCAATGCAGTTGGGGTACACCTTAAAATGGCTTGCTCTGAGTGTCGGTCAATGACACTGAAGTCACTTAGCTCCCAGGTCATACCGGCTGCAGCTGTATCTGTCTGTACTGTAGTAATCACTACTGGGTCAGTGTGTAGTTTCTCAGGGGTCAGGCTGATCTTACATTCCACCTCC
Source organism: Coregonus lavaretus (assembly GCF_964263955.1). Lineage (NCBI taxonomy): Eukaryota > Metazoa > Chordata > Actinopteri > Salmoniformes > Salmonidae > Coregonus > Coregonus lavaretus. The sequence continues at coordinate 15,085,317 of NC_140026.1, read as the reverse complement.
TCCTCTACCGGGACATAGAGATTCCCTATGGAGCTCTGGAAGGCAGGGAATGAGGGTGAGTGTGTGTGTGTGTGTGTGTGTGTGTGTGTGTGTGTGTGTGTGTGTGTGTGTGTGTGAGGGTCATGGGGCAACGTGGATTAATTGAAAAGAGGAAGTTCGATATCAGTATGTACTCTATACGCTGATGTTATCATTTCTAGTAAGTGAAGTCCTACAACATCAGCCAGCCCCTTACTGCTAGACCACTGCTAATAAGACAAGAGGATGTTGCTGTTCTCACCTTCTGTTCCTTATTGCTGTTCACCATGTCCTTGAAAATCAATGAGGGTTGTGGAATCTCGGGGAAAAGCTTATTTCTGTGCCTGGAATAGAACCAAAGAAAATGAGGGCAAATTTCAAACCCTATTCACCAAAATGTCAATTACTTGAGTGAAAACACATTTCCTAGATATCTTTCTCTTAAGACAATCTAAACACCAAGATTCCAAGACACACACACACACACACACACAGAATGTAGACCCATGATGTAGGTTGACTTACTTCATGAAACAACAAAGAAACAGGATGATGAATAGGCCAACTGCAGCAGGAATGAGGATGGCAACTACAGTCATCGACCAATCAACATGACGATCCTCCACACCTGAAAGGAACACAAGCAAAACATCAGTGACTGGGTCTAATTCTAATCTTGTCTATTAGATTAGAAGTCTATTACATTTAGTCAATAGTATACAATTCTATTATAATGACATATACTATTTTAAAGACTATAGACTAATGGTATAATATACACTTTTTTTCTCTTCGTCCTCCATTTTATTTGAAACAGGGAAAGTTAAAACTATTTCAATGTTAATATAATTATATCACTGTCTGTGTCCTGACAGAGAGAGAGTGTGGAGAAAGAAAGTGGAGAAAGTACCATAAAGTTCCACATCGCTCCAGTCGCTTTCTCCTGCCCCACATGACTCCTTATAGACTGCTTTAACCTGGACTCTGTATTGGCATCTCAGGTCGTACGGCATGTCCACAACTACATTTTCATATTGGTATTGTATCTCTTTACTCTGGAGGAAACACACATAATGGTACCATTTCACTAACACACACACACACACACACACACACACACACACACACACACACACACACACACACACACACACACACACACCAGGCCCTTTAGGTCTGTAAAAGCAGTGTAAACATGTTCCAGTAACTAAAGCTGTATTTCCATCGGTGTAATACCTGAACACCCAACCCTTCATCTGACCTATAAACTGTCTGTAGCCAGATAAACTTAGGCCTCGTTATCTGTTTATTTGTTTATGAATCATTCAGCATTATTACATACACAGGTTTTGAACATCAGGTCTCTGTTGCAAACTAGATTTTATCTCAGTGAGACTAACCTGTAAAACAATGGCCGAGTGAACCATAAATAACCAACGCTTAAATTAAATATGAAACTATTGAAAACTCTTCTGGGAAGTGCAACAACAGAAAACATCTGCACTTGCCAGGTTGTCTTTGTAAATAAGAATCTGTTCAGAACTAGCTTGCTTGGATAAATAAAAGGTTATATAAATAAAAAATATCCACACATCCATGGCTTACCAGAGACTCTTGACACTTGCTGTAGTTTAAGATGTAAACCCAGCAGTGGTGAGCGGCTAAGTCCGGAGGGTCCCAGCTCAGAATGAGATCCTTCCCTTCCTCTGTGATCTTAACCCTAGGGGCCGGGGGCTTGACTGAAGAGAATCGGACATACAATATAACATTAGATAAATGAGAGTATTGGTAATATACAATTATTGAATACTTGAGTGTTTGGTAGTATCATGAAATTACTGATTAGTTGGTATACTTTGATAAATAGTTTTAGAATTCAAAGAATATGTAATTTTTGGAATGGTTTTCGGGTCATTCCATTAGGATATATCGCAAACATGTATTTTTAACTGTTAAAAAATGTAGTTATTCTTACCACAATTTATAGGAAATACCCAGAAGATATTCTGTACAGACAAACCATTGAAAGTCCCATTGACGTGGAAGTTGACGTTATGTTCAAGGAAGTCTCCTCTCAGGCGACATCCTGTCTTCTCACTAGCTCTGTACTGGTAATCACTGCATGCTGCTTTGTGGGATTCACCAGAGAACCTGAAGCATTAGGGATGAGAGGGTTGACAATCTGTCACTGCTCCGCTCAACTGACACAGCTCAACTGACACAGCCCAACTGACACTGCTCAACTGACACAGCTCAACTGACACAGCTCAACTGACACAGCTCGACTGACACTGCTCAACTGACACAGCTCAACTGACACAGTCCAACTGACACAGCTCAACTGACACAGCTCAACTGACACATCTCAACTGACACAGCCCAACTGACACTGCTCAACTGACACAGCTCAACTGACACATCTCAACTGACACAGCCCAACTGACACTGCTCAACTGACACAGCTCAACTGACACAGCCCAACTGACACTGCTCAACTGACACAGCTCAACTGACACGGCTCAACTGACACTGCTCAACTGACACAGCCCAACTGACACAGCCCAACTGACACAGCCCAACTGACACTGCTCAACTGACACTGCTCAACTGACACTGCTCAACTGACACTACTAAACTGACACTTACATATAGGTTGGGCTCCTTTCCATTGCTTGTCAGTTGAATTGATAGATTAACCTTTGCACTCCTGAAGCTTAATGACGTCTAAGATGATAGGTAGGATGTGTAGGAGAAGCAAAATATGAAGTGAATTGGCAGAAGAAGCCTTGGCGAAGGTCTCTAGGCATATGTCACCATTGGCAATTCATGTTTCACTTGCAAATATTCACAGTGTGCCAGGAGTTATTTTACCAGTTGAGTCTGCAGTGGCATGTATTCATGGATACCAAGGGAAGCCAGGCTTCCCCAAAAAATGTACCAAGAAAAAAATAAAATATATACAATAATTTATCTTTCGTCTCTTTGTGTTTCATAATTTTACTTCAATTCACAAGAGGCTGAATGTACACTACATGACCAAAAGTATGTGGGCACCTGCTCGAACATCTCATTTCAAAATCATGGGCATTAATATGGAGTTGGTCCCCGCTTTGATGCTATAACAGCCTCCACTCTTCTGGGAAGGCTTTCCACTAGATGTTGGAACATTGATGCGGGGACTTGCTTCCATTCAGCCACAAGAGCATTAGTGAGGTAGGGCACTGATGTTGGGCAATTAGACCTGGCTCGCAGTCGGCGTTCCAATTCATCCATAAGTTGTTCGATGGGGTTAAGGTCAGGGCTCTGTGCAGGCCAGTCAAGTTCTTCCACACCGATCTCGACAAACCATTTTGTATGGACCTCGATATGTGCACGGGGGCATTGTCATGCTGAAACAGGAAAGGGCCTTCCCCAAACTGTTGCCACAAAGTTGGAAGCACAGAATTGTCTAGAATGTCATTGTATGCTGTAGCGTTAAGATTTCACTTCACCAGAACTAAGGGACCTAGCCCGAACCATGAAAAACAGCCCCAGAACATTATTCCTCCTCCACCAATTGTTACAGTTGGCACTATGCAATCGGGCAGGTAGCGTTCTCCTGGCATCCGCCAAACCCAGATTATTCCGTCGGACTGCCAAATGGTGAAGCGTGATTCATCACGCCAGAGAACGCGTTTCCACTGCTCCAGAGCCCAATGGCGGCGAGCTTTACACCACTCCAGCCGATGTTTGGCATTGCGCATGGTGATCTTAGGCTTGTGTGCGGCTGCTCGGCCACGGAAACCCATTTTATGAAGCTCCCGACGAACAGTTATTGTGCTGACGTTGCTTCCAGAGGCAGTTTGGAACTCGGTAGTGAGTGTTGCAACTGAGGACAGATTATTTTTACGCGCTACACGCTTCTGCACTCGGCGGTCCCGTTCTGTGAGCTTGTGTGGCCTACCACTTCGCAGCTGAAACGTTGTTGCTCCTAGACGTTTCCACTTCACAATAACAGCACTTACAGTTGATTCTACTTCCAAAGTTTGTCTATGGAGATTGCATGTCTGTCTGCTCGATTTTATACACCTGTCAGCAACGGGTGTGGCTGAAATAGCCGAATCCACTAATTTGAAGGGGTCTCCACATACTTTTGTATATATAGTGTATCTCACTGGAGAAAGCGAGCAAAGCAACGCCCCTCTGTCTCTGTATGTGTAGGCCATCTATCTGATGCTGTCTGGTCCAAAAGATAATGACATTGTTGCTGCTCGTAGCATTGAATGCAAGGGAAGCCAGTGAGAATTTGGTCTCCCTTGATAAAAAAATATATTAAATAATAGCCAAACTGTGTGAGCTCAACTGTGAATGGTCCTGGCACACCAAAAAAAAAGTGTCAAGGGAAGCCAGTTTGGATTTGGCATCACTCCTATCAAATCGCATTGAGAGCATACGTCATTGACAGAAACAACTTAAATTGTTGCATCTAATTGTGTTGTTGTCCTCTGGTGGCTAGCTAGCTAGTTAAAATTGTCCCTTTCCTAAATTAGCCATGGTTGGAGATAGGGATTTGGACTTGTTGTTTTACTTAATTCTCTGTACTAGCCAATGATTATAAAGGTGATTCTGATCCAACCATAAATTCATACATTGTGCTCCTGGCCTGAGACGATGGAAGTTCAATATGTATTTAGATGTAGAAGGCTAATGTTAACTAGCTAGCGTTGCCCATGAAAGGAAGTTAGGCTAGCGGGCAAGCATTTTAGCCAGGTAGCCTAGGACAACAAAAAATTAAAGATTGTACTGTATGACAGAGTGCAGTGGAGGCTCCTCAGAGGAGGAAGGGGAGGACCATCCTCCTAAGTGAATTTCATATTTTTTTAAACATTTAAAAAGTTATCATTTTTAGATAAAACTATACTAAATATAATCACGTCACCAAATAATTGATGAAAACACAGTATTTTGCAAAGAAGGTCTACAGTAGCCTCAACAGCACTCTGTAGGGTAGCACCATGGTGTAGCCGAAGGACAGCTAGCTTCCGTCCTCCTCTGAGTACATTGACTTCAATACAAAACCTAGGAGGCTCATGGTTCTCACCCCCTTCCATAGACTTTGAACAAATTAATATCTTCCTAAATGAAGGAGAAGCAAAAGAGAAATAGTGGGAGAGAGATTTTGTCATTTTCTTTCACTTACTTAGCTAGCAAATGCAGCTAGCTAGTTTAGCCTACTGAAACACCATGCTCAAACAGAGGGATGCTATGTTAGCTAGCTGGCTATGACCACCCAACACAACACTGGAACTCTTCCAAGTCAAGGTAAACTTTTGGTTTTACTAATTTATTGGCACCGGGGCCCACCGGTGTAACTGCTTACTGATTGTACACTGTAACTTTACTGCGTGATTGTAGCGGATTTACTAACGCGTTAGTTCTATTAGCTATGCTGACTATGACGTTACTAAGTTTAGCTAATATGGTGACAACGATATAGAATGTGTGTAGCGGTTTGGCTTCTAAAGGCTTTTTCGCCTGGTCACATACAGTTGATGTGTTGTGCATTGAAGTCCACAAGCATAACGTAGATGCGAGAAGGAATACAACGTGGCTGCTATGAAACTGTGAACTGTGTTTACGCGTGATCAGGGATGAGTGTGCAAGGCGGTATTGAATGTCACTGTCTGTCCATGTGTCACTGTCTGCCACATCAAATTTGCCTCTCGACCTGTGTGCACCTACGTTGTAAACTTTCATTCATAGGCTAGGTTTTAGCCAGGTCGCAGTTGTAAAAGAGAACTTGTTCTCAACTGGCTTACCTGGTTAAATAAAGGTGAAATAAATAAATAAATAAAAGTAGCAACCTCATGATGGGTATAGGGAAAATTTGAGTATAATATAGTAGCCTAAACCTATCGCTGTTACATTTAACTGGGTGAATGGAATATGAATGACAACCAATATGCTGTAATAGAAATAAGGCCATGCTCATGAAAAAAATAATCGTCCTCCCTCATCTAAAACGGCACTGACCACCACTGACAGAGTGATAGACTGTTACGTCAGCATGAAGGAGAGGAGGATGGCCTTGGCGTTTCTCTACAAGTAGGGTGAGTCAACATAATAATAATAATATGCCATTTAGCAGACGCTTTTATCCAAAGCGACTTACAGTCATGCGTGCATACATTTTTACGTATGGGTGGTCCCGGGGATCGAACCCACTACCCTGGCGTTACAAGCGCCATACTCTACCAATTGAGCTACAGAGGACCACAACATGTTTTTTCTACTTGCATGAACGTGCACACACACCACGCATGCACACACGTACACAGAAATCAGAACTATGGACAGCCACATGATATTTAGCTTATGTTGATTGGACTAAATAGTTTTTGGTATATTTTAGTTGTCACTATATTAGACTAAGCATAGGTGATTTGATGATGCTGAAATGTTGAAGTTGACATGGTGCTGGAATAGTGGAGGCAGCTCCTGTTTTCTTTGTGACTTGCAGTAACTCTCCGTGGTTCTAAATCAATAGTTGTTTAGTGGTCCGAAAATGTCGGAAACATTAACTTGCTTGACCATGCTGTAGGTCATGTAACTGTTTGTTACATGCAATGTGCTTTGTGGACTTCACCGGACAGAGGTTGCTCTCTGGTTTTGTGATGAAACAAAGGTGTGGTTGAATTTATTCTGCCACTGTGTCTTCCCTGAGCAAGGCAGTTAACCCACTGTTCCCCGGGCGCGGATGACGTGGATGTCGATTAAGGCAGTCCCCCGCACCTCTCTGATTCAGTTGTACATACCCCTTTCCCTTTCTTATTGTTTTGGCCTTAGGGGTGCGACTTTCACTGGGGACGGGGACACCCCACATTCTGAAATTGCATTTTTGTCCCCCCCCCCGGTTTTATCATTGGAATGTGATACAAAACGAGGTGTGCAACAGTGTGCTTTAGGACCAGGCGGACATCTCCGATCGGTCGGGTGGGCTGTTTGGACTGTTTATCCGACCTGATAAAAAATATATATATACTGTATGTCCCCCCCCCCCACTTCTAAAACCAAAGTCGCAACGCATATGAACTAACAAGTTATAGTACAAACAACGCAACTATCACAACACATAGGTTGTAATATTTTCTGGCTTCCCCAGTGATTTTATCCACACACCTTTACTGTCAGTCCGTTGCTTTGGGTAGGGAGGGATTAGGGCATTTTTACAGGAAGTAGGATAGTTCTCACCAGTAGTAGAGCTGGAGGTCATCTGGGGCCTGATTGGCTGGAAGCCAGTTGCAGTTCATGGCCTTTGAGGAGTAGAGGCAACACTGGAAGTTCTTCACCAACTCTGTGTGTGTGTGTGAGAGAGAGAGAGAGAGAGAGAGAGAGAGAGAGAGAGAGAGAGAGAGAGAGAGAGAGAGAGAGAGAGAGAGAGAGAGAGAGAGAGAGAGAGAGAGAGAGAGAGAGAGAGAGAGAGAGAGAGAGAGAGAGAGAGAGAGAGAGAGAGAGAGAGAGAGAGAGAGAGAGAGAGACAAAACATTGAGTCTAGACTACAAAAATAGGATCTGACAAAGACTGATGTGATTCTAAATGTTGTCCTGATAATTTCTTCAAAAAATAATACACATTTTCATCCTCAAATGTCAATTTCAAACTCGTAAAACAAGATTAATAGCAGCACATTGTTTGTATTACAGTAGACTGCTGTCGATAAGGACACATTGGATGAAGTTCAGAGGAGTTCACTAATCCCAATTCATAAAGGGGCAAATCCTAACTTCCACTTTGGTCAGATTTGCACATAGACATGAATTGATTTCAATGGGAGACTAAGTGAAAATGTGAAGTTAGGATTCACCCCACAGTGATTGTTACTTACCTGTGGGTTTAGCAATAGAGATGCTGACAGGTTTGCTTATGGTTCTGTCTCTGCAGTTTATGGGTTTGTTTGCACTGTATTTGTTTGCACAAGTATTTTTCTCCGCTCATACAGGAGTAATAAAGATCTAGTGCACTAATTTTGAAAGCAAATCTAAGCAGCGGTAGATCTGTTCTATGTGCTCTATTTCTATGCTTCCCGTTCTTAAGTTTCGTTTTTGCATCTTTTACTTTCGGTTTTGCCCACCAGCTTCAAACAGCTGAAAATATAATATCTTTGGTTATGGAAAATATATATCGCAGCGGTTTAGATGGTACAATGATTCTCTACACTGTAATTGCTTGTTTTGATATATAAACTGAAATTAGGTAAACTATTAGAATTTTAGCAACCAGGAAATGGTGGAGTGATTTCTGCATATTGCACCTATTTATCAGGGGGTGCCGCAGCACCCTCAGCACCCCTACTTAATAATATGGTACAGGTTCACCTGCCTCACATAAAGCCCATTCTGGTGGGAAGCTGCTATAGACCACCAAGTGCTAACAGTCAGTATCTGGATAACATGTGTGAAATGCTTGATAATGTATGTGATATCAATAGAGAGGTATACTTGCTGGGTGATTTAAATATTGACTGGCTTTCATCAGGCTGCCCACTCAAGAGAAAGCTTCAAACTGTAACTAGTGCCTGCAACCTGGTTCAGGTTATCAATCAACCTACCAGGGTAGTCACAAACAGTATAGGAATTAAATCATCAACATGTATTGATCATATCTTTACTAATGCTGCAGAAATTGTTTGAAAGCAGTATCCAAATCCATCGGATGTAGTGATCACAATATAGTAGCCATATCTAGGAAAACCCAAGTTCCAAAGGCTGGGCTTAATATTGTGTATAATAAGTCATACAATAAGTTCTGTAGTGATTCCAATGTTGTTGATGTGAAGAATATTTGTTGGTCTGTGGTGTGTAATGACGAGCAATCAGACACTGCACTTGACACATTTATGAAATTGCATATCACAGTTACTAATAAGCATGCACCCATTAAGAAAATTACTTTTAAAACTGTTAAATCCCAGTGGATTGATGAGGAATTGAAAATTGTATGGTTGAGAGGGATGAGGCAAATGGAATTGCAAATAGGTCTGGCTGTACAACCGATTGGCAAACGTACTGCAAATTGAGAAATCATGTAACTAAACTGAATAAAAAGAAGAAGAAACTACACTATGAAACAAACATAAATGACAAAGAATGATAGTAAAAAGCTTTGGAGCACCTTAAATGAAATTTTGGGCAAAAAGGCAAACTCCGCGCCATCATTCATTGAATCAGATTCATCACAAAACCCACTGATATTGCCAACTACTTTAATGATTGTTTCATTGGCAAGATTAGAAAGCTTAGGCATACCAGCAACAAACGCTGACACTACACATCCAAGTATGTCTGAGCAAATTATGAAAGACAAGCATTGTAATTTTGGAAGAGGTGAAACAATTATTATTGTCGATCAACAATGACAAGCCACCGGGGTCTGAGAACTTGGATGGAAAATTACTGAGGATAATAGCAGACGATATTGCCACTCCTATTTGCCATATCTATAATTTAAGCCTACTAGAAAGTGTGTGCCCTCAGGCCTGGAGGGAAGCAAAAGTTATTCCCCTACCTAAGAATAGTAAAGCCCCCTTAACTGGTGTCACGTTCGTTGAATGACGGGTCAGACCAAGGCGCAGCGTGATATGCGTACATGTTTATTGAACTATAAACACACGACAAAACAACAAAGGAAACGAAACGTGAAGTCCTAAGGTAGACACACAACTAACCTTACCAGGAACAAGATCCCACAACTAGACAGTGCCAATAGGCTGCCTAAGTATGGTCCCCAATCAGAGACAACGAGCGACAGCTGCCTCTGATTGGGAACCACACCGGCCAACATAGAACCATACATACCAGATCACAAACATAAAAAATACAACACAGAACATTCACACCCTGACTCAACATATAAGAGTCCCCTGAGTCAGGGCGTGACAACTGGCTAAAATAGCCAACCAATCAGCCAGTAAACCTTTGGAAAAAATTGTGTTTGACCAGATAAAATGCAATTTTACAGTAAACAAATTGACAACAGACTTTCAGCACGCTTATAGGGAAGGACATTCAACAAGCACAGCACTTACACAACTGACTGATGATTGGCTGAGAGAAATTGATGATAAAAATATTGTTGGGGCTGTTTTGTGAGACTTCAGTGTGGCTTTTGACATTATCGATCATAGTCTGTTGCTGGAAAAACGTACACTACCAGTCAAAAGTTTGGACACACCTACTCATTCAAGGGTGTTTCTGTATTTTTACTATTTTTTACATTGTAGAATAATAGTGAAGACATCAAAACTATAAAATAACACATTTGGAATCATGTAGTAACCAAAAAAGTGTTAAACAAATCAAAATATATTTTGTATTTGAGATTCTTCAAATAGCCACCCTTTGCCTTGATGACAGCTTGCACACTCTTGGCAATCTCTCAACCAGCTTCATGAGATAGTCACCTGGAATGCATTTCAATTATTATTATATTATAGGTGTGCCTTCTTAAAAGTTAATTTGTGGAATTTCTTTCCTTCTTAATGCGTTTGAGCCAATCAGTTGTGTTGTGACAAGGTAGGGGTGGTATACAGAAGATACCCTTGTTTGGTAAAAGACCAACTCCTTATTATGGCAAGAACAGCTAAAATAAGCAAAGAGAAACGACACTCCATCAGTACTTTAACATCTCAACATCAACGGTTCAGAGGAGACTGTGTGAATCAGTCCTTCATGGTCGAATTGCTGCAAAGAAACCACTACTAAACGACACCAATAAGAAGAAGAGAGTTGCTTGGCCCAAGAAACACAAGCAATGGTCATTAGACCGGTGGAAATTGGACCTTTGGTCTGGAGTCCAAATTGGAGATTTTTGGTTCCAACCGCCGTGTCTTTGTGAGACGCGGTGTGGGTGAACGGATGATCTCTGCATGTGTAGTTCCCACCGTAAAGCATGGAGGAGGTGGTGTTTTGGTGTGGGGGTGCTTTGCTGGTGACACTGTGATTTATTTAGAATTCAAGGCACACTTAACCAGCATGGCTACCACAGCATTCTGCAGCAATACGCCATCCCATCTGGTTTGGGCTTAGTGGGACTATCATTTGTTTTTCAACAGGACAATTACCCAACACACCTCCAGGCTGTGGAAGGGCTATTTTACCAAGAAGGAGAGTGATGGAGTGCTGCATCAGATGACCTGGCCTCCATAATCCCCCTACCTCAACCCAATTGAGATGGTTTGGGATTAGTCGGACGGCAGAGTGAAGGAAAAGCAGCTAACAAGTGCTCAGCATATGTGGGAACTCCTTCAAGACTGTTTGAAAAGCATTCCAGGTGAAGCTGGTTAAGAGAATGCCAAGAGTGCACAAAGCTGTCATCAAGGCAAAGGGTGGCTATTTGAAGAATCTCAAATAGAAAATATATTTTGATTTGTTTAACACCGTTTTGGTTACTACATGATTCCATATGTGTTATGTCATTGTTTTGATGTCTTCACTATTCTACAATGTAGAAAATAGCAAAAATAAAGAAAAACCCTTGAATGAGTAGGTGGGTCCAAACTCTTGACTGGTACTGTATGTGTTATGGCTTTGAATAAAGCCAGTGTGTCTATGTATGTGGATTACTCAACACTATACACGTCAGCTACTACAGCGACTGAAATGACAGCAACACTTAACAAAGAGCTGCAGTTAGTTTTAGAATGGGTGGCAAGGAATAAGTTAGTCCTAAATATTTCAAAAACTAAAAGCATTGTATTTGGGACAAATCATTTACTAAAACGAAATCTTGTAATAATTGAGCAAGTTGAGGAGACTAAATTGGTTGTGGTAACCCTGGATTGTAAACTGTCATTGTCAAAACATATTGATACAACAGTAGCTAGGATGGGGAGAAGTCTGTCTATAATAAAGCGCTGCTCTGCATTCTTAACAGCATTATCAACAAGGCAGTGTGGCGAACTCTGATGCGGATGTGGTGTGAATCAAATGCAGGACACAGGAGCTAAGTCAAACCAGACTTTACTTGCATAAACCAAAATAACAAAACGGGTCTAACCAACCCGGAGGCGAACAATACGCCACAGTGCGTAAAACACTCCAAAACCGACTGCGCACAAAACAACAGTGCGACGGTACAAAATGAGCGACTGGCAAACAGCACTGCACCAAACGACAGGTGAAAACAATTACACACAACACATGACAAACGATTAGTTACCGGAGTGTAACTCCAGTTCTATGAGTGGAGCGGAGCCCCATAGGGGAGCTCTGCTCCTAGTGGTTTACCCTCTGCCCTAAGGCAGCAGCAGCCTGAGACAAAATTATGCACACACCTACAGCCAATAGGAGTACAGGTGTCCCTATAAGAGGGGCTGCCTCCCCTCAATCAGCCTCCCGAGATATTTTTCTTCAGCGAGACTAGAGAGGGTCGGCAGGGCCTTAAGTCCTATGGGGCTCCGCTCCACTCATAGAACTGGAGTTACACTCCGGTAACTAATCGTTCTATATCGTGGAGCTCCGCCCCATAGGGGAGCTCTGCTCCTAGTGGTTTAAGGCGGAGCGTAGCGCTCCAAAATGTACTCCCTGCCGAGCCTAACACTTCCCATCGAAACGAGAAAGTCAGGCCTAGCAATGGCTGCAAACGAGTCCCGCAGTACTGCAACTAAAAACCCCTACGGGCGTCACAATATACCGCGTCATCGGTTAAAGACCCGCCCCACCTAGTCCAATGGCAATGCCAATGACTAGTGGGCAGATCACCAGAATAGAAACCATACTAATCTGTACTAGCAGATAGATGTGCCTCAATATCCTGTGAAAACACTACCGACCACTAATGGAATGACACCAAGTGTCACTCTACATTGTAAACGCGGTAGACCGCCTCACTCACTCAATGGAATCCCAGAGATTAGTGGGCAGGAACAAAAACATGAGTCATACTAACTGAACAAGCAGATAGATGACCTCACATTCTGTTAATCAACGCATGCCTCTACTGTACTGACCCTGTCAGTCAGGATTCATGCCACAAAATATGTTTTCTTATCCAAAGCGGACCTGATGGAAACCCTGTCCATAGCCCTGCTTTTCCCTCTCTTCCTAGCTCAAGATCTCCCTTCAGCTATGCTGAGTACAGACCGAGCCAAAGAGTTAGAAAACACATCTATCAAAAACACGTCTTCCTAACCAAAGCGGACCTGATGGAAACCTATGTCCACAGTCCTGCTTCTCCTCTCTATCTTGCTCAAGATCTCCCTTCAGCCACGCTGAGTACAGATCGAGCCAGAGAGTTAGAAGACATATCTAAGAGATAGAAACGGATAAATGGAGACTGCGTCGACCAGGATGCTGCTCTACAGATATCCTCTACCCCTGTTCCTCTGAAAAGGGCAGTAGAAGCCGCTACTCCACGAGTGGAGTGAGCCCTGATACCCTGAGGCAATTGCCGCCCCGCTGCCTCATAAGCTCGACGTAACACGCCAAAGCGCGTACCGGGCACAGGCGATGGAGCTTTTCCTCACTCCTCTCTCTATGAGGAGGAGGAGAAAAAGCCCACAGCTCCACGGTCTGTGACCTATATGAACTCTTAATAACCTTCGGCACAAATGCCGGGTTAGGACGTAACACTGCTCTGCTCAGGTCACCATTGATGGCCAGGCAGTCAGGTCTCGTCGAAAGAGCACACAAATCACTAACCCGCTTAGCTGTAGTCAAAGCGAGCAACAGTGCTGTCTTAATAGACAGCATCTTGAGGGGTATTTGATTCAATGGCTCGAACGGCGACTTACATAGCGCTTCGAGTACCAAAGCCAAATCCCACTGAGGAAGCGTGACTCTAGGTGTTGGCCTAAGTCACCGCGTTCCTAATAGGAAGCGTTTCACTAGAGGGTGGCTAAAGACATTGTCTCTGCCAAACCCCTCATGACAAGCTGAAATCGCTGCTGCAAACACCCTAATAGTGGCAGGCGATTTTTGCTTATCAAACATGAGCTGTAGAAAAGAGAGAATACTCTCCACCTGACAGCTCATGGGGTCTACACCTTGTGTGACACACCATCGTGAAAACACGTTCCATCTACTGGCATACATCTTAGAAGTGGAACTGGCACGTGAACCCTGTATGGTCCTGATCACTGCATCAGATAACCCACGGCGCTCTAGCCTGTCCCTCTCAGCAGCCAGGCCTTCAGTGGTTGGCCGATTATGGGCAATTTCCCTATCGTGCCTCCCGCCTGAGACAACGCGTCCCGTCGATGTGGAATTGGCCAAGGTGGCGCAATCAACATCTGACTCATCTCCGCAAACCACGGAGCCCCCGGGCGATCGGGCGCTATCAGTATCACTGACAGCCCCCCTGACCTCACCCTGGCTAGCAGTGGGAGAATGCAGGACAGCGGAGGGAATGCATACAGGAGAACTCTCGGCCACGGTTGGTGCGAAAAGGCGTCCCTTCCCAGTGGCGGTTCGTCCTGTTCCCTCAGAGAAAACCACAGAGGACATTGCGCGTTCACACGTGACGCGAATAGGTCCACCTGGGCTCTCCCGAATTGTTCCCAAATCTGGAGAACAATGTCCGGATGCAGACACCACTCGTCGTCTCGAGGACCCCCTCTTGACATGAGGTCTGCTCCTACGTTCAAGTAGCCCGGAATGTGTGCTGCTCTCAATGAGCGAAGGTGCTCGTGAGCCCACAGCCACAATTCCTCTGCCGCCCGATGGAGAGCAGGAGACCTGACTCCTCCCTGGCGATTTATGTGAGCTACTGTGGTCCGGTTGTCTGACCAGACCAGCACATCGCGACCCCGAAGGGTAGACGCGAAGTGGGTCAGAACCAGTCGAACCGTTTCCAACTCCAAGAGGTTGATATGACGACCTGATTGAGGCCACACACCTCCTATCGCTTGAGTCTGACATGTCCCTCCCCATCCTGTCAGGGACGCATCCGTGAATACTGGGATGTGAGAGGACACCTTTCCTATCGGGACTCCGTGCGTGAGAACGCGCGGGTTTCTCCAATAGTTCAGATCTGCACTGAGCGAGAGTGGAACCACCACCAACCGATGACGTTGACGCAATGGGTCTAGTCTTAGTTGGGCGAACCATCGCTGCATCCTGCGCATATGCAGGAGTCCCAGCGGAACCACAGAGTGGGCTGACGACATGAGACCCAAAAGTGACATGATCGACAGCGCCGTCACCGTGTGATTCGGACGACACTTCCTCAGGGCTAGCAACAAGGCTACCCTTCGGGGGTCCGAAATTCGAGCCCTCATCCTCACAGTGTCTAGCTGTATCCCCAGGTAGACAATCTGATGAGTGGGCCAGGGCGCGCTCTTTTTCGAATTCACAGCAAACCCCAGACTTGTGAGATGCATCACTGTCTGTGTTGTGTGAGTGATCGCCAGCTCTGCTGACGGGGCGAGAACCAGTAGGTCGTCCAGGTAGGCTAGTAGCCGTATTCCCTGACGACGCAACGGTTCCAATGCCGCCTCCACACACTTGGAAAATGTGCGAGGTGCCAGGGCGTACCCAAATGGCATCCTCGTGTATTCGTACGCCACCCCTTGAAAGGCGAACCGCAGAAACTTCCTGTGACGCGGCTGAACCGGCACATGAAAGTACGCGTCCTTTAGGTCTATGCTCGTACAGAAGTCCCCTCTCTGGACACATTCCAGCAGACGTTTTGTCGTTAGCATTCGGAAGGGCCGTTTGGTTATGCTCTCTTTGAGAATGCGTAAATCCAAAATCGGCCTCACTCCCCCCGTCTTTTTGGGCACTAGGAAATAAGGCGAATATAGCCCTTTGTTCCTTTGCTCCCGGGGGAACTACTGTCTCCTTCGCCAAAAGTTCCGTAATCTCTGTCATCAGAGCGGCCACTTTGTCTGGCGTTTTCATCACCGTCTCCACCACTCCCCTGAACGGGGGTGGGGTCCGGTGGAATTGGAGAGCATAACCCTTCTGCAACGTCTGTTCTAGCCAGCGTGAGAGGGTGCAGCTTCTTCGCCACTGCCAGCAATGCAGAGAAAGTGGCTGGGCACGAAGCTGTGGTGCATCCAGTAGGAAGGACCTGTATTCCTCTATGGCCCTTACCGCCACTGTTCCCCAACATTGAAGTGGTGGAACAGCCCAAGGTGGGCCTCCCGTGAAAGGAAGAGGAACTATCAATGCGTTCTGAGAAAGAAAGAGGAGCAGGGACGTCGGTTAAACCCGTAACCGTCGTATTCCTGCCCTCCTTGAACGCATCGCGGGTCTGAATTGCGCTGACCGAGGCCACAGCCTGCGGCAGGGCACCATCCCCAGCAAGCGATTGCGTCATCTTAGGTGACTGCAATTCGCTATCAGAGCCCTTCACTACAGTACTCCTAGAAGTCTGTAGTATGAGGTCTCAATGAGGTAAAACAAGGCGGCGCCTTGATACCTTCTTAACTTTCACCTTCTGTGTGTGTTCAACTCTGCACCCCTGGTGGGTTGATTCACGCTCAGTTTGGTGAGTACTGGCTCGTTCTGTCAAGGGAGCTGATACTTTGGTTATACCCATAACCCTAGTAATCCTGCCCTCCGTGAACGTAGCATGGGTCTGAATCGCATTAACCGAGACCTTGGTCTGCGATAATGCGCCGTCCCTAGATAGCTGCTGTGTTACAATGCCTGGGGGCGTCGATACTCTGGGCACCTTGGTGACCGCGGTAATCGGGCCCTCCGTGAACGCAGCATGGGTCTGGCTCGTACTAGTGGAGACCTTAGTCTGTGCTAGTGCGCCATCCCCAAATAGCGGCTGCGTCCTCATGTCAGAATCTGACCGGGACTGCTGCCTTCTATGTAAAGCACTTCTTATACGTGAAGTGTGATGTGACGACCTGATTGAGGTCTTCTGGATACCTACTCTTAGTGCCTGTTCAGCAACGCACCCTCGGTGGGCTGAGCGGCTCTTAGAGTGGTAAGGAAGAGAGGGTGAGATTTGAACGCTCTCGGACGTATTATGGAAAAGAGGCTCTTTTTTGACAAAGTCAGGTGGAGCCAACTCTTTATTAAATACATCAACAAAGGCATTTACATCAACACCCATCCCTTCAACCGAAGGGTGGGGGGGAACAGTGGGCACGTTCGACACCATCGATGCGTCCTCCATCCTCTCCCCCGCGTCCCGTCACGTACGCCTCCTCTTGCCTCCCTTGGAGGGCCAGGTCGGCGTCCTCGTCACCTCCCTCGCCGGCTGTAGTGGGGCTACCGTAGCTGCTGGGAGGGCCGGGCCCGTTCCCTTGCTGCTCGTGGCCGCCGGATGACGCCGATTACGCCGCCTCGCCGTAGACCCCGGTCTACTTAGAGGGGCGGAGGTAGATGGCCTTTGGGATGGAGGGGGGCCGAGTCGTCCTGCCAACGGCAGGTGCTTGGCCAGCTGCTTCTTCTCCTCCTCTAGCTTAGAAAAACGCTCCGTCGCCTCTTTGACTGCGACCCCAAAGAGGCCGTCGTCAGAGAGGGGTGCGTTCAAGAGAGACGTCCTGTCTGCCTCTTTCATGGATGTCAAGGACAACCAGAGGTGTCGTTCCCCGACCACCGAAGTGGCCATGGACCTCCCCGCGCAGACTGCGGACGCCTGTGTCAGGTGGAGTATGGCGCCAGAAATTCTGGACGCCTCCTCCACCTCCTCCGGTGCCAGCTCTGTCTTGCCCGTGGTTAAACGGGACAGAGAGGCCGCCAAGAGGGCAATGTTGTTAGCTGCTGCTACAGCTTGGGCTCCCAACCCAAAGGACTTTTCTAACAGCGACGCTGTGAGTTGGTCCTTCTGGGATGGCAACGTGGCCTTCTTGGAAGAGGGCCAAGGGCTCGAACCCGGTACGAGATACGCCGCCATGGCGCTCTCTAACCTGGGGATTCCCTGACCCTGAAACCTTCCTTCCACTCTCGTGAATGGGAGATACGCTTTTACAGGCAAACGCGCCGCTAAAGGTGCCTCCCACGAGCCCTCAACGTACCTAGCCAAAGAAGGCATGGCAGGAGCCACTGGCTCTGCCGCCTTCCTTGGCCTGGAATAAGGACCGCCCTCCATCATATCAACCTCCGGTGCGGAGGGAAGAGGGGGCAGCGTTATTACCAGCCGTTGAGCAGCTCTCTCAATGAGACCCGGAAAATCCGATCTCAGAGAGGCTGCAGCGAAAGAGAGAGCTTCTGATCTCTCAGAGCTCGTATCCCCTTCGCTATAGGGACTACAAGCCCTCTCGCTCTCCAAAGGAAAGGGGGGCTTGAAAGTATGAGGGACGGGGTCCGACTGTTCCATTGAAATGCCAGACCCCTCCTCAAAGTCCTTATCTTCCCCCGAGTCTGCGCCGTCGGACGACGCCTCTGAAGCAGAGGCTAGTATCGACAGCACATCCTCAAGGGGGATGTCCTCCCTGAAAAACGCCCAACGCTGCTTCCTCTCCTTTAAAGAAAGGAGGGCGCAGGAGGCGCAATTCGGGGGACTGCAGACGCCTTCCTTGGCATGCTGGGATCCCAAACACACGAAACATAGGTCGTGGTGGTCACCGGCCGCCATGGAAGTGCATCTGCACTGAGCTCTGAAAAGAGCTTTTGGGTGTGGAAAATCTCCCGGTGTGCTCATTTAGACGACGCTGATGACTGGAATATCAACAGCGTTTTTCGTCCTGAGTCTTGTGCTTCGTCTCTTCTTGGCTCTTCAGTCTAGTCATCCAGTCGCTGAAGAAAAAGGGAGGCTGATTGAGGGGAGGCATCCCCTCTTATAGGGACACCTGTACTCCTATTGGCTGTAGGTGTGTGCATAATTTTGTCTCAGGCTGCTGCTGCCTTAGGGCAGAGGGTAAACCACTAGGAGCAGAGCTCCCCTATGGGGCGGAGCTCCACGATATAGAACTAATGGAACATATAAAGGGTACATAATCACACTAACAGGGAACAGGTGTACAACAACTAGACAAAACCAAACGAACATCGAAACATACAACGGTGGCAGCTAGTACTCCGGGGACGACGACCGCCGAAGCCTGCCCGAGCAAGGAGGAGGAGCAGCCTCGGCCGAAACCGTGACAGGCAGGTCCTACAGGCCCTAGTTTTGTCGCACCTGGACTACTGTTCAGTCGTGTGGTCAGGTGCCACAAAGAGGGACTTAGGAAAATTACAATTGGCTCAGAACAGGGCAGCATGGCTGGACCTTGGATGTACACAGAGAGCTAACATTAATAATATGCATGTCAATCTCTCCTTGCTCAAAGTGGAGGAGAGATTGACTTCATCACTACTTGTATTTGTGAGAGGTATTGACATGTTGAATGAACCGAGCTGTCTTTTTTGAACTACTGGCACACAACTCGGACACCCATGCATACCCCACAAGACATGCCACCAAAGGTCTCTTCACAGTCCCCAAGTCAAGAACAGACTATGGGAGGCGCACAGTCCTACATATAGCCATGACTACATGGAACTCTATTCCACATCAAGTAACTCATGCCAGCAGTAAAATTAGATATAAAACACAGATACAAATACACCTTATGGAACAGTGGGGACAGTGAAGCAACACAAACATAGACACATGCATACAAACACACAATAACATGCGCACTATACACACATGTACAAATGGATTTTGTGTTATAGATATGTGGTAGTAGGGTAGAGGCACACACTTAAATATGTTGTGAAATCTGTTATGAATGTATTGTAATGTTTTTAAAATGTATAACTGCCTTAATTTTGCTGGACCCCAGGAAGAGTGGGGATCCATAATAAATACAAATACTTCCCGTGGCTATGCACACAATATGCACAATTATTATGCTTTATAATTAGGCTACATCAAAAATAATTAGGGCTGTCAAATGATTAATCTCGTTAATCGCAGGATTTGCTTCTGAATTCGCTCTAATTAATTAATTTTTCATACAAAAAACATTACAAGAATATTGAAGTATTGATTTTGTCTGAAGTAAGCAACATTTGGTAAATTGAAAAAGCACACTTCCTTTAACCTTAATGTCAACTTGTTTTTACTTTGCATCGTTGTTTTTAGCTGTAGCTATAGATTATGTATTTGGGATGTTTTCTGTGTATTTTGAACGCTTTCAGACAATGCAATAATAAAAATTGTTCGTGCAATTTAATATTACAAAAAGTTAACTGGACTTAACTGATTAACTCTGACAGCCCTAAAAATAACATACCTAATCATATTAGGCTATGTCTAATACTTCTCTGACGTCGGTTTCGGGAAATGGACAGGGAATCCTAGCTTTCCAAACAAGATTTGCCTACTGAAAATGACTAAACTGGTGTCACATATTATGACTATTAAAGGTCGGGAAAAGTAAACGAATACATACCTTTCTCAACTGCAACCTCTGGAGTGACCAAATGAATAAAGTATTGTAGAACCAAGAGAAATTCCATATGTTTCAAAATCATGTTGTCCCTTACGTAATTCTGATGGAGCGCGCCTCCCCAAAACGCGCACGGAATTCCAAAGGTAAGGTTCCCAGAATTGTCGAGCAGTTGTCTCCCTAACTGAGAAAACAATACATGTGCCTCACGTTCACATAAACATAAACAAAAGTAAACACAGGATTTACTCCAGCTACCTAGTTATTATTCCATTTCGTGTGAGTGTGAGTCTATCGCGCAGCGGACTGGCAGGTTGGGCAGTTTGCATCGACTAGAGCCATAGCTCAATGTCAGGCTACTACAGTACAGGACTGTAGGATATGTCGTCATCAGTTTGACAGTGTGTCAGTCATTCGTTTCCTTAATTGGATCAAATAAAAAAAAGTCACCCTCTATCCCCTATAATACACCACCCCTGCTTAGGCTATGAGTCCCGTGTATAATTTAAACACCATAATAACAAAGTTAATAATACATCCATTAATAACGTTAATACATAAAAATGAATAAAGAAATACAAAATAATGAGGTCAATACAACTAACTTAAAAAATATATGTTTTATTGAAAAATGGCTTTACAAACATACAGTATGTTCAACAAGCATCTGTACTCACATATACAGTGTAATTAAAAATGGCAAATAAAAGTCAGACACAATCAGAGAAATAACACCTCTCTCCCAGACCTGATGCAACCATGCATTGTTCCAAAAACAGTATAAATATAAATACATACATTATATTACATACAGACATAGATAGCTTTCTTCTTTTACAGCATAACAATATATTATATACATCTGCATATTATTATCATCGGTCTGCTAATTTCAGTGTAGCACTTGTGAAATACTGTACAATCAACATGTGTTGGGAGTTTAATTATTACTTGACATAGGACAGGATACTTTTCTGAGGAGAGATAGAGCCCTCAAATTCAAACCTGGACCTCAAATACAGTTCCACTGCCTTTTTGAATTGATCCCCTTTAATCAGGGACTGATTTAGATCTGGGACACCAGATGGGTGCAAATAATTATCAGGTAGAACAGAAAAACAGCAGGTTTCCGGAACTTGTAGGGTAGGATTTGAATACTCCTGTGATAGAGACATAAATCACAATCACTAGCCTGGTCCCACAATAATTGGTCTTTTGACCAATCAGATAAGATCTTTTGCCCATAATTGGTCAAAAGATCTGAATTGGGCTGCCTGTGTCAATGCAGCATATCAGTTGTGAAGAAGCACTAAGAGATCTGGGACCATGCTAATCAATCTTACGGTCAAAGAGCAGGGGCCCCATATCAGAACAGACAACACAGCTCAACAACTAAATAAACTGTCTGAGCATTGGGTTATTAGAGTGACTGACAATTTGACATCATAGAGTATACTTAATTGAATCTCTTTTCCTTACTGTACATTTTCTAATAGATGGCACGGTTGTTTAGCAACAAACCGAAGCATGCGCAGCTATGGGGCAAAACAGACAGGGTGGGCTTAGACTGTTGACAACATGTAAACTATATTTAGTCTCTAAATGTTTATTGAAAACATAAATACATTTGCACAATGAGCACTTGTTGTCTCTCAAATACATGGTATCAATAACAAGATACAACGAGCTGAAACAAGCCACCTATGATTCCCCACATGGCAGCTTCTTGTCATTGTTGCTAGCTATCTGACCGTTCAGAATCATAACAACGCACGCCTTCCGGCCACATCGTTGCGCACATATCATTTGTGTGATGTCAGTCAACCAGTCTTTATCTAGAACCTAATCTATCTAGAACCTAAAAGGGTTATTCGGCTGTCCCCATAGGAGAACCCTTTAAAGAACACTATTTGGTTCCAGATACAACCCTTTTGGGTTCCATGTAGAACCTTTTCCACATGGAACCGAAAAGGGTTGTACCTGGAACCAAAAAGGGAACCCTTTTGGAACCCTTTTTTCTAAGTGTACAAACAACAGATGGGTTACTGTTTGTTTGTTCCTATAACATACGCAACATTAGCCACCATAGAGCACTGCAGAATAGACTCCAGCACTTAAGTGTAATATTGTGTTTCCACTTCTCTAAAGCAACAAAGCCATTTGTTGCAGTGTGCAAGGGAACAACAGCTTTGCATTCATCATGGACAAAAGACAGCCATTACCAGGGTCGTGTTCAGTGGGGCACACCGTAGAAAGACATTTTGCAACGTAACACAAAAATCTGTGTTCTTATTGGATGAATTCAGGCAGTAGTATTTCAACCTGTTTCATAACGAACACACCTTGGTGATCCACATACTGTAAAGCGGCTTATCTCTTTAGTAGGTAGGTAGGCTACTGTCTACAGTGGTGAAGTGTTAACGCAAGTTGATGTTTATTGTCATGAGTCTTGTCCTGGAGGCAGAACTGAGCGATTTCCCCTTAGATAGGCCAGCTGCAAAGTAAATATTGGCTATATTGTAAAAATGTATGCAAACAAAAATGTGCTTAGGGTTAGCAGTGTGGTTATGGTTAGGTTTAAAATCAGATTTTATGACTTTGTGTCTGTTCCAGCTAGTGACCACTCTGCAGAGCTGCCTCCAGGGCAAGATTCATGATGAAAAACGCTAACCTGCAGTGTTAACACTGCCTTACACTGAAGTGATTAAGTCAGTCTGCATAGAGCTTTTAGTTGCAACAGTCCAGAGTTCAAAGAAACGAATAAACATGCCAAAATACTAGATTCAGCCGAGGACCAAAATGAGATTGTATTTGAAAATAACAATAATTTCCTACCTTTATTACATTGAGACACGATCACGTCTCTTTAAAAAAATAAAAAATCCTAAATTAAACACATTTTTAGATGGTGATTTTACAGTCTTTTTTGACCAAAGTGAGTGAGGAAGCCGACAGGTCCGGTTTGGGTTCAGCTGGCAGAGAATGTGTTTGTTTGTGTGAAAAATAGCTATACTCTGTGTGTGTGCGGTCTGTAGACTTTAGCCCAGGACTGTAGTCGTCCCACTGATGGCACAGAATACGTGTAAGGAGTTCTGGAGCAGTGACTGCATCATATCCTCCTGGAAGATCTATGGTGACAGAGTAGACAACAACATACATCATTACCATTAGTGATCATTACCATCATTGTTCAACCAGCTACAGACACTTACAGTGCCTTCGGAAAATATTCAGACCCCTTGACTTTTTCCACATTTTGTTAGGTTACAGCCTTATTCTAAAATAGATTACATTGTTTTTCTTCCTAATCAATCTACACACAATACCCCATAATCACAAATTTACCCCCCCCCCAGAAATTTTTTTCACACACAGTACCAGTCAAAAGTTTGGACACACCTACTCATTCAAGTGTTTTTATTTTATTTATTATTTTTAAACTATTTTCTACATTGTATAATAGTAGTGAAGACATCAACACTATGAAATAACACATATGGAATCATGTAGTGTCAAAAAGTGTTAAACAAATCAAAATATATTTTATATTTGAGATTTTTCAAAGTAGCCACCCTTTGCCTTGATGACAGCTTTGCACACTCTTGGCATTCTCTCAACCAGCCTCGCCTGGAATGCCTTTCCAACAGTCTTGAAGGTGTTCCCACCTGATGCAGAACTCCATCACTCTGCTTCTTGGTAAAATAGCCCTTACACAGCCTGGAGGTGTGTTGTGTCATTGTACTGTTGAAAAACGAATGATAGTCCCACTAAGCCCAAACCAGATGGGATGGCGTATCGCTGCAGAATGGTGTGGTAGCCATGCTGGTTAAGTGTGCCTTGAATTCTAAATAAATCACAGACAGTGTCACCAGCAAAGCACCCCTTCACCATAACACCTCGTCCTCCATGCTTTATGGTGGGAAATACACATGCTGAGATCATCTGTTCACCCACACCGCGTCTCACAAAGACACGGCGGTTGGAGCCAAAAATAAAAATTTATAAAAATTCCACCGGTCTAATGTCCATTGCTAGTGTTTCTTGGCCCAAGCAGGTTTCTTATTATTTGTGTCCTTTAGTAGTGGTTTCTTTGCAGCAATTTGATCATGAAGGCTTGATTCACAGTTCCCTCTGAACAGTTGATGTTGAGATGTGTCTGTTACTTGAACTCTGTGAAGCATTTTTTTGGGCTGCAATTTCTGAGGCTGATAACTCTAATGAACTTATCCTCTGCAGCAGAGGTAACTCTGGGTCTTCCATTCCTGTGGCGGTCCTCATGAGAGCCAGTTTCATCATAGCGCTTGTTGGTTTTTCAGACTGCACTTGAAGAAACTTTCAAAGTTCTTGAAATGTTCCGTATTGACTGTCTTAAAGTAATGATGGACTGTCATTTCTCTTTGCTTATTTGAGCTGTTCTTGCCATAATATGGACTTTGTCTTTTACCAAATAGGGCTATCTTCTGTATACCCCCCTACCTTGGCACAACACAACTGATTGGCTCAAATGAATTAAGAAGGAAAGAAATACCACAAATTAACTTTTAAGAAGGACCACCTGTTAATTGAAATGCATTGCAAGTGACCACCTCATGAAGCTGGTTGAGAGAATGTGTGCAACGCTGTCATCAAGACAAAGGGTGGCTATTTGAAGAATCTCAAATATAAAATATATTTTGATTTGTTTAACACTTTGTTTGTTACTACATGATTCTATATGTGTTATTTCATAGTTTTGATGTCTTCACTATTATTCTACAACGTAAAAACATAGAATAACTGGTAGTGTTAGTATTCAGACCCTTTCCTCAGTTCTTTGTTGAAGCACCTTTGGCAGCGATTACAGCCTCGCGTCTTCTTGGGTATGACACTACAAGCTTGGCACACCTGTATTTGGGGAGTTTCTCCCATTCTTCTCTGCAGATCCTCTCAAACTCTGTCAGGTTGGATGGGGAGCGTTGCTGCACAGCTATTTTTAGATCTCTCCAGAGATGTTCAATCGGGTTCAAGTCCGGGCTCTGGCTGGGCCACTCAAGGACATTCAGAGACTTGTCCCGAAGCCACTCCTGCGTTGTCTTGACTGTGTGCTTGGGGTCGTTGTCCTGTTGAAAGGTGAACCTTTGCCCCAGTCTGAAGTCTTGAGTGCTCTGGAGCAGGTTTTCATCAAGGATTTCTTTATACTTTGCTCCGTTCATCTTTGCCTCGATCCTTGACTAGTCTCCCAGTCCCTGCCGCTGAAAAACATCATGCTGCCACCACTATGCTTCACCGTAGGGATGGTGCCAGGTTTCCTCCAGACATGACACTTGGCATTCAGGCCAAAGAGTTCAATCTTGGTTTCATCAGACCAGCAAATCTAGTTTCTCATGGTCTGAGAATCTTTAGGTGCCTTTTGGCAAACTCCAAGTGGGCTGTCATGTGCCTTTTACTGAGGAGTGGCTTCTGTCTGGCCACTCTACCATAAATGCCTAATTGGTGGAGAGCTGCAGAGATGGTTGTCCTTCTGGAAGGTTTTCTCATCTCCACAGAGGAACTCTAGAGCTCTGTCAGAGTGACCATCAGGTTCTTGGTCACCTCCCTGTCCAAGGCCCTTCTCCCCTGATTGCTCAGTTTGGCAGGGAAGCCAGCTCTAGAAAGAGTCTTGGTGGTTCCAAACTTCTTCCATTTAAGTATGATGGAGGCCACTGTGTTCTTGGGGACCTTAAATGCTGCAGAAATGTTTTGGTACCCCTCCCCAGATCTGTGCTTCGACACAATCCTGTCTCGGAGCTCTATGGACAATTCCTTCGACCTCTTGGCTTGGTTTCTGCTCTGACATGCACTGTCAACTGTGGGACCTTATATAGACAGGAGTGTGCCTTTCCAAATCATGTCCAATCAATTACATTTACCACAGGTGGACTCCAATCAAGTTGTAGAAACATCTCAAGGATGATCAATGGAAACAGGGTGCAGCTGAGCTCAATTTCGAGTCTCATAGCAAAGGGTCTGAATACTTATGTAAATAAGGTATTTCTGTTGTTTTTTTAAATACATTTGCAGCAAATTCTAAAAACCTGTTTTAGCCTGCCTGGAGTGCTAGCAGTATTTGATCCCAGGTCTGATGCGGGCACCCAGACAGACACACTGTTGCCACAAACAGTGTATTAACCCACTGACGGTCATTAATGGGAGGGCAAGGAAATGAAAACCGGTTGGTTTTTCATCAACCATGTAGAAATGAATATGCAACATTACCCCACAGAGGGCATCTAATTACCTGGCACTCCTTAAATCTAAGGCGCAGCAAGGGACAGCATAGACAGTAGAAAGGGAAAAGTTAGTGTTATAGACAGAAAAGGAAAGTAAAAGTAAAAACAGAAGAACTATTTTAATGTGCTGCCAACAGTCAGGAGAAAGATAAAGCTATTGTGAGAGAACAATAGATTCAGTACATACCAATCGACCTTGGTCAAAGAGCACCATTATTTACTCTGCTTAAAGTTACAGTCTGATTTGTACATCCATTGTTGGACTTTTTAATTAATGATATATACGGCAGCCAATGATCGTTCACAAATATAATCTACAAATGCCTCCTGAGCTTAGTACCCCATCATAAGCCAAAATATAAGGTTATTTTAACAATGTAAAGCTTCAAAATAGGGTTATAACTTTCATGTGGATGCCATAGACTGTCAGTCCTTGTCTATTTAAGAGGGATTAGCCTACATTTTCCCCAGCCCCATCCCTCAGCTGTATAGCTAAATAAGGGGTGGTCGTTTTGTTGTTGTTTGAATTACGGACTGCAGAGTAAAAACAGAGTAATAAAAACAGAATAGGAAAACAGAGTAGTAAAAACAGTAGATGTGGCACATATTAGGAATGTTTGACAGGTTTTGCACAAGGAGGAGTGATTATTACACATACTGTTGCTTAGAATAGGGCAGGGTAGTGTGTGTGTGTGTGGGTTAGTGTGCATGTATGAGTGTGTATACATGTGTACATTTGTGTGTGTGCATGAGTGTGTATGTGTGAGTATGTGTGTGCATGCATATGTGAAGATCTGTTGCTTCTTGATTCAGGGCAGATTAACCTCAATGTGGAAACTGCCTTTCATAGAACCAGTTGGTTGCAACACCGGCTAACACTCTAGCAACCCTGTCACAACGAGGTGGATTTTTACAGTCAGAATGCAACTTCTGTCAGCTTTTAAGATTACACAAACCAACCCAAAGTTAGGTAAACTACCACTCCACATTAAACCTACTACCCTTTTTACTGCTACAGTACACAAAACATACAAGTGTTCGATTCAGGTCAACTACCCCTTCTGCCCCTACATTAGGCCTGTTTCTGAATACCAGTCCTTAGATTGAATGAGTGTAGGCTTGTTAGTACATGTCCCTATCATGCCAAACAGTCACATAAGATAAACCCTGAAGGGAGTGTGCCCAGTTGGATGTTTACAGATGTGATATGGAATGAACTAGGAACACTAGAGCAGCTTTCTGCATGACTGGTTCCCACTCTTTGCAGCCATAAACACATAGACAGGCCAGTCTGAAACCTTGACCAAAGTTCATACCATACACTCATAGAAAAAAGGGTTCCAAAAGGGCTCTTCGGCTGTCCCCATAGGAGAACCCTTTTTGGTTCCAGGTAGAACCGTTTTGTGTTCCAATATAGAACCCTCTGTGGAAAGGGGTTATACATTATCTACATGGAACTGTAAAGAGTTCTACCTGGAACCAAAAGGGTTCTACCTGGAACCAAAAAGGGTTATTCAAAGGGTTCTCCTATGGGGACAGCCGAAGAACCCTTTTAGTTTCTAAGAGTGCACCTATGATGATAGAGTGTGTGTTTTGAGAGAGAGAGAGAGAGAGAGAGAGAGAGAGAGAGAGAGAGAGAGAGAGAGAGAGAGAGAGAGAGAGAGAGAGAGAGAGAGAGAGAGAGAGAGAGAGAGAGAGAGAGAGAGAGAGAGAGAGAGAGAGAGAGAGAGAGAGAGAGAGAGAGAGAGAGAGAGAGAGAGAGAGAGAGAGAGAGAGAGAGAGAGAGCGCTCATGACCAAGCTGGAATTTCATTAGCTGGACACTGAGTATGATATCATAAGATCAAGTCCAGGCCTTGCAGAAAGCTGGAATTTCATTAGCTGGACACTGAGTATGATATCATAAGATCAAGTCCAGGCCTTGCAGAGAATCTGGTTTGAACAATGGCTTTTCTGAGGTGTTTGGTCGAAAGAAAGAGAGGGAGAGGAGGATGAGAGTAGGAGGAGAAGCACAGACGTGAGTCCTCTAGAGAGAGTGTGGTCAGAAGTGTGAGAGCTAGAGCCAAAAACAAATAATTTTGTCTTGTCATCTTGTGTGCATTTGTAAGGCTGACTGTGTATACAGCGGCTATGATTAATTAAGGGGAGCCCCCCCACCTCTCCCATGTCACCTGTTCATGGATGATGTCTGACAGCTCCTTAACCATGTCTTTGAAGTTGCCCTTCAGGCCCTCATGGTACTCAAACTGGTCCTCCTTGATCAGACGCTCATTTATGTTCAGTGCCATGCTGCAGGCCTCCACAAACCTCCTGCATAGACAGGACACACAGACACCCACGAAAGCACACACACACATCCAAGCTACATGGGTACAAAGGATGGTACTCAGCAGGTGTCATAAGACATCAAATTTTAAATTAACGGTTATCCAACAAGGCGATGACACACAAAAAAAATATTTCATTATTTGCTCCACAACTTGAGTTTGAACTTTCGGGTGTAGATGATATTTGGTATGGTGGGTAACTATGCCCAGAGCTGAATCTACACATACCTGACTTTCTGGTTTTGGAGTTGTCCAGAAAGGCTCTGGCATATGCCATAGGACCTGCATTGACCTGCGGCACACAAGACAAGGGCATGAGTAACAATCTTTAAAAGTAATATCTTAGGCATTCAGCGTCACCCTCAGTTAGGGCATGGGAACTCTTATGCTGCCTACCCACAGCCAATGAAATCTTTATCAACACGCAGCACAGAAATAACATAATTGATTAAGCCATAATGGTTAATCTAGGCATGTTGCATCCTGCATGTAGGCACTTTGATGCCAGGCGAACCCTGATGCCTTAGTTCAGAGACTATAACAAGGCTGCCCAACCCTGTTCCTGGAGAGAGCTACCCTCCTGTAGGTTTTCAATCCAACCCCAGTTGTTACTAACCGGATTCATCTTATCAACCAACCAGCAAATTATTAGAATCAAGTGTGTTAGATTAGGGTTGGAGTGAAAACCTACCGGATGGTATCTCTCCAGTAGCATGGTTGGGCAGCCCTGGATTAGCGTAGTTGGGTAACAAACAAACACTAGCATGCTGTATGCTTTATCTGGAATGTTATATTCACTTTTGCGTGACTAGAGACATTTCTCCTATCCAGCTGTTCTATTCTCGGTGTCACCTGCTGCTATAGGTAACTGCCAAAATAAAGGAAACACCAACATAAAGTGTCTTAAGAGGGCATTGGGCCACCACGAGCTGCCAGAACAGCTTCAATGTGCCTTGGCATAGATTCTACAAGTGTCTGGAACTTCCTGTGTGAAAGCACCCCATGCTTTCAATATACTTTGTATCCATCATTTACTCAAGTGTTTCCATTATTTTGGCAGTTACCTGTAGAATGGATGGAGAGGTATCGCTTGAGTCGCAACAAAATGGAATATAACATTGTGGATAAAGTTCGGAATGACCAAATTTCATGTGTACAACATCTATAGATCTGCATCACTATACTGAGAGCTTTGCCATTTCTAAAAGGACCTATTTGGGGGTTTTTGGAGCCGTTGTTCATGTTTTTTTCAGGGCCCCCATACTACACAACGAGGATGAGGAAGTGATTTGCTGTTTGAGGCAAGTAAAAAAATTATACAAAAATCACACAAAAGGTATCTGGACCCTTCTATAACGTCATAAAAAATTGACATTTGGTTGTAAAAAACAAACAGCTCCTTTAAGGTTGTGTCATTAGATTTTGAGTGGAGTCAAGAGAAATTATTGTGAAAAAAATGTTTCCCCAGAAATTCTGGTGGAAGAAATGAGGTCCCCGCTGGCAAAGTTTGAATACCACTGTGTTAAGGTCTGATGTTAGTCTGTGGTGTTAGCTGCATGCACAAAGTGAGGTAACTACAGTAAAGTCTACCTGTACAGAGACACAGCCCTGCAATTTGAGCTGCAGCTGGATAATGTCCACCTCCTGGGAGGAGCAGAGTTTGGTCAGCTCGGCGGTGCGCGCCTGCATCTCGTCGATGGCCCCGTCCACAGGCTTCAGCTCTACCTGCTTCTCCCCCAACACCTCCCCACGCTTCTTCACATACGGAAATGTGTTGGCTGCTGGACAGGAGAGATACAACACACAGTCAGGTCTCATAGACAATTATACACTCCTTAGCCCAAACCACTACACCCTAACCCCTACACCCTAACCATTATACCCTAACACCATTTTATAACATTGTAACAAATTATAAACATTTTCTAACACCTTATAACAAGTCATAACAGCACAGTTCGTTAGCTTCTTGGTATTGGTCTTGATACATTTTTCACAGACCCTTCTGTCTCCTTCCCTTGTTCTTCTTAAATTATGGGGAATTATAATTATGAAATGGCCTTTCTGAGAAACTCTCATACTCTTTGGAAGCAGACATTTTAAATGTTTGATACATCAAAAAAGCACAACTTAATATTTGGTACAGAAACCTTTGTTTGCAATTACAGAGCTCATACGTTTCCTGTAGGTCTTGACCAGGTTTGCACACACTGCAGCAGGGATTTTGGCCCACTCCTCCATACAGACCTTCTCCAGATCCTTCAGGTTTCGGGGCTGTCACTGGGTAATACGGACTTTCAGCTCCCTCCAAAGATTTTCTATTGGGTTCAGGTCTGGAGACTGGCTAGGCCACTCCAGGACTTTGAGATGCTTCTTACGGAGCCACTCCTTAGTTGCCCTGGCTGTGTGTTTTGGGTCGTTGTCATGCTGGAAGACCCAGCCACGACCCATCTTCAATGCTCTTACTGAAGGAAGGAGGTTGTTGGCCAAGATCTCGCGATACATGGCCCCATCCATCCTCCCCTCAATACGGTGCAGTCGTCCTGTCCCCTTTGCAGAAAAGCATCCCCAAAGAATGATGTTTCCACCTCCATGCTTCACGGTTGGGATGGTGTTCTTGGGGTTGTACTCATCCTTCTTTTTCCTCCAAACACGGCGAGTGGAGTTTAGACCAAAAAGCTCTATTTTTGTCTCGTCAGACCACATGACCTTCTCCCATTCTCCTCTGGATCATCCAGATGGTCATTGGCAAACTTCAGACGGGCCTGGTCATGCGCTGGCTTGAGCAGGGGGACCTTGCGTGCGCTGCAGGATTTTAATCCATGACGGCGTAGTGTGTTACTAATGGTTTTCTTTGAGACTGTGGTCCCATCTCTCTTCAGGTCATTGACCAGGTCCTGCCGTGTAGTTCTGGGCTGATCCCTCACCTTCCTCATGATCATTGAAGCCCCACGAGGTGAGATCTTGCATGGAGCCCCAGACCGAGGGTGATTGACCGTCATCTTGAACTTCTTCCATTTTCTAATAATTACGCCAACAGTTGTTGCCTTCTCACCAAGCTGCTTGCCTATTGTCCTGTAGCCCATCCCAGCCTTGTGCAGGTCTACAATTTTATCCCTGATGTCCTTACACTGCTCTCTGGTCTTGGCCATTGTGGAGAGGTTGGAGTCTGTTTGATTGAGTGTGTGGACAGGTGTCTTTTATACAGGTAACGAGTTCAAACAGGTGCAGTTAATACAGGTAATGAGTGGAGAACAGGAGGGCTTCTTAAAGAAAAACTAACAGGTCTGTGAGAGCCGGAATTCTTACTGGTTGGTAGGTGATCAAATATGTATGTCATGCAATAAAATGCAAATTCATTACTTAAAAATCATACAATGTGATTTTCTGGATTTTTGTTTTAGATTCCGTCTCTCACAGTTGAAGTGTACCTATACATGCTTTGTAAGTAGGAAAACCTGCAAAAAAACGACAGTGTATTAAATACTTGTTTTCCCCACTGTATTTACACTACCGGTCAAAAGTTTTAGAACACCTACTCATTCAAGGGTTTTTCTTTATTTTTACTATTTTCTACATTGTAGAATAATAGTGACGACATCAAACTATGAAATAACACATGGAATCCCGTAGTAACCAAAAAAGTGTTAAACAAATAAAAATATATTTTATATTTTAGATTCTTCAAATAGCCACCTTCTGCCAATATGACAGCTTTGCACACTCTTGGCATTCTCTCAACCAGCTTCACCTGGAATGCTTTTCCAACAGTCTTGAAGGAGTTCCCACACATGCTGAACACTTGTTGGCTGCTTTTCCTTTACTCTGCGGTCCAACTCATCCCAAACCATCTGAATTTGGTTGAGGTCGGGGGATTGTGGAGGCCAGGTCATCTGATGCAGCACTCCATCACTCTTCTTCTTGGTCAAATAGCCCTTACACAGCCTGGAGGTGTGTTGGGTCATTGTCCTGTTGAAAAACAAATGACAGTCCCATTAAGCCCAAACCAGATGGGATGGTGTATCGCTGCAGAATGCTGTGGTAGCCATGCTGGTTAAGTGTGCCGTGAATTCTAAATAAATCACAGACAGTGTCACCAGCTGTCACGGATTCAGCCGAGGCTGCTTCTCCTCCTTGTTCGGGCAGGCTTCGGCGTTCGTCGTCACCGGAGTACTAGCTGCCACCGATCTATGTTTCTGTGTTCTACTTGTCTTGTCTTAATTGTTCACACCGGGTTCCCATTAGTATTGATCACTTCCCTATTTAACCCTCTGGCTCCCACTGTATGTTGTGCGTGTTTGTTCATGTTTGGTTGCCGTCTGGTGAGCGGGTTTGTTTCCTCCCTGCGTGGAGGTTATGTTATTTTACGTTACCTATGAGTAAAGTACGTTTTCGATTAGCTCTGTGTCCTGCGCCTGACTTCGTCCTACCGCATCACACTGACATCCTGACACCAGCAAAGCACCCCCACACAATAACACCTCCTCCTCCATGCTTTACAGTGGGAAATACACATGCAGAGATCATCCGTTCACCCACATGTCGTCTCACAAAGACACAGCGGTTGGAACTAAAAATCTCCAATTTGGACTGCAGACCAAAGGACACATTTCCACCGGTCTAATGTCCATTGCTCGTGTTTCTTGGCCCAAGCAACTCTCTTCTTCTTATTGGTGTCGTTTAGTAGTGGTTTCTTTGCAGCAATTCGACCATGAAGGACTGATTCACACAGTCTCCTCTGAACAGTTGATGTTGATTGCCATTTATTTGGCCTGTAATTTCTGAGGCTGGTAACTCTAATGAACTTATCCTCTGCAGCAGAGGTAACTCTGGGTCTTCCATTCCTGTGGCGGTCCTCATGAGAGCCAGTTTCATCATAGTGCTTGATGTTTTTTGCGACTGCACTGTCATGACTTGCCCTCATGGGTTGAGGATCAAACATGCCGGCTAGGCAAAGGTTTGAACACCCCCTTTCCTGGGGGCCAGTTTTATGACCGGTTGTAAATACCGTGCAGACTTTCTCTTCCTTGCCATGAAGTATTGGGAGAAATGACCTTTTTGTTAACAAAGTAAGTCTTCCCGCCAAAATCGGATAAAGAAACAATATTCCTACATAAAAGAATGTGGGAAATGGTCGGTACGGACTTAAAGAACAATCATGTCAAATTCGTTACTATGTTGTGATGTCATTAAAGATGGTGGAACACCATAACTGTATCTCTGGGGGTGTACACATCCCAGTTATGAGGTTTACATCTAATTGTTGTATAAAACAAATTATTAAGTATTATAATACGTTTGTGACGATAACAATGTGATTTTAGCATTCTAGATGAGATAATTGTTTTCCATATTGATTTGTCCTCAGTCAGTGGCCACGCCCAGATGAGCACAAACATGATGAAACGCCCCTTTTACCACGAGTGCATAAAAAGCCTTGAAAAATATTTTAACATTAGACCAGCAGACGTGACGTGTGAGCTAAACGTTGAAATGGTTGAATTTCTACCAGACCAGGAAGCCCACGGCTTAAAATGGTTGACACTCTACAAGACCAGCAGCCGTGAAGCCTAAGCTAAACGTTACAAAACGGTTTAAAACTACAACTCCATTACCAAAGGAAGACCAAGCATGGTTAGACCAGAAAGACCAGAAAACGTGAGACGTTAGTCCACACGTTTGAAATGGAGAAACTCTGAAACTCTCAACCTTTACACCAGGGGTGTCAAACGTCCGGCCCGCGGGCCGGATCAGGCCCGCAAACGGGTTTAATCCGGCCCGCGAGATGATTTTGTAAAGTATAAAAATGAGCTGCAATTTTTCAATAAAAGAAACTGCTGTTCCAATTGTGTCCACTGGATGGCGCAATAGCAATTGTGTTAAGCAAGCAAACTGTTTATACCGGGGCAGAGCAAATAGGTCAAGCAAGTGCAGCCAGTCCGGATGAGCTACTTTGTTTTGCCCGCGATATTTATTACGGCTTCTACTTTTAACATTATGTGCTTTGGCACCCTCATTGCCCCAATATGTCTCTGTCAAAAAAGAGAAAAGTGGACGCAGAGTGCAGAGTGTTCCAAGAAAAATTGTCATCCTTCTATTTATTCACGGAATTGAATGGGAAAGCTGTATGTTGCAGTGCTGAAAGAATATAACCTTCGTCGCCACTATGTGAGTCTTCATGCCGACAAATATGACAACTTTCAAGGACAGCGGAGAAGAGAGAAGGTGAATGAACTGTTGGTGGGTCTGAAGAAACAGCAGTCTGTGTTTACTCACAGCCGAGACATCAGTGACGCTGCAGTGAAAGCTAGCTACCTCATTGCTAATGAAATCTCCGTGGCTTCAAAACCATTTAGTGAGGGTGAATTTGTAAAAACATGCATGATGAAGGCAGCAGAGATTGTGTGCCCTGAAAAGCACCAGGCTTTTGCAAATATCAGCCTGACAAGAAACACAGTTGCAGACAGGATTTCCGATCTTTCAGTGGATTTGGACAGCCAGTTCAAGCAAAAAGTAAAGTCATTTATTGCGTTTTCGGTTGCAATTGATGAAAGCACGGACATTACAGATGTTGCACAACTGGCCAGTTTCATCCGCGGAGTTGATGACACATTGACCGTCACCGAGGAGTTCGTGGAGTTGGTGCCGATGACAGATACAACGACAGCAGCTGATATTTTCACTGCACTCGTCGGCACGCTGGACAGGGTCGGAGTGGACTGGTCCCGTGCTGTCAGCCTGGCTACAGATGGTGCGCCCTCAATGATCGGGAAAAAAGCAGGCGTTGTGACAAAGTTCAGAGAGAAAGTGCAATCTGCAAATGGAGGACGTGATTTTTGGACTTTTCACTGTATTTTGTACCAGGAGGCTTTGTGTTGCAAGTCATTAAAGATGGATAACGTCATGAAGGTGGTCATCCAAACTGTTTAATTTCATCCGATCCAGAAGCCTAAATCACCGTCAGTTTGACAGCCTTCTCAGAGAGAAAGACCACATCTATGGCCTGCCATACCACACTGAGGTAAGATGGTTAAGCCGAGGTGCTGTGCTGAGGCGTTTCTTTGATTTACGAGAAGAAATTGAACAGTTCATGGAAGAAAATGGCAAACCAGTGTTAGAATTTCATTCCGCAGAATGGATGCAGGACCTTGCATTTATGGTGGATGTTACAGAGCACCTGAATAACTTGAACAAACATCTGCAAGGGCGCAACAAAGTTGCCACGCAGTATTATGACAGCATACGTTCTTTCAAGTTGAAGCTGGCATTGTGGGAGACGCAACTCGCCGGTGGTGATGCAGCTCACTTCCCCTGTCTGAAAAATGTGTGCGCGACCCAACATGTGGCAGACATGAAGCGGTTCAAAGATAAAATAACGGGACTGTTAAGGGAGTTTGAGCAACGCTTTCAGATTTTTGGTGAACTGGAGAAAGACTTCAAAGTTTTTTGTTCGCCATTCACCGTGAATCCCTCTGATCTGCCCGTCAGCATCCAACTTGAAATAATAGACTTGCAGTGTGACTCGGATTTGAAGGGCAAATTTGCCGCAGCTGGCTTGGACACATTTTATCAGAATCTCTTGCCAGGTTACCCCAACTTGACAGCCCTCGCTGCAAAACTGTTGTGCATGTTTGGAACCACATATCTTTGTGAGCAAGTTCTCTGTAATGAGCATAAATAAAACAAAGCTGCGCTCAAGGCTCACGCACAAGCACTTGAATCACATCCTGAAGTTGGCTGCCACTCAGGATGTGACGCCTGATATTGATGCGCTGGTGAAAGCTAAAAGATGCCAGGTATCAGGAGTCAAATAAACTATGCAACCCCACTTAAAGTGCTGCATGAGACACCCTGATATAGTTCTGTGATCTGTGATATACTTCTGTGAATCACTGAGGCATTGTGTGTTTGTGTGTTGTTTGTCCTCAGAATTTCAAATAACTTGAGGTGTTTTATGATTAATAGTGATGTTGTGCTTTTGGACACACTGTCCTCAGGCTCCAGCTTTATGTTTATATGTTTTTATGTTGATGTGCTATTGTTTTTAATTGATTTTATTTTATTTGTATATTTAACCTATTCTTGACTCTGTGGTTCTTGCACTTGTTTGGGGAACAGGATTTCATTATTTGTATCTACATTTCTGCCTGAGAAATGACACCCTGATATAGTTCTGTGATCTGTGAAACAGTTCTGTGAATCACTGAGGCATTGTGTGTTCGTATGTTCTTTTTCTTTAGAATTTTCAAATAAACTTGAGGTGTTTTATGATTAATAGTGATGTTGTGCTTGTACTATTTTGGACACACTGTCCTCAGGCTCCAGTTTTATGTTTTATGTTGATAGTATTAAAACAAAGAAAACAATCTGAAGTTGTTGTTTTTAAGTTATATATACCATGATTTTACCGGTCCGGCCCACTTGGGAATAGATTTTCCTCCATGTGGCCCCTGAGCTAAAATGAGTTTGACACCCCTGTTCTAGTGGAACACCTGGAGCTGTGTGTGGAGGGGCTGTGCAAAGCAGAGAGATATGAACTGATCACACACATAGCCAAGCTCATCATCCCTGTCTATGAGAAACGCCATTGTCACGATCGTCGAACACAGTGGACCAATGCGCAGCGTGATAAGAGAACATACTTTTATTTAAATTCACCACACGAACAAAACAACAAAACGATAACGTGAAGTCCTTGGTTACGATACAAAACCAACACGGAACAAGATCCCACCAAACACTGTGGAAAACAGGCTGCCTAAGTATGGTTCCCAATCAGAGACAACAAGCAACAGCTGATACTCGTTGCCTCTGATTGAGAACCACCCCGGCCAACACAGAAACACATGAGCTAGATAATCAACCTAGAACACAAAACACATAGAAACAACACACCCTGGCTCAACATAACAGAGTCCCAGAGCCAGGGCGTGACAGTACCCCCCCCCCCAAAG
The DNA here is from genome assembly GCF_964263955.1 of Coregonus lavaretus. Taxonomy (NCBI): domain Eukaryota; kingdom Metazoa; phylum Chordata; class Actinopteri; order Salmoniformes; family Salmonidae; genus Coregonus; species Coregonus lavaretus. Next base: position 15,047,457 of record NC_140026.1, on the reverse strand, counting down.
GCGCGGACTGCGACCGCGGCAAACATAAACCGAACAGGGGAGGGCCGGGTGGGCATTCCTCCTCGGAGGCGGTTCCGGCTCCGGGCTTGACCACCACCCTCCGTAGCGCCCCTGGTCCGGTCTGGCCCGGCTGGCTGGAGCTGGACTGGACATCGGTGGAGCGGATTGCTTAGGCTCCGATGTGGAGCAGCTGACCGGTACCTGACCAGGCACTGGTGACCCAGGCACGGGCCGGGCCGTGCTGGCGACGCGCACCATAGGCTTGGTGGGGGGAGCAGGAATAGGCCGGGCCGGGCTGGCGACGCGCACCATTGGCTTGGTGCGGGGAGCAGGAACAGGCCGGGCCGGGCTGGCGACGCGCACCATTGGCTTGGTGCGGGGGGCAGGAACAGGCCGGGCCGGGCTGGCGACGCGCACCATTGGCTTGGTGCGAGGGGCAGGAACAGGCCGGACCGGGCTGGCGACGCGCATCACAGGCTTGGTGCGAGGGACAGGAACAGGCCGGACCGCACTGGGAACACACACCACTGGCCTTACCCGGGGATCAGGAACGGGCCGGACCGGACTGGCAACACACCTCAGTACCTCTCGCCGTGCCTCTACATTTTCCTTCCCTCTACTCGCCAATGGCTCCCGTAACCCGGTGGCCTTCTCTCCTCGTCCACTAACTCGCCCCTTATCTGCCTCCAGCAGTCCCGTCGTCCACGGTGTGAGCCCCCCCCCCCTAAACATTTCTTGGGTTCGTCTCTCCCCCGTGGCTATGGCCTCCATGGCTCTCGCCAGACTCTCCATCTTCTGCTCCCAAGTCCAACCTCTCTCCTCCTCACGCGGCTTGACCCAGTCGAGGTTGATATCCATTAGAGTCCTCTCTGGCGTTGGCTCCTGGACACGCTGCTTGACCCAGTCGAGGTGGACATCCATCAGAGTCACCTCTGGCGTTGGCTCCTGGACACGCTGCTTGACCCAGTCGAGGTGGATATCCGCTAGAGTTACCTCTGGCGTTGGCTCCTGGACACGCTGCTTGGTCCAGTTTTGGTGGGATCTTCTGTCACGATCGTCGATAGAAGTGGACCAATGCGCAGCGTGATGAGTGAACATACTTTATTTTGATTCACCACACAAAACAAAACAACCAAAACGATATGTGAAGTCTTAGGTAACAGACACAAACCATACACGGAACAAGATCCCACAAAACACTGTGGAAAACAGGCTGCCTAAGTATGGGTCCCAATCAGAGACAACAAGCAACAGCTGATACTCGTTGCCTCTGATTGAGAACCACCCCGGCCAACACAGAAACACATGAGCTAGATAATCAACCTAGAACACAAAACACATAGAAACAACACACCCTGGCTCAACATAACAGAGTCCCAGAGCCAGGGCGTGACAGTACCCCCCCCCCCCCCCCCCCCAAACATAAACCGAACAGGGGAGGGCCGGGTGGGCATTCCTCCGCGGAGGCGGTTCCGGCTCCGGGCTTGACCACCACCCTCCGTAGCGCCCCTGGTCCGGTCTGGCCCCGCTGGCTGGAGCTGGACTGGACATCGGTGGAGCGGATTGCTTAGGCACCGATGTGGAGCACCTGACCAGGCACCGGTGACCCAGGCACGGGCTGTGCCGGACTGACGACGCGCACCACAGGCTTGGTGCGGGGAGCAGGAACGGGCCGGACCGGGCTGACGACGCACACCACAGGCTTGGTGCGGGGAGCAGGAACAGGCTGGACCGGGCTGGCGACGCGCACCATAGGCTTGGTGCGGGGAGCAGGAACCGGCCGGGCCGGGCTGGCGACGCGCACCATTGGCTTGGTGCGGGGAGCAGGAACAGGCCTGGCCGGGCTGGCGACGCGCAGCTTTGGCTTGGTGCGGGGAGCAGGAACAGGCCGGACCGCACTGGGAACACACACCACTGGCCTTACCCGGGGATCAGGAACGGGCCGGACCGGACTGGCAACACACGTCAGTACCTCTCGCCGTGCCTCTACACTTTCCTTCCCTCTTATCACCAATGGCTCCCGTAACCCGGTGGCCTTCTCTCCTTGTCCACAACCTCGCCCCTTATCTGCCTCCAGCAGTCCCGTCGTCCACGGTGTGAGCGCCCCCCTAAAAATGTATTGGGCTTGTCTCTCCCCCGTGGCTATGGCCTCCATGGCTCTCGCCAGACTCTCCATCCTCTGCTCCCAAGTCCAACCTCTCTCCTCTTCACGCTGCTTGACCCAGTCGAGGTGGTATCTTCTGTCACGCTCGTCATTTAATGAAGCGGGCCAAGGCACAGCGTGATATGCGTACATAATTTATTAGATGTACCACACACGAACAAAAACAACAAAACGATAACGTGAAGTCCTTGGTTACGATACAAAACCAACACGGAACAAGATCCCACCAAACACTATGGAAAACAGGCTGCCTAAGTATGGTTCCCAATCAGAGACAACAGAGTCCCAGAGCCAGGGCGTGACAGCCATGAGTTTGAGGTATGAGCCAAACACAAACACACACAAACAAGACTGAAATGTAAATTGAATCCTTGTGAGTAATATTTACACAGCGTCTTTGTTTACAAACAACCACACACATACAGATCTGGCTGTGGTAGTTTTTACAATACCCTAAACCATTCTAGGATTGACTGTAGTTGTCCATGGAAAAATAACTACTGTGGGAATCCCACAATGAGGATTCGATTGTAAGGTTGAGACAATGTCATTCAACAACCCAGACAATATCAACTATGTCCTGCTTGTCCCTGTATGATGCTATCCATTACTCTGTCCCCTGTGTTTATAAAGCAGAAATAAGCAAGGCTCATTCAGTCCTTCCTCAGTTTATGGAATAAGTTCTCACACATAAATACTGTCCATGAGAAGGTTACCCTAAGAATGTCCCACCTTCTCATGCTGAGACTGTCTTCTCTTCTTAACTTGAATAGAAGATTTTGCTCTGGCTTTAAAAAGCCCTTTGGCCGAGTCTCAAATGGTATCCTATTCCCTATATAGTGCACTATTAAGGGCCCTGGACAAAGTAGTGCACTAAATAGGGAATAGGGTGCCATTTGGAACACAGGCTCTGTGTTGTGTCTTTTGTCAGTGGCATGTTCCTGTGGCCTCTCACTGTTCTCTCTCTCTGTGAGGAGTCACTCACACCCATCGTCCCAAACCTGTCATATTTTATTGTTTTAATATGGTGGTACATAGGCCACCTGTTTATTTACGGTATAGGTCATTATCAATAAAACGTCACAATAAGGTGCAGATCGTTCCATTTGCCTGCTGGGGGACAAGGAGACCGCCAGCTCCGGTAAAACCATTGACAACTGAATGCCGTTTTCAAAGGATTGTTAAATAAATGTTAACTATTTGGTTGTAATATCATCACCTCTTGAAGAGCCTAGTCAGAACTACACATTTCTGATTTTCCATGCAAAACAATTGCGCTTATTTAGCTATATCATCAGAGTTATACATCAAGTAACTGCATGCTTTTCATGATCAGTAAACATAAATTGATCATGTAATTTCAGATACGTGAGGGTAGGCTGACGATATCTCTCAATATTGACCACCATTAATTGGATATTTGAGTGATATAAAATAAAAGTTAACTGTACCTGACAAGTATGAGTGGATTGGTTAATTTCCCATCCATTGTGGGCTCTGTTTGTCAAGCAGCAGAAGGGCGCATTTGCCGATGTACTGTTAGCTGATAATGTTTACTTTGAAAGCTACCGGTAGAAACTTTGTACAGTTAGCTAAACATAGTGGTAAGTAGACCTAATGTACTTTTTGCTCCAACCAACGTAGGCCTACCTAGTGAAGTTGGCTAACATTATCCCCTTTTCAACATTGTTTTTAAGTGTCACGATTGCTGCTGACAGACATGATAGCTAGGCTACATTGATTGATGGACCACGTCAAACTGGCTAGATAGCTAATAACAGAGCACGTCAATAATGGCTAGTTAACAAGCTAACTTTAAGGGGATAAACTAGATGGCTATATCCAAATATTGTTTGATTTGCTTGCCATCTATAGTGGTGACAACTTTCCCATGACGAGGACTTGCCAATGTCAAGCTCTTTCCAAAAGCCTAATCTCTGATGAAGCAAGTTAAATAACACGTTTGCTTAGCTAGCTAGCTAGTTACATGCCAAATGGATAGGCTACCCTCACGTATCTGAAATTAAATGATCAATTGATGTTTACTGATCATGAAAAGCATGCAGTTACTGGCTGCATAACTTTTTTTTTTTTTTTTATCTTCCGGGTTGTGGTCGGGAGAGGTTGTGTTTTCTCTAAGCAGGAGGTAAGCTTGGCTTCTTTTATGGTGTTGAGTAAAGCTTAAACCATGTATTTAGATCGTAGGTAGGTAGTTGTAGTTATGTATTGTAGGTAGGTTATTTAGGTAGTTACTGTAGGTTTCCGTAGGTAATTATTGTAGGTAAGTACTGTTTGCGGCGGAGCCCGGCGAAGCACGAGGCTAGCTAGCTAGCGGGTAGCTATTGGTAACGTTTAGCAACGGTGGAGAGTTGTTTCCAATGTTAATGTGCCAGCTAGCTAGTGGAGAGTTGTTTCCAATGTTAATGTGCCAGCTAGCCAACGTTTAATTTTTGCTGCGTTATGAAAGGAACTTGACACGGACACGAATTATCTGTTTAGTTTGTTAACACACTACTGGTAGTTTGTTGTAACCAAGTATTGGTGCTAAACTGTGTGTTATTGGATGCTAGCATGCTAGTTAGCTATGGCGTCATAGTTAGGCATCGTGGGCTGTTGTGGGTAGTTACTGTAGGTTAGCATTGTCTTTCGGCGGTGCCGGTTGTAGCACGAAGCTAGCTAGCTAGCTAGCCGTTCTTCAAACAAAGTCAACACAGTAGCCATTGCTAGCTAGCCAACACGACCAGCTAACTGTACTGTAGTAGCTAAATACAATATATTTGTGCTAAGCTAGCCAACGTTTAATTATTGCTGCGTTACGAAAGGAACTAGAGACGGACACAAATTATCTGCTTAGTGTGTTAACACACTATTGGTGGTTTGTTATGACCAAGTGTTGGTGCTAAACTGTGTGTTATTGGATGCTAGCATGCTAGTTAGCTATGGTATCATAGTTAGCTAGCTGAATAAAGTGGGTTGAGTCTATTCCTTTAAACATTGGACCGCTGTGGTTCACAACAATTCTGATTTCTAAAGGTGGAAGTTGGGAGAGTTTTTGTTCGGGTGGTTCAGTGAAACAATTATAGTTTCTGAGGTGGAAGTTTTGGTGAGGGAGGCCCTGCTCTCTCCTCTCCCTGATGTTTAGTTCATTTCATTCCGATCTCCTCTGCATTATTGTAGCCATTTGCTACAGCCTGTCAACTATGCCTCTGCCTATCCCTGTTCTCTCCTCTCTGCACAGGCTACACAAACGCCTCACACCGCGTGGCTGCTGCCTCTCTAACCTGGTGGTCCCTGCACGCACCCCACACCTGGAGTTCCAGGTCTCAGGCAGCCTCTGGAACTGCCGTTCTGCTGCCAACAAAGCTGACTTCATCCCCGCCTATGCTAACCTCCAGTCCCTCGACTTCCTGGCGCTGACGGAAACATGGATTACCACTGAAAACACTGCTACTCCTACTGCTCTCTCCTCGTCTGACCATGTGTTCTCGCATACCCCGAGAGCATCTGGTCAGAGAGGTGGTGGCACAGGAATCCTCATCTCTCCCAAGTGGACATTCTCAATTTTTCCCCTAACCCACCTGTCTATCTCCTCATTTGAATTCCATGCTGTCACAGTCACTAGCCCATTTAAGCTTAATATCCTTGTCATCTATCGCCCTCCAGGTTCCCTTGGAGAGTTCATCAATGAGCTTGACGCCTTGATAAGTTCCTTTCCTGAGGATGGCTCACCCCTCACAGTTTTGGGGGATTTCAACCTCCCTATGTCCACATTTGACTCATTTCTCTCTGCCTCCTTCTTTCCACTCCTCTCCTCTTTTGACCTCACCCTCTCACCGTCCCCCCCTACTCACAAGGCAGGCAATACGCTTGACCTCATCTTTACTAGATGCTGCTCTTCTACTAATCTCACTGCAACTCCCCTCCATGTCTCCGACCACTACTTTGTTTCCTTTTCTCTCTCGCTCTCCTCCAACACTACTCACTCTGCCCCTACACAGATGGTAATGCGCCGCCGCAACCTTCGCTCTCTCTCTCCCACTACTCTCTCCTCTTCCATCCTATCATCTCTTCCCTCTGCTCAATCCTTCTCCCTCCAATCTCCTGATTCTGCCTCCTCAACCCTCCTCTCCTCCCTTTCTGCATCCTTTGACTCTCTGTGTCCCCTATCCTCCCGGCCGGCTCGGTCCTCCCCTCCAGCTCCGTGGCTTGATGACTCATTGCGAGCTCACAGAACAGAGCTCCGGGCAGCGGAGCGGAAATGGAAGAAAACTAAACTCCCTGCCGACCTGGCATCTTTTCACTCCCTCCTCTCTACATTTTCTTCATCTGTTTCTGCTGCTAAGGCCACTTTCTACCACTCTAAATTCCAAGCATCTGCCTCTAACCCTAGGAAGCTCTTTGCCACATTTTCCTCCCTCCTGAATCCTCCCCCCCCCCCCCCCTCCTCTCTCTCTGTGGATGACTTCGTCAACCACTTTGAAAAGAAGGTTGACGACATCCGATCCTCGTTTGTTAAGTCTAATGACACTGCTGGTCCTACTCACACTGCCCTACCCTATGCTTTGACTTCTTTCTCCCCTCTCTCTCCAGATAAAATCCTGCGACTTGTGACTGCAGGCCGCCCAACAACCTGCCCGCTTGACCCCATCCCCTCCTCTCTTCTCCAGACCATCTCCGGTGACCTTCTCCCCTACCTCACCTCGCTGATCAACTCATCCTTGACCGCTGGCCATGTCCCTTCCGTCTTCAAGAGAGCGAGAGTTGCTCCCCTTCTCAAAAAACCAACACTCGATCCCACTGATGTCAACAACTACAGACCAGTATCCCTTCTCTCTTTTCTTTCCAAAACTATTGAGCGTGCCGTCTTTAGCCAACTCTCTTGCTATCTCTCTCAGAATGACCTTCTTGATCCAAACCAGTCAGGTTTCAGGACTGGTCATTCAACTGAGACTGCTCTTCTCTGTGTCACGGAGGCTCTCCGCACTGCTAAAGCTAACTCTCTCTCCTCTGCTCTTGTCCTTCTAGACCTGTCTGCTGCCTTTGATACTGTGAACCATCAGATCCTCCTCTCCACCCTCTCCGAGCTGGGCATCTCCGGCGCGGCTCACTCCTGGATTGCGTCCTACCTGACCGGTCGCTCCTACCAAGTGGCGTGGCGAGAAGCTGTCTCCGCACCACGTGCTCTCACCACTGGTGTCCCCCAGGGCTCAGTTCTAGGCCCTCTCCTTTTCTCCCTATACACCAAGTCACTTGGCTCTGTCATATCCTCACATGGCCTCTCCTATCATTGCTACGCTGACGATACACAACTAATCTTCTCCTTTCCCCCTACTGATAACCAGGTGGCGAATCGCATCTCTGCATGTCTGGCCGACATATCAGTATGGATGACGGATCACCACCTCAAGCTGAACCCTGGCAAGACGGAGCTGCTCTTCCTCCCGGGGAAGGACTGCCCGTTCCATGATCTCGCCATCACGGTTGACAACTCCGTTGTGTCCTCCTCCCAGAGTGCGAAGAGCCTTGGCGTGACCCTGGACAACACCCTGTCGTTCTCCGCTAACATCAAGGCGGTGACCCGCTCCTGCAGGTTCATGCTCTACAACATTCGGAGAGTACGACCCTGCCTTACACAGGAAGCGGCACAGGTCCTAATCCAGGCACTTGTCATCTCCCGTCTGGATTACTGCAACTCGCTGTTGGCTGGCCTCCCTGCCTGTGCCATTAAACCCCTACAACTCATCCAGAATGCCGCAGCCCGTCTGGTGTTCAACCTTCCCAAGTTCTCTCACGTCACCCCCCTCCTCCGCACACTCCACTGGCTTCCAGTTGAAGCTCGCATCCGTTACAAGACCATGGTGCTTGCCTATGGAGCAGTGAGGGGAACGGCACCTCTGTACCTTCGGGCTCTGATCAGTCCCTACACCCAAACGAGGGCATTGCGTTCATCCACCTCTGGCCTGCTGGCTCCCCTTCCTCTGCGGAAGCATAGTTCCCGCTCAGCCCAGTCAAAACTGTTCGCTGCTCTGGCACCCCAATGGTGGAACAAGCTCCCTCACGACGCCAGGACAGCGGAGTCACTCACCACCTTCCGGAGACATTTGAAACCCCACCTCTTTAAGGAATACCTGGGATAGGATAAAGTAATCCTTCTACCCCCCACTGGCTATAGGGTGAATGCACCAATTTGTGAGTTGCTCTGGATAAGAGCGTCTGCTAAATGACGTAAATGTGCCCTTGAGCAAGGCACTTAACCCTAATTGCTCCTGTAATCGCTCTGGATAAGAGCGTCTGCTAAATGACTAAAATGTAATGTAAATGTAATGATCGAGATAAATGTGGAATAATCGGAAATGTGTAGTTCTGACTATGCTCTTCAAGAGGTGATGATATTAAAACCAAATAGTTATAACATTTATTTAACAATCCCTTGAAAACAGCACATATTTGTCAATGGTTTTAGCGGAGCTGGGGGTCTCCTTGCCCCCCAGCAGGCAAATCGAACGCTCTGTACCATATTGTGACATTTTATTGATAACAACCTGTAGTCTTTCTCGAAAATATCCCACACACACTCATACACAGAGAGTCAGACACACAATGGCGTGCACACTCATAAGTGAATACACTCACACACACACACACTAAAACCCAGCTGTGTGGGTTTTTTTCTTCAGAAACTGAGCCGTCTGTATGACACACTGCACAGAGCCTACAATAAGATCCTGGAGGTGATGCATACAGGCCGGAGACTGCTGGGGACCTACTTCAGAGTGGCCTTCTACGGACAGGTGGGTGGACATGGAATAAAACATACAAGATCACCTTCTATTTGCCTCCCAGTCTCTTTTTATTTGATATTAGGCCCTTTGAGACAGCATACCTGTGAAGCGCTGCACCCGCAGACTCAGACAGACAGACACTGGGGAGGAACTGTAGTCATTGGCTCCTTTCTAATATCCATGCTAGCATACCACTTATAAGGAAACAATGGATCGGGCATGCTTTCGAAGCGCTGCGCTAGTATGGGCATCGGAACGTCAGCTAATCATTGTTTAGTATGCTGGCTCAACCTATTGTTCTTCTCTGTCAGGGATGTAGTGCCCATTACTTGGGGAAATCATCACAGCAAAAAAAAAGAGATGTGTTTTTGTTTCATATTTTTTAGATGTTATCTTCCTGGCCGTCTTCCATTTGTTTGGGGGAGAAAATAAACTTTTTCTGTTAATTACTTTAGAAAAATAACAACAGTGCTCATCTGTCATAGTCTAGCTAGTGTAGCTTCATTGATGTACTTGTGGTTGGATCTTGTAAGCTTACTTTAACCACGTCTGATATCAGTATCTATCGACCTTCTGGGATCCCTAAAATGTGGTGTTCTTTCTTGGTTACTTCCCTGAGAGATAGATATTAGATTAAAGTGAAATGACACCAATCCCTTAGAGACTAGTGGCCTCTGAGGAGGATGGTTGTGAGAGTGCTAAAACTGCTACAACACTAAAGCTTAGATTAAGTTTCACTTCTCTCTTCAGATAGATAAAGGATGATTTGTATCTCAGTCTATGTGTGATGAAGTGCCTTCAGAACGTATTCACAACCCTTGACTTTTTACACATTTTGTTGTGTTACAGCCTGAATTTAAAATTGATTAAATTGAGATTGATTTGTCACTGGCCTACACACAATACCCCATAATGTTAAAGTGGAATTATGTTAGTTTTTTTCTAAATGTTTACAAATTCATTAAAAATGAAAAGCTGAAATGTATTGAGTCAATAAGTATTCAACCCCTTTGTTAAGGCAAGCCTAAATAGGTTCAGGAGTAAATATTTGCTTAGCATGGACTCACTCTGTGTGTAATAATAGTTTTTAACATGATTTTTGAATGACTACCTCATTACTGAACCCCACACAGACAATGATCTGTAAGGTCCCTCAGTCGAGCAGTGAATTTCAAACACAGATTCAACCACAAAGACCAGGGAGGTTTTCCAATGCCTCACAAAGAAGGGCACCTATTGGTAGATGGGTAAAGAAAAAGCAGACATTGAATATCCCTTTGAGCATGGTTAAGTTATTAATTACACTTTGGATGGTGTATCAATACACCCAGTCACTACAAAGATACAGGCGTCCTTCCTAACTCAGTTGTCAGAGAGGAAGGAAACCACTTAGGGATTTCACCATGAGGCCAATGGTGACTTTAAAACAGTTATAGAGTTTAATGTCTGTGATAGGAGACAACTGAGGATGGATCAACAACATTGTAGTTACTGCACAATACTAAACTAATTGACAGAGTGAAAAGAAGGAAGCCTGCACAGAATAAAAAATATTACAAAACATGCATCCTCTTTGCAACAAAGCACTAAAGTAACACTGCAAAAAATGCGGCAAAGCAATTAACTTTATGTCCTGAATACAAAGTGTTATGTTTGGGGCAAATCCAATTCAACACATCACTGAGTACCACTCTCCATATTTTCCAGCATAGTGGTGGCTGCATCATGTTATGGGTATGCTTGTAATCATTCAGGACTGGGGAGTTTTTCAGGATTAAAAAAGAAACGCAATGGAGCTAATCAAAGGCAAAATCCTAGAGCAAAACCTGGTTGTCTGCTTTCCACCAGACACTGGGAGATGAAGTCACCTTTCAGCAGGACAATAACCTAAAACACAAGGCCAAATATACACAGGAGTTGCTTACCAAGAAGACAGTGAATGTTCATGAGTGGCCGAGTTACAGTTTTGACTTAAATCTGCTTGAAGATCTATGGCAAGACCTGATAATGGTTGTCTAGCAATGATCGACAATTTGGCAGAGCTTGAAGAATTTTGAAAAGAATAGTGGGCAAATGTTGCACAATCCAGGTATGGCTCTTAGAGACAGCTGCAATTGCTGCCAAAGGTGATTCTAACATGTATTGACTCAGAGGGTTGAATACTTATCCAATGGCGATTTTAGCATGTCAATCTTGGTGGGGCAAACTAAAAAAAAATGTTTTAGATGCATGCCAGCAAAGCCACAACACAACACTAAACAATACATTAATTGCACTATAACGGTGACAAACGGTGCCCACAAACTGTTAGGGCCTAAATAAAGCTGTCCCAACAACAGACTTTCTTTTCAGCACCATGCCTGTTTTTTTGCCTGCTTTGCACATTTTGTCATCAAACTTTGTCATCAAAGTCTCTCGTTCTCTGGATTTATAGTGCTTTCAAGATAACTGGGAACTCTGTAAAAAACAAGGTTGAATCATGACGTCAGTGATCTTCAGGTTGGAGCTCTAGAAAGAGTCCAGATTTCCCGACTTGAATTCCAAGTTGGATGACCGTTCAAAACGTATTTTCCCAGTCTGAGCTTCCAGTTGTCTAGAACGGGGCAGAGGCCATCCTGGATTGACAGCATTGGCAATGTATTCAACCTTTTCTGGCCCATGGTGTTTACCATTTTAAGCTTGGAAAAGAGATCCTTAAACCCAGACTTGGACCACACACCCTCTCCACTGAATAGCAGGCTAGGGATTGCTTTGTAATGCTTGCAGTTAGCCACTGATTCCTTCCAAACCACTCATTGTTGAATTTGCGATTTCCAACTTGTTGTGTAATGTTTATGTCCAATGGCCGATGAGCACCGATACGTTTTATCTATAATTTATCTTCATATGAAAAGGATTGAAAAGGATTTGCCAGTAGATTGTCAACATGCTTTATGATGATGACTGCTTGTCTAGCTTGCTAGCTAAGATTTTGAAAATATGATGTTGACATAGTCAGTCCAATCAAAGCTACGGTAGATATAACATGATTTGATGACATTTTATCTGTGGCCAATGACCTTGAGCCTTCATGGATGGGCACTTCTAATGTAAATCTATGGCAGCACCCAAGGGGTTTACATGTTCGAGCTCTCCCTGTAGATTTTGTGGTGACGTATTGTCCCCATGAATGACAGAACACTGAGCCAATCACGGCGCAATTAGAGAACATTATCAACCCCTATGCTCTGTATTTTCCTCTGGCTACCCCACCACCACAGAAAGCACTGAGCTAGGCTGAAACACCTGCATTTTGGAGCTGCCTTACTCAAGAAAGCAAAAAAGAGGCCATGTTTGCATGCAGCTTAAAAAACATTTTTTGTGAACTGATATGTGACACGTATTAATGCCAAAATAACATGCAAAACAGGTGGGGCTCAACAAAGGTGGGGCTCTTCCCCACCTGCCCAGAATGATGGGTCGCTACTGTACTTACAGTGGGGAAAAAAAGTATTTAGTCAGCCACCAATTCTGCAAGTTCTTCCACTTAAAAAGATGAGAGAGGCCTGTAATTTTCATCATAGGTACACGTCAACTATGACAGACAAAATGAGGAAAAAAAATCCAGAAAATCACATTGTAGGATTTTTTATGAATTTATTTGCAAATTATGGTGGAAAATAAGTATTTGGTCAATAACAAAAGTTTCTCAATACTTTGTTATATACCCTTTGTTGGCAATGACACAGGTCAAACGTTTTCTGTAAGTCTTCACAAGGTTTTCACACACTGTTGCTGGTATTTTGGCCCACTCCTCCATGCAGATCTCCTCTAGAGCAGTGATGTTTTGGGGCTGTCGCTGGGCAACACGGACTTTCAACTCCCTCCAAAGATTTTCTATGGGGTTGAGATCTGGAGACTGGCTAGGCCACTCCAGGACCTTGAAATGCTTCTTACGAAGCCACTCCTTCGTTGCCCGGGCGGTGTGTTTGGGATCATTGTCATGCTGAAAGACCCAGCCACGTTTCATCTTCAATGCCCTTGCTGATGGAAGGAGGTTTTCACTCAAAATCTCACGATACATGGCCCCATTCATTCTTTCCTTTACACGGATCAGTCGTCCTGGTCCCTTTGCAGAAAAACAGTCCCAAAGCATGATGTTTCCACCCCCATGCTTCACAGTAGGTATGGTGTTCTTTGGATGCAACTCAGCATTCTTTGTCCTCCAAACACGACGAGTTGAGTTTTTACCAAAAAGTTATATTTTGGTTTCATCTGACCATATGACATTCTCCCAATCCTCTTTTGGATCATCCAAATGCACTCTAGCAAACTTCAGACAGGCCCGGACATGTACTGGCTTAAGCAGGGGGACACGTCTGGCACTGCATGATTTGAGTCCCTGGCGGCGTAGTGTGTAACTGATGGTAGGCTTAGTTACTTTGGTCCCAGCTCTCTGCAGGTCATTCACTAGGTCCCCCCGTGTGGTTCTGGGATTTTTGCTCACCGTTCTTGTGATCATTTTGACCCCACGGGGTGAGATCTTGCGTGGAGCCCCAGATCGAGGGAGATTATCAGTGGTCTTGTATGTCTTCCATTTCCTAATAATTGCTCCCACAGTTGATTTCTTCAAACCAAGCTGCTTACCTATTGCAGATTCAGTCTTCCCAGCCTGGTGCAGGTCTACAATTTTGTTTCTGGTGTCCTTTGACAGCTCTTTGGTCTTGGCCATAGTGGAGTTTGGAGTGTGACTGTTTGAGGTTGTGGACAGGTGTCTTTTATACTGATAACAAGTTCAAACAGGTGCCATTAATACAGGTAACGAGTGGAGGACAGAGGAGCCTCTTAAAGAAGAAGTTACAGGTCTGTGAGAGCCAGAAATCTTGCTTGTTTGTAGGTGACCAAATACTTATTTTCCACCATCATTTGCAAATAAATTCATTAAAAATCCTACAATGTGATTTTCTGGATTTTTATTCCTCAATTTGTCTGTCATAGTTGACATGTACCTATGATGAAAATTACAGGCCTCTCTCATCTTTTTAAGTGGGAGAACTTGCACAATTGGTGGCTGACTAAATACTTTTTTTCCCCACTGTATCTAGTCAAGATACACTGAACAAAAATATAAACGCAACATGCAACGATTTCTAAGATTTTACTGAGTTACAGTTCATATAAGGAAATCAGTCAATTGAAATAAATTTATAATCTATATCTGTATTGGCGGGAACTGGAACATGCTGTCGTATACGTCAATCCAGAGCATCCCAAACATGCTCAATGGGTGACATGTCTGGTTAGAATGGAGGCCATGGAAGAACTGGGACATTTTCAGCTTCCAGGAATTGTGTACAGGTCCTTGCGATATGGGGCTGCCGTGCATTATCATGCTGAAACATAAGGTGATGGCGGCGGATGAATGGCACGACAATGGGCCTCAGGATCTCGTCATGGTATCTCTGTGCATTCAAATTTCCATAGATAAAATACAATTGTGTTCGTTGTCCGTAGTTTATGCCTGCCTATACCATAACCCCACCGCCACTATGGGGCACTGATATAGAAATTAAAATATATACAGGTTAAAAGTAATGACTAAATGTTCCACCCTTAAATATAGTTGTGAAATGTTCTTGTTTTAAGTATGATTAGTACTTTCTTAGTAGTGACTAATTATTATACTCCGAAACTGTGTGAGATGTGTTATAATCTACTACCTGGTAATGTGTGAGTGTAGGACCAGTAAAGATTATGACATTGTGTGTCACGCTCTGGCTCCGGGACTCTGTATGTTGAGCCAGGGTGTGTTCGTTTCTTTGTGTTCTGTTTCTTGGTTGGGTTGTTCTAGGTTGTTGTGTTTCTTTGTTTGAGTGACTCCCAATCAGAGGTAACGAGTGTCAGCTGTTGGCTCGTTGTCTCTGATTGGGAGCCATATTTAAACTGTCTGTTTTCACCTTGTGTTTGTGGGTTTTTGTTCCTTGTCAGTCATTGTCACTGTGGACTTCACGAATCGTTATTTGTTTTGTTGTTTCGTGTTTCGCTTTAATTAAATAAAGCATCATGTTCGTGCAACACGCTGCGCTTTGGTCTACTCCTTTCCAAGACGATCGTGACAGAAAAACCCACCATACAACGACCAAGCAGCGTGTCCAGACGGAGGCAGACTGGACATGGGAGGAAGCGCCGGGAAAGGAGATGGAGAGGCTGGCGATGGCCCAGGTGGGCAAAGTGTGGTCCTGGGAGGACATGCTCGGGGGCAAGGGACCTTGGGGTAGGATCAAGGCCCTGGCGAGAGAGGAGCAGCGGCGTCAGCAGTGCCATCGTCGGACGGACGAGAGGCACCCCCAATAATTTTTTAGGGGGGGGCACAGGGCATGGACGACGGGGCTGACGGAGGCAGAGAAGGGGCGTATTCAAAAGGCCACCAGGTTACGGGGGCCACTGGTCAAAGTAGGGAAAGGAGGTTTAGAGGCACGGCGAGAGGTACTGGGGTGTGTTACCAGTCCGGTCCGGCCCGTTCCAGTTCCCGGAGTAGAGCCAGTGGTGTGTGTCCCCAGTACGGTCCGGCCTGTTACGGCCCCTCGCACCAAATGGACGGTGCGCGTCTCCAGCCCGGTCCGGCCTGTTCCTGCCTCTCGCAACAAGCCTACGGTGTGCGTCGCCAGTCCTGCCCGGCCTGTTCCTGCTCCACGCACCAAACCTACGGTGTGCGTCGACAGCCCTGCCCGGCCTGTTCCTGCTCCACGCACCAAGTCTACGGTGTGCGTCGACAGCCCTGCCCGGCCTGTTCCTGCTCCACGCACCAAACCTACGGTGTGCGTCGACAGCCCTGCCCGGCCTGTTCCTGCTCCACGCACCAAGCCTACGGTGTGCGTCGACAGCCCTGCCCGGCCTGTTCCTGCTCCACGCACCAAGTCTACGGTGTGCGTCGACAGCCCTGCCCGGCCTGTTCCTGCTCCACGCACCAAGTCTACGGTGTGCGTCGCCAGCCCTGCCCGGCCTGTTCCTGCTCCACGCGCCAAACCTACGGTGTGCGTCGCCAGCCCAGCCCGGCCTGTTCCTGCTCCACGTACCAAGTCTACGGTGTGCGTCGCCAGCCCTGCCCGGCCTGTTCCTGCTCCACGCACCAAGTCTACGGTGTGCGTCGCCAGCCCTGCCCGGCCTGTTCCTGCTCCACGCACCAAGTCTACGGTGTGCGTCGCCAGCCCTGTCCGGCCTGTTCCTGCTCCACGCACCAAGCCTACGGTATGCGTCGTCAGCCCAGCCCGGCCTGTCCCTGCTCCACGCACCAAGCCTACGGGGTGCGTCGCCAGCCCTGTCCGGCCTGTCCCTGCTCCACGCACCAGGTCTACGGTGTGCGTCGTCAGCCCAGCCCGGCCTGTCCCTGCTCCACGCACCAAGCCTACGGGGTGCGTCGTCAGCCTGGTCCAGCCCGTTCCTGCCACTCGCACCAAGCCAGGGGTGCGAGTCGTCAGCCTGGTCCAGCCCGTTCCTGCCACTCGCACCAAGCCAGGGGTGCGAGTCGTCAGCCTGGTTCAGCCCGTTCCTGCTACTCGCACCAAGCCCGGGGTGCGAGTCGTCAGCCTGGTAAGACCGGTCAGCTGCTCCACAACGGAGCGTAAGCAATACGCTCCGTCATTGTCCAGTCCAGATCCAGCCAGCGGGGTCAGACCGGACCAGGGGCGCTATGGGGGGTTGTTTGGAGGGTGGTGGGCAAGGCCGGGGCCAGAACCGCCGCCGAGGAGGTATGCCCGCCCAGCCCTCCCTTGTTTAGCCCTTATTGAGGCGCGGTCGCAGTCCGCGCCTTTAGGGGGGGTACTGTCACGCTCTGGCTCCGGGACTCTGTATGTTGAGCCAGGGTGTGTTCGTTTCTTTGTGTTCTGTTTCTTGGTTGGGTTGTTCTAGGTTGTTGTGTTTCTTTGTTTGAGTGACTCCCAATCAGAGGTAACGAGTGTCAGCTGTTGGCTCGTTGTCTCTGATTGGGAGCCATATTTAAACTGTCTGTTTTCACCTTGTGTTTGTGGGTTTTTGTTCCTTGTCAGTCATTGTCACTGTGGACTTCACGAATCGTTATTTGTTTTGTTGTTTCGTGTTTCGCTTTAATTAAATAAAGCATCATGTTCGTGCAACACGCTGCGCTTTGGTCTACTCCTTTCCAAGACGATCGTGACATTGTGCTACTATTTAGCAATGTGAGTAAGAGTTAGGCCAGACAACAAAGGACAAGGAGAACTGTCTACAGGCAACTGAGAATCCAAGATAACTGAGGAATTTAGGGAGGAGAGAAACTGTTAGGCTTGGAAGAGTGCGTGTGTGTGTGTGTGTGTGTGTGTGTGTGTGTGTGTGTGTACTGATGGTCAGGAGAGCAGTTTTAAAGTGGAAAACTACAGCGCGCCTACAGAGAGGAGGGATTTTTGTATGACGTGTGAGTATAAAAGATGGACTCTGAAATTGTGATGGCAGAATTCTCAATGAATAAACATCTCTGACTATGCAGACCGGGACTCTGTCTGTTTCATTGATCCAAAAGCATTACAACCTTTTTGGAGACGCACAGAGACACTGAAATAGTTTGTTAAATAATTCTTATAACAGGCACTCTGTTCACAACGTTGACATCAGCAAACCAATCGTCCACACAACGCCATAAACGCTGTCTGCCATCTGCCCAGTACAGTTGAAACCAGGATTAATCCATGAAGAGCACACTTCTCCAGTGTGCCAGTGGCCATCGAAGGTGAGCATTTGCCCACTGAAGTTGGTTATGACACCAAACTGCAGTAAGGCCAAGACCCTGGTGAGGACGACGATCACGCCAATGAGCTTCCCTGAGACGGTTTCTGACAGTTTGTGCAAAGATTATTTGGTTGTGTAAACCCACAGTTTAATCAGTTATCTGGGTGGCTGGTCTCAGATGATCCCGCAGGTGAAGAAGCAGGATGTGGAGGTCCTGGGCTGGCATGGTTACACGTGGTCTGCGGTTGTGAGGCAGGTTGGACGTACTGCTAAATTCTTTAAAACAACGTTGGAGAAATTAACATTAGATTATCTGGCAACAGCTCTGGTTGACATTCTTGCAGTCAGCGTGCCAATTGCATGCTCCCTCAAAACTTGAGAAATCTGTGGCATTGTGTTGTGTGACAAAAGATCACATTTTAGAATGCCCTTTTATTGTCCCCAGCACAAGGTGCACCTGTGTGATGATCATGCTGTTTAATCAGCTTCTCGATAAGCCACACCTGTCAGGTAGATGGATTATCTTGGCAAAGCATAAATGCTCACTAACAGGGATTTAACCCTAGGATGCATAGTAAACATGATGCCCCAAGAATTCATATTCCGGGTCAAAATGACCTGATAATGTAATATCTGTGTTTTATTTATATGGCTCTAAAATATTATCAATTTTGTGAAACATAATTATTTTGAGTGATGATTTTGACCTTTCAATAATTACTTTATTGTTTGAAATGTTTTTAGTCTCTCTTCAACAGTTTGATACACATTTCAATGATAACATATTATGAAAATTCATAACGGCTATTGAAAATATTAGCATTTTCTTCTTACAATCAATCTTACAATCAAAGTTTCACATTCAACCTTTTAGTGTGAAAAACAAAATGAATCCACCTTAAGCATGTTTACATACACCTTAGCCAAATACATTTAAACTCCGTTTTTCAACATTTAATCCTAGTAAAAATTCCCTGTCTTAGGTCAGTTAGGATCACCACTTTATTTTAAGAATGTGAAATGTCAGAATAATTGTAGAGAGAATTATTTATTTCAGCTTTTATTTATTTCATCACATTCCCAGTGGGTCAGAAGTTTGCATACACTCAATTAGTATTTGGTAGTATTGCCTTTAAATTGTTTAACTTGGGTCAAATGTTTCGGGTAGCCTTCCACAAGCTTCCCACAATAAGTTGGATGAATTTACTCGCACACACTTATTCAGTTCTGCCCACACATTTTCTATAGGATTGAGGTCAGGGCTTTGTGATGGCCACTCCAATACCTTGACTTTGTTGTCCTTAAGCCATTTTGCCACAACTTTGGAAGTATGCTTGGGGTCATTGTCCATTTGGGACCAAGCTTTAACTTCCTGACTGATGTCTTATAATAATAATAATAATATGCCATTTAGCAGAAGCTTTTATCCAAAGCGACTTACAGTCATGCGTGCATACATTTTTGTGTATGGGTGGTCCCAGGGATCGAACCCACTACCTTGGCGTTACAAGCGCCGTGCTCTACCAGCTGAGCTACAGAGGAACACAGTCTTGAGATGTTACTTCAATTTATCCACATAATTTTCCTTCCTCATGATGCCATCTATTTTGTGAAGTGCACCAGTCCCTCCTGCAACAAAGCACCCCCACAGCATGATGGTGCCACCCCTGTGCTTCACGGTTGGGATGGTGTTCTTCGGCTTGCAAGGGACCCCCTTTTTCCTCCAAACATAACGATGGTCATTATGGCCAAACAGTTCTATTTTAGTTTCATCAGACCAGAGGACATTTCTCCAAAAAGTACGATCTTTGTCTCAATGTGCAGTTGCAAACCGTAGTCTGGCTTTTTTATGGCGGTTTTGGAGCAGTGGCTTCTTCCTTGCTGAGCGGCCTTTCAGGTTATGTCGATATAGGACTCGTTTTACTGTGGATATAGATACTTTTGTACCTGTTTCCTCCAGCATCTTCACAAGGTCCTTTGCTGTTGTTCTGGGATTAATTTGCACTTTTCGCACCAAAGTACGTTAATCTCTAGGAGACAGAACACGTCTCCTTCCTGAGCGTTATGACGGCTGCGTGTTCCCATGGTGTTTATACTTGCGTACTATTGTTTGTACAGGTGAACGTGATACCTTCAGGCATTTGGAAATTGCTCCCAAGGATGAACCTGAGGTCTTGGCTGATTTCTTTTGATTTTCCCATGATGTCAAGCAAAGAGGCACTGAGTTTGAAGGTAGGCCTTGAAATACATCCACAGGTACACCTCCAATTGACTCAAATGATGTAAATTAGCCTATAAACTTCTGACCCACTGGAATTGTGATACAGTGAATTATAAGAGAAATAATCTGTCTGTAAACAATTGTTGGAAAAATGACTTGTGTCATGCACAATGTAGATGTCCTCACCGACTTGCCAAAACTATAGTTTTATGACTCCAACGTTAAGTGTATGTAAACTTCCGACTTCAACTGTATGTTATATATCGATAACAGTCACTTATTAAATAATTACCTCTTATCAGTCTAATTCTGAACGTCGCATAATCCTTTAACCTGCAAGAACCCTAACCTTATTGATGAATCAGCAATACACAAATTGGCTTAATTATTTATTTACTAACTAACTAAATAATAACACAATACAAATAAACACACACACATAGGTTATTGATTACTAACATAATACAGTGAAAACAGGTCCTTAGTGGACTGGACTAACATTAGCATGAATGCTTGTGTAGAAGGAGGGTCAGAGTGGAAGGGAGAGACAGAGATTCAAACTACGTTGTTACTTTGGAAACTACGCTACACGGAAATAGAAATGCTTGAAACCCCACTAAACACTCATTCGGATTAGAAATGCCACATGTATTTACGTGTAGCTGTCCTCGATAGTTGAGTTGATGATGTAGGACTCTGGTTTGCCCACCAGAGATCCCAATGTCCTTGGTAGAGTTTCTGGTCATGGTTGTGGTTAGAATGGAAACTTCAGATGTACCAGTGGTTGTCTGAGAGGTATTATCCTTTCCACCTCGTGTCTTTAGTGAAAGTTCTCTAGACGACTATACATGCCAGCTGCAGACTGAAATGATAAGGTCTGGTGCATTGTCTTCTTCTTCACTTCGTGTAAAGCAGGGGTGTCAAACTCATTTTAGCTCAGGGGCCACATGGAGGAAAATCTATTCCCAAGTGGGCCGGACCGGTAAAATCATGGTATATATAACTTAAAAACAACAACTTCAGATTGTTTTCTTTGTTTTAATACTACATTTACATTACATTTTAGTCATTTAGCAGACGCTCTTATCCAGAGCGACTTACAGTTAGCGCATACATTATTTTATCGAACCCACAACCCTGGCGTTGCAAACGCCATGCTCTACCAACTGAGCTACATCCCAAACTGGAGCCTGAGGACAGTGTGTCCAAAATAGTACAAGCACAACATCACTATTAATCATAAAACACCTCAAGTTTATTTGAAAATTCTAAAGAAAAAGAACACACAAACACACAATGCCTCAGTGATTCACAGAACTGTTTCACAGATCACAGAACTATATCAGGGTGTCATTTCTCAGGCAGAAATGTAGATACAAATAATGAAATCCTGTTCCCCAAACAAGTGCAAGAACCACAGAGTCAAGAATAGGTTAAATATACAAATAAAATAAAATCAATTAAAAACAATAGCACATCAACATAAAAACATATAAACATAAAGCTGGAGCCTGAGGACAGTGTGTCCAAAAGCACAACATCACTATTAATCATAAAACACCTCAAGTTATTTGAAATTCTGAGGACAAACAACACACAAACACACAATGCCTCAGTGATTCACAGAAGTATATCACAGATCATATAACTATATCAGGGTGTCTCATGCAGCACTTTAAGTGGGGTTGCATAGTTTATTTGACTCCTGATACCTGGCATCTTTTAGCTTTCACCAGCGCATCAATATCAGGCGTCACATCCTGAGTGGCAGCCAACTTCAGGATGTGATTCAAGTGCTTGTGCGTGAGCCTTGAGCGCAGCTTTGTTTTATTTATGCTCATTACAGAGAACTTGCTCACAAAGATATGTGGTTCCAAACATGCACAACAGTTTTGCAGCGAGGGCTGTCAAGTTGGGGTAACCTGGCAAGAGATTCTGATAAAATGTGTCCAAGCCAGCTGCGGCAAATTTGCCCTTCAAATCCGAGTCACACTGCAAGTCTATTATTTCAAGTTGGATGCTGACGGGCAGATCAGAGGGATTCACGGTGAATGGCGAACAAAAAACTTTGAAGTCTTTCTCCAGTTCACCAAAAATCTGAAAGCGTTGCTCAAACTCCCTTAACAGTCCCGTTATTTTATCTTTGAACCGCTTCATGTCTGCCACGTTGGGTCGCGCACACATTTTTCAGACAGGGGAAGTGAGCTGCATCACCACCGGCGAGTTGCGTCTCCCACAATGCCAGCTTCAACTTGAAAGAACGTATGCTGTCATAATACTGCGTGGCAACTTTGTTGCGCCCTTGCAGCTGTTTGTTCAAGTTATTCAGGTGCTCTGTAACATCCACCATAAATGCAAGGTCCTGCATCCATTCTGCGGAATGAAATTCTAACACTGGTTTGCCCTTTTCTTCCATGAACTGTTCAATTTCTTCTCGTAAATCAAAGAAACGCCTCAGCACAGCACCTCGGCTTAACCATCTTACCTCAGTGTGGTATGGCACGCCATAGATGTGGTCTTTCTCTCTGAGAAGGCTGTCAAACTGACGGTGATTCAGGCTTCTGGATCGGATGAAATTAACAGTTTGGATGACCACCTTCATGACATTATCCATCTTTAATGACTTGCAACATAAAGCCTCCTGGTGCAGAATACAGTGAAAAGTCCAAAAATCACGTCCTCCATTTGCAGATTGCACTTTCTCTCTGAACTTTGTCACAACGCCTGCTTTTTTCCCGATCATTGATGGCGCACCATCTGTAGCCAGGCTGACAGCGCGGGACCAGTCCACTCCGACCCTGTCCAGCGCGCCGACGAGTGCAGTGAAAATATCAGCTGCTGTCATTGTATCTGTCATCGGCACCAACTCCACGAACTCCTCGGTGACAGTCAATGTGTCATCAACTCCGCGGATGAAAATGGCCAGTTGTGCAACATCTGTAATGTCCGTGCTTTCATCAATTGCAACCGAAAACGCAATAAATGACTTTACTTTTTGCTTGAACTGGCTGTCCAAATCCACTGAAAGATCGGAAATCCTGTCTGCAACTGTGTTTCTTGTCAGGCTGATATTTGCAAAAGCCTGGTGCTTTTCAGGGCACACAATCTCTGCTGCCTTCATCATGCATGTTTTTACAAATTCACCCTCACTAAATGGTTTTGAAGCCACGGAGATTTCATTAGCAATGAGGTAGCTAGCTTTCACTGCAGCGTCACTGATGTCTCGGCTGTGAGTAAACACAGACTGCTGTTTCTTCAGACCCACCAACAGTTCATTCACCTTCTCTCTTCTCCGCTGTCCTTGAAAGTTGTCATATTTGTCGGCATGAAGACTCACATAGTGGCGACGAAGGTTATATTCTTTCAGCACTGCAACATACAGCTTTCCCATTCAATTCCGTGAATAAATAGAAGGATGACAATTTTTCTTGGAACACTCTGCACTCTGCGTCCACTTTTCTCTTTTTTGACAGAGACATATTGGGGCAATGAGGGTGCCAAAGCACATAATGTTAAAAGTAGTAGCCGTAATAAATATCGCGGGCAAAACAAAGTAGCTCATCCGGACTGGCTGCACTTGCTTGACCTATTTGCTCTGCCCCGGTATAAACAGTTTGCTTGCTTAACACAATTGCTATTGCGCCATCCAGTGGACACAATTGGAACAGCTGTTTATTTTATTGAAAAATTGCAGCTCATTTTTATACTTTACAAAATCATCTCGCGGGCCGGATTAAACCCGTTTGCGGGCCTGATCCAGCCCGTGGGCCGGACGTTTGACACCCCTGCACTAGAACCTCCTGGAGAGCTTCAATGCCATACAACAATCCTTCAGTAGCCTCCAACTGCTCTTAAACACTAGTAAAACTAAATGCATGCTTTTCAATCGAACGCTGCTGGCACCCGCCCACCCGACTAGAATCACCACTCTCGACGGGTCTGACCTAGAGTATGTGGACAACTACAAATACCTAGGTGTCTGGTTAGACTGTAAACTCAACTTCCAGACTCACATAAAGAATCTCCAATCCAAAGTTAAATCTAGAATCGGCTTCCTATTTCGCAACAAAGCCTCCTTCACTCATGCTGCCAAACATGCCCTCGTAAAACTGACTATCCTACCGATCCTTGACTTCGGCGATGTCATTTACAAAATAGCCTCCAACACTCTACTCAGCAAATTGGATGTAGTCTATCACAGTGCCATCCGTTTTGTCTCCAAAGCCCCATACACTACCCACCACTGTGACCTGTACGCTCTTGTTGGCTGGTCCTCACTACATGTTCGTCGTCAAACCCACTGGCTCCAGGCCATCTATAAATCACTGCTAGGCAAATCCCCGCCTTATCTTAGCTCATTGGTCACCATAGCAGCACCCACCCGTAGTCTGCGCTCCAGCAGGTATATCTCACTGGTCATTCCCAAAGCCAACACCTCCTTTGGCCGCCATTCCTTCCAGTTCTCTGCTGCCAATGACTGGAACGAATTGCAAAAATCTCTGAAGCTGGAGACTCTTATCTCCCTCAATAACTTTAAGCATCAGTTGTCAGAGCACCTTACCGATCACTGCACCTGTACACAGCCCATCTGAAATTAGCCCACCCAACTACCTCATCCCTATATTGTTATTTATTTTGCTCTTTTGCACCCCAGTATCTTTATTTGCACATAATCTCTTGCACATCTAGCATTCCAGTGTTAATACTATTGTAATTATTCTGCACTATAGCCTATTTATTGCCTTACCTCCATAACTTGCTACATTTGCACACACTGTATATATATTTTCTGTTGTATTTTTGACTTTATGTTTTTTACCCCATATGTAACTCTGTGTTGTTTTTATTGCACTGCTTTGCTTTATCTTGGCCAGGTCGCAGTTGTAAATGAGAACCTGTTCTCAACTGGCTTACCTGGTTAAATAAAGGTGAAAAAAAAAAAAAAAAAAAAAAAAAAAAAGGCCAGGACATGCGCGTGCGGGCCAGTAATAACAGTTAGGTCAACATGATCAGACATGAACATATCAAAATACAGAATTAGTTCAACATGAGTTCAACCACACACACATGCACGCACAGTTCAGGAAAAACAGTCATGCCAAGCTGTTATCAATCACATCAAAAACATACAGTGGGGAGAACAAGTATTTGATACACTGGTCTAGGTGTCAGATACACTTTTACTTGGTCTTGACTCGGTTTCAGACAATGAGGACTTGTAATTCCTTCCCGAGACCAGCGGAGTAAAAACCTCAGTTTAGTAAGGGGAGACTGGGGGATGTTGTAACATATTTGGTATTTTTGTCTATTAAAGACCTGTTTGGGTTAGTGATAATTTGTGGGTTGCAGACATGTTTTTTGTTGTGTTTTTTGGAACTCAGCTGGGGTCTCAATTTACTGTTTAGAGTTAGAATATATAATATACGCCATTTGCCAGACACTTTTATCCAAAGAGACTAGGGAATTTGGCAGTCCAACCGGCCTCACAACCGCAGACCACGCCAGCCCAGGACCACCACATCCGGCTTCTTCACCTGTGGGATCATCTGAGACCAGCCACCCAGACAGCTGATGAAACTGTGGGTTTGCACAACCAAAGAATTTCTGCACAAACTGTCAGAAGCCGTTTTAGGGAAGCTCATCGGCGTGCTCGTTGTCCTCACCAAGGTCTTGACCTGACTGCAGTTCTGCGTCGTAACTAACTTCAGTGGGCAAATGCGCACCTTCGATGGCCATTGGCACGCTGGAGGAGTGTGCTCTTCACGGCTGAATCCTGGTTTCAACTGTACAGGGCAGATGGCAGACACTGTGTATGGTGTTGTGTAGGCTAGCGGTTTGCTGATGGTTTACTGAGGAGTATTTCTGTCTGTAATAAAGCCCTTTTATGGGGAAAACTCATTCTGATAGGCTGGGCCTGGCTCCCAAGTGGGTGAGCCTTTGCCCTCTCAGGCCCACCCATGGCTGCGCCCCTGCCCAGTCATGTGAAATCCATAGATTAGGGCCTAATGAATTTATTTCAATGGACTGATTTCCTTATATGAACTGTAACTCAGTGAAATCTTTGAAATTGTTGCATGTTGCGTTTATATTCTTGTTCAGCATAGTTGAATGAGGTGTTGGTGAAAGGCTGGAACGAAAACTTGTAAACTCCTGTCCTGTGTACAGTGCCTTCAGAAAGTATTCATACCCCTTGACTTATTCCACATTTTGTTGTGTTACAGCCTGAATTCAAAATTGATTAAATATATTTGTTTTCCTCACCCATCTACACACTATACCCCATAATGACAAAGTGAAAACCAGTTTTTAGATTTTTTTCTAATGTATTAAAAATAAAATACAGAAATATCTAATTTACATACTTTTTCACAACCTTGATTCAGTACTTTGTAGAAGCACCTTTGGCAGCGATTACAGCTGTGAGTCTTTCCGGGTAAGTCTCTAAGAGCTTTCCACACCTGGATTGTGCAACAGTTGCCCATTATTCTTTTCAAATTTCTTCAAGCTCTGTCAAATTGTTTGTTGATCATTGCTAGACAACCATTTTCAGGTCTTGCCATATATTTTCAAGCAGATTTAAGTCAAAAACTGTAACTAGGTTCACTCAGGAACATTCACTGTCTTCTTGGTAAGCAACTCCAGTGTAGAGTTGGCCTTCTGTTTTAGGTTATTGTCCTGCTGAAAGGTGACTTCAAAGCAGACTGAACCAGGTTTTCCTCTAGGATTTAACCTGTGCTTAGCTCTATTATGTTTCTCCCTTGCTGATGACAAGCATACCCATAACATGATGCAGCCACGAAAATATGAAGAGTGGTACTCAGTGAAGTGTTGTGTTGGGTTTGCCCCCCAAAAAATGCTTCGTATTCAGGACATAAAGTTAATTTATTTGCCTTTTTTTTTTTGCAGTTTTACTTTAGTGCCTTATTGCAAACAGGATGCATGTTTTGGAATATTTTCTATTCTGACCAGGCTTCCTTCTTTTAACTCTGTCATTTAGGTTAGTATTGTGGAGTAACTACAATGTTGTTTATCCATCACAGCCATTAAACTCTGTAAATGTTTTAAAGTCACCATTGGCCTCATGGTGAAACTCCTGAGCGGTTTCCTTCCTCTCTGACAACCGAGTTAGGAAGGATGCCTGTATCTTTGTAGTGACTGGGTGTATTGATACACCATCCAAAGTGTAATTAATAACTTCACCATGCTCAAAGGGATATTCAATGTCTGCTTTTTGAAAGTTTTACCCACCTACCAATAGGTGCCCTTCTTTGCGAGTCATTGGAAAACCTCCCTGGTCTTTGTGGATTAATCTGTGTTTGAAATTCACTGCTCTACTGAGGGACCATGCAGACAATTGTGTGGGGTGCAGAGATGAGGTAGTCATAAAAAAATAATGTTAAACACTATTATTGCACAGTGTGTCCATGCAACTTATTATGTGACTTGTTAAGAATTACTCCTGAACGTATGTAGTCTTGCCATAACAAAGGGGTGGAATACTTATTGACAGAGGTCTCATCAACAATCTCTCAAGCCCACATGGTAGTGATTACCCAGCTAATCTTTATATTTCAAGTTTAACCAACTTGGATCTATTTGCTAGGTAACAAGGTTGAACAGTTGAATTGTTATGAACACAACCCTTCTGTCTGTCTCCAACTGTTTGAAAAGCATGTTAGCCTGTCCACTTCATTCAGATATTGAAATCAAGTGGCCTACCTTATTTATCAGAATGAGAACGAGTTGCCAGTTCCTTATACAGTGGGGAGAACAAGTATTTGATACACTGCCGATTTTGCAGGTTTTCCTACTTACAAAGCATGTAAAGGTCTGTAATTTTTATCATAGGTACACTTCAACTGTGAGAGACTGAATCTAAAACAAAAATCCAGAAAATCACATTGTATGATTTTTAAGTAATAATTTGCATTTTATTGCATGACATAAGTATTTGATCACCTACCAACCAGTAAGAATTCTGGCTCTCACAGACCTGTTAGTTTTTCTTTAAGAAGCCCTCTTGCTCTCCACTCATTACCTGTATTAACTGCACCTGTTTGAACTCGTTAACTGTATAAAATACACCTGTCCACACACTCAATCAAACAGACTCCAACCTCTCCACAATGGCCAAGATCAGAGAGCTGTATAAGGACATCAGGGATAAAATTGTAGACCTGCACAAGGCTGGGATGGGCTACAGGACAATAGGCAAGCAGCTTGGTGAGAAGGCAACAACTGTTGGCGCAATTATTAGAAAATTGAAGAAGTTCAAGATGACGGTCAATCACCCTCGGTCTGGGGCTCCATGCATGATCTCACCTCGTGGGGCATCAATGATCATGAGGAAGGTGAGGGATCAGCCCAGAACTACACGGCAGGACCTGGTCAATGACCTGAAGAGAGCTGGGACCACAGTCTCAAAGAAACCATTAGTAACACACTACGCCGTCATGGATTAAAATCCTGCAGCGCACGCAAGGTCACCCTGCTCAAGCCAGCGCATGTCCAGGCCCGTCTGAAGTTTGCCAATGACCATCTGGATGATCCAGAGGAGGAATGGTAGAAGGTCATGTGGTCTGATGAGACCAAAATATAGCTTTTTGGTCTAAACTCCACTCGCCGTGTTTGGAGGAAGAAGAAGGATGAGTACAACCCCAAGAACACCATCCCAACCGTGAAGCATGGAGGTGGAAACATCATTATTTGGGGATGCTTTTCTGCAAAGGGGACAGGACGACTGCACCGTATTGAGGGGAGGATGGATGGGGCCATGTATCGCGAGATCTTGGCCAACAATCTCCTTCCCTCAGTAAGAGCATTGAAGATGGGTCGTGGCTGGGTCTTCCAGCATGACAACGACCCGAAACACACAGCCAGGGCAACTAAGGAGTGGCTCCGTAAGAAGCATCTCAAGGTCCTGGAGTGGCCTAGCCAGTCTTCAGACCTGAACCCAATAGAAAATCTTTGGAGGCAGCTGAAAGTCCATATTGCCCAGCGACAGCCCCGAAACCTGAAGGATCTGGAGAAGGTCTGTATGGAGGAGTGGGCCAAAATCCCTGCTGCAGTGTGTGCAAACCTGGTCAAGACCTACAGGAAACGTATGATCTCTGTAATTGCAAACAAAGGTTTCTGTACCAAATATTATGTTCTGCTTTTCTGATGTATCAAATACTTATGTCATGCAATAAAATGCAAATTAATTACTTAAAAATCATACAATGTGATTTTGTGGTCCTCTGTAGCTCAGCTGGTAGAGCACGGCGCTTGTAACGCCAAGGTAGTGGGTTCGATCCCCGGGACCACCCATACACAAAAAATGTATGCACGCATGACTGTAAGTCGCTTTGGATAAAAGCGTCTGCTAAATGGCATATTATTTATTTATTTTCTGGATTTTTGTTTTAGATTCCGTCTCTCACAGTTGAAGTGTACCTATGATAAAAATTACATACCTCTACATGCTTTGTAAGTAGGAAAACCTGCAAAATTGGCAGTGTATCAAATACTTGTTCCCCCCACTGTATAATTGTGTTGTGTGCTTATTGCACAATAAGGGGCGGCAGGTAGCTTAGTGGTTAAGAGCGTTGTGCCAGTAACCGAAAGGTCGCTGGTCTAATCCCCGAGCAAGGCACTTAACCATAATTGCTCATGTAAGTCGCTCTGGATAAGAGCGTCTGCTAAATGACTAAAATAAAAAATAAAAAACACAGACTAGACAGCTAGTATAACAGTCTTTGGCTACAATGCTGTTAGTGGTACGCCAACACCGCGCGTGACAAACTGCGCATTCATTTTCCAGAATCAATGTTCATTGATACTCTTGTTTTAGTAGTGTCTGCTCTGCGCGCAATTTGAGTAGTTGAGACATAAAAAGAGTATCGTTAGAAAAGTTAACTTCTCCTCTATTACAGTATGACCGATTCTGTTGGACCAAACCTCAAATTCAAATAGCGAGTCGGAAACCGGGGAAGATGTGAAATTCTCAACTTTGATGGTGTGAGAGGCAGGGGGAGGGGCTTGGTGTGTGTGTAAACCATAGAGGAAGAGCGAGAAGCCAGAGATTTCACTCTCACCAAAATCTGTCCAAAATAAGCCCAATGCTTTTCTATGGGCTTATTTTGGACCTAAACTTGTCGCCTGCCTTCCTGACTTTGGGACAACGATTCCCATTGTTAGGGTGGAAATGTACATCTCGTCATTATATACAGTGAGGGAAAAAAGTATTTGATCCCCTGCTGATTTTGTACGTTTGCCCACTGAAAAAGACATAATCAGTCTATAATTTTAATGGTATGTTTATTTGAACAGTGAGAGACAGAATAACAACAAAAAAATCCAGAAAAACGCATGTCAAAAATGTTATAAATTTATTTGCATTTTAATGAGGGAAATAAGTATTTGACCCCTCTGCAAAACATGACTTAGTACTTGGTGGCAAAACCCTTGTTGGCAATCACAGAGGTCAGACGTTTCTTGTAGTTGGCCACCAGGTTTGCACACATCTCAGGAGGGATTTTGTCCCACTCCTCTTTGCAGATCTTCTCCAAGTCATTAAGGTTTCGAGCCTGACGTTTGGCAACTCGAACCTTCAGCTCCCTCCACAGATTTTCTATGGGATTAAGGTCTGGAGACTGGCTAGGCCACTCCAGGACCTTAATGTGCTTTTTCTTGAGCCACTCCTTTGTTGCCTTGGCCGTGTGTTTTGGGTCATTGTCATGCTGGAATACCCATCCACGACCCATTTTCAATGCCCTGGCTGAGGGAAGGATGTTCTCACCCAAGATTTGACGGTACATGGCCCCGTCCCTTTGATGCGGTGAAGTTGTCCTGTCCCCTTAGCAGAAAAACACCCCCAAAGCAAAATGTTTCCACCTCCATGTTTGACGGTGGGGATGGTGTTCTTGGGGTCATAGGCAGTATTCCTCCTCCTCCAAACACGGCGAGTTGAGTTGATGCCAAAGAGCTCCATTTTGGTCTCATCTGACCACAACACTTTCACCAAGTTCTCCTCTGAATCATTCAGATGTTCATTGGCAAACTTCACACAGGCATTTATATGTGCTTTCTTGAGCAGGGGGACCTTGCGGGCGCTGCAGGATTTCAGTCCTTCACGGCGTAGTGTGTTACCAATTGTTTTCTTGGTGACTATGGTCCCAGCTGCCTTGAGATCATTGACAAGATCCTCCCGTGTAGTTCTGGGCTGATTCCTCACCGTTCTCATGATCATTGCAACTCCACGAGGTGAGATCTTGCATGGAGCCCCAGGCTGAGGGAGATTGACAGTTATTTTGTGTTTCTTCCATTTGCTAATAATCACACCAACTGTTGTCACCTTCTCACCAAGCTGCTTGGCGATGGTCTTGTAGCCCATTCCAGCCTTGTGTAGGTCTACAATCTTGTCCCTGACATCCTTGGAGAGCTCTTTGGTCTTGGTCATGGTGGAGAGTTTGGAATCTGATTGATTGATTGCTTCTGTGGACAGGTGTCTTTTATACAGGTAACAAGCTGAGATTAGGAGCACTCCCTTTAAGAGTGTGCTCCTAATCTCAGCTCGTTACCTGTATAAAAGACACCTGGGAGCCAGACATCTTTCTGATTGAGAGGGGGTCAAATACTTATTACCCTCATTTAAAAAGCAAATCAATTTATAACATTTTTGAAATGCATTTTTTTCTTGATTTTTTGGTTGTTATTCTGTCATTCACTGTTCAAATAAACCTACCATTAAAATGATATGCTGATCATTTCTTTGTCAGTGGGCAAACATACAAAATCAGCAGGGGATCAAATACTTCAGCCACCAATTGTGCAAGTTCTTCCACTTAAAAAGATGAGAGAGGCCTGTCATTTTCATCATAGGTACACATCAACTATGACAGACAAAATGAGATTTTTTTTTCTAGAAAATCACATTGTAGGATTTTTAATGAATTTATTTGCAAATTATGGTGGAAAATAAGTATTTGGTCAATAACAAAAGTTTCTCAATACTTTGTTATATACCCTTTGTTGGCAATGACACAGGTCAAACGTTTTCTGTAAGTCTTCACAAGGTTTTCACACACTGTTGCTGGTATTTTGGCCCATTCCTCCATGCAGATCTCCTCTAGAGCAGTGATGTTTTGGGGCTGTCGCTGGGCAACACGGACTTTCAACTCCCTCCAAAGATTTTCTATGGGGTTGAGATCTGGAGACTGGCTAGGCCACTCCAGGACCTTGAAATGCTTCTTACGAAGCCACTCCTTCATTGCCCGGGCGGTGTGTTTGGGATCATTGTCATGCTGAAAGACCCAGCCACGTTTCATCTTCAATGCCCTTGCTGATGGAAGGAGGTTTTCACTCAAAATCTCACGATACATGGCCCCATTCATTCTTTCCTTTACACGGATCAGTCGTCCTGGTCCCTTTGCATAAAAACAGCCCCAAAGCATGATGTTTCCACCCCCATGCTTCACAGTAGGTATGGTGTTCTTTGGATGCAACTCAGCATTCTTTGTCCTCCAAACACGACGAGTTGAGTTTTTACCAAAAAGTTCTATTTTGGTTTCATCTGACCATATGACATTCTCCCAATCCTCTTCTGGATCATCCAAATGCACTCTAGCAAACTTCAGACGGGCCTGGACATGTACTGGCTTAAGCAGGGGGACACGTCTGGCACTGCAGGATTTGAGTCCCTGGCAGCGTAGTGTGTTACTGATGGTAGGCTTTGTTACTTTGGTCCCAGCTCTCTGCAGGTCCTTCACTAGGTCCCCCCGTGTGGTTCTGGGATTTTTGCTTGTGATCATTTTGACCCCACGGGGTGAGATCTTGCGTGGAGCACCAGATCGAGGGAGATTATCAGTGGTCTTGTATGTCTTCCATTTCCTAATAATTGCTCCCACAGTTGATTTCTTCAAACCAAGCTGCTTACCTATTGCTGATTCAGTCTTCCCAGCCTGGTGCAGGTCTACAATTTTGTTTCTGGTGTCCTTTGACAGCTCTTTGGTCTTGGCCATAGTGGAGTTTGGAGTGTGACTGTTTGAGGTTGTGGACAGGTGTCTTTTATACTGATAACAAGTTCAAACAGGTGCCATTAATACAGGTAACGAGTGGAGGACAGAGGAGCCTCTTAAAGAAGAAGTTACAGGTCTGTGAGAGCCAGAAATCTTGCTTGTTTGTAGGTGACCAAATACTTATTTTCCACCATAATTTGCAAATAAATTCATTAAAAATCCTACAATGTGATTTTCTGGATTATTTTTTCTCAATTTGTCTGTCATAGTTGACGTGTACCTATGATGAAAATTACAGGCCTCTCTCATCTTTTTAAGTGGGAGAACTTGCACAATTGGTGGCTGACTAAATACATTTTTCCCCCACTGTATTTCCCAGCCCTAGCTGTAACACAACAAAATGTGGAAAAAGTAAAGGGGTGTGAATACTTTCTGAAGGAACTGTATATTCCTAAAGTGCTGGATATTCACCCACAGCGGCCAATCCACCATTCATTGTGATCTTAACTCCAACCCTCCCATGTCCACAGATGAACCCATCTTTCCCAGTATAATGGCATTTTGCTATTTCCTTTTGCAATACAGCCCTCAATTTTACTTTAATGTCTTACAAGGGTCCTGAACCTCCCTATTTGTAACATTTCTACCAATATTGCCCTAAAAAAATTTTTTTTATCCAAGAGTATAATATTTCCCATTGACTGATCATCGTTTTTCAGATCCCTTAACAATACAGTTTGCAGATCCATCTAAATCCTGACACATAACAACCATTCCTGGACCTGACTCCAAAAGCGAGCCACCGATGGACTGGGCTGACTGTTCAATGCCCCATTTATTGAGCATTCTTTTTGTAGCAAGTATTTGATATAATAGCTTAAATTGAAATGAATGGATTGATGTGTCAATTGTTGTTTTACAGTATATATGCGTTCATAGACCCAATACAAAGGTATTGGGACATCAAGGACCTGTTCCCAACTAACTTTATTTTTATATGGCATTGCTGTCAATCCTTTTGACTTTAAGTGAAACTAATACATTTTTCGATGTATACTAATCATTTTAAGCCATTTATGATTTTTAATGGGTGGCAGACAGACTAATTATTGAATTTCTTCTTTGATGAGATGGTTATAATTTTGTATTGAGCATACACCTCCATACACTGTTGTTAGTTGCTCGTGTGACATCATTTTACCATCCTTGTTTACAATGTCCCTCCCTTCTTATATATTTGTTTATGTTGTTTTCTCTATCAGTCCATTGGAGTTTAGCCATATTATTTGCTGTAATATTAGATCTGCCTTTTTTGGAGGATGAAATTGAAATTGTAGCCAACTCTGTATGACTTCATTTAAAAAGGAAGATATTTAAAACAGAGATCCATTGTCAATCCACCATACATGTAAGGTTTGAATCTGCAAAAAGGCAAAGAGCCCACTCTTAAACATAGGCTGGGCCTCTCTTAGTAGCTTGATAGAAAATAAGTTTGGATTTAGATACAATTTCGGTAAAATGGAGGCGTTAAGAAAAATGTTTAATGCCTTAATATTTAATAATTTTAACCCTCCAAACTCCTTTTCATTATATAAATATGCACATTTAACTTTATCTGGTTTGCAATTCCAAATAGAGTGAAATATTATTCTCTCGCATTATTTGAAAAAGGATTCTCCTGGGGGGATTTTAGGTCCCCACAAGGATAGAAAAACCAACCTACACACACAAATAAACACACATGCACACACACAATCCTGTTTCACAATGTGCTGAAACACTGAACAGGAGGAAGACTTGGTTTCCCTCAACCATGGACCTGCTTAACCTCTTGCAGCAGTGGCAACAGATCACTGTCATGCTGACTGGCTACAGGAGTCCTACATCTAGAGTATTTTAGACCCAGATCTAGAAATACATTATTTTAATAAATGCCTCACCACCAGTCCACAATATCATATTGTTAGAACTGGCATCAATTAGAAAGGATAGCTGAGTATGTGTGTGTTTCCTTCCAAGACCGACGGTTATTTGGGAGAATTCCTGAATACTCCGACCCCCTTCCTCCCACAGTGTTCCGGGCAGTCCCTCCTAGCTAATAGGTTTCCCAGGGTAGCCTGGCCCGAACATGACAACATGTCAGAGGACTTGGCTAGAGCATACACAGATCTGGACCAGGCTACCTTCCCAGGACATTTGAATACATAGCTCTATAGGTCAGTGGCTGGAACTCTCTCTGTTACACATATTTACATACAGTATGGTATTAGATTCCTCAATAGCAGGGCTCTCCAACCCTGTTCCTGGAGAGCTACTCTCCTGTAGGTTTTCACTCCAACCCCAGTTGTAACTAAAATGATTCTACTTATCAACCAACTAATTATTAGAATCAGGTGTGCTAGATTAGGGTTTGAGCGAAAACCTACAGGACGGTAGGTCTCCAGGAACAGGGTTGGAGAGCCCTGAACTATAGAGTGTGTTCAGAACTGTACACATTTCCATAAATATCTTATTCCTCTACAGCGCAAGTTCAGAACTGTACACATTTCCAGACATATAAGATTCCTTCATAGCGCAACTTCAGCACAGCACACAAACTTTGAAAGACATTTAAAGTAGAGTGCTGGGATATGTAAATATCCAGGGCTAATTGCAACCTGATGTATGTGGTCAAGCTTAAACTATTTCCTGAGTATTGTACACTGCTACAAACCCAGAAAACATATGTGCAGTGCATTCGGAAAGTATTCAGACCCCTTGACTTTTTCCATATTTTGTTATGTTACAGCCTTATTCTAAAATGGATTACATTGTGTTTTTTTCTCATCAATCTACACACAATACCCGATAATGACAAAGCTAAAACAGGTTTTTATAAATTGCAAAAAAACAATAACTGAAATAATACATTTACATAAGTATTCAGACCCTTTACTCAGTA
Organism: Coregonus lavaretus; assembly: GCF_964263955.1. Lineage (NCBI taxonomy): Eukaryota > Metazoa > Chordata > Actinopteri > Salmoniformes > Salmonidae > Coregonus > Coregonus lavaretus. Next base: position 15,011,633 of record NC_140026.1, on the reverse strand, counting down.
CTTTATTGAAGCACCTTTGGCAGTGATTACAGCCTTGAGTCTTCTTGGGTATGACGCTACAATCTTGGCACACCTGTATTTGGGGAGTTTCTCCCATTCTTCTCTGCACACCCTCTCAAGCTCTGTCAGGTTGGATGGGGAGCGTCGCTGCACAGCTATTCTCTCCAGAGATGTTTGATAGGGTTCAAGTCCGGGTTCTGGCTGGGCCACTCAAGGACATTCAGAGACTTGTCCCGAAGCCTTCCAGAAGGACAGCCATCTCTGCAGCACTACACCAATCAGGCCTTATGGTAGAGTGGCCAGACGGAAGTCACTCCTCAGTAAAACGCACATGACAGCCCGCTTGGAGTTTGCCAAAAGGCACCTAAAGGACTCTCAGACCATGAGAAACAAGATTCTCTGGTCTGATGAAACCAAGATTGACCTCTTTGGCCTGAATGCCAAGCGTCACGTCTGGAGGAAACCTGGCACCATCCCTACAGTGAAGTATTGTGGTGGCAGCATCATGCTGTGGGGATGTTTTTCAGCTGCAGGGACTGGGAGACTAGTCAAATCAAATCAAATCATATTTTATTTATTTTATTTGCCACATATTTGCTGGTAGAGCACGGCGCTTGTAACGCCAAGGTAGTGGGTTCGATCCCCGGGACCACCCATACACAAAAAATGTATGCACGCATGACTGTAAGTCGCTTTGGATAAAAGCGTCTGCTAAATGGCATATTATGTGTAGACCTTACAGTGAAATGCTTACTTACAAGCCCTTAACCAACAATGCCGTTTTAAGAAAAATAAGTGTTAAGTAATTTTTTTTATAAAAAGTAACACAATAAAATAACAATAACAAGGTTAATAAACAGCGAGTAGCAGCGGGGTGGGGTGGGGGGTGGGGGGGGGGGGGTCAGCAGTCTTATGGCTTGGGGGTAGAAGCTGTTAAGGAGCCTTTTGGACCTAGAATTGGCGTTCCAGTCCACCTTAACGTGCAGTAGCAGACAGAACCGTCTATGACATGGGTGACTGGAGTCTTTGACAATTTTTGGGGCCTTCCTCTGACACCGCCTAGTATATAGGTCCTGAATGGCAGGAAGCTTGGCCCCAGTGATGTATTAGGCCGTACACACCACCCTCTGTAGCGGGGGACTAAGCACGCACACCTGAGGGGCCCCCGTGTTGAGGATCAGTGTGGCAGATGTGTTGTTGCCTACCCTTACCACCTGGGGGCGGCCCATCAGGAAGTCCAGGATCCAGTTGCAGAGGGAGGTGTTTAGTCCCAGGGTCTTTAACTTAGTGATGAGCTTTGTGGGGACTATGGTATTGAACGCTGAGCTGTAGTCAATGAACAGCATTCTCACATAGGTGTTCCTTTTGTCCAGGTGGGAAAGAGCAGTGTGGAGTGCGACTGACATTGCGTCATCTGTGAATCTGTTGGGGCGGTATGCGAATTGGAGTGGGTCTAGGGTTTCCGGGTTGATGGTGTTGATGTGAGCCATGACCGGCCTTTCAAAGCACTTAATGGCTACCGACATGAGTGCTACGGGGTGGTAGTAATTTAGGCAGGTTACCTTCGCTTTCTTGGGCACAGGGACTATGGTGGTCTGTTTGAAACATGTAGATATTACAGACTCGGTCAGGGAGAGGTTGAAAATGTCATTAAAGACACTTGCCAGCTGGTCAGCGCATGCTCTGAGTACACGTCCTGGTAATCGCTCTAGCCCTGCGGCCTTGTGAATGTTGACCTGTTTAAAGGTCTTGCTCACATCGGCTACGGAGAGCGTGATTACACAGTCGTCCGGAACAGCTTGTGCTCTCATGCATGCTTCAGTGTTGCTTGCCTCGAAGCAAGCATGAAAGTCATTTAGCCCGTCTGGTAGGCTCGCATCACTGGGAAGTTCGCGGCTGGGTTTCCCTTTGTAGTCCATAATAGTTTGCAAGCCCTGCCACATCCGACGAGCGTCAGAGCCAGTGTAGGATACACCCAGTGTACAGGATTCAATCTTAGTCCTGTATTGACACTTTGCCTCTTTGATGGTTCGTCTGAGGGCATAGCGGGATTTCTTATAAGCGTATGGATTAGTGTCCCGCTCCTTGAAAGCGGCAGCTCTAGCCTTTAGCTCGGTGAGGATGTTGCCTGTAATCCATGGCTTCTGGTTGGGATATGTACGTACGGTCACTGTGGGGACGACGTCGTCGATGCACTTATTGATGAAGCCGGCGACTGAGGTGGTATACTCCTCAATGCCATTGGATGAATCACGGAACATATTCCAGTCTGTGCTAGAAAAACAGTCCTGTAGCGTAGTATCCGCGTCATCTGACCACTTCCGTATTGAGCGAGTCACTGGTACTTCCTGCTTTAGTTTTTGCTTGTAAGCAGGAATCAGGAGAGATAGAATTATGGTCAGATTTGCCAAATGGAGGGCGAGGGAGAGCTTTGTATGCATCTCTGTGTGTGGAGTAAAGGTGGTCTAGAGTTTTTTTTCCTCTGGTTGCACGTGACATGCTGGTAGAAATGAGGTAAAACGGATGTACGTTTTCCTGCATTAACGTCCCCGGCCACTAGGAGCGCCGCTTCTGGATGAGCATTTTCTTGTTTGCTTATGGCCTTATACAGCTCGTTGAGTGCGGTCTTAGTGCCAGCATCGGTTTGTGATGGTAAATAGACGGCCACGAAAAATATAGATGAAAACTGTCTTTTACATTTACATTTACATTTTCGTCATTTAGCAGACGCTCTTATCCAGAGCGACTTACAAATTGGTGCATTCACCTTATGATAGCCAGTGGGACAACCACTTTACAATATATATATATATATATTATTTTTTGGGGGTGGGGTAAGGGGGGGTAGAAGGATTACTTTATCCTATCCCAGGTATTCCTTAAAGAGGTGGGGTTTCAAGTGTCTCCGGAAGGTGGTGAGTGACTCCGCTGTCCTGGCGTTGTGAGGGAGCTTGTTCCACCATTGGGGTGCCAGAGCAGCGAACAGTTTTGACTGGGCTGAGCGGGAACTGTGCTTCCGCAGAGGTAGGGGGGCCAGCAGGCCAGAGGTGGATAAACGCAATGTCCTCTTTCGAGTGTAGGGACTGATCAGAGCCTGAAGGTACGGAGGTGCCGTTCCCCTCACAGCTCCGTAGGCAAGCACCATGGTCTTATAGCAGATGCAAGCTTCAACTGGAAGCCAGTGGAGTGTGCGGAGGAGCGGGGTGACGTGAGAGAACTTGGGAAGGTTGAACACCAGACGGGCTGCGGCGTTCTGGATGAGTTGTAGGGGTTTAATGGCACAGGCAGGGAGCCCAGCCAACAGCGAGTTGCAGTAATCCAGACGGGAGATGACAAGTGCCTGGATTAGGACCTGTGCCGCTTCCTATGTAAGGCAGGGTCGTACTCTGCGAATGTTGTAGAGCATGAACCTACAGGATCGGGTCACCGCCTTGATGTTAGCGGAGAACGACAGGGTGTTGTCCAGGGTCACGCCAAGGCTCTTTGCACTCTGGGAGGAGGACACAACGGAGTTGTCAACCGTGATGGCGAGATCATGGAACGGGCAGTCCTTATCCGGGAGGAAGAGCAGCTCCGTCTTGCCGAGGTTCAGCTTGAGGTGGTGATCCGTCATCCACAGTGATATGTCTGCCAGACATGCAGAGATGCGATTCGCCACCTGGTTATCAGAAGGGGGAAAGGAGAAGATTAATTGTGTGTTGTCTGCGTAGCAATGATAGGAGAGGCCATGTGAGGATATGACAGAGCCAAGTGACTTGGTGTATAGCGAGAATAGGAGAGGGCCTAGAACTGAGCCCTGGGGGACACCAGTGGTGAGAGCACGTGGTGCGGAGACAGATTCTCGCCACGCCACCTGGTAGGAGCGACCTGTCAGGTAGGACGCAATCCAAGAGTGAGCCGCGCCGGAGATGCCCAACTCGGAGAGGGTGGAGAGGAGGATCTGATGGTTCACAGTATCAAAGGCAGCAGATAGGTCTAGAAGGACGAGAGCAGAGGAGAGAGAGTTAGCTTTAGACATTGAATCTTGGTAGATAGTGTGGTCTACAGCTTATCATGAGGTACTCTACCTCAGGCGAGCAATACCTCGAGACTTCTTTAATATTAGACATCGCGCACCAGCTGTTATTGTCTTGAATGGACCTCATCCAGTTTATTCTCCAGTGATTGCATGTTGGCCAATAGAACGAATGGTTGAGGCGGGTTATCTAATCGTTGACGAATTCTCACAAGGCACCCAGATCTGCGCCCCCTATATCTCTGTCTTTTCTTCATGCGAATGACGGGATCTGAGTTAGGAAGGACGGCTGTATCTTTGTAGTGACTGGGTGTATTGACACACCATCCAAAGTGTATTTAATAACTTCACCATGCTCAAAGGGATATTTAATGTCTGCTTTTTTTATATCTTCCAATAGGTGACCTTCTTTGTGAAGAATTGGAAAACCTCTCTGGTCTTTGTGGTTGAATCTGTGGGACCTTACAGATAATTGTATGTGTGGGGTACAGAGATGATGTAGTCATTCAAAAATCATGTTAAACACTATTATTGCACACAGAGTGAGTCCATGCAACTTATTATGTGACTTGTTAAGCACATTTGTACTCCTGAACAAAGGGGTTGAATACTTATTGACTCAAGACATTTCAGCTTTTCATTAATGAAAAGTTACAACTTTGAAAAACATAATTACACTTTGACATTATGGGGTATTGTGTGTAGGCCAGTGAAAATAAATCTAAATTTAATCCATTTTAAATTCAGGCTGTAAGTCAAGGGGTGTGAATACTTTCTGAAGGAACTGTATCTTCTTACGTTCTCGTGCTGTTCTTATTTCTTATTGTTTGTGTGTTTTTGTTGTACTTTGTTATTTTTAGGGCTACATTGATATTGAATTATTGCATTGTTAGGTTTGGAGCTAGCAAGAAAGGCATTTCACTGTACTTGTGCACGTGACATTAAAACTTGAAACTTGATAAGCCACTGTACTTGTGCGCGTGACATTAAAGCTTGAAACTTGATAAACCAGACTCAGACACATACCTAAAGATAAGAGTAGGTGCATAAACAATGACAATTACATCATTTATTAGCAAGGAACAAGGAACAAAAAATAAAAAGGAATAACAAGCTTTGACAACCAAGTCTAAAGATGGGTGGGGGACAATGATTATTATATAATTAATTGGACTCGCGAGGAACCTTAGCTTGGACATCCAAGCTTGCTGACTCCTACAAATACACACAGAGACACATGTACCATGTACCTGTTTAGGACAGAATTAGTAGCCCTACCTATTTGTGCTGTACAGAATCCAAACATCATCCTACCTCCCAATGTTCCTCTTTCCAACATAGCGGAACTGCACCAGGCACGTTCTGAAAGACATTTAATAATGTTATTGTTAATAGTCTTGTTCATTACATAGTTGACTTAGTGGTGTGCAAATAGGACAACAATATAAATCACTTGATAAGTGACAGTGATAGGTTAGCCTACTGTACGAAAACCTTCAGCTATAAAGTGTTAATCATCAACCAAACAGAGCATTTTAAGTTCAGAGGGTTCGGTTCCTCATAGGTACAAATACGTTCTAAGGCTGTAATTCTATCAAACTTGCCATTAATAACAATGTCTTTGTTGACAAATGACTGCCTGTGCACAAACACACATTTCTTAATGTGACAATTGACAACTAGTTTTAGGGATTCACTGTAACTACAGCTCAGGGTGTGTGATCAGGAAAAAGTACTGACTTTAATCATGCATCCACACAGGAGAGGATAACCTATTATTTTCTAGTTTTGCATCCACACAGATGTTCTCTGTACTCCAGTGGAGGCTGCTGAGGAGGGGATGGCTCATAATAATGGCTGGAACGGGGCAAATGGAATGGCATCAAACCATGTGTTTGATGTATTTGATACCACTCCACTTATTCCGCTCCAGCCATTACCACGAGCCCGTCCTCCCCAATTAAGGTACCACCAACCTCCTGTGCTGTACTCACTCCAGTAGACTAAGGGTGCATTCGTAAATTCACTCTGGCTATCTACTCCGATTTCAGAGCAGAATATTTAAGGAATTTACGAACGCCATTAACTTGTCACAAAAACTTGGTTGTTATGACAGGTGTAAGTAAACATCGGCTAAAAAACTGAATGAAATGGTTGACATAACGCAGTTACAGTCATCAACGCTCTAGACAACATGAAAACAGCCTAACCAGCTCTGCTAGGGGGGAGTAAAATGGTCAGAGTGAGGTGTTCTCTCATTTGTGTCTGGAAGTAGCTAGCAAGCTAGCCAACTTTAGCCAGTCAGCTTGGGTGCTTGACTGCCGTTGTGAGGTCAGAACGCTCGGATCAACCCTACTCCTCAGCCAGAGCGTCCAGTGTGCGCTCTGAACGCTCCGAGATCGAAACGCACTGAATTTACGAACGACGAGAGCACGCTCTGAGCACAATCTGGAACTCCAGAGTGAACTTACGAACCTATACCTATTCTATTCTATTGTGATCCTGCATCCACCCAGAGGGTGTGTGTACTCACTCCAGTAAACTGAGGAAGTTGATGATGTCCTGAGGGTTGACCTTGTTCCAGTAGGCCAGCAGGATGTCTAGAGACAGAGACACAACAGGAGAGAGACATACACTGAGACACCTAGCATGCCAACAGGCAACAATACCCAGACAATTACACGATGATTGACATCTGCTCTTGTCTTATTAAATGTCTGTCTTTCCTCATCTGATCTCCAGCCAACATGTGGTTTCTATACCACTGGCAGAGAGTCAAGAGACTGGATAGTGTCTTTTTAACTATGTGAACCGACAAGGCACTTAACATTTTAACGGCCTGCATGTGTTGGAGAAAGAACAAAGTGTCAATATGTGACTGGAAAAACAACAGATGAGAAGAGGCGTCTGTCTGTCTGTCTGTCTGTCTGTCTGTCTGTCTGTCTCACCACAGAGTGAGTGGTATAAGAACCATGTTTATTTTTAAATTGAACAGGATGTGAAACATCCTATTCAATATTTGACTATTGCTACAATGTTCCCTACCGAACATGACCCATGGTATTCTCTCTAGTTGTGTCCCAAATGGCATCCTAGTCTATTTATAGTGCACTACCCTATGGGTCAGTAGTGCACTATATAGGGAATAGGGTGCCATTTAGGATGCACACACTGTCTCCGTTTTATTTGTATGGACCAATCCACCACCCTCCCTCTGTCTTTTACCTCAGAGCTGTTTGGAGTGCCAAGGTCCATGAACAGAGATCCTCTGGAGTCCTCCCTCCTCACCAGGTGGCCATTCTGAGCTACTGGGCCTGGGGAGAACAATGAAACATGTTTACAAAGCTTCTCAAATTCATTTTGTGGGCGGTAGGTAGCAGTAGGTAGCCCAGAGGTTAGAGAGGTGGACTGGTTAGAAAGGTTGCTGGTTCAAGTCCCAGGCCAGGCGACACAGAAGAAGTGGGGATTGAACTGGCATCTGGTGTCATTACTAACACTACCGTTGTGCCCTTGAGCAAGGCACTTAACAGAAAAAATATCTATCCAGAGGCGCTGCACTGTGGTTGTCCCTGTGCCTCTTGATGTGTGTGGCACCTTAATTTGGGAGGACGGGATGGATGGAATTGTATCAAACAGACGGTTTCAAGAGATCATATGGTTTCCATGTATTTCATACTGTTCCGTTTACTTACTCCATTCCACCCGTCCTCCCCTCACCAGCCTCCTGTGGTGTGTGGGTTTGGGGAAAAAAGCATAAGGAGAATTTCTGTTCTAACCAAATGGACAATAAAGTATCTATTTTATTGATCCTGGCGGTTCCAAAACATCAGAGCAACATTTTGATGGGAAATGATGGCGTTCTAATGGATCTGCTCACCTGCTCTACTGTACAGGCAAACACACAGTGATGAGTGGTTAGCACATTGAGCAGTCACATATGTCCCACTGACCGTGGTCTTTATCGATGGCCATGCTGGTCCTGCGGCTGTCCATCGAGCTGGTTGATCTCAAGTAATCTCTGGAACCCTGAAAAGCAAGGGACAACCATAGGGTCGGGGTCAATTCCATTTCATTTCTGTAAATTCAGGAAATAATCTGAAAACTAATTTCTAATTTTCAGTTAAAACCCCAAAACGTCAATATATGACTGATATGTCATGAGACTAGCTAGAGTAAGTCAGGACCTCCAGGGATGGAGGTTAGAGGGGGACTCACAGTGAGGCCCAGGCCAGGGCTGGAGGTGTGCTGCTGGGCAGACAGCTGCTTGAGGTTCTGGTAGAGCAGCTCAAGCAGTGGAAGGTACAGCAGACAGATCCGGGCCTGCTGGTTCTGACATACAGAAGGGGGGATGAATAGGGTAACATCAAGTTAATAGTTAAGTTATTATAATTTTACAGGTTTTAAAGGTTTTCTAACAATCTCAAGTTAGAGTTGTCATTAACTGTATCAATGCCTTCTGCAGAGGACATATCACCGTAAATGCTGCATGGCCAATGCAGACGTCTGATTGACCATGCAGAGCCTTTAAGTTGACTAAACGCTGTAGCTAACTACCTTTGTCGTAATGACGCCTTAGCTAAGGAGCTAACTACAAAACATTAGTGGCAATGTGCTTGACTAACACATGAACTGTGCGATGTAGTAGGGAGTTGTAGTTTCTGATAGTGATTGATAGTTGGTATTCGGCAGTCATAAAAGTATGCCTTATTTACTTGGAAGAACTACAAAATAGTGTTTTTGTCAGAAAGCATAGGCATCAGCTCTATAGAGATGAGATGATGACTTGGAATAAAATAATAAAGTTATCAATAAAACAAATGTAATATACACAACAACAAAAATATTTTATTAAAGTAAAGTAAATGTGAATAAATAATGGTTAATAAGTGATAAGCAGTAATGGACAGTCACTACCATCATGAGACTTTTATTAATTGTTTTATTCTGTGTTGTTACAGCATTCAACCCAAATAATCTAACCGAAACCGAACTGACCTCAATAAGCACTAACCGCTCAGCACTACCCATAACATACTGTCCAACAGCACCATGTGACACTATCACGGCCCATGTCAAGCAAAACGTATCTACTGTATGATGAGAGAAACACTATTCGAAAGCTGGCCTTTCACGCAACACAATGCTCGGCTGCCAGTGACTATTTGCATCTACAAGGCTGATACAGTATGGATTTGCATAACAGACTACTTTCTTATCTTGGGTCAGGAGAGACAGTGAACATTCCTTACTCTAGTTATTCATTTACTATCCTGTATTTTCTACAACAGCAACAGACACTCGGGACGTTTTCCCGAGGCTTTGTGGACACTCTGTTCACTGTAAATGCTACACGGCCAATGCAGACGTCTGATTGACCATGCAGAGCCTTTAAGTTGACTAAACGCTGTAGCTAACTACTTTCGTCGTAATGACGCCTTAGCTAAGGAGCTAACTACAAAATAATAGTGGCAATGTGCTTGACTAACACATGAACTGTGCGATGTAGTAGGGAGTTGTAGTTTCCAGCAGGCCAATTTACATGATCTAAGTGACTGATAGTTGGTATTCAGCAGTCATAAAAGGTATGCCTTATTTACTTTCAAGAACTACAAAATAGTGTTTTTGTCAGAAAGCATAGGCATCAGCTCTATAGAGATGAGATGATGACTTGGAATAAAATAATAAAGTTATCAATAAAACAAATGTAATATACACAACAACAAAAATATGTTATTAAAGTAAAGTAAATGTGAATAAATAATGGTTAATAAGTGATAAGCAGTAATGGACAGTCACTACCATCATGGGACTTTTATTAATTGTTTTATTCTGTGTTGTTACAGCATTCAACCCAAATAATCTAACCGAAACCGAACTGACCTCAATAAGCACTAACCGCTCAGCACTACCCATAACATACTGTCCAACAGCACCATGTGACACTATCACGGCCCATGTCAAGCAAAACGTATCTACTGTATGATGAGAGAAACACTATTCGAAAGCTGGCCTTTCACGCAACACAATGCTCGGCTGCCAGTGACTATTTGCATCTACAAGGCTGATACAGTATGGATTTGCATAACAGACTACTTTCTTATCTTGGGTCAGGAGAGACAGTGAACATTCCTTACTCTAGTTATTCATTTACTATCCTGTATTTTCTACAACAGCAACAGACACTCGGGACGTTTTCCCGAGGCTTTGTGGACACTCTGTTCACCGTAAATGCTACACGGCCAATGCAGACGTCTGATTGACCATGCAGAGCCTTTAAGTTGACTAAACGCTGTAGCTAACTACTTTCGTCGTAATGACGCCTTAGCTAAGGAGCTAACTACAAAATAATAGTAGCAATGTGCTTGACTAACACATAGAATTTTGGAAAATCTATTTGGCAAACAGTTCATTCTCCATTTTCCATAACCTTTTTCTTCACACATCAGTAGTATCAATGGATGAAGTCGAGAGCTGCCATCCAGCTACAGGGGGGTGGGCCGGAGCGGAGAGCTAGAGATGTTTTCTCCTCCCCAAGTTGTCTGATTGGCTCAGCTCCAACTTCAGACGGTTGAGTGAAAAACCACAATGTGCCAAATACAAGCCTATTTTTGCGTACAGCAAAATGCGTACAGGTTGGTAGCTGTCTGTCTATCTCCCCCTCCTCCTCACCTCGTTCTGGGTGTAGCTGTCTGTCTATCTCCCCCTCCTCCTCACCTCGTTCTGGGTGTAGCTGTCTGTCTATCTCCCCCTCCTCCTCACCTCGCTCTGGGTGTAGCTGTCTGTCTATCTCCCCCTCCTCCTCACCTCGTTCTGGGTGTAGCTGTCTGTCTATCTCCCCCTCCTCCTCACCTCGTTCTGGGTGTAGCTGTCTGTCTATCTCCCCCTCCTCCTCACCTCGTTCTGGGTGTAGCTGTCTGTCTATCTCCCCCTCCTCCTCACCTCGTTCTGGGTGTAGCTGTCTGTCTATCTCCCCCTCCTCCTCACCTCGTTCTGGGTGTAGCTGTCTGTCTATCTCCCCCTCCTCCTCACCTCGTTCTGGGTGTAGCTGTCTGTCTATCTCCCCCTCCTCCTCACCTCGTTCTGGGTGTAGCTGTCTGTCTATCTCCCCCTCCTCCTCACCTCGTTCTGGGTGTAGCTGTCTGTCTATCTCCCCCTCCTCCTCACCTCGTTCTGGGTGTAGCTGTCTGTCTATCTCCCCCTCCTCCTCACCTCGTTCTGGGTGTAGCTGTCTGTCTATCTCCCCCTCCTCCTCACCTCGTTCTGGGTGTAGCTGTCTGTCTATCTCCCCCTCCTCCTCACCTCGTTCTTGGTGTAGCTGTCTGTCTATCTCCCCCTCCTCCTCACCTCGTTCTGGGTGTAGCTGTCTGTCTATCTCCCCCTCCTCCTCACCTCGTTCTGGGTGTAGCTGTCTGTCTATCTCCCCCTCCTCCTCACCTCGTTCTGGGTGTAGCTGTCTGTCTATCTCCCCCTCCTCCTCACCTCGTTCTGGGTGTAGCTGTCTGTCTATCTCCCCCTCCTCCTCACCTCGTTCTGGTTGTAGCTGTCTGTCTATCTCCCCCTCCTCCTCACCTCGTTCTGGGTGTAGCTGTCTGTCTATCTCCCCCTCCTCCTCACCTCGTTCTGGGTGTAGCTGTCTGTCTATCTCCCCATCCTCCTCACCTCGTTGTGGTCCTCTGTAGCTCAGCTGGTAGAGCACGGCGCTTGTAACGCCAAGGTAGTGGGTTCGATCCCCGGGACCACCCATACACAAAAATGTATGCACGCATGACTGTAAGTCGCTTTGGATAAAAGCGTCTGCTAAATGGCATATTATATTATATTATTATTATTATATTTATATTATATTATTATATTATTATATTATATTATAACCAACTAAGCACACCAAGAACATCTTTCATATACAGCACCTGACTTACAGTACACTGAATTCACCACACATTATCGCTAGTTTCAGTAAAAGGTTTGGTCTTTAACGGGGACCCTCTCAATATCAACAGTATTCCTTTTTCAGAGCAGCGATAATGTATTTTGTATTATGTCTGTCCTGTAGTGTATGGTTCAGGTACTGTATGGGGGCCTGTAGTGTATGGTTCAGGTACTGTATGGGGGCCTGTAGTTTATGGTTCAGGTACTGTATGGGGGGCTGTAGTGTATGGTTCAGGTACTGTATGGGGGCCTGTAGTGTATGGTTCAGGTACTGTATGGGGGCCTGTAGTGTATGGTTCAGGTACTGTATTGGGGGCTGTAGTGTATGGTTCAGGTACTGTATGGGGGGCTGTAGTGTATGGTTCAGGTACTGTATGGGGGGCTGTAGTGTATGGTTCAGGTACTGTATGGGGGGCTGTAGTGTATGGTTCAGGTACTGTATGGGGGGCTGTAGTGTATGGTTCAGGTACTTTATGGGGGGCTGTAGTGTAGGGTTCAGGTACTGTATGGGGCCTGTAGCGTATGGTTCAGGTACTGTATGGGGACCTGTAGTGTATGGTTCAGGTACTGTATGGGGGGCTGTAGTGTATGGTTCAGGTACTGTATGGGGGCCTGTAGTGTATGATTCAGGTACTGTATGGGGGCCTGTAGTGTATGGTTCAGGTACTGTATGGGGGGCTGTAGTGTATGGTTCAGGTACTGTATGGGGGGCTGTAGTGTATGGTTCAGGTACTGTATGGGGGGCTGTAGTGTATGGTTCAGGTACTGTAAGGGGGCCTGTAGTGTATGGTTCAGGTACTGTATGGGGGGCTGTAGCGTATGGTTCAGGTACTGTATGGGGGGCTGTAGTGTATGGTTCAGGTACTGTATGGGGGGCTGTAGTGTATGGTTCAGGTACTGTATGGGGGCCTGTAGTGTATGGTTCAGGAACTGTATGGGGGCCTGTAGTGTATGGTTCAGGTACTGTATTGGGGGCTGTAGTGTATGGTTCAGGTACTGTATGGGGGGCTGTAGTGTATGGTTCAGGTACTGTATGGGGGGCTGTAGTGTATGGTTCAGGTACTGTATGGGGGGCTGTAGTGTATGGTTCAGGTACTGTATGGGGGGCTGTAGTGTATGGTTCAGGTACTTTATGGGGGGCTGTAGTGTATGGTTCAGGTACTGTATGGGGGCCTGTAGCGTATGGTTCAGGTACTGTATGGGGACCTGTAGTGTATGGTTCAGGTACTGTATGGGGGGCTGTAGTGTATGGTTCAGGTTCTGTATGGGGGCCTGTAGTGTATGGTTCAGGTACTGTATGGGGGCCTGTAGTGTATGGTTCAGGTACTGTATGGGGGGCTGTAGTGTATGGTTCAGGTACTGTATGGGGGCCTGTAGTGTATGGTTCAGGTACTGTATGGGGGCCTGTAGTGTATGGTTCAGGTACTGTATTGGGGGCTGTAGTGTATGGTTCAGGTACTGTATGGGGGGCTGTAGTGTATGGTTCAGGTACTGTATGGGGGGCTGCAGTGTATGGTTCAGGTACTGTATGGGGGGCTGTAGTGTATGGTTCAGGTACTGTATGGGGGGCTGTAGTGTATGGTTCAGGTACTTTATGGGGGGCTGTAGTGTATGGTTCAGGTACTGTATGGGGGCCTGTAGCGTATGGTTCAGGTACTGTATGGGGACCTGTAGTGTATGGTTCAGGTACTGTATGGGGGGCTGTAGTGTATGGTTCAGGTACTGTATGGGGGCCTGTTGTGTATGGTTCAGGTACTGTATGGGGGCCTGTAGTGTATGGTTCAGGTACTGTATGGGGGGCTGTAGTGTATGGTTCAGGTACTGTATGGGGGGCTGTAGTGTATGGTTCAGGTACTGTATGGGGGCCTGTAGTGTATGGTTCAGGTACTGTATGGGGGGCTGTAGCGTATGGTTCAGGTACTGTATGGGGGCCTGTAGTGTATGGTTCAGGTACTGTATGGGGGGGCTGTAGTGTATGGTTCAGGTACTGTATGGGGGCCTGTAGTGTATGGTTCAGGTACTGTATTGGGGGCTGTAGTGTATGGTTCAGGTACTGTATGGGGGGCTGTAGTGTATGGTTCAGGTACTGTATGGGGGGCTGTAGTGTATGGTTCAGGTACTGTATGGGGGCCTGTAGTGTATGGTTCAGGTACTGTATGGGGGCCTGTAGCGTATGGTTCAGGTACTGTATGGGGGGCTGTAGTGTATGGTTCAGGTACTGTATGGGGGGCTGTAGTGTATGGTTCAGGTACTGTATGGGGGGCTGTAGTGTATGGTTCAGGTACTGTATGGGGACCTGTAGTGTATGGTTCAGGTACTGTATGGGGGGCTGTAGTGTATGGTTCAGGTACTGTATGGGGGCCTGTAGTGTATGATTCAGGTACTGTATGGGGGCCTGTAGTGTATGGTTCAGGTACTGTATGGGGGCCTGTAGTGTATGGTTCAGGTACTGTATGGGGGGCTGTAGCGTATGGTTCAGATACTGTATGGGGGGCTGTAGTGTATGGTTCTGGTACTGTATGGGGGCCTGTAGTGTATGGTTCAGATACTGTATGGGGGGCTGTAGTGTATGGTTCAGGTACTGTATGGGGGCCTGTAGTGTATGGTTCAGGTACTGTATGGGGGCCTGTAGTGTATGGTTCAGGTACTGTATGGGGGGCTGTAGTGTATGGTTCAGGTACTGTATGGGGGCCTGTAGTGTATGGTTCAGGTACTGTATGGGGGCCTGTAGTGTATGGTTCAGGTACTGTATTGGGGGCTGTAGTGTATGGTTCAGGTACTGTATGGGGGGCTGTAGTGTATGGTTCAGGTACTGTATGGGGGGCTGTAGTGTATGGTTCAGGTACTGTATGGGGGGCTGTAGTGTATGGTTCAGGTACTGTATGGGGGGCTGTAGTGTATGGTTCAGGTACTTTATGGGGGGCTGTAGTGTAGGGTTCAGGTACTGTATGGGGCCTGTAGCGTATGGTTCAGGTACTGTATGGGGACCTGTAGTGTATGGTTCAGGTACTGTATGGGGGGCTGTAGTGTATGGTTCAGGTACTGTATGGGGGCCTGTAGTGTATGATTCAGGTACTGTATGGGGGCCTGTAGTGTATGGTTCAGGTACTGTATGGGGGGCTGTAGTGTATGGTTCAGGTACTGTATGGGGGGCTGTAGTGTATGGTTCAGGTACTGTATGGGGGGCTGTAGTGTATGGTTCAGGTACTGTATGGGGGGCTGTAGTGTATGGTTCAGGTACTGTAAGGGGGCCTGTAGTGTATGGTTCAGGTACTGTATGGGGGGCTGTAGCGTATGGTTCAGGTACTGTATGGGGGGCTGTAGTGTATGGTTCAGGTACTGTATGGGGGGCTGTAGTGTATGGTTCAGGTACTGTATGGGGGCCTGTAGTGTATGGTTCAGGAACTGTATGGGGGCCTGTAGTGTATGGTTCAGGTACTGTATTGGGTGCTGTAGTGTATGGTTCAGGTACTGTATGGGGGGCTGTAGTGTATGGTTCAGGTACTGTATGGGGGGCTGTAGTGTATGGTTCAGGTACTGTATGGGGGGCTGTAGTGTATGGTTCAGGTACTGTATGGGGGGCTGTAGTGTATGGTTCAGGTACTTTATGGGGGGCTGTAGTGTATGGTTCAGGTACTGTATGGGGGCCTGTAGCGTATGGTTCAGGTACTGTATGGGGACCTGTAGTGTATGGTTCAGGTACTGTATGGGGGGCTGTAGTGTATGGTTCAGGTTCTGTATGGGGGCCTGTAGTGTATGGTTCAGGTACTGTATGGGGGCCTGTAGTGTATGGTTCAGGTACTGTATGGGGGGCTGTAGTGTATGGTTCAGGTACTGTATGGGGGCCTGTAGTGTATGGTTCAGGTACTGTATGGGGGCCTGTAGTGTATGGTTCAGGTACTGTATTGGGGGCTGTAGTGTATGGTTCAGGTACTGTATGGGGGGCTGTAGTGTATGGTTCAGGTACTGTATGGGGGGCTGCAGTGTATGGTTCAGGTACTGTATGGGGGGCTGTAGTGTATGGTTCAGGTACTGTATGGGGGGCTGTAGTGTATGGTTCAGGTACTTTATGGGGGGCTGTAGTGTATGGTTCAGGTACTGTATGGGGGCCTGTAGCGTATGGTTCAGGTACTGTATGGGGACCTGTAGTGTATGGTTCAGGTACTGTATGGGGGGCTGTAGTGTATGGTTCAGGTACTGTATGGGGGCCTGTTGTGTATGGTTCAGGTACTGTATGGAACCCTGTAGTGTATGGTTCAGGTACTGTATGGGGGGCTGTAGTGTATGGTTCAGGTACTGTATGGGGGGCTGTAGTGTATGGTTCAGGTACTGTATGGGGGCCTGTAGTGTATGGTTCAGGTACTGTATGGGGGGCTGTAGCGTATGGTTCAGGTACTGTATGGGGGCCTGTAGTGTATGGTTCAGGTACTGTATGGGGGGGCTGTAGTGTATGGTTCAGGTACTGTATGGGGGCCTGTAGTGTATGGTTCAGGTACTGTATTGGGGGCTGTAGTGTATGGTTCAGGTACTGTATGGGGGGCTGTAGTGTATGGTTCAGGTACTGTATGGGGACCTGTAGTGTATGGTTCAGGTACTGTATGGGGGCCTGTAGTGTATGGTTCAGGTACTGTATGGGGGCCTGTAGCGTATGGTTCAGGTACTGTATGGGGGGCTGTAGTGTATGGTTCAGGTACTGTATGGGGGGCTGTAGTGTATGGTTCAGGTACTGTATGGGGGGCTGTAGTGTATGGTTCAGGTACTGTATGGGGACCTGTAGTGTATGGTTCAGGTACTGTATGGGGGGCTGTAGTGTATGGTTCAGGTACTGTATGGGGGCCTGTAGTGTATGATTCAGGTACTGTATGGGGGCCTGTAGTGTATGGTTCAGGTACTGTATGGGGGCCTGTAGTGTATGGTTCAGGTACTGTATGGGGGGCTGTAGCGTATGGTTCAGATACTGTATGGGGGGCTGTAGTGTATGGTTCAGGTACTGTATGGGGGCCTGTAGTGTATGGTTCAGATACTGTATGGGGGGCTGTAGTGTATGGTTCAGATACTGTATGGGGGGCTGTAGTGTATGGTTCAGGTACTGTATGGGGGCCTGTAGTGTATGGTTCAGGTACTGTATGGGGGGCTGTAGCGTATGGTTCAGATACTGTATGGGGGGCTGTAGTGTATGGTTCAGGTACTGTATGGGGGCCTGTAGTGTATGGTTCAGATACTGTATGGGGGGCTGTAGTGTATGGTTCAGGTACTGTATGGGGGCCTGTAGTGTATGGTTCAGATACTGTATGGGGGGCTGTAGTGTATGGTTCAGGTACTGTATGGGGGCCTGTAGTGTATGGTTCAGGTACTGTATGGGGGGCTGTAGTGTATGGTTCAGATACTGTATGGGGGCCTGTAGTGTATGTTGACAAGATGGTGACCCGGGGCATGTGAACCTCTCGGCCCGACGACAACTCAGTTCAATAAGGGCTGAATCTTAACTTGGGTAAGGCAATTTTCGTGCAAATCTCCAATTGAGTTCTATGGGTCTAAAGTGTGTGGATTTGAGGATCTAACTCAAGTTAAGATTCTGCCCCAATTGCAGATACACTAATCTTATATTACCAGATAGGATGGAAGGAAGGAACAAGTGTACTCTTCTACTCATTGAGAAATACATTTCTTTCACAATAGCTGGATGCCTAAGAGTTATGACTCACTAAAATGTGCACAGCTTGTAAAATCCTCAAATGTATTAGTGAATATTTTCTCAATTATATTATAATTGTGCTCAATTTCAGCAGCCTTAGTTAATCTGCAGTAGAGACTCCAGTCTGAATTTTACTGGGCCTGTTTCTAAACTGTTGCCAAGATAAGAGTACAACTAGGTATATCCTTATCATCATCTGAACTTTCATTTACTAAAAGGAAAAAACCTTCAGGAAAAAAAAGAGAAGCGAAATACTTGTGTGGGAGTGGAGGGAGGCTGGACGGTTATTGCTGGGAGTGTGTGTGTGTGTGTGAGTGCGCATGTGTTTATGACAAGAGACACATGCATGTAGAATGAGGAAGTGTTCATTGCCAAATTTTTGCAGTGAGGAAAGAGAGTGTAAAATGAAACACCACGGGACCGCACAGATAAATATTTGCATGATAAATATTTCCATGACAAGATTAATAACTGTACCCATCCCCCTGAGGAATTGTCAGGAATGGCTGTTTTGTGTGTGTGTGTGTGTGTGTGTGTGTGTGTGTGTGTGTGTGTGTGTGTGTGTGTGTGTGTCTGTGTGTGTGTGTGTGTACACCCTCTTTAAATGTGGGACAGATAGAATAGAACATTTGCCAACCTTGATCCTGTTCCCCTCCTGCAGGTACTGGGCCATGGACTTGGCCATCGTCTCAAATAAGAACCAGGAATACTAGAAAAGAGGAAGAGGAACAGAAGACATTGGACCTACTGCGCAATTGTGAAACATTTAGACAGCGTCCCAATTGCCACCCTGTTACTTATATAGTGTACTACTTTTGGCCAGAGCCCTGGTCAAAAGTAGTGCACTATAAAGGGAATACGGTGCCATTTGGTACGCGCACTTACTAAGAGAGATCATATCAATAGTCTGACGAAAGTCAAAAACACCAATGGGCTCTATAATATGGGCTCTATAATATGGGCTTCGTGTGCAAGAATCCTGGGTATACTGATAATAGAAAACTGCACAAAAGTAATTGTTTCGAAAACATTTGTGGGTGGTCAAAACATGCTTAGTGGTGACACAACATTTAGGGAATCCACTTTCCCTTTCAAGGAACTAGTGGCTGGTTCAGTTGTCTGTGCTGTAGTGACACCTACTGGTCAGTATGGGAATTTACATTTTTAGCTTGAACGTGACAAGTAAAAGTGTGCCCACGCTGCTGTTTCTGCAAAAGCTAATGGGGATCCAAATAAACACACACAGACACACTCACACACCTTCAGCAGCTTGTTGCTGGTGTTGAAATCGGCTGTCTGTTTGAGGACGGCTGTGATGGCGGTGGCCAGAACCTCATGAGTGGTCCCAGAGTTCCCAGACACTTGGTTGTTGGTCACAAACACATACTGGGGACACAACACAGAGGTAGGCATTAATACACAACCTTTACAATATAACTTTTCATGGTATGTTGAACATGATCCCAAATGAGAGAGGGTTGAAAAAGTCAGACGGCAATACAAAGTGACAGCGTATATGAGACTTCACAACAGAAGTGTCTCTCACCTTTAGAGACTTGATGAGTTCTGCTGGGTTGCCCTCTGAGGAGGACCTTATCAGCTGGTAGTGCTGGAAGAAGCTGTGGAGGTGCAGATCCTAGACAGGGAAATACAGAACACAGATGTCTTATGGTGTTTGTTACAACAGCTTTAACAAGTTGTTTTAATGTTGGAAGGTAGAAGACATGCTTGAGGGTATATTGTTGAAGCTACATTGGTCTTCACTTTGAACAGTGGCTTGCCGTTTTCTACCCATTTTATATCTGGCGCTGACTGTAAGGATAATTTTTTTAGTATTCTGCTTTTTTCAATAACTCATAGTTTGTAGGGGTGTAACGGTTCACCAAACCCACGGTTCGGTACATATTGTGGTTTTGTGGCCACGGTTTTGTTTTGTTTCGGTACAGCGGAAAAAAATAAATGCCATTCACAATGTTCCTGGCATTGTCTGTTGTGACCGGATTGTTATATTGGGCTTCTCAAGTTTCCATTCTGATGCTGCGTTTGTAATCATGTGGGAGGTGGGAATTTAGTAGTTGTGAAGTCGTAAATACCAGTTGGATGCATTCATGTAATTTCAACTTGTTGAGAAACGCAGATTGGCTAATGGCCAACAAGCTGTGTCAACCATAAACTAAAAGTACAGCTATCATGCTTATAAACAAAAATAGAGTTCAAAAACCACATTAATAGATTGCTCTTTATGAATCATGTTTCGTTGTTGCATTTAACTGCCGAAAATGCTGTTATAGAGGCCATTTCCTTAGTAGGTGAGGTCAGAGGTCACCATGTGGGAAAGTGGGTGCGGTGCTCTAGAAAGATGGACTTCCGAGTTGGATGACCGTTCAAAAAGATTTTTCCCAGTCAGAGCTTGTTTTTTCCAGAGTTCCCAGTTGTCTTGAATACACTAAAGTCGGAAGTTGTAGATTTCCGAGTTCCCAGTTGTTTTGAACGCGGCAATAGACACGTTTTCCCACTTACCCATTTGAGAGCCGTTCAAGTGGATTTTTCCCAGTCGTATGTGGTAAATTCCTACTTCCCACATCTGGCCTCCTTCAGTGCCAGATGCACACTTGTGACTCTCATAAAGGGGGCATGTCTATAGCTCGGTACTCATCTCCCACTCAGGGGTGATGTGATGGGCTGTCACTGTTAAAGGTCCAATGCAGCCGTTTTTATCTCAATATCAAATCATTTCTGGGTAACAATTAAGTACCTTACTGTGATTGTTTTCAATAATAAAAAAAAATAAAAAAAAATAATAGCTTCTTAGCAAAGAGCAATTTCTCAAGCAGAAAATGTATCCTGAGTGGGAAAAATTTAAAACTAGCTGTTATTGGCAGAGAGGTTTGGAACTCACTTTCTTATTGGTCTATTAACTAATGTACCGCCTGGTGATGTCACCAGGCAGGCCAAAACTCAAAAATGTCAGGCAGTCTTTTCAAACAGCTCTTACACTAAATGGGCATTTCAACATTTCTTAGTATTATTCCAACCTCATAGTGTGGAAATATATATAAAACACAGGAAAATCACGTTTTTCACTGCACTGGGTCTTTAAGTAAGCACCCAATGGTGCATTGGCCAATTCATTGAAAACGTTGGCATTGGTTTGCTTATATCGAGTGGGTACTACCTGGTTCCTGTAATGGGTGAAAGAGGGAGGTTCTTAACGTGTCTCCAGCACTTTCACGAAGTGCTGAAACCCCATATTCTCAACCACCGAGAAGGGGCGCATATCTGCGGCTATAAACCAAAGACTGTAAAAAACATAAACAAAATAGCCTACCTATCGCTCTTGTAATTTATTTGGGCTGGTCAGAATCAGCTGCCAAGGGCTGCCTGAATGCAGAGGGGAGACGATGTTGTGTTGTTGTTTCTTTGCAATTCCGTTTTGCTCTGTTATACTGGGGTGATCTCGGCGTAAATGTGTCAGCATACAGTTGAAGTCGGAAGTTTACATACACCTTAGCCAAATACATTTAAACTCAGTTTTTCACAATTCCTGACATGTAATCCTAGTAAAAATTCCCTGTCTTAGGTCAGTTAGGACCACCACTTTATTTTAAGAATGTCACGCCCTGACTCAGAGGACGCTTATATGTTGAGTCAGGGTGTGTATATTCCTTGTTGGTATTTTCTATGTTGTATTTTCTATGTTTAGATCTAGTATGTCTAGATCTATGTTGGCCGGTGTGGTTCCCAATCAGAGGCAGCTGTCGCTCGTTGTCTCTGATTGGGGACCATACTTAGGCAGCCTATTGGCACTAGTGGGTTGTGGGATCTTGTTCCGTGTGAGGTATGTTGTTTGTGTACCTTGGACTTCATGTTTCGTTTAGTTTGTTGTTTTGTCGTTGTGTTTATTCGGTATAATAAACATGTATGCATTTCACGCTGCGCCTTGGTCTGACCCGTTCATCAACGAACGTGACAGAAGATCCCACCGAACGAGGACCAAGCAGCGTGCCCAGGAAGAGCGAATAGCCATGTCACAGGTGGGCAAATGGTGGTCATGGGAGGAGATATTTGCGGGGAAAGGGCCATGGGCGAAGGTAGATGCCCAGGCAGGAGAGGTGAAACGGCGCCAACCGTGCCGACGACGGAGACCCGAGAGGCAACCCCAATAAAACAATTTTGGGGGGCACACGGGGTGGATGACGAGACTACAGGAGGCTAAAAGGGAGAAGGAAAGTGTAGAGGCACGGCGAGAGGAGCTGGTTTGGCAGCAGAAGGAGCGGGGGTTAATAAAGGAACCCAGTTCCGCTCCTCGCACCAAGGAAGTGGTGCGTGTCGCCAGTTCGGTCCGGCCCGTTCCTGCTCCCCGCACTAAGCCAGTGGTGCGTGTTCCCAGTACGGCCCGACCCGTTCCTGCTCCTCGCACCAAGCCAGTGGTGCACGTCGCCAGCCCGGCCCGGCCTGTTCCTGTCCCTCGCACCAAGCCAGTGGTGCGCGTCGCCAGCCCGGCCCGGCCTGTTCCTGCTCCCCGCACCAGGCCAGTGGTGCGCGTCGCCAGCCCGGCCCGGCCTGTTCCTGCCCCTCGCACCAAGCCAGTGGTGCGCGTCGCCAGCCCGGTCCGGCCTGTTCCTGCCCCTTGCACCAAGCCAGTGGTGCGCGTTGCCAGCCCAGTCCGGCCTGTTCCTGCCCCTCGCACCAAGCCAGTGGTGCGCGTCGCCAGCCCGGCCCGGCCTGTTCCTGTCCCTCGCACCAAGCCAGTGGTGCGTGTCGCCAGCCCGGTCCGGCCTGTTCCTGTCCCTCGCACCAAGCCAGTGGTGCGTGTGTCCAGTCCGGCACGGCCCGTGCCTGTTCCACCGGTGCCTGGTTCGGCACCGGTCAGCTGCTCTACTCCGGAGCCAGAGCAGTCCGCTCCACCGGGGTCCAGTCCAGATCCGGTCAGCGGCTCCACTCCGGAGCCAGAGCAGTCCGCTCCACCGGTGCCTGATCCAGCTCCGGTCAGCGGCTCCACTCCGGAGCCAGAGCAGTCCGCTCCACCGGGGTCGATTCCAGATCCGGTCAGCGGCTCCACTCCGGAGCCAGAGCAGTCCACTCCACCGGTGCCCAGTCCAGCTCCAGTCAGCGGCTCCAGTCCGGAGCCTGAGCAGTCCGCTCCACCGGTGCCCGGTCCAGCTCCGGTCAGCGGCTCCAGTCCAGACCCAGACGTCAGCCCCTCTCCAGGTTTGGGGTCTCCCACACCAGGGTCCAGACAGGGCTTGGAGTATAGTGGGAGGAAGGAGAGGGGAAGCAACGCGCCGAGGTCTAGACCAGACCAGGGGCGCAACAGGGAGGCGAAGAGTGAGAGATCGTCATGCCCTGAGCCGGATCCGCCTCCGAGGCGGAATGCCCACCCGGCACCTACCCTGTTATGTGTATGTTGTGCGGTCGGAGTCCGCACCTTTGGGGGGGGGGGTACTGTCACGCCCTGACTCAGAGGACGCTTATATGTTGAGTCAGGGTGTGTATATTCCTTGTTGGTATTTTCTATGTTGTATTTTCTATGTTTAGATCTAGTATGTCTAGATCTATGTTGGCTGGTGTGGTTCCCAATCAGAGGCAGCTGTCGCTCGTTGTCTCTGATTGGGGACCATACTTAGGCAGCCTATTGGCACTAGTGGGTTGTGGGATCTTGTTCCGTGTGAGGTATGTTGTTTGTGTACCTTGGACTTCACGTTTCGTTTAGTTTGTTGTTTAGTCGTCGTTGTGTTTATTCGGTATAATAAACATGTATGCATATCTTGCTGCGCCTTGGTCTGACCCGTTCATCAACGAACGTGACAAAGAATGTGAAATGTCAGAATAATAGTACAGAGAATGATTTCTTTCAGCTTTTATTTCTTTCATCACATTCCCAGTGGGTCAGAAGTTTACATACACTCAATTAGTATTTGGTAGCATTGCCATTAAATTGTTTAACTTGGGTCAAACGTTTTTGGGTAGCCTTCCACAAGCTTCCCACAAAAAGTTGGGTGAATTTTGGCCCATTCCTCCTGACAGAGCTGGTGTTAATGAGTCAGGTTTGTAGGCCTCCTTACTCGCACATGCTTTTCAGTTCAGCTAACAAATGTTCTATAGGATTGAGGTCAGGGCTTTGTGATGGCCACTCCAATACCTTGACTTTGTTGTCCTTAAGCCATTTTGCCACAACTTTGGAAGTATGCTTGGGGTCATTGTCCATTTGGAAGAGCTATTTGCGACCAAGCTTTAACTTCCTGACTGATGTCTTGAGATGTTGCAGTTGCAAACCGTAGTCTGTCTTTTTTTTATGGCGGTTTTGGAGCAGTGGCTTCTTCATTCCTGAGCGGCCTTTCAGGTTATGTCAATATAGGACTCGTTTTACTGTGGATATATATACTTTTGTACCTGTTTCCTCCAGCATCTTCACAAGGTCATTTGCTGTTGTTCTGGGATTGATTTGCACTTTTCGCACCAAAGTACGTTAATCTCTAGGAGACAGAACACGTCTCCTTCCTGAGCGGTATGACGGCTGCGTGGTCCCATGGTGTTTATACTTGCGTACTATTGTTTGTACAGATGAACGTGGTACATTCAGGCGTTTGGAAATTGCTCCCAAGGATGAACCAGATAGGTGGAGGTCTACAATTGTTTTTCTGAGGTCTTGGCTGATTTCTTTTGATTTTTCCATGATGTCAAGCAAAGAGGAACTGAGTTTGAAGGTAGGCCTTGGAATACATCCATAGGTACACCTCCAATTGACTCAAATGATGTCATTTAGCCTATCAGAAGCTTCTAAAGCCATTACATCATTTCCTGGAATTTTCCAAGCTGTTTAAAGGCACAGTCAACTTGCTATATGTAAACTTCTGACCCACTGGAATTGTGATACAGTGAATTATAAGTGAAATAATCTGTCTGTAAACAATTGTTGGAAAAATTACTTGTGTCATGCACAAAGTAGATGTCCTAACCGACTTGCCAAAACTATAGTTTGTTAACAAGACATTTGTGGAGTGGTTGAAAAACGAGTTTTAATGACTCCAACCTAAGTGTATGTAAACTTCCGACTTCAACTGTATTAGAGGTGTTGGCAGCTGCATAGGCTATTCTCGTTGAGCACGTTAACGTTTTATCCACAACTCTCTGTCTATTGCCGTAGTAATCTACTGGGAAGCCAAAATGTTTCAAAATTTGAGATTTAAACAACGATGGAGGATCCTCCAATTCTGGTTTATCGACCCCACAACTCACCATCGTACAGAACTAGTTCCCGGCTGCGCTTCACAAAAGGACAGTTTGAAATGCATCAATTAAGATTACAGATTAATTAATAGCCTGAAATGTTTTTTCAGCTCAGATTTACTGAAGAGGCATAAGCCTACAACGCATCGTAGGCATAGCCTATAGGCCTAGTGTTTTTATTTTGTAAATATATTTTATTATGTTTTCATTTGGGCTCACAGTGCGGACCGAACCGAGGTCCCCGTACCAGTTTGTCAAAGACTCTTTCTCCAAATCTTTTAATCAGTGTCATCTCAGTCATTTGTCACTAGCACACAAGCAGGGGAAAGCACTTCCCTGACCCCAGGTTCTCTCCAGTGTACAGAGGGATGTACCTTCTTTGTGTCCTGGGTCTTGTCATACAGGTATCCAGGGGGCAGGGTGGTAGACACAGGCAGTTGTATCTCTATAGACTGCATCCTGCCGTCCTTCAACAGAGTGACCCAGGAGTAGCCCACTGTTACAGAGAGAGATGGACAGGTAAGGTAATGGAGGTAGATGGTAGATACACGCATCCACCCAGAAAAACACACAAACATACGCACACCCTCAAACAAACACACACAGACACACACACTGCTCCTAGTCTTACCCAGGGACTTGACTCCCTCTCTCTTCTCAACTAAAACAGGCAGAACTTCGGTCTACAGTAAGGTACTGTAAATTCTAACTAGGAACTGTGGTTTCTAGCTGGTTTCCACTGTGTGCTGATTCCATCTCCCTGGAGAGGTGTGTTGTGGTGCTGGCCCCGACCCTGCTGTTTGTAAACACTTTATTCTGCCTGAGAAAAGACTTTGTTCCTAGTCAGCCTGTGTGATAAATAATCTCTCTCACTGTGTCTGTAGGAGCCTGTTTGAGTGCATTGAACAGTGAGTGTGAGTGGAAAAAAACAATTATTTAGCTGTTTGATGGAGGTTTCCACCCACAAATATTCAACGTGTGTATGTTTCTCAATGAGAGGAAGAGAGACATAGCGAGAGAGAGAACGAGAGAGAGAGAGAGAGAGAGAGAAAGCAAGAGAGGCAGCTCTCATTATCTCTCCTTGCCAGCTGTAATAACTGGCTTATGCAAGAGTTTTTATCTCTCCTCTATTTTTTTGGCGGCCACTCTGCCACTCCACTGTAGTTTGAGTTTGCGTTTGTCAACAGTTTGACTTCTTTCCTAGGGATTCCCAGTTATTTTCACAACCTCACACTCTCCAAAACACTCACCTTTAGAGGGGCCACGCCTTCTTCGTCCGAGTCTCTGAAATGCACACACACACCGCTACGCTTCTTGCCTGGAAGGATAAAAGACACTTCAGTCAATACAATAACTCATCCAGGAAGGATGCCAATTAGTGATAATGTGAGCTGTAAACCCAATAACCCACTGCACTCAATGCTTGCAAGTCAGTTTGTTGTTGCTATTTCCACACTGATGACTAAAACCATCTCTCTTTCCCTCTCTTTAGAAATGCATACATAAGAGGGGCAAGAGTAAAGTGTTCGTTAGTGCAACTACTCAATATAACTCGACATCATCAACCATGATCAACTAATTAATTTAACCACTAACACTCATCATTCAATCTAATGTAAATGGCAGGCTAAAACAACACTAAGGCAAATGCTTGAATATGGATGGTGTCCATATCTGAATAAAACTACCCACTTGAGAAGTCTGGAGGCATACACTCGATGGTGACATTTAGTTGTCCAGGGATAGTCTGTACCTTGCTCTTCTCTGGCCTAAAGGGGGAACGTGCATAAAACAGTCATAACACTACAAAACAAGAGTACGCCTGCAGTGCAAACAGACACTAGGATACCGACTGCCATATAGCACAGCCAGCACGCCAAACCACATATAGTCTACAGTCACAACCATCACGTCTTATTGATGACTCACTTCCTGATGTCAGCCAGCATTGATGAGGTCATCGGTGGAGATCTTGCTGTTGTCCTGGCGATAGAGAGGAGAGAACTTCCCGTCCATACCCAGACTGCCCTGGGCATCTTTAAACACCTGCCTGGAGAACAACAGAGACAGACAGGATCATGTTTACTGTGTAGAACCACAGGAGGTTGGTGGCACCTTAATTGGGGAGGACGGGCTCGTGGTAATGGCTGAAGCGGAACAGAGTGGAATGGTATCAAATACATCAAACACGTGGTTTGATGCCATGCCATTAGCTCCGTTCCAGCCATTATTATGAGCCGTCCTCCCCTCAGCAGCCTCCACTGTGTAGAACACACTCATATTTACTCATGTGTGAAGATGATGTGCACCGTACAGGAACACCTAAGATCAACACCTAAGATTTACAAATAAATCATCATCACACTGTCTCTGAAAAGTAAAAATGACTTCCCAAATAGTGAGTGGCTTGTTTCACTTCTTATTATATTGGATACATTTCATGTAGTGTAGGAGAGCACATTGAGAGTGTAGTGTGTACATTCTATTAATCTGCTGTATGAGACCCCAGGTGAGTTTGTAGTGTGTGTGAGTTATAGGTGTATAAAAGCTGTGTCTTACTTGGCAGCCCAGGCGAAGGGCATCCTATACTGGCCCAGGCGCTGACACGTCTGCTTGGCAGCCTTCAGAACCTTCTGGGCTGTCTGGAGGGGAAAACAGACACATGTAGAATGACTCCGATGCATAGGTAATAACACAGGCAATTCAATTTAAAAACTCACTTTTAAAGTAGCTCTCGACTCCATAACAAAATACACAGGCCCTACTAAATCTTTTAACACTTTTTATAGAAGATAAAGAAAAAACAGGGGGGCGAAGGCAAGGACCTTGTTGATGCACACACACACACACACACACACACACACACACACCTTGTTGATGTCTGAGGTCTTAATGTAGGGCTCAGCACAGTGTGTAATACTGTTCTGTAGGACATTCTCCACTTTGGCCACCAGGAAAATATCAGCATGGAGGTTGGTCACTGAGAAGATACCCTGGAGGAGAGGAGAGGGATGAGGGTTTAAGACGGTTTATCTAATACACCCTGGAGGAGAAGAAAGATGGAGGGAGGAGGATAAGACTGTTAAACATGATGCAGACCTTAGTGGTGGAAAACGTTGCTTTTAAACTTCAGGAGCATTTAAACAGTATTCTTTTTACTGTTTGAGAATGTGACATCTGTTATATGTAGAGTAGTTCCTAGTCATATTAAGAGTGAGTGTTTATCCACTGTCTCCTGTACAGGGCCTGGGGCAGGGAAGTGGCCGGCTGTCTGTCGTTCGTGGTTGAAGTTATACAGGAAACACAAACGGAGCTCAAACTATTTTTGGGTCAGTGAGATGAAGCCAACCGTGGCTCTCACAATGTCACGTGCACGCACACACACACACACACACACACACACACACACACACACACACACACACACACACACACGTGTAAAAACATTATATTCCTGGGAGTGGCAGCACAGTAAGAGTGGAGTTCTCAAGACATGAATGGGACATTTGGAACACTTTAAATATACATCAGCTATGACATAATGAGTTCCATTAAGTTGCTCTAGCAGTGGCCTAGCTAATGATAGTACGGCGTGGCCTAGCTAATGATAGTACGGCGTGGCCTAGCTAATGACTGTACGACATGGCCTAGCTAATGATAGTACGGCGTGGCCTAGCTAATGATAGTACGGCGTGGCCTAGCTAATGATAGTACGGCGTGGGCTAGCTAATGATAGTACGGCGTGGCCTAGCTAATGACTGTACGACATGGCCTAGCTAATGACAGTACGGTGTGGCCTAGCTAATGATAGTACGGCGTGGCCTAGCTAATGATAGTACGGCGTGGCCTAGCTAATGATAGTACGGCGTGGCCTAGCTAATGATAGTACGGCGTGGGCTAGCTAATGACTGTACGACATGGCCTAGCTAATGACAGTACGGTGTGGCCTAGCTAATGATAGTACGGCGTGGCCTAGCTAATGATAGTACGGCGTGGCCTAGCTAATGATAGTACGGCGTGGGCTAGCTAATGACTGTACGACATGGCCTAGCTAATGACAGTACGGTGTGGCCTAGCTAATGATAGTACGGCGTGGCCTAGCTAATGATAGTACGGCGTGGCCTAGCTAATGACAGTACGGCGTGGCCTAGCTAATGACAGTACGGTGTGGCCTAGCTAATGACTGTACGACGTGGCCTAGCTAATGATAGTACAGCGTGGCCTAGCTAATGACAGTACGGCGTGGCCTAGCTAATGATAGTACGGCATGGCCTAGCTAATGATAGTACGGCATGGCCTAGCTAATGATAGTACGGCATGGCCTAGCTAATGACTGTACGACGTGGCCTAGCTAATGATAGTACGACATGGCCTAGCTAATGATAGTACGGCATGGCCTAGCTAATGATAGTACAGCATGGCCTAGCTAATGATAGTACGGTGTGGCCTAGCTAATGACTGTACGACGTGGCCTAGCTAATGATAGTACGGCGTGGCCTAGCTAATGATAGTACGGCGTGGCCTAGCTAATGATAGTACGGTGTGGCCTAGCTAATGACTGTATGACGTGGCCTAGCTAATGATAGTACAGCATGGCCTAGCTAATGACAGTACGGCGTGGCCTAGCTAATGATAGTACGGCATGGCCTAGCTAATGATAGTACGGCATGGCCTAGCTAATGATAGTACGGCATGGCCTAGCTAATGATAGTACAGCATGGCCTAGCTAATGATAGTACGGCATGGCCTAGCTAATGACAGTACAGCATGGCCTAGCTAATGATAGTACGGCATGGCCTAGCTAATGATAGTACAGCATGGCCTAGCTAATGATAGTACGGCATGGCCTAGCTAATGATAGTACGGCATGGCCTAGCTAATGATAGTACGGCATGGCCTAGCTAATGATAGTACGGCATGGCCTAGCTAATGATAGTACGGCATGGCCTAGCTAATGATAGTACGGCATGGCCAGTACCAGATAGATGGGAGATTAATAAGGGACCTGACTAAGGGGAGCCTGCCATTATCAGTACCAATACCAGTAGCACACCTTGACTACCATTGTGCTGCTGCAACTGACTGAGGCAGTAGAGGGAATTCAGGGCTGAGGGGAGGCTGTCCTTGGACTACACCCAAACAGCACCTCAATTACATTGTGATCTGCTGGCCTCTTTGTCTATAATCAGACAGTAATCGTAGAAGTAGGCTATTATCTATTTCTCTGTGTTCTGCTAGACTTTGCTAGGTCCACACACACGAACACACACACTGGGCAAGAGCTTAATCAAGTTCCGTTTTTTGTGTCATCAACATGCATTGTTTGACCAATGAGAGTGAGAATGACCAACGTCTTGATTGTTTCTATTCTGTTTGATGCTCTGTTCTTCATTCTGTTTCTGGGTCTAGATGTTATGCACAGTTATTTTCCATTCTTCCACAAATTCCATCTAGACACCGTTGCCCTAGAGCACACAAAAAACTATACATACCTCGGCCTAAACATCAGCGCCACAGGTAACTTCCACAAAGCTGTGAACGATCTGAGAGACAAGGCAAGAAGGGCCTTCTATGCCATCAAAAGGAACATAAAATTCGACATACCAATTATGATCTGGCTAAAAATACTTGAATACGTTATAGAACCCATTGCCCTTTATGGTTGTGAG
Organism: Coregonus lavaretus; assembly: GCF_964263955.1. Lineage (NCBI taxonomy): Eukaryota > Metazoa > Chordata > Actinopteri > Salmoniformes > Salmonidae > Coregonus > Coregonus lavaretus. The sequence continues at coordinate 14,981,095 of NC_140026.1, read as the reverse complement.
GTCTGGGGTCCACTCACCAACCAAGAATTCACAAAATGGGAAAAACACCAAATTGAGCCTGCATGCAGAATTCAGCAAAAATATCCTCTGTGTACAACGTAAAACACAAAATAATGCATGCAAAGCAGAATTAGGCCGATACCCACTAATTATCAAAATCCAGAAAAGAGCCGTTAAATTCTACAACCACCTAAAAGGAAGCGATTCCCAATCCTACCATAACAAAGTCATCACCTACAGAGAAATGAACCTGGAGAAGAGTCCCCTAAGGAAGCTGGTCCTGGGGCTCTGTTCACATACACAAACAGACCCCACAGAGCCCCAGGACTGCAACACAATTAGACCCAACCAAATCATGAGAAAACAAAAAGATAATTACTTGAAACATTGGAAAGAACTAACAAAAAAACAGAGCAAACTAGAACGCTATTTGGCCCTAAACAGAGAGTACAGTGGCAGAATACCTGACCACTGTGACTGACCCAAACTTAAGGAAAGCTCTGACTATGTACAGACTCAGTGAGCATAGCCTTGCTATTGAAAAAGGCCGCCGTAGGCAGACCTGGCTCTCAAGAGAAGACAGGCTATGTGCACACTGCCCACAAAATGAGGTGGAAACTGAGCTACACTTCCCAACCTGTATGACCATATTAGAGACACATATTTCCCTCAGATTACACAGACCCACAAAGAATTTGAAAACAAACCCACATTTGTTAAACTCCCATATCTATTGGGTGAAATACCACAGTGTGCCATCACAGCAGCAATATTTGTGACCTGTTGCCACAAGAAAAGGGCAACCAGTGAAGAACAAACACCATTGTAAATACAACCCATATTTATGTTTATTTATTTTCCCTTTTGTACTTTAACTATTTGCACATCGTTACAACACTCTATATAGACATAATGACATTTTAAATGTATTTATTATTTTGGAACTTTTGTGAATGAGTGTAATTTTAATTTGTTATTGTTTATTTCACTTTTGTTTATTACCTATTTCACTTGCTTTGGCAATGTAAACATGTTTCCCATGCCAATAAAGCCCCTTGAATTGATTTGAGTGTAAAGTTAATTACTTGTGAGTTCATCAATAGTTAATTTTTTGCGTCATCACTGTGAGCCATCATGACTCTCAAAACACAGTGACAGCCGCAGTTTAGTTGTGAAGAAAAATGCTGTTTCCCCACACAACATATCTCCCCCTTTCACTATCACTCAGTAGCCTTCGCTTCACCCTCCGCCATTTTTAAAAAGACCCGGCGGAGCTCCATTGCCTTCTTCAATCCTGCAGACGGGCAGCATGAAGGTCTCGTCATTGATTTTGCTGGAAAGGGGAGAAATTGTGCTTTACAATGGTATTCATATTTCAGTTGACCTGGAAGTATTACATTTTTGGGGTGCTAAAATACGGTCAAGTGTACGGAACACTGCGATGTACGGAAGTTTGCTAGCTACCGTTAAATTCGTCACATGCTTCATAAACAACAGGTGTTGACTATCAGTGAAATGCTTACTTACGGGCCCTTCACAACAATGCAGAGAGAAAGATTATAGAGATAATAGAAAAGTGATCGCAGAAGTAGTAAATACACAATGAGTAAAACACGTAATAGTAAATACACCATGAGTAAAACACGTAATAGTAAATACACAATGAGTAAAACACGTAATAGTAAAAGTACTAATAAATACACAATGAGTAAAACACGTAATAGTAAAAGTAATAATAAATACACAATGAGTAATGATAACTTGTATGGGGTACCAGTACTGAGTCGATGTGCAGAGGAACGAGATAGTTGAGGTAGATATGTAGATATAACTAGGAATAAAGTGACAGATAATAAACAGTAGAAGCAGCATACAGTATGTGATGAGTCAAAAAAGGGTCAATGCAGATAGTCCAGGTAGGTATTTGGTTAACTATTTAGCAGTCTTAAGGCTTGGTGGTAGAAGCTGTTCAGGAGCCTTTTGGTCCCAGACTTTGCGTTCCGGTACCGCTTGCCGTGCGGTAGCAGAGAGAATAGACTATGACTTGTGTGGCTGGAGTCTGACAATTTTGAGGGCCTTCCTTTGACACCGCCTGGTAAAGAGGTCCTGGATGGTAGGGAGCTCGAACCCAGTGATGTACTGGGCCATACGCAACACCCTCTGTAGCACCTTGTGGTCAGATGCCGAGCAATTGACATACCAAGCAGTGATGCAGACAGTCAAGATGCTCTCAATGGTGTAAAACGTTTTTAGGATTTGAGTGCCCATGCCAAATCTTTTCAGCCTCCTGAGGGGGAAGAGGTGTTGTCGTGCCCTCTTCATGACTGTGTTTGTGTGTTTGGACCATGACAGGTCCTTAGTGATGTGGACACCAAGGATCTTAATGATGGTGTTGGAGTCGTGCTTGGCCACACAATCGTGGGTGAACCGGAAGTACAGGAGGGGACTAAGCACACACCCCTGAGGGGACCCCTTGTTGAGGGTCAGCGTGGCCGGTCAGGAAGTCCTAGATCCAGTAGCAGAGGGAGGTGATCAGTCCCAAGGTCGTTAGCTTAGTCAAGAGCTTTGAGAGTAATATGGTGTTGAACGCTGAGCTGTAGTCAATGAACAACATTCTCACGTAGGTATTCTATTTGTCCAGGTGGGAAAGGGCAGTGTCGAGTGCAATCGAGATTGCATCATCTGTGGATCTGTTTGGGCCGGTATGCGAATTGTAGTGGGTCCAGGGTGTCTGGGATGATGTCAGCCATAACCAGCCTTTCAAAGCATTTCATGGCTACATTTTTACATTTTACATTTTAGTCATTTAGCAGACGCTCTTATCCAGAGCGACTTACAGTTAGTGTGTGCATAAATTTTTCATACTGGCCCCCCTTGGGAAACGAACCCACAACCCTGGCGTTGCAAGCGCCATGCTCTACCAACTGAGCTACAGGAGGCCCTACAGATGTGAGTGCTACGGGGCGGAAGTCACTTCGACAGGTTACCTTGGCGTTCTTGGGCACAGGGACTATGGTGGTCTGCTTGAAGCATGTAGGTATTACAGACTGGGTCAGGGAGAGGTTGAAAATGTCAGTGAAGATACTTGCCAGCTGGTTAGAGCATGATCTGAGTATGCATCCTGGTAATCTGTCTGTTTCTTAACCTGTTTAAAGGTCCTACTCATATCGGCTATGTAGAGCGGGATCATACAGTCACCTGGAACAGCTGGTGCTCTTACGCATGGTTCAGTGTTGCTTGCCTCAATGCGAGCATAGAAGGCATTTAGCTCGTCTGGTAGGCTCACGTCACTGGGCAGCTCACGGCCGGGTTTCCCTTTGTAATCCGTGATAGTTTGCTAGCCCTGCCACATCTGACGAGCGTCAGAGTCAGTGTAGTAGGATTCGGTCTTAGTCCTGTATTGACGCTTTGCCTGTTTGATGGTTCGTCGGAGGGCGTAGCAGGATTTCTTATAAGCGTCTGGATTAGTTTCCCGCTCCTTGAAAGCGGCAGCTCTAGCCTTTAGGTCAGTGTGGATGTTGCATGTAATCCATGGCTTCTGGTTGGGATATGTACAGTGGAGAAAAAAAGTATTTAGTCAGCCACCAATTGTGCAAGTTCTCCCACTTAAAAAGATGAGAGAGGCCTGTAATTTTCATCATAGGTACACGTCAACTATGACAGACAAATTGAGGAAAAAAAATCCAGAAAATCACATTGTAGGATTTTTAATGAATTTATTTGCAAATTATGGTGGAAAATAAGTATTTGGTCACCTACAAACAAGCAAGATTTCTGGCTCTCACAGACCTGTTACTTCTTCTTTAAGAGGCTCCTCTGTCGTCCACTCGTTACCTGTATTAATGGCACCTGTTTGAACTTGTTATCAGTATAAAAGACACCTGTCCACAACCTCAAACAGTCACACTCCAAACTCCACTATGGCCAAGACCAAAGAGCTGTCAAAGGACACCAGAAACAACATTGTAGACCTGCACCAGGCTGGGAAGACTGAATCTGCAATAGGTAAGCAGCTTGGTTTGAAGAAATCAACTGTGGGAGCAATTATTAGGAAATGGAAGACATACAAGACCACTGATAATCTCCCTCGATCTGGGGCTCCACGCAAGATCTCACCCCGTGGGGTCAAAATTATCACAAGAACGGTGAGCAAAAATCCCAGAACCACGCAGGGGGACCTAGTGAATGACCTGCAGAGAGCTGAGACCAAAGTAACAAAGCCTACCATCAGTAACACACTACGCCGTCAGGGACTCAAATCCTGCAGTGCCAGACGTGTCCCCCTGCTTAAGCCAGTACATGTCCAGGCCCGTCTGAAGTTTGCTAGAGTGCTTTTGGATGATCCAGAAGAGGATTGGGAGAATGTCATATGGTCAGATGAAACCAAAATAGAACTTTTTGGTAAAAACTCAACTCGTCGTGTTTGGAGGACAAAGAATGCTGAGTTGCATCCAAAGAACACCATACCTACTGTGAAGCATGGGGGTGGAAACATCATGCTTTGGGGCTGTTTTTCTGCTAAGGGACCAGGACAACTGATCTGTGTAAAGGAAAGAATGAATGGGGCCATGTATCGTGAGATTTTGAATGAAAACCTCCTTCCATCAGCAAGGGCATTGAAGATGAAACGTGGCTGGGTCTTTCAGCATGACAATGATCCCAAACACACTGCCTGGGCAACGAAGGAATGGCTTCGTAAGAAGCATTTCAAGGTCCTGGAGTGGCCTAGCCAGTCTCCAGATCTCAACCCCATAGAAAATATTTGGAGGGAGTTGAAAGTCTGTGTTGCCCAGCGACAGCCCCAAAACATCACTGCTCTAGAGGAGATCTGCATGGAGGAATGGGCCAAAATACCAGCAACAGTGTGTGAAAACCTTGTGAAGACTTACAGAAAACGTTTGACCTGTGTCATTGCCAACAAAGGGTATATAACAAAGTATTGAGAAACTTTTGTTATTGACCAAATACTTATTTTCCACCATAATTTACAAATACATTCATAAAAAATCCTACAATGTGATTTTCTGGATTTTTTTTCTTCTAATTTTGTCTGTCATAGTTGACGTGTACCTATGATGAAAATTACAGGCCTCTCTCATCTTTTTAAGTGGGAGAACTTGCACAATTGGTGGCTGACTAAATACTTTTTTTCCCCACTGTATGTACGGTCACTGTCGGGACAACGTCGTCGATGCAGTTATTTATGAAGCCGGTGACTGATATGGTAAACTACTCAATGCTATCAGATGAATCCCGGAACATATTCCAATCTGTGCCAGCGAAACAGTCCTGTAGCTTAGCATCCGCTTCATCAGACCACTTCCGTATTGAGCGCATCACTGGTACTTCCTGTTTGAGTTTTTGCTTGTAAGCAGGCATCAGGAGGATAGAGTTATGGTAAGATTTTCCAAATGGAGGGTGAGGTAGAGCTTTGTATGCATTTCTGTGTGTGAAGCAAAGGTGATCTAGAGTTTTTTTTTCTCTCTCTAGTTGCACAGGTAGAAATGAGGTAAAACGGATTTCAGTTTTTCTGCTTTAAAATCCCCGGCCACTAGGAGTGCCGCCGATGGATGAGCATTTTCTTGTTTTCGCATGGCCCCAGACAGCTCGTTAAGAGCGGTCTTAGTACCAGCATCGGTTTGTTGCGGCCAATAGACAGCTATGAAAAATATAAACAAATAGCATGGTCTACAACTTATCATGGGGTATTCTAACTCAGGCGAGCAGAACCTCGAGACTTCCTTAATATTAGAGATTGCGCACCAGCTGTTGTTAACAAAGAGACACACCCCTCCCCCCGGAGCTTACCGGATGCTACCGTTCTGTCCTGCCGATGCACAGAAAACCCAGCTAACTGTATATTATCCATGTCCTTGTTCAGCCATGACTCCGAGAAGCATAGTATATTACAGTCCTTAATGTCCCATTGATAGGATAGTCTCAAACAAAGCTTGTCCAGCTTATTCTCCAGTGATTCCACGTTTGCCAATAGAACAGAGGGTAGAGGCGGTCTTTCCACTCGCCGACTTAGTCTCGTCAGGTATCCCGCACGCCGGCCTCTATAACACCACCCTTTCCTTCTCCATATGAGCTTGGTCCGGGATGAGCAGTAAGTCCTTCGCTGTCGACTCATTGACGTAGAAATCCAAATCGAGGTTATTGATTGCTGTTCTGATGTCCAGAAGCTCTTTTCGGTCATAGAAAACGATGGCGGAAACATTTCTGCACAAAAAAAGTTAAGATCAGCACAAAAATACTCACAAAATAGCACAATTGGTCAGTAGCCTGTAAAACAAACGCTATTCACTCCAGCACCATTCTTCAACTGGTATCACAATACCAGGCAGCCATTGCGAGTCTACCCATGCGTTTACCAGTCAAATAGTTAGGGTTAGAGATTCCAAGTCTGTTCTATTCATTCTATTTATATGGGTGCTGCTGCTGCAGGGACAGGGGTGTTGCCTAGGCAACCGAAGACTTGTTTGCTATGACACCTTGCTTGTTTCAGGAGAGAGGCTATACGGACACGCCTGGTGCCAAAATGGATGACATACTACTGTATGTCGCACAGCTGAGAATCAAGTGTGAAGACGAATGGATTTATTTCAGTCAGTCGTCCTGATAAGCCCTTCCTGCTAGGACATGCTGACTAGCTGGCAACAACAGCAGCATGGCGCTAGTTAAAAACGTGTAAAAGAAAGTGGTGTTTATGTCGAGAGGTGAGGGAGAATTGGTCACCATCTGGATTTGGTCACCATCGCCAATTTGTTCCATCCCACTTGATTTTATTTTGAGTAGGATAGAAGCCTAGATGATATATAACTTGTAATATTGGTAGTAACCATCTGGATGTCACCGTGATACAGTCTACACTGCTCAATGGGTAGAGTTTGGCTGCAAGCCGACAACACAACAACAGGGAACACAGTGTCCTTCGCTGTTCGCTCCCGCAGTAAGGAGAGGGAAGTAGGCCTACGCTAGACAGTGTAGCCAATACCAGGCCAGGGTGACAGCTCAAGCACATTTATTGTAGTGATTTTTATCGAAAAAAGTACAACTACGGCATTAACATCTAATGTTATATTTTATTCAGAAAAAACAGAATGATTCTGAACACTCGCAAGTCCCAACTTTTTCTCACTGAAGTTTCAAGCCACAAGTTTTAAACTAGCTAGCTGGGAAGGTTCATTAAGATGACTGACTGAACTGAACTGACTGAACCAAATCCACTCGATTAGCCTCTCCCTTGTTTCAGCAAAGACCAAGAAAGTTTAATCGCGCAGAAATGGACTCAAATGCCCAAATGCCTGGCCGTCCCGTCTTCAGTCAGCAGTTTTAGTGTGAATTTCATGCAATTCTACTCATTTTGCACTTTTTAACATGACATCTGAGTGAGACTGACAAAAACAAAATCAATAGGGGCCCCCCGAGCTCTAAATCGACCTTGATTACTACAGGTTTAGATAGCTGGCCACTAGACTAACTTACCAATCTAAATGTGTTTTTCTGACATGCGCAAATTGAGTGACTATCAGTGACTGACATAACAAGAGAAAAACTATTGATGCACAACCAAATTTCGAAATTGCACCTTGTGTATTCTATTATTCTACCTCGCAACAGTAAGTTGAGACCCCGACTGAGTTCCCCCCCCCCCCCGCCCCCCCCAAAAAAATGTATTATACTTTTGTGGACATTTATCAGAGGGTCTTCAAAATGGGAGCCTCTTGCCCATCCCTGCACTAAAGTCTAGCGCCTGGTTAATGTGGGTCATCAGAAAAAAGTTACAAACAAAACTCAAGCCATCTTTAGTCATCCCTGTCTCAACAACTGATAATCTAAAAGTTGAAATCTAAAAGCACCGGTCCTAGCAACCCATCTTTATGCACACCTGACAACCATCATTATGCACACCTGGACTTTACTCCCTTGATTACTTACCCTTTATATAGCACTCTTTTGTTATCAGTCATCAGGTAGTATTGTTTATGTTTCTATGTCAGACACGGCTCTTGTTTTGTATCGCTCCATGTTCATTACTATTAAACTCACTAACTGCACCTGCTTCCTGACTCCCTGCATCTAAGTTACAGTTATTATTTTTGTCTTGTTGTTGAAAGGGAGGAGAAACGGAGGAGAGGAGCCTCCAGCAGCGTGGTGAAAACTAATTGTAGTACATATTCTGTTGCTCTATGAAGCCTGTAATGACGTCAGAGGGAAAAAAAAGTGTTTGTTGTTTGCAGTAACTTCTTTGTTGTTGTAATATCCCAAACGGTCATGGCAGTTTCACTAATTAAGGATTTCAGCTTAATGCAATCATATCAAATAATAATAATAAGGGAGAGGCAGACTTCATTTCTAATCTTGGGATTCTGTGATGCCACCATATTTCCTACAGAAACACAAGCATGATTTAGCTTACTCGTGTGTGTGTGTGTGTGTGTGTGTGTGTGTGTGTGTGTGTGTGTGTGTGTGTAAACAAACGTCAACACAACACAATACAAGCCAACACACAGGGTATCGGGCAGGTAAGGTCACTATGGTCCTACCTGAGTAGGGAAACGCAGCAGAGACTCAGACACCCTCTGTAGAATGGGCAGACCATTCCCTTTCCCTACATCACCGTTCACTCCTCCTCCACCTCCTCCTCCTCCTCCTCCCTCTGATGTAGGGAGGAGGAGAGGTGTCGGTCAGCATCTCTCGTACACGGGGGGGTTGAGGTCCACATGGAAGTCAGAGGAGATCTTACAGCTCTTAGACACATCAAACAGAGCCAGGCTGATGAAGAACGGCTCCACCTGGATAACAGAGATAGATGGGAGAGGGAGTGTGTGAGTGTGCGTGTGTGTTTACGAGGTAAAAACAAAGATAGATTGTGTGTGTATCCACATAAGCATATTGAATGATGGCCTTTCCTTCCAGGAACCATTAAGCCTATCTAAGTATGAGGAGGAGGAGGGGAGTAGAACTATCCCCTAACCACGCAAATGTCGGTCAGCCAACATCCCTAACTCCCCTCCCCAGCCTCTATAAATGCTCTAGAAGTTATTCATCACTGTCTTTTATGTCTACAATAATCCAATCTGAAGGAGGGAGAGAGGGAGGACTCACTAGTGTGCTTTCTATACTGCTGGCTGATGCCAAAGAGGCTCTGCATTCATCTCACACTCATAGCAGAATGCTAACTAACTACATTCATCAGGAAATGTGAATGTGGATCATGACTTCGGTCTCTGTATAGTAATTTGGGCAGATACTACGTTGACGTATTTACATTAACGTATGTACTATTTTAGGAGAAAAAACACAAGTCCTTGAAATTCTTGTTTATACTTAAAAAGATCAAATAATGATATCAACATAAGATGAACATACAACATGAAAAACGAAAAGCCTGATGTTAATTGTGTATCTGTTGTTCTCTGTTATGCATAATTCATGTAGCACACAATTTCCCACTCTCCGACTGAGTTTTGAGGTGTAGATGTGACCTACGCTGCAGCAGAAGGGTGTGTGTCGATGTGACCTTACATTGGTGAGGACCCCGTCCCCCCTCTCGTTGACACAGCCCTGCAGGCTGAAGGTGAGGTCATGGCAGCTGATGGCGATGCGCCGGCCGAAACGCTCCTCAAACGACTTCACGTCAGGCTCTATACCCGAGAAGTCCAACCTCTGGAGGGGAGAGAGGAGGAAGAAGTGGAAAGGAGTGGAGAGGGAGGAGGAAAGAGAGAGGACAGGAGGATGTGGAAGGGAAGGAGCTAGGAGGGAGGAGAGGGAGGTCGGGAAGAAAGATGGTGGTTAGCTTCTGGCATCCATCGCCATGGAAACACATCCAATGTGCGTACACAGACATTCTCTAATTGAGACGTTCACTTGATGCCAGTGAAGCCAGCAGGGCCCTGGGACATGGCATATTATTCATCTACAGGCATACTCATCTATACTCATCATACTATAGGCCTGCTTTAATAGACTCAGACAACATTAACAATCATATTGGAAATGAATAGAGTAAAACAGACAGTCCTAACCTGTGTTTCAGGGTCCAGAGAGAACAGCTTTAGTCTCCCTTCATTCCTGTTCAGTTTATTGAGCTGGTCCGCTTCCCTAGCGTACTTCAGAGAGACAGACAGACAGAAAAAAGAAAGAAGAAAGAAAAGAAGAAAGAAAGAAAGAAAGAAAGAAAGAAAGAAAGAAAGAAAGAAAGAAACAAACAAACAAAGAAAGAAACAAACAAACAAACAAACAAAGAAAGAAAGAAAGAAAAACAGACAAAGAACAGCCTCAGGTCACAGCTGAGCACCGCAGAGAACACCACCATCCCTCTCTCTTGTCCTAGATCCCTCTCTCCTTCACTCTCCTCTCTTCCTCCCACACCACCCAGCCCCAGACAGACGGTAGAGTTAACCAGGTCTTCTATGAAAAGGAGAGCTGGGACATCTCAGAGGAGCCAGTTAAAAGCCTCCTCACACAGAGAGACAGCCCTCTTTGTTCTCCATGTGCTGCTCTGGGTTTATAGATACATTAAAGCAGTGAGGTCTCTATGGGATAAAGATACTGTACTGTTGTTATGTCCAGGCTTCCAGGATGTAGCCTACATTAGGGACCTGCTACAGATAAAGGAGGGTGTAAACTGTGGTTCTCTGATAGTGTAATGGTATCAAAGCTCAGTGAGCGTCACATAAATGACTAGGCATAATATAGCCTATAACTGAGGTACTGAGTTTCTCTACCTGACTAGAGAGTGTATTATCTAGTACACGTCTTATCAATAATCATTACTGCTTATATTACTTTTTATACATACAGTGGGGAAAAAAGTATTTAGTCAGCCACCAATTGTGCAAGTTCTCCCACTTAAAAAGATGAGAGAAGCCTGTAATTTTCATCATAGGTACACGTCAACTATGACAGACAAAATGAGGAAAAAAAACCCAGAAAATCACATTGTAGGATTTTTAATGAATTTATTTGCAAATTATGGTGGAAAATAAGTATTTGGTCACCTACAAACAAGCAAGATTTCTGGCTCTCACAGACCTGTAACTTCTTCTTTAAGGGGCTCCTCTGTCCTCCACTCGTTACCTGTATTAATGGCACCTGTTTGAACCTGTTATCAGTATAAAAGACACCTGTCCACAACCTCAAACAGTCACACTCCAAACGCCACTATGGCCAAGACCAAAGAGCTGTCAAAGGACACCAGAAACAAAATTGTAGACCTGCACCAGGCTGGGAAGACTGAATCTGCAATAGGTAAGCAGCTTGGTTTGAAGAAATCAACTGTGGGAGCAATTATTAGGAAATGTGATATCTGATATTCCTAGAGTTATGTACTTGGCTATCCCACAACTGCACAAATACCTTGGAGGAATAGACTATGTTCCAAGTCGAGTGATGTCCTAATGAGCTGAGGGAGGGAAGGCATTTCTTTTTAAATGCAGCTTTTCTTACTAACTCTGCTGTCTGTCTAACACCCTTCAGTGTGTTGCAGGGGAAACTGAAGACCAGCCAGGCTGACTCCCACAGCTTTCTGCTGTACAAGCCTTCCAAATCTCTCTGCATATCAGGGGCATATGAGAACATATTGTTTTCAAAAGGACAATTTCCTTTTTGGAAAATAAATTCCCCCAACTGTGAAATTCCCCCAATGCACTTCCACACACAAAGCTGCATCATAATGTTGGCGTTCCTCCACTATTGTAACTGCTATAATACGCAGAGTTCAATAGTTCACAATAACATCCTTCTATGTCAACAAACAATTCCAAAGAATTGTGAAAGGGGAACTAAATGAGTCAGATCAACTGACTGCAGAAAGCAAGCAATACAGTGCTGCCTTGTTGTACCAACTGTTGTGTATCATCCTGTAATTGACTGTTAAGGATTTTCAGTGTGTTTACAGGTCAGTGGGAGGGATTTGAATCTCCTAGAGATTACTGTGTTGAAAGACAGGTGCAACTTTGCTATGAGAATAATGACTGGAGTGGAGTAGCTAAATAAGATGTATGTTTGTAATGCAGGTATGTAGGAGTAGGAGAGTACCACATACACTGTGTGTATGTGTGTCTGTGAGTGTGTGTGTACTATAAGTATGTGTGTGTGTCCAGTCTAGTCCCCTCCCTCCTCACCCAGGGCACAGTCTAGGCTGTCTCCTCCCTCGGTGCTGCTCTGCAGCGCCTGTTTCAGGGTGATCACCCACTCCTCCATCTCCGCCTCGCTGTCCGCAGCCAGGAAGTGGCTGTAGCGCTCCTGCATCCTTAGCTCAAAGCCGTTACGACGTATCTTAGGGCACTCTAAATATAGTCACTAGCTCCTAAATGCTTTTAACCAATGGAAAGCTTCCTGGCAGCCTCTCCAGTCTACTGTACCACACAGTGCCAACACTCAGAAATCTCTGATTTTTTAGGACGAAAAAATTTAACAAGCATCCATTCTTTTCTGCCCGGCGACTGGAATGCAGTTCAAAAAAAATAATCAGTACCTGAAGCATGGCAGAGGTGGGGGAGAGGGATCCTGACCTAACTTTCACCAGGGTTGCGAGAGTTGAGGGGAGGAGCTTAAAACAGACTTGTTCATGTGGCCACAGTGGTGTTTTTCCCATCCCAAAGGAATCCCCTTTTACTGGGATGTTGAAACACAAAACCAACAGAATTCCTTCCATGAGTTATACATCCTGTAGATTTCCTGAGCCAGTATTCTTCCAGTGTTGTTCCAGCACTGTGTTCCAGCATTAAAAATAGTGTGTTTTTTAGGGATATCTCTTTCTCAGAAACTATTGTTGCGTTACAAGCCTGATTCTGAGTGTCCTGCTGCCATCTTTGCCTCTTTAGAGACCAAAGATGACCTATTCATTATATTAGCATAGAATGATCTATTTGATTATCACAGACTTCCTTTCATTGCTGGCAGGAAGAAAGGAAGTCTAGTGTCTAGGACAGGCAAGACAATATATCTAGATGTGTCTTGTCTGTCTACACAAAGCCTAGAGTACATGGTGTGCCTCTAAGCAAATGGTCAATCTACAGACGTATGATCTTAATTTGATCACTCTTTTGTTGCTAAAAAATGTAACTTGTGTCGTATTTGAGTTTTAAAAGGCTTTCCACTTTGAAATTCCAGACTTGATTTAACCTAACAAAAAAATTATCAACCCCTACAAAAATGTCCATAAATTATTTCGGGTAGCCTTCCACAAGCTTCCCACAATAAGTTGGGTGAATTATGGCCCATTCCTCTTGACAGAGCTGGTGTAACTGAGTCAGGTTTGTAGGCCTCCTTGCTCGCACACGCTTTTTCAGTTCTGTCTACAAATTTTCTATAGGATTGAGGTCAGGGCTTTGTGATGGCCACTCCAATACCTTGACTTTGTTGTCCTTAAGCCATTTTGCCACAACTTTGGAAGTATGCTTTGGGTCATATGCCCAGTATAGCTCAGTTGGTAGAGCATGGCGCTTGCAACGCCATGGTTGTGGGTTCGATTCCCACAGGGGGCCAGTATGAAAATGTATGCACTCACTAACTGTAAGTCTCTCTTTAGTACTGGGGCTGTATCCAAACGGCAGCCTGTTTCCCTGTATGGTGCACTACTTTTGGTTTCAGTGCTAACCTTGCTCTGTGCTCTCTGCGACCTCCATCAGAGGGCCATGGTTGGCAGCCATTTATTTTCCTTCAATTGCAAACCTTTTTAATGTGATATTTCAGTTTTTATTTTTAATTAATTTGCAAAAATCTATAAAACGTGTTTTTGCTTTGTCATTATGGGGTATTGTGTGTAGATTGATGAGAGAAAAAAACTATTTAATCAATTTTAGAATAAGGTTGTAACAAAATGTCGAAAAAGTGAAAGGGTCTGAATACTTTCCGAATGCACTTCTTCAAAGTAAATAAGGAACACTTTTATGACTGCTGAATACCAGTGAGCAGTGGCTGTGGTCGGGAGAGGTTGTGTTTTCTCTAGCAGGAGGTAAGCTTGGCTTCTTATATGGTGTTGAGTAAAGCTTAAACCATGTATTTAGATCGTAGGTAGGTAGTTGTAGTTAGGTATTGTAGGTAGTTTATTTAGGTAGTTATTTAGGTAGTTATTGTAGGTTTCCGTAGGTAATTATTGTAGGTAAGTATTGTTTACGGCGGAGTCCGGCGAAGTACGAGGCTAGCTAGCTAGCGGGTAGCTACTGGTAACGTTTAGCAACGGTGGAGAGTTGTTTCCAATGTTATTTCACGCTTAAGAGTACCTGTAATTAAGCCAGCTAGCTACCTACCATTCAGCCGTTTTTCTAACCTCATTATCTGAGCCATCAACGTTAGGTAGTTAGTAGCTACTGTACTTAATTACACCTACTGATTGCAGAAGACAAATGTTAGCTGGCGTCGGGTAAGTTTGGCGTTATACATAGCTTGGGCTTTGTCGAGTAAGGCTTAATTATGTATTTAGATTGTAGTTAGGTATTGTAGTTAGGCCCGCAGCACGAAGCTAGCTAGCTAGCCGTTTTTTCAAACAAAGTCAACACAGTAGCCATTGCTAGCTAGCCAACACGACCAGCTAACTGTACTGCAGTAGCTAAATACAATATATTTGTGCTAGCTAGCCAACGTTTAATTTTTGCTGTGTTATGAAAGGAACTAGACACGGACACAAATTCTGTTTAGTGTGTTAACACACTATTGGTAGTTTGTTGTAACCAAGTATTGGTGCTAAACTGTGTGTTATTGGATGCTAGCATGCTAGTTAGCTATGGCGTCATAGTTAGGCATTGTGGGCTGTTGTGGGTAGTTATTGTAGGTTAGCATTGTTTTCGGCGGTGCCGGGTGTAGCACGAAGCTAGCTAGCTAGCCGTTTTTCAAACAAAGTCAACACAGTAGCCATTGCTAGCTAGCCAACACGACCAGCTAACTGTACTGTAGTAGCTAAATACAATATACTTGTGCTAGCTAGCCAACGTTTAATTATTGCTGCGTTATGAAAGGAACTAGACACGGACACGAATTATCTGTTTAGTGTGTTAACACACTATTGGTAGTTTGTTGTAACCAAGTATTGGTGCTAAACTGTGTGTTATTGGATGCTAGCATGCTAGTTAGCTATGGTGTCATAGTTAGGCATCGTAGGCTGTTGTGGGTAGTTATTGTAGGTTAGCATTGTTTTCGGCGGTGCCGGGTGTAGCACGAAGCTAGCTAGCTAGCCGTTTTTCGAACAGAGTCAACACAGTAGCCATTGTGTGCTGTACTGTGGCAGCTAAATACAATTTATTTGTGCTAGCTAGCCAACGTTTAATTATTGCTGCGTTATGAAAGGAACTAGACACGGACACGAATTATCTGTTTAGTGTGTTAACACACTATTGGTGGTTTGTTGTGACCAAGTGTTGGTGCTAAACTGTGTGTTATTGGATGCTAGCATGCTAGTTAGCTATGGTGTCATAGTTAGCTAGCTGAATAAAGTGGGTTGAGTCTATTCCTTGAAACATTGAACCGCTGTGGTTCACAACAATTCTGATTTCTAAAGGTGGAAGTTGGGAGAGTTTTTGTTCGGGTGGTTCAGTGAAACAATTATAGTTTCTGAGGTGGAAGTTTTGGTGAGGAAGGCCCTGCTCTCTCCTCTCCCAGATGTTTAGTTCATTTCATTCCGATCTCCTCTGCATTATTGTAGCCATTTGCTACAGCCTGTCAACTATGCCTCTGCCTATCCCTGTTCTCTCCTCTCTGCACAGGCTACACAAACGCCTCACACCGCGTGGCTGCTGCCTCTCTAACCTGGTGGTCCCTGCACGCACCCCACACCTGGAGTTCCAGGTCTCAGGCAGCCTCTGGAACTGCCGTTCTGCTGCCAACAAAGGTGACTTCATCCCAGCCTATGCTAACCTCCAGTCCCTCGACTTCCTGGCGCTGACGGAAACATGGATTACCACTGAAAACACTGCTACTCCTACTGCTCTCTCCTCGTCTGACCATGTGTTCTCGCATACCCCGAGAGCATCTGGTCAGAGGGGTGGTGGCACAGGAATCCTCATCTCTCCCAAGTGGACATTCTCAATTTTTCCCCTAACCCATCTGTCTATCTCCTCATTTGAATTCCATGCTGTCACAGTCACTAGCCCATTTAAGCTTAATATCCTTGTCATCTATCGCCCTCCAGGTTCCCTTGGAGAGTTCATCAATGAGCTTGACGCCTTGATAAGTTCCTTTCCTGAGGATGGCTCACCCCTCACAGTTTTGGGGGATTTCAACCTCCCTACGTCCACATTTGACTCATTTCTCTCTGCCTCCTTCTTTCCACTCCTCTCCTCTTTTGACCTCACCCTCTCACCGTCCCCCCCTACTCACAAGGCAGGCAATACGCTTGACCTCATCTTTACTAGATGCTGCTCTTCTACTAATCTCACTGCAACTCCCCTCCATGTCTCCGACCACTACTTTGTTTCCTTTTCTCTCTCGCTCTCCTCCAACACTACTCACTCTGCCCCTACACAGATGGTAATGCGCCGCCGCAACCTTCGCTCTCTCTCTCCCACTACTCTCTCCTCTTCCATCCTATCATCTCTTCCCTCTGCTCAATCCTTCTCCCTCCAATCTCCTGATTCTGCCTCCTCAACCCTCCTCTCCTCCCTTTCTGCATCCTTTGACTCTCTGTGTCCCCTATCCTCCCGGCCGGCTCGGTCCTCCCCTCCAGCTCCGTGGCTTGATGACTCATTGCGAGCTCACAGAACAGAGCTCCGGGCAGTGGAGCGGAAATGGAAGAAAACTAAACTCCCTGCCGACCTGGCATCTTTTCCCTCCCTCCTCTCTACATTTTCTTCATCTGTTTCTGCTGCTAAGGCCACTTTCTACCACTCTAAATTCCAAGCATCTGCCTCTAACCCTAGGAAGCTCTTTGCCACATTTTCCTCCCTGCTGAATCCCCCCCCCCCCCCTCCTCTCTCTCTGTGGATGACTTCGTCAACCACTTTGAAAAGAAGGTTGACGACATCCGATCCTCGTTTGTTAAGTCTAATGACACTGCTGGTCCTACTCACACTGCCCTACCCTATGCTTTGACTTCTTTCTCCCCTCTCTCTCCAGATAAAATCCTGCGACTTGTGACTGCAGGCCGCCCAACAACCTGCCCGCTTGACCCCATCCCCTCCTCTCTTCTCCAGACCATCTCCGGTGACCTTCTCCCCTACCTCACCTCGCTGATCAACTCATCCTTGACCGCTGGCCATGTCCCTTCCGTCTTCAAGAGAGCGAGAGTTGCACCCCTTCTCAAAAAACCAACACTCGATCCCACTGATGTCAACAACTACAGACCAGTATCCCTTCTTTCTTTTCTTTCCAAAACTATTGAGCGTGCCGTCTTTAGCCAACTCTCTTGCTATCTCTCTCAGAATGACCTTCTTGATCCAAACCAGTCAGGTTTCAGGACTGGTCATTCAACTGAGACTGCTCTTCTCTGTGTCACGGAGGCTCTCCGCACTGCTAAAGCTAACTCTCTCTCCTCTGCTCTTGTCCTTCTAGACCTGTCTGCTGCCTTTGATACTGTGAACCATCAGATCCTCCTCTCCACCCTCTCCGAGCTGGGCATCTCCGGCGCGGCTCACTCCTGGATTGCGTCCTACCTGACCGGTCGCTCCTACCAAGTGGCGTGGCGAGAAGCTGTCTCCGCACCACGTGCTCTCACCACTGGTGTCCCCCAGGGCTCAGTTCTAGGCCCTCTCCTATTCTCCCTATACACCAAGTCACTTGGCTCTGTCATATCCTCACATGGCCTCTCCTATCATTGCTACGCTGACGATACACAACTCATCTTCTCCTTTCCCCCTTCTGATAACCAGGTGGCGAATCGCATCTCTGCATGTCTGGCAGACATATCAGTATGGATGACGGATCACCACCTCAAGCTGAACCCTGGCAAGACGGAGCTGCTCTTCCTCCCGGGGAAGGACTGCCCGTTCCATGATCTCGCCATCACGGTTGACAACTCCGTTGTGTCCTCCTCCCAGAGTGCAAAGAGCCTTGGCGTGACCCTGGACAACACCCTGTCGTTCTCCGCTAACATCAAGGCGGTGACCCGATCCTGCAGGTTCATGCTCTACAACATTCGGAGAGTACGACCCTGCCTTACACAGGAAGCGGCACAGGTCCTAATCCAGGCACTTGTCATCTCCCGTCTGGATTACTGCAACTCGCTGTTGGCTGGCCTCCCTGCCTGTGCCATTAAACCCCTACAACTCATCCAGAATGCCGCAGCCCGTCTGGTGTTCAACCTTCCCAAGTTCTCTCACGTCACCCCCCTCCTCCGCCGCACACTCCACTGGCTTCCAGTCGAAGCTCGCATCCGTTACAAGACCATGGTGCTTGCCTATGGAGCAGTGAGGGGAACGGCACCTCCGTACCTTCGGGCTCTGATCAGTCCCTACACCCAAACGAGGGCATTGCGTTCATCCACCTCTGGCCTGCTGGCTCCCCTTCCTCTGCGGAAGCATAGTTCCCGCTCAGCCCAGTCAAAACTGTTCGCTGCTCTGGCACCCCAATGGTGGAACAAGCTCCCTCACGACGCCAGGACAGCGGAGTCACTCACCACCTTCCGGAGACATTTGAAACACCACCTCTTTAAGGAATACCTGGGATAGGATAAAGTAATCCTTCTACCCCCCCCCCCCCCAAAAAAAAAAAAAAAAAGTGTAAAGTGATTTTCCCACTGGCTATAGGGTGAATGCACCAATTTGTAAGTCGCTCTGGATAAGAGCGTCTGCTAAATGACGTAAATGTGCCCTTGAGCAAGGCACTTAACCCTAATTGCTCCTGTAAGTCGCTCTGGATAAGAGCGTCTGCTAAATGACTAAAATGTAAACTATCAATATTAGATCATGTATTTTCAGGTAGAGATACCTCACGAAGCAACTGCTCTCTATCCCTCCCGATCGCACGTTCTTCTGTCTCTTCTCTCCGTCTCAGACCGAACAAGTAGGCGCACAATGGTATTGTAATAAACAAGACAAAACAAATGGAATGATGAGGTGAGGAGCAGCAGTGGCTAGAAGGCCGGTGACGACCTTCATGTCACGACTTCCTCCGACGCTGCCTCCCCTCCTTGTTCGGGCAGGCTTCGGCGTTCGTCGTCGCCGGCCTTCTCGCCACTGCCGCTCCTCATCTCATCATTCCATTTGTTTTGTCTTGTTTATTACACACACCTGGTTCATATCCCCTCATCAGTACCTGAATAAGTGTTCCCTCTGCCCCCTTGTCTTTGTGTGTGATTGTTTATTGTTGTCACGCCCTGGCCTTGAAAGGCCGGTTGTCTTTAGTTGGTTTGGTCAGGGCGTGAGTATCTATGTTAGAATTTCTAGGTTTAGGTTCTAGGTTTTCTATTTCTATGTCTGGCCGGGTATGATTCCCAATCAGAGGCAGCTGTCGCTCATTGTCTCTGATTGGGGATCATACTTAGGTAGCCTATTGCCTACTGTGTATTGTGGGATCTTGTTCCTGTTAGGCTGGTATGTGTATAGCCCTTTGGACTTCACGTTACGTTGTTTCTTGTTTTGTTTAATGTTTATTTAGTTAACAAACATGTACGCTTTTCACGCTGCACCTTGGTCCGACCCGTCTCTCAACGTTTGTGACAATTATGGAGGTATTATAGCTCAGTGGAGCTACTTTGTATTTGTATTTGCGGGATATTCACCCGTGTGTCTTGTTTTCTCCAGTGTGCCGTATTTACCGCACTGGAGTGTATTACGCATTGATGCGTACCGCTGTGTTCCGGATTAAACTATATATTCTGTGATTTACCCTCCTGCGCCTGACTCCGTCCGAAATCCCCCACCACAGGTAATTGTAGTTAATTAGCATGTTCTCTGCGCTAAACGATATAACTCCCTACTACATCGCACAGTTCGGGCTTGATTTGATTTATCTCTAGAGAAACTGCGCATTGTGGTCACTGAAAAACCCAGAACTAAATGGAATTCTAATAATTGAACCGAGTTTGTCAATTAGTTGTTTAAAAAAAAATGAAAAATAACCGACATTTTGGTTAATCTCTCAGCACTAATACACACTCTCATATAGATACAGTGCCTTCAGAAAGTATTCACACCCCTTGACTTATTCCACATTTTGTTGTGTTACAGCCTGAATTTACAATGGATTTAATTGACGTTTTTTCCTCACCCATCACACAATACCCCATAATGACAAAGTGAAAACATGTTTTTAGAACTTTTTGCAAATGTATTGAATATGAAATACATAAATATCTAATTAAATAAGTATTCAACCCCCTGAGTCTATACTTTGTAGACGCACTTTTGGCAGTGATTACAGCTGTGAGTCTATCTGGGTAAGTCTCTAAGAGCTTTCCACAACTGGATTGTGCAACATTTGCCCATTATTATTTTCAACATTCTTCAAGCTCTGTCAAATTGGTTGTTGATCATTGCTAGACAACAATTTTCAGGTATTGCCATATATTCTCAAGTAGATTTAAGTAAAAACTAACTCAGCACTCAGGAACATTCACTGTCTTCTTGGTAAGCAATTCCAGTGTAGATTTGGACTTGTGTTTTAGGTTATTGTCCAGCTGAAAGGTGAATTCATCTCCCACTGTCTGGTGGAAAGCAGACTGAACCAGGTTTTCTCTAGGACTTTGCCTGTTCTTAGTGCCATTCCATTTAAATCTATTCCATTATTTTTTATCCTGAAAAACTCCCCAGTCCTTAACGATTACAAGCATAGCCATAACATGATGCAGCTACCTCTATGCTTGAAAATATGGAGAGTGGTACTCAATAATGTGTTGTATTGGATTTGCCCCAAACATAACACTTTGTATTCAAGAGAAAAAATTGCTTTGCCATATCTTTTGCAATTTTACTTTAGTGCCTTGTTGCAAACAGGATCATTGTTTTGGAATATGTTTATTCTGTACAGGCTTCCTTCTTTTCATTCTGTCAATTAGATTAGTATTGTGGAGTAACTACAATGTTGTTGATCCATCCTCAGTTATCTCCCATCACAGCCATTAAACTCTCTAACTGTTTTAAAGTCACCATTGGCCTCATGGTGAAATCCTTGACCGGTTTCCTTCCTCTCCGGCAACTGAGTTAGGAAGGACGCCTGTATCTTTGTAGTGACTGGTGTATTGATACACCATCCAAATTGTAATTCATAACTTCCTCATGCTCAAAGGGAAATTCAGTGTCTGCTTTTTTTAGTATTCTACCAATATGTGCCCTTCTTGGCGAGGAATTGGAAAACCTCCCTAGTTTTTGTGGTTAAATATGTGTTTGAAATTCACTGCTGGACTGAGGGACCTTACAGATCATTTTATGTGTGGGGTACAGAGATGAGGTAGTCATTCAAAAATCATGTTAAACACTAAAATTGAGTGAGTCCATGCAACATATTATGTGAGTTGTTATGCAATTTTTTACTCTTTAACCTATTCAGGCTTGCCTTAACAAAGGGGTTGAATACCTATTGACTCAAGACATTTCAGCTTTTTATTTTGTTTTAATTTGTAAAAATGTTGAAGAACTTAATTCCACTATGACATTATAGAGTATTGTGCCAGTGCCAAAAAAAATCTCAATTTAATCAATTTTAAATTCAGGCTGTAACAAAACAAAATGTGGAAAAAAGTCAAGGGGTGTGAATACTTTCTGAAGGCACTGTATATTTTATCTAGACTAGATCAAAACAACACATCGAGATTCTTCCAGAGCTTCCTTGTGATCTCAGTCACTTATAGTAGTTTCATTTCAGCTACCGTTCAAAACGTCCCAATGTCTTATAATCTGAAAGGACTGCAAGTGAAACTGGTGGGCCTCAGTAATATGCTACTACTAGCCTTAGGTCAAGCTATTACTCGAGCCAATCCACTCCTTTTCAGATCACAGAGAACGGACCCCATAATAAAATAAAACGGCTACCTAGCCCTCCAACTGAACATAGGAAAGGTTGTTCCTAGACACACCAACTTGGCAGCTTAAAAAGGAGAGTGGAAGGGATGGAAAGAGCAGAAAACATGGAATGCCTGGAAGAAGAATAAAACAAGATGCCCCATTGACAAATATGACAGATAAAGACAGACAAACACACACACAAAGCATGGTTGGAGCATGCCACCAGAGAATCACCACCGGCTATGCTGGCTAGGTGACCTCCACAAAACAGCCCTTGTTCTCTGTTACCACGGCGACCGTTACCCGAGGATCATCCCCTTAACCAGATACAATACACACTCCGAACCTGTGTTGCCTAGCACACATCAGGCAGCATTAAATCTCATCACAAGATTACTACACCTGTTGACTTTACTGCGTCATTATCATAAGACTTGACTGGAGATGTTTGTTAATTAAAAAAATGTGTGTTGGTTGTGTCACTTATGAGAAAGAGAGATCTGGTGAATCAGATGTCATCGACAATGTGAGCAATTTTATAGTGAAGAAATCTCATGATGACAAATCATGAGGTCATGAGGTCAGAGCCACCCCAAAAGGTCATGCATCTATTGATGTCAGAGGAGAGCAATATCTCTTGCAAAACACTGACATCAGAAGAAACACACAGAACCCAAAGGAGGCCTCTGTGAATGATTAAATCTGAAGTGCTTCATCAGTTTTATGTGCAATTTATCTAAAGCCAATTCCCTGCATCATCACAGGGTTTTAAGCCAATACTACAAGCAGCCAACCAAACTACAACCTGTGCTCAAATCACGATCCATGATATAGCCTACAGCACTATTGTCCTTTCAACAAAGAAAGAGAAAAGACTCCTGCGAAGACTGAACTGTTACTGTAGGTCTATCATCAAAGACCATCAGGATCAATACTGATGCTGTACATGCTTGGGGCATTACAAATATTAATTCCACCCACCCAGCATAGAAAGGAGTAGGATACAAGACCAGGAAAAGAAAAGGGCATGGGATCTAGGGAAACCATGCAGTATAGCTGCCCATTCAACCTCAGAATTGGCACTGCTCATTCTGCAAGTGCACAAAAGGCGCTGCAGCCAAGACCTGATGCCAAGAGGAATGGAATACCATGTGTTCTCTCTTGTGCTCTACACACCATAGCCACAGAAAACGGACACAAATACTGCAAAACGATACTTCCTTTATATAGACATTATCCTGTTGAAATATGGTTATTTTCTGCCTAACGAAATTGATTAATTGCCAGCTAATTACGACGTCATACGCAAGTTTAAAATTGCCACTAGTAATCAAATGTGGCAAGCTCTGCT
The DNA here is from genome assembly GCF_964263955.1 of Coregonus lavaretus. Classification (NCBI taxonomy): domain Eukaryota; kingdom Metazoa; phylum Chordata; class Actinopteri; order Salmoniformes; family Salmonidae; genus Coregonus; species Coregonus lavaretus. The sequence goes on along the minus strand of NC_140026.1, from coordinate 14,957,863 downwards.
CAGTGGGTGACATAGATATGGGAAATGATGAGACTCGCTGACACACGTCTTCGATAAAACTGGAAACCATGTTGTCGTTCGGACAGTAACATTATAAACTAAAAGTATACAAAGGCTTTTCTGGATGAAACAGAATAAACGGACCGGACCCTTGCGCTATGGTTCCTTAGCTACCAGCTAGCTAAAGAATAGATAATAATCCACCATACTAACCACAATCACCGATGTCCTCACAGCCTCCGAGACGCTTTGCCTGAGTTCCGCCGCCGTTCCAGGTTTACTCAACCTTTTGGTAAATTTCCTTAACTCCGACATAGCTATCTTTCCCGTGAAAACCACCACGTAAATCCTGACCGATGGGGCGGGTGGATCAGGCAGCGGTGGTGTAGGGAGGCGGGGCTGGTGAACGGAACAGGCTCTTGAGCATCTCGTGCGCCACCTGTTCCCTTCTCTCCTCGGTTAGAAGGATAGATACACACCATTGGGACAAACCTAAAATACCTGACTAACCACTGTGAGAAATCGTAACCGACAAATTGCATGATCACCTGTACTAATATTCAGGATAGATTCATAACACAGTTGAATTGTATTTTTTGGATGGAAAAGTTTAGGTTATACTATAATACCATAATGGTATGTGTTTGCCGCCTTTTCATTGGAGATGATCGTATTGGTATTTTTGGGTAGGTTGCAGGAGTAAATTCGTATTATCCATTACCATACACCGACCTGGGCATAGAAAGTGAGAAAATCACAATCTGTCTATAGATTAAATATGAGAGAATGTCGCTCTCTAGTGGACAAAGACGAGAACCACAGCAGTCACACAGTTCAAATTCTGTAGGGTTTGAACAATTTCAATTTTCTTCCTTTCAGACCCTAAATGATTACAAAAAAGTGACATTGATTTGCACTCATAACAACTAATAGTTAATAGTGTACATGTAGCCTATATAATAATGGTATTTAATTACATTACTCTCATAAGGGGCCACACCACATGCTCTCCGTAATCAGATTAGATTCCAGAACACAAGGCCTGTTTTTCTGAGTGCTGTTTGCCTGCGTCCGATTAGCCACATAAACCATTAAAGCCAAGGCAACCAATAGACAAGCAGTTACTTTCTGGATAACATGATTCAGAGAAGTTTGTGAGCAACATCCTTATGCCACTATACCTTGTCATCCATCCATCCATCCATCCATCCATCCATCCATCCATCCATCCATCCATCCATCCATCCATCCATCTATTTATATCTGTGGGCTGAATGTGTTCGAGAATTAGTTGGGCCTACCGGCACCATGTATTTGCTAACACATTGGAGATGAAAAGGTCACTGTAAAGGTCAATCTACTCTGTGTTGTGGTGTTCCAGATGGCGGTAGTGTATAATACAGCCACCGGGTCATAAGCAGTGAGGCGTTGGAAAGGTGATGAGGACCTCCACTGTAAGAGGTCCAATGGTATTCTCCCAACACAATACCTGGTAAGTGAACTGTAAACCAGTCTGGTGTCTTGCAATTATCAAAAACGACATCTGCTAAGTTTTCAAAGCCTTGCATTACACTCATAGGAAATGTATAGCGGACATGCAGAGTGGCACTAGTGAGGTTAGTTAGAGGATGTGGTTTGACATGTGTAAAGAAAAAAATAAATACATTGGTAACAAACAAAGGTTTGAAATTAGGCCAACAAAAATATTATTCAATGCTAATGCTATGACAACTAATAACAGTATTTAATGGTGGAGGCCTATTATGAAAACCAAGAGCCAGAAATGCAGCTTTTATGCAGTGGGGGGCATATTTACATTACGGAAAACTTTAACCCTTGAGCTGGGCTGGGTTGGGGTCTGTACTATTAGAGGCACTAGAGATCCTTCACTGTTTCCTGACCAAACATCCAAAGAGAACTGATTGAAGTAAAGGTTTTTATATACAGTATAACCAGCAGTATCAAGCCAATATTTGATTGCCTTGATCCAATAACTCAGTTTCTTTACACAGTCATCTTAAAACAAAATATACACTGTACAAAGGCTATGTAAAGTGTTATCATATGAAAGGTGCCCCGTTGTCAGACCCTCATTCTATACAGTGCAGAAAGGATTGACGTTACAATGATGATCAGACATTGGACAATATATTTGTTTTATGCCAACTGGTAAGAAATTTGAATTTAGATCTTTTTTAAAAAATCTAAATATTATTGGCTTTTAGAAACCGTTTGAATTACTTTGTAGCAAGTATTTTAGATGTTTTTCAATCTTCATCTTGATGATCCATATTGTTTGTTTGCTTTGACAGTTTTTGCATTTACCAAGGATGTTCTTCAACCGGACCCTGTTATGGTTAATGAGATGGGAGGTAGTGTGAATATCACTTGCTTTTGGCCAACTGACATGAATGCCAATGTTGTTCTGGTACAAGCAGACTCTTGGACAGAAACCACTTCTCATGGCATCATCACTTTACAGTGGCCAAAGTAGTTTTTACTTCAACAACTTTATCAAGGATTTCACTGAGACTAAACATCTGATTGTGAAGAGAGGAGTTGACAGCTTTAAACTGACCATCTCTAACAAAGAGCCATGGGACTCGGCTACATACTACTGTGGTGCTATGTTAGTGGGCAAAGTCAAATTTGGAGAAGGACATTTTTTGATTGTCAAAGGTAACTTAACTTCCTTCCCTAATTTTAGATGTTCATTTTGCACCATCAAATTAGAAATATACTTTAGACTTTGGCACTAAATGAATATACCAGGCCAATACAATTTACACACTATGATCTTACTTCGTCTCTCTCTTCAGGTTCAGACTCTGAACTGTACAATACACACTGAGACCTGTGCAGGAGAACACAGAGTCTATTGGTTCAGACATGGCTCAGGAGAATCCCATCCAGGAATCATTTACACCCTTGGAGACAGGAGTGATCAGTGTGAGAAGAGCCCTGAGGCTGGGTCTCCTACACAGAGCTGTGTCTACAACCTCCCAGGAGGAACCTCAGCCTCTCTGATGCTGGGACTTACTACTGTGCTGTGGCCTCATGTGGGGAGATACTGTTTGGGAAAGGGACCAAGCTGGACATCGAAGGTAAGCTGTGCATAATCAAAATACACCACTAATGTTCTATCAAATGGTAGGAAATATCAATATGTAAATCTACCGCTTTCAATTCATAGTAGATTTCAAATGATATAACTTTTATAGCTAACTTTTATGCCAAAAGCACTGAGGAATAAAGAATAATAGAAAATAATCACGTTTTCTTTTCTACGTTTCAGACCTGTTGGGTGATCAGAGAAATCATATTTTCCTCATCATTCTATCTTGCCTGACAACTGCTGTGATTCTGAGTGTGGTTGTCAACGTTATCCTCTGTGTGAGAATGAAGAGGTCACGATGTGAACACTGTGCAGGTACAGTAAAAGTCTTCATGCTAATAGTAATAGTAGTAATAGTTATAGATCAAAAAGAAGGGTGAAGGCTAGCTCTCCTTTTACCACTTCCCTCTCTGGACATTGTTTTCATTTCACAAGCCTAATTCATTTTGAAGCAGAAAATATGACATACATAGTATGTTTCCAGTATTTTGAATGTTTTGTCATTTATCTTTTAGCGGGGAACCCTTTTCAGCAGAGCCACTATGGGAAGCCTCATGCCAACACATCTGACCAACTGGTTTGCAGAATTGCTGTATCAAGAGTGAGACTGGATAAGAGTATTAAAGCTAAATATTACAGCATTAAATTTGACCCGGAGTTTGAATTGAGTGAGTCTGTGTTTCATCCTCATAGCTCCACGGTGACGATGATGGCCTGAACTACACTGCCCTGAAGTTCACTGACAAGAAGAGTACCAAGCCCAGGAGACAGAGGAGAGAACAGAGAAAGGAAGAAACCATCTACTCTGGTGTGAGTCATCAAGACAGGATGTGACAGTCCTCCAATCAGCATCATTTTAAGTTTAGCCCTATTGACCTACACTTTGAGCTTGACTGTGTCCGTGTGACTTGGCTATTTTGTACATTCCTCATTTGTTGTAAAATGTAGTAGTCGGGCCAAGCTGAAAAGACTCACTGCATTGGCATACTCTCCCAATATCAACATAGAATCACTCAATGAAAAGGTATCAAATGATCACATCTTATTTTGTCAAAAAGGTGCCAACCTCACCAGAGTTCACTTCCTCCTGAAAGCTTGAACTGCTTCTACAGACATGAAGAGAGAAATACAATGTAAACCCCCTGTGTATGTCAAAGAGGACATATGTACCACTAGTCTCAGCCACCGACCCAAATGATGAAAAAATACAAACCAGTAACACTGACTTTAAGTCATTTAAAGATTAATAGCACACCTTTTTGATAGCATAAGCATGATTCCTCAATGAATACACATCTGTATGTAAGGTGAGACATTTTCTCAACCTCACTTCCTCTTCAAATAACCAATGGAGCCAACCTAAAAGTTGTGCCTCCTGTGGATATCGTTCAGATACCTTTGTTTCTCTATATCGTTCAGATAACTTTGTTTTCCGATATTTTTCAGATACCAAATATATTTTGATATCGTACAGATATCTTTGTTTTCCTATATTCTTCAGATACCGTTGTTTTTCCGATATCGTTCAGATACCATTGTTTTTCTATCTCGTTCACATACCTTTGTTTTTCTATCTCGTTCACATACCTTTGTTTTTATATTTCGTTCAGATACCGTTGTTTTCGATATCGTTCAGATACCGCTGTTTTTCGACATCGTTCAGATATCTTTGTTTAGCTATATCATTCAGATACCTGCAGCCCTCCGCACCTCTCTGATTCAGAGGGGTTGGGTTAAATGCGGAAGACACATTTCAGTTGAATGCATTCAGTTGTATAACTGACTAGGTTTCCCCTTTCCCTTCCTTTTGTTTTCTATATCATTCAGATACCTTTGTTTTTCGAAAACAGTCGAAAGTATGACTCTCAGATAATGCTGTGTCTTACTGGTGGCTTATTCATTGTCATATATTTATCCATAATAGTCTGTGTGTCTATCCCTGTTTGATCTTCCACGGGACCAAGCTTTACATTGACCGTAAGTGATATTTCAACATTCTATGCCTGGTTGAACAAAATGTCCTGAATTTCCTCTATCACTGTCTGTATTTCTACAGATGGTTGTAAGGAGGACCATGTTCTCTTGGTGTACTGTCTGGGTGTAGCGTTGGCTCTTTGTGTCATCCTCATCATTGTCCTTGGTTCTGTTTTGTATAAGATGACCAAGGAAACCTTTCTGCTGTGCCAAGGTAAGCGTTATCATTGTGCATAATATATGCTTTAATTGTTGGTGTACTGCACATGGCTTGTTTTTGGTCATAACGGTTCTTCAAAGGTAAGCGTTATCATTGCGCACAATACAGTATATGCTTAAACTGTTGGTGCAATGTACATTACATGTTTTTGTCATGAAACTGGGCTAATTCACTGAATGATAATGATGATGATGATTCCTTCATGTTTTTGTCTAAAAGGAACGCACCCTCAGCCAAGTGGTCCGGGAGTCCCCAGTTCTCATAACCAGGTATGCAGACCATAAAGTTAACTATTCTGAGTATGATTTTGATGAACTGTAAACAAATATCAAAATATCAGGTCATTTCCTGATGTCGTTGGAATTTGTTTTGCTATTCCACACTCACGTCGGTCCATTACGCTGCTCTGAATGTCATCCATAAGAAGCCGAAAACTCAGAGACAGAGGAGCGCCATCGAGAAAGACACTGTGTACTCTTGGATGAGGTGCCAAAACATGGACTGAAACATAGACTTTTCCTCCGTATAGACATACATTGCTTTCTCTGTGTTTCAGGCTTTATATATAATTTGAAACGTTTTTATTGTAAGTGTGTTTCAATACAACGTAACGTTAGCTAGCGAGCAAGCCAGCTAACGTTAGCTAGCTAGCTAACAGTAGACTTTAACTTGATATGAAACCACTTTCTGTCAAAATATGAAACATGTAATATCTCCCTGTCACAGATGCCATGCATGGTTGCCCTTAGTTTGAAGATGTAATCCGGAGACAGGTGTTTTCTCCATCTATTTAGCTATCATACTCTAATTCCACTGATTTCAAAACACGATCCTCCAGAAAGTGGAGAGCAACACTTATGCAGCGCCACTACACAATAAAAAAATTAAAAAGCCGTGTTAGACAGGATTACCTACACGTGCTGACCAGCCCAAATAGACAGAATCCTTCTATATGGCAGACCAATCCAAACTCCTCTCTCGGCATGTCCAGCCCACTCATTATCTCTGCCAATCATGGCTAGTGGGATGGTTGCTGTCTTTTTCTGTGGCTTAACCAACTAGGCTCGTAATTTAACAATTCTATTTGCATTTATAGATGGCATACAAGTTTGTTATTAAGGCACATGAAAGTTCACATGTTCCAGAAGGCATTTCTGCCAAAACATGCATTTTGATAAAAACAAAAAGTTTACGTTCAAATGGCTCTCCTGTGAAGTAATGACCAGCGACATAACCCTATTTCCTGAAACGAGTCACATATGACGAAGACAATGACTCGTGTTTGTGTGTAGTTTTGTATTGAGTTCCAGGGAGTAGTTGAATAAGTATGGGAGACAACTTATTTATTCAAGTCATCTCTCCTCTGTAATGTGTTGTCCTCTTTTAGTTGTGTTGATATAATGTCACTCACACCAACCCCCACACAACAAGTTCACAGGTACTCTGCAATCTTCTGTAAGCCCAAGACAAGGCCGTATCTACGCTTTGGTCAGGTGGCCTGCTGGCTTTGTGCACACAGGACCCTCCTACCTGCTCTCTGTGTCTCTGTGTCTCTATGTGGTTTTCAGAAGGATGTCTATGTGGTGTCACTGTTGTTCTCACTATCTTTACTTGTTGTTCATGTTGCCCTGACAGATTACAGCCACAGCAAAACAGTTATTTATTAAACTGACTGTAATATATATTTAGTTATCTCAAATCAGTTGTAAACCACATAGAACTGCTGATGAACCCTATTTGAACTCTCTGAGTTAACTGTGTCATGTGTGATACAGCACCATCTATCCTAGATCTATGGGCTCAGGGGGAGGGGCCAGTTTATGATGACGTCATGGGAGAACTTTCAGTACATTCTCAATCATACATGTCTTGTGAAGCACAAACACTACTGCAGGTTCCTCTATCAGAAGGAGACCAATAGAGGATGATCCTCCTTCTGATAGTTTGCTTCCTATAAGAACCACACTAACCAGAGAGTGAAACAGACTAGATAAAGTGTGTCATATTGGTTAGCTGGTTGGCTGGTTGACTGGTGTCCAATCAGACATGCACTCTCGGGTGTTACACATCAGTCAATGCATGTTTCTGTGAATGATATACAGGTAATGAGAATGCCATACAATAGACTTGTTTCATTCTGTTGGGGTTTTCCCATATGCACTCTGCTCCACCCCCCTTCACCCTTATACTGTATATGACAAGACATGTTCTAGACACAACAGACCTCCTATGGGTCATCTGGAGTATTGTAACTGTTGAATGACCAGCTGGACAAAATAATATTTGATTTCTTTCAAATACTTAAGGTAAACTTCTATCAAAGAAGAGATGTATTACAAAGACAAGGTATTACAGAGACATAATACACTTATAAGGGACATGCATAGTGCAGTGGCACTACTGAGGTTAATTAGAGGATATGGGCTGACATAAAAAAAAGGGCAAAATTATAGCCGTGCTATATTTAAAAGGGCATTAGTAACCAACAAATTAATAGGCCATTCTATTGCCACAACTAATAATACTGTAACACCCTGATCTGTTTCACCTGTCTTTGTGATTGTCTCCACCCCCCTCCAGGTGTCGCCCATCTTCCCCATTATCCCCAGTGTATTTATACCTGTGTTTTCTGTTTGTCTGTTGCCAGTTTGTTTTGTTTCGTCAAGCCTACCAGCATTTTCCCCTTTGCTCCTGTCCTTTTCAAGTTCTTGGTCTCACATATCCCTGGACTTTGTCACGGGTCTTCCCCCGTCTGATGGCAACACCGTCATCCTGACAGTTGTGGACTGGTTTTCCAAAGCCGCCCACTTCATTCCTCTCCCTAAGCAATCCTCCGCCAAAGAGACGGCCCAGCTCATGGTGCAGCACGTCTTCCGGATCCATGGACTCCCAGTGGACGTGGTCTCCGACCGGGGTACTCAGTTCTCGTCCCGGTTCTGGAAGGCGTTCTGCACACTCATTGGGTCGTCGGCCAGCCTGTCCTCTGGTTTCCACCCTCAATGCAACGGCCAGTCGGATCGAGCCAACCAATACCTGTAGACGACACAGCGCTGCCTGGTCTCCGCCAACACCACCACCTGGAGCCAGCAACTAGTGTGGGTCGAATACGCCCGCAACACCCTTCCTTGCTCTGCCACGGGTCTTTTGTCCTTTGAGTGTTCCCTGGGTTATCAGCCTCCGCTCTTCCCAGAGCAAGAGGAAGAGGTCGGCATTCCCTCAGCCCAGATGTTTGTCTGCTGCTGTCTTTGTACCTGGAGGAGAGCCCGGTCGGCTCTTCTCAAGACCACATCCAGGTATCGATGACAAACGGACCACCACCGGACCCCGGCTCCCCGGTATCGTCTCGGGCACAGGTATGGTTGTTCACCCGAGATCTGCCCTCCGGGTGGAGTCCCACAAACTTTCCCCCCGGTTTATCGGTCCGTTCCCCATCTCCAAGATCATTAGCCCCTCTGCTGTTCGTCTTCTGTTGCCCCGTACCCTCCGTATACATCCCACTTTTCATGTGTCTAGGATCAAACCCATGTCTCACAGCCCTTTGTCTCCTGTTTCCAGGCCCACCCCTCTCCCCCGCCTCATCGACGGCCAACAGGGTTACATGGTGAGGGGTCTCCTGAAGGTTCAACCTCGGGTCAGGCGATTCCAGTACCTGGTTGACTGGGAGGGTTATGGCCTGGAGGAGAAGTGCTGGGTCCCCGCTAGGGACATCCTGGACCCAGGCCTCATCTCGCTGAGTTTCAAAGCCGGAACCCTGGTCAACTGTCACACCTTGATCTGTTTCACCTGTCTTTGTGATTGTCTCCACCCCCCTCCAGGTGTCGCCCATCTTCCCCAGTGTATTTATACCTGTGTTCTGTTTGTCTGTTGCCAGTTCATTTTGTTTCATCAAGGCTACCAGCATTTTTCCCCTTGCTCCTGTCTTTTTCAAGTTCCTGTTTTCTAGTTTTGACCATTCTGCCTGCCCTGACCCTGAGCCTGCCTGCCGTTCTGTACCTTGTCACACCACCCTGGATTATTGACCTCTGCCTGCCCCGATCCTGAGCCTGCCTGCCGTTCTGTACCTTTTGGACTCTGATCTGGATTACTGACCTCTGCCTGCCCTTGATCTGTCGTTTGCCTGCCCCCTGTTTTTGTAATATACTTTTGTTACTTCGACACTGTCTGCATCTGGGTCTTCTCCTGAAACGTGATAAATACTATTTCATGTTGAAAACCAAGTGCCAAAAATGCAGGTTGTATGCTGTGGGGGAGAAATTTAGGCTGGATTGGGATGGGCTCAATATCAGAGGCACTAGAGAGTGGAATATGATCCTTTACTGTTTGTCCAAACATCAAAAGAGAACTGGTCTTAATAAGTTTCATTTCCCAAATAAATAAGCAGTGTATCAAGGCACAATTTGATCGGCTTGATCTAATAACTCTGACTTGATTGTCTTCTTTAAAAGTCTGTCTGGGCTGCTCAAACTATGGTAAACACACTTGCTAGACTGTAGCTTTTATTCCTGTTCAGTCAGCCAATAGTCTCTCAGTTCAGTGTTCCCTCCTCCTGTATGATGGCTACATGTAAAGTGTCATCATGAAAGAGGTGCCTGTTGTCAGACCCTCACACTATACAGTGCAGAAAGGATTGACATTACAATGATGATCAGACATTGGACAATGTTTTTGTTTTACGCCAACTTTGGTAAGTACGACATTTAAATGTGGACCCGTTTTGTCTTTTAAATCCACTTAAATTACATTTAGTATGAATATGAAAAGCATAATAATAATGAGTAGAAAATATTTGTTCTTTTACAGTTTTTGCATTTATGAAGGACATTCTTCAACCAGACCCTTTGATGGTTACTGGGATGCGAGGTAGTGTGTCTCTCACTTGCTTTTGTCTATCTACTTATGTTGCTGTGTAGATCATGTTTCTATCTGTGACAGTCCCAGCCAGCCCTTTGTCTATAGTGTCAGCCAATGTTGGAGGCACAGTAACTTTGCATTGTGTCAACTTCAACTGCTTGTGATGGGTATAAATGTTTTTTGATACATTGTCTTTATTTTATTTTATAGTTTGTGCATTTACTATGGACATAGTCCAACCAGACCTGGTGATAGTAACTCATCTGGGAGGTAGTGTGACTCTCACTTGCTTTTGTCCATCTGGTTTGATGACCTATGTTGCTGGCTTCAAGCAGACTGTTGGACAGAAGCCTCTTCTCATGGCATCATAATTTCACTGTGCTCAAGAGTTCATTTTCAACCACTTTACCAAGGATTTCACTGAGACTAAACATCTGAGTGTGAAGAGACACTTGTAACCTGACCATCTCCAAGACAGAGCCATGGGACTCAGCTACACACTACTGTGGTGCTATGGAAGTGGGCGAAGTCAAATTTGGAGAAGGAACTGTTTTAATTGTCAAAGGTAACTTAACTTCCTTCCCTCATTTTGGATTTTCATTTCGTACCATAAAATTCAAAATAAACGTAAGAATTTGGCGATAAATGAATATAGCATGAAAATAGAATTTACACACCATGATCTTACTCCGTCTCTCTCTTCAGATTCAGGGTCCAACAGCATGTCTGTGCTCCAGCAGTCTGTGTCTGAGTCAGTCCAGCAAGGAGACTCTGTGACTCTGAACTGTACAATACACACTGAGACCTGTGCAGGAGAACAGTGTCTACTGGTTCAGACATGGCTCAGGAGAATCCCATCCAGGAATCATTTACAACATTGGAGACAGGAGTGATCAGTGTGAGAAGAGCCCTGAAGCTCGGTCTCCTAGACAGAGCTGTGTTTACAACCTCCCCAAGAGGAACCTCAGCCTCTCTGATGCTGGGACTTACTACTGTGCTGTGGCCTCATGTGGGGAGATACTGTTCGGGAACAGGACCAAGCTGTCAGGCGTCAGTGTGTAGCGGTAGGACGGAGTCAGGCGCAGGACACAGAGCTAGTAGACAATGTACTTTACTCGTAAATATCAAATGAACATAAACTCCACGCAGGGAGGACAATCCCGCTCACCAGTCGATAACACCAAACAGAACAAACACGCACACAACACAGTGGGAGCCAGAGGGTTAAATAGGGAACAAATCATAGACATAATGGGAACCAGGTGTGTACAATGAAGACAAAACAAGTAGAACACAGAAACATATATCGGTAGCAGCTAGTACTCCGGTGACGACGAAAGCCGAAGCCTGCCCGAGCAAGGAGGAGGAGCAGCCTCGGCTGAATCCGTGACATTACCCCCCCCCCACCTTGACCTCGGGGACGGCCAGGAGGACGCGGTGCAGGGCGAGTCAGATGATGACAGTGGAAATCCCCCCTCAACATGGAGGGATCGAGGATGTCCCTCCTAGGGACCCAGCACCGTTCCTCCGGACCGTACCCCTCCCACTCCACGAGATACTGCAGGCCCCCTACCCGACGCCTCTAATCCAGAATGGAACGGACCGAGTATGCCGGTGCCCCCTCGAGGAACCTCCCATTCCTCAGACTCCTGGAGTGGACTAGCTACCAACGGCCTGAGGAGAGACACATGGAACGAGGGGTTAATACGATACTCAGGAGGAAGCTGTAACCTATAACAAACCTCCTTCAATCTCCTCAGGACTTTAAATGGCCCCACAAACCGCCGACCCAGCTTCCTGCAGGGCAGGCAAAGGGGCAGGTTTCGGGTCGAGAGCCAGACCCGGTCCCCTGGTGTATACACTGGGGCCTCACTGCGGTGGCGGTCGGCGCTCGCTCATTGCAGGCGTGCATGGGCAGCGTTCCAGGTCTCCTCCACCGCAGGCGCCTCGATCTGGCTCTGATGCCATGGTGCCAGCACCGGCTGATAACCTAATACACACTGAAATGGAGAAAGGTTAGTGGAGGAGTGGCGGAGGGAGTTTTGGGCCATCTCTGCCCAGGGGATGAAAACCGACCACTCCCCCGGCCGGTCCTGGCAATAGGACCGCAGAAACCTACCCACATCCTGGTTTACTCTTTCCACCTGCCCATTACTCTCGGGGTGAAACCCTGAGGTCAGGCTGACCGAGACCCCCAGACGTTCCAAGAACGCCCTCCAGACCCTTGAGGTGAACTGGGAACCTCGATCAGACACTATATCCTCAGGTACCCCGTAGTGCCGGAAGACGTGAGTAAATAGGGCCTCCGCAGTCTGTAGGGCCGTAGGGAGACCGGGCAGAGGAATGAGACGGCAGGACTTAGAAAACCGATCCACAACGACCAGGATCGTGGTGTTCCCTTGTGACGGGGGAAGGTCCGTAACGAAATCCACCGATAGGTGGGACCACGGCCGTTGTGGAACGGGTAGGTGTTGTAATTTCCCTCTGGGCAAATGTCTAAGAGCCTTACACTGGGCGCACACCGAGCAGGAGGAAACATAAACCCTCACGTCCTTAGCTAAAGTGGGCCACCAGTACTTCCCACTAAGACAGTGCACTGTCCGACCAAAGCCAGGATGACCAGAGGAGGGTGACGTGTGAGCCCAATAGATCAATTGATCGCGGACATCTAACGGCACGACCCTCTGGACACTGGGGGGGAGTGGGCACTGTACGTAACGCGCGCTCGATGTCTGCGTCAACCTCCCACACCACCGGTGCCACCAGACACGAAGCCAGAAGTATGGGAGTGGGCTCCATGGACCTCTCCTCTGTGTCATACAGTCGGGACAGAGTGTTTGCCTTAGCGTTCTGGGAACCTGGTCTGTAAGAAAGGGTGAACACAAAACGGGTGAAAAACATGGCCCACCTTGCCTGGCGAGGGTTCAGTCTCCTCACCGCCCAGATGTACTCCAGATTGTGGTGGTCGTCAAAATGAGGAAAGGGTGTTTAGCCCCCTCAAGCCAATGCCTCCACGCTTTCAGAGCCTTAACCACAGCTAGCAGCTCCCGGTCCCCCACATTATAGTTGCGCTCCGCCGGGCAGAGCTTCTTTGAAAAGAAAGCACAGGGGCGGAGCTTTAGTGGCATACCCGAGCGCTGAGACAGTACAGCTCCTATCCCTGCCTCGGACGCGTCCACCTCTACTGTGAATGCCAAGGAGGGATCCGGATGAGCCAGCACTGGAGCCGAGGTAAACAGGTCCTTCAGGTGACCAAAAGCCCTGTCAACCTCTGCAGTCGCACCGGTCCCCCCTTCAGCAAGGAGGTAATAGGAGCCGCTACCTGACCAAAGCCCCGGATAAACATCCGGTAGTAGTTGGCACACCCTAAGAATCGCTGCACCTCCTTCACCATGGTTGGAGTTTTACGCACGGCCGAAATGCGGTCAATCTCCATCTCCACCCCTGACGTGGACAGATGTTGCCCTAGGAAGGAGACAGACTTTTGAAAGAACAGACATTTCTCCGCCTTGACGTACAGGTCATGTTCCAACAGTCGACCAAGCACCTTGCGCACCAGGGACACATGCTCGGCTCGTGTAGCGGAGTATATGAGAATGTCATCTATATACACCACTACACCCTGTCCGTGCAGGTCCCTGAAAATCTATCAACAAAGGATTGGAAGACTGATGGAGCATTCATCAACCCGTACGGCATGATGAGGTACTCATAGTGCCCAGATGTGGTACTAAATGCCGTCTTCCACTCATCCCCCTCCCGGATATGCACCAGGTTGTACGCGCTCCTGAGATCCAATTGAGTGAAGAAGCGCGCCCTGTGCAATGACTCCATCATACTAGCAATGAGAGGTAGTGGATAACTGTACTTAACAGGGATCTGATTGAGACCACGGTAGTCAATGCACGGGCGTAAACCTCCATCCTTCTTCTTCACAAAAAAGAAACTTGAGGAGACAGATGAAGTGGAAGGCCGAATGTATCCCTGTCCCAGAGATTCGGAGACATATGTTTCCATAGCAGCCGTCTCTTCCTGTGACAGAGGATACACGTGACTCCGGGGATTTATCGCACAATCCCCCTGTCGATGGGGTGGTAATTGAGTCACCTTCTTTTTACAGAAGGCGAGAGCCAAATCGGCATATTCGGGGGGAATGTGCATAGTGGAGACCTGGTTTGGACTTTCCACCGTAGTTGCACCTATGGAAACACCTACACACCTCCCCGGGCACTGACGTGACCATCCCTTGAGAGCCCTCTGTTGCCATGAAATTGTGGGGTCATGAGAGGTTAACCAGGGAAGCCCCAACACCACTGGAAATGCAGGAAAATCAATCAGAAAGAGACTAATTCTCTCCTCATGACCCTCCTGCGTTTTCATCCAGAGTGGAGCTGTGACCTCCCTAATCAGGCCTGACCCTAAAGGGCGACTATCTAAGGCATGTACAGGGAAGGGCACATCAACAGGAACAATAGGAATCCCTAATCTACGGGAAAACCTACGATCAATAAAGTTCCCAGCTGCGCCTGAATCTACGAGCGCCTTATGCTGGGAATGTGGGGAAAACTCTGGAAATTCGATGTCAATACACATGTGCGCAACAGGGAGCTCTGGGTGAGTCGGCTGCCTACTCACCTGGGACGGTCCACCAGTGCTCTGCCTGCTGCCTCGACTCCCTGAGGACCCTTCCCAGCACCGACCAACAGTGTGTCCTCTGCGGCCACAGTTGGTGCAGGAGACGGCCCCCCTTCCGGTCTCCCTGAGAGCAGCACCTCCGAGCTCCATAGGTATAGGGTCGGAGGTGCTGGGGGATGGAATGGACGGATCCTGATCCGGACGTCCGCGGGTCGCCAACAGGTTATCCAGCCTTATCGACATATCTACCAGCTGGTCCAGGTTAAGGGTGGTGTTCCTGCAGGCCAGCTCCCGACGAACGTCCTCCCGTAGGCTGCATCGGTAGTGGTCAATCAGGGCCCTCTCGTTCCATCCCGCGCTGGCAGCCACGGTCCTGAAGTCTAGTGCGAAGTCCTGTGCGCTCCTCTTCCCCTGTCTGAGGTGGAACAGTCGTTCCCCTGCCGCTCTCCCCTCCGGTGGATGATCGAATACCGCCCGGAAGCGGCGGGTGAAATCTTCATAGCGCACCAACGCCGCGTCTATTCCTCCCCACTCGCCGTTGGCCCACTCGAGTGCTCTCTCCGGCAGCTGTACCATCATATGCCCTCAGGAGCGAGAGGGCATATGATGGTGGACAGAGGTGTGGGTTGCTGTGTAATTGGAGGAGGTGTAGGAAAACCCCCTCTCTCCTATCGCTCCATGGTGTTCAACACGCGCTCCATTGCTGTGCCGAGAGTCTGTATCATGGTTGCCTGCTGTTGGACGCGTTCCTCCACTGATCCGGAAGGAATTAATGTGCCTGCTGACTCCACTTGAGGTGCGTGTTTCTGTCAGGCGTCACGGTGTAGCAGTAGGATGGAGTCAGGCGCAGGACACAGAGCTAGTAGACAACGTACTTTACTCGTAAATATCAAATGAACATAAACTCCACGCAGGGAGGACAATCCCGCTCAACAGTCGATAACACCAAACATAGAACAAACACGCACACAACACAGTGGGAGCCAGAGGGTTAAATAGGGAACAAATCATAGACATAATGGGAACCAGGTGTGTACAATGAAGACAAAACAAGTAGAACACAGAAACATATATCGGTAGCAGCTAGTACTCCGATGACGACGAACGCCGAAGCCCGCCCGAGCAAGGAGGAGGAGCAGCCTCGGCTGAATCCATGACACAAGCTGGATGTTGAAGGTAGACTACATTTCCTAATCCATATGCTATTTTAAAAAGACAAACATTACAGTTAATGATTGATTCGCTGTATCGACTACTGCCCATAGCACTATAGTGGAGTGATACAGTATATTTTATTCTTTCAGATGGTGACTTTTGATTCTGATTCACAGATGAGAATCCTGGTCCTTCTCTCCATCATAAGAACTGGAGTTCTCCTCTGCTGTCTGATCATCTTAATCATCATCTACACCACCAGGAAATAGACAAAGTTAAGGCCAGTGTCAATAGACTATAGCTGGGTTTTTGAGTAAAGTAGGAGATCCTGTATCATCGCTATGCATAGCAAATTATGATTTATTGAGATAGCTTATTTGCTCGTATTGCATGAAAAAAATATTAGCCTGCTAATCCAATTGAGCGTCATCATCCTTCCTTATGCTGTATGTGTTAATTGATTGAACTGCTCTCCTGAAATCCCTGTGTACAGAATGTGCCTTCTTTTTGCATGAATAAATATCTTCCTTCTCTTGTTTTCTGTACATACATTATGCCTGAATGAATGTGTGTGCAGAGGGCTTTTACAGAGACAACCTACTGTTACCATGTTAAACCCACCCACGCATCATGCACTCAGTGAACTGTTCACCTGTACCTGAACATTTTGGTCTGCTGTGAGCTCAAGATGAGGCCGTCTCTTTGCTTTGGACAGGCCACTATGTGGTTTTCAGCAGGATGTCTATGTGGTGTCAATGTGTTTTCTCTCATGCTTACCTTGTTGATCACGACCATAACAATGAGAAACACAGTCCACTGACATACTGCATGCAAAATACACTATCAGTCAAAAGTTTGGACACACCTACTCATTCAAGGGTTTTTCTTTATTTCTTAAAAAAAAATTACATTGTAGAATAATAGTGGAGATATCAACACTATGAAATAACACTTATGGAATCATGCAGTAAACCAAAAAGTGTTAAACAAATCTAAATGTATTTTATATTTGAGATTCTTCAAATAGCCACCCTTTGCCTTGATGACAGCTATGCACACTTTTGGCATTCTCTCAACCAGCTTCATGAGGTAGTCACCTGGAATGAATTTCAATTAACAGCTGTGCCTTCTTGGGGCAGCACGCACTTTTGTCCACATCGTTGTTGCGTTCCACCCAGAGAGGAAGTCTGCCTTGTGTAGTGTACATCCACTAGGTGGCTTGGGGAGCCAGAGTAGCTTACCAAGCAAGAGGGTCCGAGGCACATTTTGACTGTAGCTAGCGACGATATTTGAAAAAGGTATCATATAGCTTTTTGTTTACAAATACTAGCTATAGGGAGGAGGTCAGAGATCTGGCCGTGTGGTGCCAGGACAACAACCTCTCCCTCAACGTGACCAAGACAAAGGAGATGATTGTGGACTACAGGAAAAAAAAGAGGACTGAGCACGCCCCCATTCTCATCGACGGGGCTGTAGTGGAACAGGTTGAGAGCTTCAAGTTCCTTGGTGTCCACATCACCAACGAACTATCATGGTCCAAACACACCAAGACAGTCGTGAAGAGGGCACGACAAAGCCTATTCCCCCTCAGGAGACTAAAAAGATTTGGCATGGGTCCTCAGATCCTCAAAAAATTCTACAGCTGCACCATCGAGAGCATCCTGACTGGTTGCATCACCGCCTGGTATGGCAACTGCTTGGCCTCTGACCGCAAGGCACTACAGAGGGTAGTGCGTACGGCCCAGTACATCACTGGGGCAAAGCTCCCTGCCATCCAGGACCTCTATACCAGGCGGTGTCAGAGGAAGGCCCTCAAAATTGTCAAAGACTCCAGCCACCCTAGTCATAGACTGTTCTCTCTGCTACCGCATGGCAAGCGGTACCGGAGTGCCAAGTCTAGGTCCAAAAGACTTCTCAACAGCTTCTACCCCCAAGCCATAAGACTCCTGAACAGCTAATCATGGCTACCCGGACTATTTGCACTGCCCCCCCACCCCATCCTTTTTACGCTGCTGCTACTCTGTTAAGTATTTATGCATAGTCACTTTAACTCTACCCACATGTACATATTACCTCAACTACCTCAACTAGCCGGTGCCCCCGCACATTGACTCTGCAACGGTACCCCCCTGTATATATAGCCTCCCTACTGTCACTTTATTTTACTGTATATATAGCCTCCCTACTGTCACTTTATTTTACTTCTGCTCTTTTTTTCTCAACACTTTTTTTGTTGTTGTTTTATTCTTACTTTTTTTGTTTAAAATAAATGCACTGTTGGTTAAGGGCTGTAAGAAAGCATTTCACTGCAATGTCTGCACCTGTTGTATTCGGCGCATGTGACCAATAACATTTGATTTGATTTGATTTGATTAGGTAGCTACATGTCTGGCTAGTTTGGTGTTCTATGCTTTACGATGCTACTTTTTAGCACCAGAAGCAGACGCAAACATGTGTCTATGATTTGCAATTGCTAGAGGTTGAACAGCAAGAGCTTGAACTGTGATTACTACTCAGGAGGAGAAGAAGAAAAAACGTTTGAGAAAATGGCAAGTTTGTCCACTGAACACTACAAGAAGGGACGATGGAGAACACATCTCTCTTGTCCAACCTATGCAAAGCTTTTCCTCAATGGTCCTGATGGCAGTCTGCGATGCAAAGTACTGCATCCACCATGATCAACGTGGGTGCATATGGTCGGGAGGGAGATGCGGGAATCTTCTCACGAAGCAAGTTCGGCTCCCAAATCATTGCAGGCCAGCTGCCGCTACCAAGGCCAGAGTGCTTGCCGGGGACCCAAACACCAAGCCCATATGACTTAGTGGGAGATGAGGCATTCCCTCTGAGGGTATGCCTCATATCCAGGTAAGATAGGCTAAATACATGTGATTACATATGATGTGAAAATTATACCAATATAGACATTGTAATTATATGCCTCCCAGTAAGAGGAAGGGGGCCTATGTCCAAAGCATAGGCTATAGTTGTTACAGTACGCATTTGATGGCCTTCATGTTCCTGTTCAATACTAATAGACATTTTCTTCAGGTTCTTCTGCCCTTGATAAAGCCAAGAATATCTATAACTACTGCCACTCAAGCCAGAAGAAATTTCAGAGAACTGCTTTGGGATTCTTGCTGCAAGATGGAGGATCCTGGGACGAGCCCTTGAGGTTGCCCCAGAGAAAGCTGAGACCATTGTGAAGACGGTACCGGTGCATCAAGGCTCAGACCAACAGTGTAATAGGTGATTTGAAGGAGTCAGGTGCAGGAGGGTAAATCACAGAATAAAGAGTTTATTCTGTAGTACAAAGTTATGCTGGATAGCGTCAAACAGTCCAGTGCGCAAAACAGGCGCACTGGAACAAAACAGGCACACGGGGAAAATATACCCCTTCAATACAAAATACACGTAGCTCAACCGCGCTACTCCTCCTCACATTAAACAATCACCCACAAGGACAAGGGGGCAGAGGGAACACTAATACAACACTCATCACGTACTAATGAGGGGATATGAACCAGGTGTGTGTAATAGACAAGACAAAACAAATGGAATGATGAGATGAGATGCGGCAGTAGCTAGAAGGCCGGTGACGACGAACGCCAAAGCCTGCCCGAACAAGGAGAGGAGGCAGCCTCGGAGGAAGTTGTGACAAACAGACTCCTAAAAAGCTTCTATTCCCTGGCGATAAGACTGTTAAATGGCAAACAACTACTACTCCCCCTCATACTTACGCTGCTGCTAAAATATATTAATAACACCACTACATTGCTGTTCATTGATTATTTATTGCCATTAACATTTGTATATATTTTATCCTGCTACTGGTCACTATTACTCCTGTTCACATGTATATATTACCACTAGTACAGTATATTACCATAGGTATTTATATATTCCAGTCACTTTTCAGCCCTGTTTACATGTATATCTGCCTGTCACGCCTACACTGACACTCTTGCACACAAAAACACTCACATCACACCCAAACACTTACACTTACCACCACACACACCACCACCTACCACTTATGCTGCTACCATAACGTTTACTATTATTATTATTATTATTATTATTATTATTATTATTTATCCTGCTACCAGTCACTTTCTCCTGATCCCCCACTTACATGTACATACTGTTTCTACCTCAAATTACTCCACTATCCCTGCACATTGTAAATGTGGTATATGCACTGACCCTGTATATAGTTAGTATAGTAGTATAGTACTGTATAGTTTGTTTTATATCCCTCTCTTATTTCTTATTTCTTGTGTTTTCTTCATCATTATATATACTTTTTTATTAGTTGTGTTATTTTGATATTGATTACTGTACTGCCTGCAAGTTAAGCATTTCACTGTACTTGTGCATGTGACAATAAAACTTGAACTTGGCAGGGGTCTGGTGTTCATCATCCAGATGAACAGATGAAGAGAGGTATGAAAAGAGCGTGTGTTGTTTTGATGCACTGAGAAGTGTGGTGAGAGCTGAAGGCCAGTCTTCCTGTAGTGCAGGTTGTTTTTCTTCAGCAGAGAGAGAATGACGCAGATAAGATCCACCACAGTGGAAAGTCACTGTTGGTCAGAGTCTGTCTCACATCCCCTTATTGTCAACCGCCCCTGAAATCACCCACACATTTACACTTACACATGTCAGGTGGTGGAAATCGACCAGGTTTTTTTGGATCTGGGTTGAGCAGGCAGAGTAAAGTAGAGGCAGACAACAGTTTCAACAAACTACATATTCTTAATAGTGAATGGCTTTCTGGTGGTCACATCTCACACATGTTCCGCTCCATAGTTTTGAGCCAATGCAAATAATATAAAAGTTCAAAATCACAAACAAATACCTAAATGAAACAAACCAAACAGAAAGGGGCACAGGAAGTGGTGAAGCCCGAGAGGCAGACGTACATATTCTCTCTTTAGTACCGTTGCTCAAAGACCCATGTATGATCTCACAAAACGCATGCTCTCTCAGCCAACAAAGGGATCCACCATGCCTCTGGACTGAAATCATTTCCCATGGGCGGGTGGACTGGAAATCTGGCAAGACATACTAAGAGAAAGAGAGCGAGAGAGAGAGAAAGAGAGAGAGAGAGAGAGAGAGAGAGAGAGAGAGAGAGAGAGAGAGAGAGAGAAGAGCGAGAGAGAGAGAGAGAGAGAGAAGGAGAGAGAGCGAGATCGAGAGAGAGAGAGAGAGAGAGAGAGAGAGAGAGGCGTAAAGACCATTTCATCTCACAGTGTTAGTCTATTAGAGGCCCAGTGATGTTCACCTCAGCAGGGCAGTGATCAGTGCAAAGCCAATACATTATTATGAGCCGTTCTCCCCTCAGCCGCCTCCTGTGAACCACACCCTGTACCACTGAGCTGTGTGGCCTAACAGAGTGGAAGAGGGCTACAGTGGACCTGAAGTACAACGCACAGAAACTACAGAGATATTTACTGATTTACATGTTAACACATTTGATTTAACTACACATACAATATAGAAGGATTTCAACTTGTATTCAAATATATGGCAAACCACTTTACCTCCTCTCCATCCTCCTCCACTTTGTCATCTTGTAGCAGCATACACTACATGGGGGTCCAGCTCCTCTCTTCTTCTCTCCCTCTTCATTTTCTTGGAGGTGAAATTCAGGGCGGCATAATTCAGTGCATCAGGATCTTGGTTCTGTAGATTTGGAAACACCATGAAATACAATTATAATTTACTCTGTTTCTGAATTGCTTATATTTTCAAAATAATGTCACTGAATAAAAAGCATTTTATCACACCGTGTTTACATTTTCTGTTTCTCTTTGAGAAAGTTTACTGTATCATCAGTCCTGCTTTGAACAGTGAACTGTGGAGTTATATGAATAATCCCTATAGGTGAATAACATTGTAGTCGCGTGGGACGGTGCGACTATAGTAGGGATTGATTGAAGATCAATGTTAAATTCAAATCTCCCTACCATCATATCTACGCCAATATGACACCAATGTCGATGAAGCTTTGCAAATCAACTTGATTGGAGGTACACAACACACTCCCTGCCTCTCGTCATGAGTCGTCCGGCTGTTACCGAGAACCACATATCAGATTTTTACCAGGGTCGTTAGCATTAAGAAAAAAAGACAATTCCTTTCCCAGACCTAGCTCAATATCTAGGCGTTGGATAAGAAAGAGACTACAGCGTCCATAAACTGCCCATTAGACTTGCCACCTTTCAGACTGAATACGTTTGTAGGGGCAACAGTTTTGATAACATTTATAATTTATCACTCTCACATGCTCATTTCTGTCCATTAAGAACCAACAATGTGCTACCTTTTTGTAGCATTTCTGACAATGCTAACATCTTCTCTCTTTTTTGCTCGGCAACAACACCGCTGCTTGCACCATGCTGCCAGTCATAAGAAGTGTATGTGAACAAACCTAGGCTACCTAGCTAGCTATATGGTGGTATTTAAGCTGAGGTTAATCAATAATTGCAAACATATGTTTTGATTAGCTAGGTAGCTAGCTAATGTTAGCTAACGTTAGGTCGCTTGTCCAATGTCCAGAAGCTAGCCTCTGTAACTAGCTAACACCAGTCCGCTGGAAGCTAGCTAACTAATAAACAGGCAAAGGTAGCTAGCCAATGAATGTGGCTTTTTGTTATTAGCTAGGTAGTAAGATTGTTCATATAAGGCTGAAGTAATAATGTGTAAACTGCTGACCTAGACACTTGTGTGTAATCAGAGCACAAACAAATACACACCAATAAGCTAGCAAATGTCCATGAGTGCTATGATAGCCAGTTAACGTTAGCTAGGTAACATTAGCCAACGTAAGACTGTAATGTTAGCTAACGTGTATGACCAGTTCATGCACCACAATATATCATACTTTCTTACACAAAACACAGGTAGCTAACAATTGATAGATTTTCTTATATGAACTGTAACTCAGTAATATCAATGAAATTGTTGCATGTTGCGTTTATATTTTTGTTCAGTATATATATGAATAAACCATCTATTCAACTTAAATGAAATAGAATAGTAATAATTACTGTACCTTTTTTTGTACCTTGACTCAAATGTGGGAAAAATGTCCTTTATAGCTGTCAGCTATGCCTCTTTCATGCAATTTGTTCTTTATGGTCTAACTGATATTAGAAAGGTGACAAGTGCATCAACCACAGTGTGATGAGGGGACAGGAACAACAAGGCTGGAGTCAGAGATAACCTGATATTATTGGTTAGTAGCTCTGATACCCAGACAGAGGTGCAGGCTTTGATCATGAGCAAAAAGGCCTGTCTCTGAAAAGGCCTGTCTAACTCTGTAGCTGTAGTTACGGCCAGGCTAGGGTTAGCTTTAGGGTTAGGACTAGGCCTAGGGCTAGGGTTAGGGCTAGGGTTAGGGAGAATATTTGATTGGGGTCTGAGGTAGAGGAGGGGCCAGTGAGGAACAGATCACTTTCTGTGTTGTGAGTGACAGGAAAGAGCAGGTCAGTGTAGAGTGAGACCTGCTGAGGTGAACATCACTGGAACTCTCATAGACTAAGACTGGGGGATGAAATGGTTATTCTCTCACTCTCTCTCTCTCTCTCTCTCTCTCTCTCTCCGTATGTTTCGCTAGATTTCCAGTCCACTTGCCAACACAACAGTGTGGTGAAGCATTTAATCGCTTAATCTTTTTTCTTATGGGCAAAATATTAAATTGAGTGTAAATGCGTAGGTGATTTGAGGACGGTTGGTGATAAGGGGATGTGAGTCAGAGACACTGACCAACAGAAATGTTCCACTGTGGTAGGCCTAACATGCGTAATTCTCTCTCTGCTGAATACGAGTAACCTGCACTACTGAAAAGACTGGACTTGAGCTCTCACCACCACAACCCTCAGTGCATCAAAACCACACACTCTCTTTTCACACCTCTCTTCATCTGGACTTAAAACACCAGACACCTGCTACTCAACAATATGTTAAAAGTCTGTAAAGAATACAAAAAAACAAGCTAAAAACATTTTCAATACCCTAAAGCATTCAACAAGCGTACAAAGTGCAGATACTTTGTAACTTCACAAAAACGTATAATTTATAAATACATTTGTCAACTCTTTTCCTTCATGAAAACCTCTATCACCTCTGACCCATGCACTCAAGACATAACAACTTATTAATGTGTAATGGAGTTAAGAACATGCCGTTAGATCACTCCACCACTAGCTTGAAATGTCACAAATGGAACCATCCAAGCGGATGGCTCGAACTGTTGGTATGTTTTGAAGGAAAGACAGTGTGTTTGCGATCAGAGGATCGCTGGTTCAAGCCCAGTATGGGGCATTCGGACAGTGGAGGAAGCTAAACTGTTGGCAACATTTTGACGTCGGTTTCGAATGCTTATATACAATAGGTGCATACACAGAGATTTGGCAAAAGCAAGTAACATGCACCATATATACTCATTTTGACATTGGCCCTAGCTTTATCTATTTCCTGGTGAGGTAGACGATGATTAAGATGGTCAGGCAGCAGAGGAGAACTCCAGTTCTTATGATGGAGAGAAGGACCAGGATTCTCATCTGTGGATCAACAACTGAAATAATACGAATTCTCAGGCTAGGTTGGTATAAGATGCTGTTGTACTTTATTTCTATTCTGTGGTACTTTAATGTTATCATATGAATTAATTCTGAAAGATTCTCACTTAAGATATAAACATACCTTCTTCACAGTGCTCTGTAGGGTCCTTGTCAGAATCTTTGTGACCTTTCGGACGATTAGGAGAGTTAAATATTCCACTGTTATTCAAACTGTAGTCCGATAATATCTCCAACATTTTCTCAATAATATTTCTGATTCCACGGATACATGTTAGTGCATTTGGTGTCATAGCAGACAATTTATAGAAAATATTACCTTGGACCTTCAGGACAGTCGCGTTGGTGAAGATGAAATAGTTATCCAACATTCCACAGAAGTACAGACCAGAATCAGCTACATCCACCTCTGTGATTTTGAGAACGATAGTTCCATTGGTCATTAACATTTTCATGCGCTTGCCCTGAAATCCATTTTGATGATGAACAGTTGGCAGAGAGCTACACATAGACATGATGCACAGGGGCTCTGAGCCGTTGACTTGCTTGAATCAGCCAACGTATCCCATTTAAAAAAAAATGTTTTTTAAGGACATTGATGCACTGCAGGGTGACATTATCCCCTGGATGGACCACCACTGAGGGTGACATTATCCCCTGGATGGACCACCACTGAGGGTGACATTATCCCCTGAATGGACCACCACTGAGGGTGACATTATCCCCTGGATGGACCACCACTAAGGGTAGCGGAGAGATAGACACAACATGGGTCAGATCTGAAAGGGAGAAAACAAAGGTTTAGGAACAGTTGTGAAAAAAATGTATTCTTCATGCACATGATATACACACACCTAAACACAGTCACAAGTATGTGAGTGGCCAAATATATTGATGAATCAAAAAATCTGAACTGAAGATATAGTAATTTACAGAAGCCACAGAGGACGAGAGCTGGTACATACAGTACCAGTCAAAAGTTTGGACACACCTACTAATTGAAGGGTTCTTCTTTATTTTGTACTATTTCTACATTGTAGAATAATAGTGAAGACATCAAAACTATGAAATAACACATATGGAATCATGTAGTAACCAAAAAAGTGTTAAACCAAGAAGGAGAGTGATGGAGTGCTGCACAGATGACTTGGCCTCCACAATCCCCCGACCTCAACCCAATTGAGATGGTTTGGGATGAGTCGGACTGCAGAGTGAAGGAAAAGCAGCCAACAAGTTCTCAGCATATGTGGGAACTCCTTCAGGACTGTTGGAAAAGCATTCCAGCCACCTAGTGGATATACACTACACAAGGCAGACTTCCTCTCTGGGTGGAATGCAACAACGATGTGGACAAAAGTGCGTCCTGCCCCAAGAAGGCACACCTATTCATTGAAATGTATTCCAGGTGACTACCTCATGAAGCTGGTTGAGAGAATGCCAAGAGTGTGCAAAGCTGTCATCAAGGCAAAGGGTGGCTACTTTGAAGAATCTCAAATCTCAAATATATTTTGATTTGTTTAACACTTTTTTGGTTACTACATGATTCCATATGTGTTATTTCATAGTTTTGATGTCTTCACTATTATTCTACAATGTAGAAAATAGTAAAAATAAAGAAAAACCCTTCAATTAGTTGGTGTGTCCAAACTTTTGACTGGTACTGTATATGCGTTCCATTCTGTGTTTAGATCTACACTGCCAGAACATAAAGTAAGGACTGAATCTTCAAATAAGATAGATTAAGTAATTTGTGATAATGGGCGGGACATAGTGTGACAACCATAGCTGCATACAATGACCACAGATTTTTTTTTTTATGTTATCACCAACCACTGATTTTCCAATCTTCCATTTGGTTTGATAGAGAAAATGATAAGATATGTGAGTTGTAGACTGTAGTTTATCATCAATTGTTTGCTTTATTGTAATATACTGCGATTGGCAGGAGCAGTGGCTTGTAGTTCACCCATAGTAAACCATACTAAAGGCAATGGCGAACCATGGCTCCTGGACCTAGGCCTTCAGAGGGGGAAAAATCTTCCAAAAAGTTGTACTAAACTCAAAAATCAAGAAAAATTTTGACAGAACCCGCACTAACGTTAACAACAACAACCACATTGCTTACACAACCTATGGTAGCCTAACACCATCACTATCACACTATCACCAAAAGCGACAACAGTGTCACATCAAAGGATGTGAGTTTTACAGGCTTGTGATGCTGAAAGGACAGCGAC
This sequence comes from Coregonus lavaretus, assembly GCF_964263955.1. NCBI lineage: Eukaryota > Metazoa > Chordata > Actinopteri > Salmoniformes > Salmonidae > Coregonus > Coregonus lavaretus. The sequence continues at coordinate 14,931,094 of NC_140026.1, read as the reverse complement.
TGTAATACCTACCATCTCACTCCATGTAGGAGAGGACACTTTTTGTAAAACACATAGGCTCATAGAAAGACAGCTGTCACACACAGCATGATGTTAAAGAATAAGCAGCCCATTCACTAGGACATAATAAGCCAGAAGGTTCCAATCATAAGAACACAAAAACACAACCATTAGTCTAAGCATTTCCCAATCGAAATGTATAACTATTACTTCCCATTGCAAACATCATTATCACATTAAGCATATACACTAACCAGTGATCTATAGTTTAAATGCAACAATGTTTCACATGCATAACACATTAGTTTCAAAGAGATAGCTAACAACAGCAAGCAAGCTGCAATAGAAAAAAACAGTTCCACTCACCAGATGATGATAATTTGAAACAACTTCTTGCTGAAAGTTAATCTTGAAAAGGATGAAGCTAACAATTTAGCATGAACATCATCATCAATAACACATTCTACAGCAGCAGCCGCACACTAGCCTACATCAAAAACTAGCTAGCTTAGACTGTGGGAAAACTACTGCTCGCTATTGCGTGGTGAACTGTCAGCCTTTGAGAATGGCGGGAGTTTCCATAAGTTTTTGTCAAAATGGTCGCACCCATACAAATCAAAATGTGATTGGTTGATTCTATTGTCCCTCCAAAATTCGGCTCTAATACAGTTGAATGGCAGATGCCTTCTATCGAGCTTCTGAGGGTTTAGCCAATGGTGAGCTATCTAGCTACATTTCTCCCCAGAGACCACCAAAGAAAAATCCTGATTGTATATTTTTTCTCCTCAGTTTAACCCTTTCCTTGAAAACGCAAACGGAAGAGATTAAATCAGAATGTAATTGAAAAGAAGAATATAATCCGAATATTTTTGAATTATTATTGAAAAGATAAAATAGAAATTAAAACAAATTTGATATTTAAAATATACTACAATTACTTTATAAATCCTTGGGCCTTCTCTGAAGGCGTAGAAGGCCTTAACCGTTCCCCACTCCTTAAAGGGGAGTGGGTTGTTAACAATATCTGTCCTTTGATAATGAAGGCCAGGCTTTTGCTAAACTTAATTCTTCATCGAATAAGTGAAATTCTGACCTTTGCTGCATTACATTTGAAAACATAGATCATAGAAGATAAACACAATAGAGTCAGCCCAACAGGACGCTCAGCTATGTCCATCCGGTCTCTTGTAATCTGGGTTAGGTCAAGTCACCACAGGGGCACTTAGCCTACCTTCAGCACATCCTCGCAGCTCACTGTGGAAACCCTGAAATCTGCTGAAATGCTAAATGAGATACCGCAGAATGCATATCAGAAACTAAATAACCTCATTTGAGAAGTGTTGTTCTACAGAGGTAGACTTTTCCACTCAAGACACAGGTTTTGAAGAAGATGACAGCTATTTGGATGTTCGCACAACTGTACGCATTTTTTTTTCTTGGAGAGATGGGTATGTTTAATTTACTTTTATTATGATGGCATGTTCAATAGAACCTTTTTTTTTTTCTCAGCCACATTTCGCCATAGCTTTCATCAGGGAGTACAATGATACAATTTATTTTGATTGAAACTCACAGACACTTTGAGGCATTCCCGTCTTGTATTTTAATTTATATATATATATAACAGTTAATATATTTGTGTAAGATATTGTATTTTCTTTAGTTGTAGTTCATGTACGAGCTGGGACTGAGCCCTCAGCCATACAACAGGAGAGTGGTCTCATGTCAGCCAACGTTGGGGACACAGTGACTTTGCAGTGCTTCTATGAAGGCGACATGGCCATGCATTTCTCCTGGTACAAGCAACTCTTGGGAGAAAAACCTCAGGTCATCTCAACAGTCTATAAGTATGACAAGGCTCCTACATATTACCATGAGTTCAAGGGTAACCCTCGATTTTCAGTGCAAAGCAGCCAAGGAATAAATCACCTCAGTATCTCAGACATGAAAAGCTCGGATTCAGCCACGTACTACTGTGGGAGCGCACACTCAAATGTGATAGAATTTGGAAAAGGAACCATCCTCAATATAAAAGGTACAGTGCTGAGGAAATTATTTCAATATTCCTTAAATATTTTCAGGACAAATCTGAATTTGTAGATAAAGAGTAGTGATGAGTTAGCCTAAGATTTTTTTTTTTACCTTTTGGAAAAGCGTCTTACAGTAAATATCGGGTGTTCTCACATTTAGATGATTCTCTAAACGAGTAATACTTGCTACGGGGAAGTTGTAGATAGTTAGCACAGATTTGCTGACATATTTAAACCCTCTTTTCAGATTCAGGCTGCAACAGCAAGACAGTTGTAGAGCAGTCTGTGTCTGATTCAGTCCAGCCAGGAGACTCTGTGACTCTGAACTGTACAATACACACTGAGACCTGTGCAGGAGAACACAGTGTCTATTGGTTCAGACATGGCTCAGGAGAATCCCATCCAGGACTCATTTACTCCCATGGAGACAGGAGTGATCAGCATGAGAAGAGCCCTGAGGCTGGGTCTCCTACACAGAGCTGTGTCTACAACCTCCCCAAGGGGAACCTCAGCCTCTCTGATGCTGGGACTTACTACTGTGCTGTGGCCTCTTGTGGGGAGATACTATTTGGGAAAGGGACCAAGCTGGACATTCAAGGTAAACCTCTTATGCTCCTTTGTTAAAATTACATATACATTACATTTACAATAGTCACACAGATAGTTATTGTAAAAGACAATGTGCTCTCAATGACTTACCTGATCAAATAAAGGCAAAATAAAATACATTTTATTACACTGTAATAACTCCTGCTGTATAATTGAAAACATGACATTCTTTCAGGTGGTGATGTTCAAGTGGTGACTGAAGTGGATATGAGGATCCTTGTCCTCTTCTCCATCATAAGAACTGGATTTCTCCTCTGCTGTCTGATCATCTTCTTCATCATCAACCTCATCAGGAAATAGATTAATTCAATGATTCAGTTTCTCAATCCTTCAGCAGTTACAAATACAGATGTGGTTTACTGTCTTTTCAAATACTGTATTCAATACTGACACAATTACACAGTAGATACCGTATTATATGTTAATATAGTCAAACAAGACTATTTCACAGCATACACACTGTGTGTCTCAGAAACGTCTCCATACTGCCCTCTTCCCCTTCCACGCTCAGGTATGTTATTGAGAAGCTCAGTGCAGCGTAATTTTCTGTGTCCATGTTCAGATTCTAAAATAAAGACAGCGATGCATACTTCATCCACAATTACTAAGTTACCCCAGCTATAATGTGAAGCAGTTTAAAGTCAGGAAAAAAATATAATGCAAAATGACTCACTTGATATAATAGTCATTTATGCCATTCATATTTGGCATTCATATATCATATATTATGAATATGGTATGACAAAGATTAACTTACTACATATGTTTTTTCAGAGCTCTCCACAAGATTGTCAGGAGAATGTTCGTTACTATCAGGATAATAATGATAATAACCAGAACAAATGTTATGTAGTTCAGCAATCCAGTTTGATTCTCTTGAGAAGGAGAAAAATACATACTTATAACGAGGGAATTCTTAAGGTTGCTGACCAGAAAAAAAAGAACACATCATTTATAATACTGTATCAACATTTGGTTGAAGATAAAATGTTTAGAACATTTTTTACATTTCATGTAAACTTTTTTAGAGATCAGCTCTTTAAATGTCTTACCTTCAATGTCAGACTTGGTTCCTGGCAAAAGAAAACCACACAACATTTAGACATTCTGAGTGGGAAAATACATCTGAAATTGAAATTGTAAACATATTTTTCTACTCAATGATTTTTCTGTCTTCCAATCTCTTCCCATTTCTACACTGACCTTGAATCATGAGATTCACTATTTCCAAAATAGCATTCATTATACCAGAATATTCCACAATGATATGATCCAACATCAGCGAGGGCAACTTTCCAAAGAGTCAGATTAACATTTATTTAATATTTTTGCAACGTGAAATTGCACTTTTTCATAATAGGTTGTTACAATGGATATACGTCCATGTCCTGGAGTGTGTTTCAGCCATATCTGTAAGAATGACGCTGGGAGTCAGGAAGCAGGTGCAGTTGGTGAGTTTAATGATAAAGAACATAGAGTGATACAAAACAAGAGAAGCGTCTGGACATGAACATAGAACCAATACTGCCTGAAGTGTAATGCTAGGGAGTGCTAGATAAAGGGGGTGTCACGCCCTGACCTTTAAATGCCTGTTGTTTCTCGTTGGTTTGGTCAGGGTGTGAATTTCTATGTGTACATTCTATGTTATTGTAGTTCTATGTTGGCCGGGTGTGGTTCCCAATCAGAGGCAGCTGTCGATCATTGTCTCTTATTGGGGATCATACTTAGGTAGCCATTTTGCCTACCTATGTTGTGGGATCTTGACTCTTGTTTGGCTTGTGTGTGTGTAGCCATTGTGAGCTTCACGTTTCGTTGCTTATGTTGTTTTGTCGTGTGTTAACTTTGTGAACAAACATGTATGCATTCCACGCTGCACCTTGGTCCAATCCTGTACTCTACGAACGTGACAGAAGATCCCACCACCAACGGACCAAGCAGCGTGCCCAGGAGGAACAAACACCCTGGACACAGCGGGAAGCAACATTGGTAGATGTCCTCCTCGGTTGGGGGAAAATTACCGAGGAGGAAGCCATCCGTTACGGTGAGGTAATGGAGGAGGGTTGGAGTCCGGATCAACGGCGACGCCGACGACGAATGAAGCCCGAGAGACAGCCCCAAGAAAATGTTTGGGGGGGGGCACACGGGGTGGTCGACGAAGCAGCAGGAGGCCGTGAAAGGGCTGACTGTGGAGGAGGAGGCCGCTATTGTAGAGGTCCTCCAAGACCTGCGGATCAGCAGTATGAGAGAGGAGGCCAACATATTACGGGGGCTGTAAGAGAAGAGGGAGCAGGAGCTCTCACTTCAGAAGGAGGCGCTGCAGGAGGCCCAAAGGGAGAAGGAATTAGTGGATGCACGGAGAGAGGAGCTGGCAAGGCTACAGAAGGAGCGTGTGTTCATTGAGGAACCAAGTTATGCGGAGATACACACTGTGTCGCCAGTGCGCCTCCACGGTCCAGTATATCCTGCTCCGGTTATGCGCACAGTCCGCTCCACCGGGGTACAGTTCAGCTCCGGTCAACGGCTCCACTCCAGTGCCAGAGCAGTCCGCTCTACCGGTGCCTGGTCCAGCCCCGGTCAGCTGCTCCAGTCCAGAGCCAGAGCAGTCCGCTCCACCGGGGTCCAGTTCAGCTCCGGTCAGCGGCTCCACTCCAGAACCAGACGTCAACCCCTCTCCAGGGTCGGGGCCTCCCACACCAGGGTCCAGACAGGGCTTGGTGCATCGCGGGTGGATTGCCGGTCCAGGTCCAGACGTCAGCCCCTCTCCAGGGTCGGGGCCTCCCACACCAGGGTCCAGACAGGGCTTGGTGCATCGTGGGAGGACTGAGAGGGGAAGCATCGCGCCGAGGTCCAGACCGGACCAGGGGTGCAATGGGGAGGCAGAAAGGGAGAGGACGTCATGCCCGGAGCCGGAGCCGCCACCGAGGCTGAATGCCCACCGGGACCCTCCCCTAATGAGTCAGGTTGGTGCGGCCGGAGTACACACCTTTGGGGGGGGGGGGGGGTACTGTCACGCCCTGGCCTTGAGAGCCCGGTTGTCTTTGGTTGGTTTGGTCAGGGTGTGAATTTCTATGTGTACATTCTAGGTGATTGTAGATCTATGTTGGCCGGGTGTGGTTCCCAATCAGAGGCAGCTGTCGATTGTTGTCTCTGATTTGGGATCATACGTAGGTAGCCATTTTTGCTTACCTTAGTTGTGGGATCTTGACTCTGGTTTGGCTTGTGTGTGTGTAGCCATTGTGAGCTTCACGTTACGTTGCTTTTGTTGTTTTGTTGTGTGTTAACTTCGTTAATAAACATGTATGCATTCCACGCTGCACCTTGGTCCAATCCTGTACTCAACGAGCGTGACGGGGGAGTAATCAGGGTAGTGATGAAGTCCAGGTGTGCCTAATGATGGGGTGCAGGTGTGCATAATGAGGGTTGCCAGGTGTGTGAAATGATGGGTTGCCAGGACCGGTGGTTAGTAAACCGGCGACGTTGAGCGCTGGAGGGGGGGAGCAGGAGTAGACGTGACAATATCCAGAATACTGTGGAGAAGCATTCAAGGGTCACAGAACCTCATAGGGACACCAATTCTTTATTTTTACTATTTTCTACATTTTAGAATAATAGTGAAGACATCAAAGCTATGAAATAACACATATGGAATCATTTAGTAACCAAAATTGTTAAACAAATCAAAATATATTTTATATTTCAACTCTGTGAAGCATTTATTTGGGCTGCAATTTCTGAGGCTGGTAACTCTAATGAACCTATCCTCTGCAGCAGAGGTAAATCTGGGTCTTCCATTCCTGTGGCGGTCCTCATGAGAGCCCGTTTCATCATAGCGCTTCATGGTTTTTGCAACTGCACTTGAAGAAACGTTCAAAGTTCTTGAAATGTTCCGTATTGACTGACCTTCATGTCTTAAAGTAATGATGGACTGTCGTTTCTCTTTGCTTATTTGAGCTGTTCTTGCCATAATATGGACTTGGTCTTTTAACAAATAGGGCCATCTTCTGTATACCCCCCTACCTTGTCACAACACAACTGATTGGCTCAAACACATTAAGAAGGAAATAAATTCCTCAAATTAACTTTTAAGAAGGCACACCTGTTAATTTAAATGCATTCCAGGTGACTACCCCATGAAGCTGCTTGAGAGAATGCCAAGAGTGTGCAAAGCTGTCATCAAGGCAAAGGGTGGCTATTTGAAGAATCCCAAATATAAAATATATTTTGATTTGTTTAACACTTTTTTTGGTTACTACATGATTCCATATGTGTTATTTCATAGTTTTGATGTCTTCACTGTTATTCTACAATGTAAAAAATAGTAAAAATATAGAAAAACCATTGAATGAGCAGGTGTGTCCAAGCTTTGACTGGTACTGTATGTGTGTGTCATGTCAGAGGCATGAAAAATCATCAAATGGACTTGAAAACGGGTTGTATAGCCTGCGTTCCAAAATGCGATGTGGTTCAACGAGAACACTGAGACACGCGCGGACTGCAGTGGACTCATATATTCTGCCCTAATGACAATCGCCAAATGTCATGACACTTTTTGGTGTATTTTGTAACAGATTTCGCTTTCCATTCACCAATGTTTGGAGGCTGGAAATACTGGATGTTGCGAGCGGATGAATGTGCACAGGTAGCCTAATAAAGAAGCCCTTTGAAGTGATTTCTTGACAATCAGATTAAAACATAGTTACTGGTTGTGTTTTTGCCACAATAAAAGGTAATACATTTTAAAAGTTAAATGACAAACCTTTAGGACTAGGCCCACAGAGATCCTATTGAATTAATAGGGATTCTATACGTAATTCTATGATTAGGCCCATAAAAAATGTTGGGAAGAAATGAATTCTACTTTCACCCCTGGTTCCATGTAGAACCATCTGTGGAAAGAGTCCTACATGGAACCCAAAAGAGTTCTACCTGGAACCAAATAGGTTCTACCTGGAACTAAAAATGGTTATTCAATGGGTTCTCCTATGGGGACAGCTTTAGATTCTAGATAGCACCTCTTTTTCCAAATGAGTGTAAAGTGCACTACTTTTGACCAGAGCCCATAGGGCTTTGGTCAACATGGGCCCTGTTCAAAAGTAGTGCACTATATAAAAAATAGGGTGCCATTTTGGAAGCACACTTGTCATTTGGTTGATGCTGTAGGTAGATAACGGTTTTGTTAAAAGTAAACTAAGCCTTGATAAGTGCATGGCCTTAGTGTACCCTCCTATTCTACTAAACAATGAGGACATGAAAACCATGGGCTATAAGTGTAACAGGTCAAATTACATATGTGACATTTGGTTATCAACTTCTTCCAAATCCCTCTGTTCAGAACAAATACAGAAATAAAACAAGTGTATGATGACCAAAGACACCACAAGGGTTATCAATGAGACAAACTATCTGCATGCAAATCAAACTGCATTGGTAGCAAACCATAACAAACCCTTAATGTCACACTAATAGATGAGGTGTGAATAGGGCTGTGGTGGTCACAAAATTTCATCAGCCGGTGATTGTCAAGCAAATAACTGTCGGTCTCACAGTAATTGACCGTTAATTAACATAAACACATTTAGCATCTCCTGGCTTCCACACATAGCCTACAAGCCATTTAAAAAGTCTAATAAATCCATGTAATATAGCCTACACCTTCAAAATAAATCCATTATTTATTTTAGACAGGTCTAAAGAAGCATGATATGAAGAAAATGTAGTCTATTTCAGAAGAAAATAATAGCATACTCTGAGTTGTCCTTATGTTAGGTCCTGATCTGGCTATGCCAAATGGCTGTGGGCTACACTAGTTCATTTAGCAGACAAGATTTGCTTATTAATCCATGGCATTATTTTATAGTATGATGAATACAATTGAACAAAGCTGAATAAAATATAAATATTTTCTCCAAACTATTTGAGGGATTGCGCACATGCGGCTATTCTGTGTTGAGCGGTTTAAATTAATACAACCACTAGCATCAAAAAACCTTTTTTATGCAATGTGGCTGACGCAACTGATCAGAACGTTTAGCTTAAAATGTTGATAAATTATTAGGCCATTTCTTCACATTATAAGTGCAGCAATGGTAGTAGGCTATAAGCGTGAATGTTACATTAGCGGAAAAGACCATTAACAAAAGTGACCGCAAATGCAATTATGCATGTGATGCTTTTATTATAAAGGTGCATTTTTATGGTGAAAATTATCTTCCCCAAACTTGAAACTCATGCGCTGCTTATATATGCCAGTTAGGCTCTACACCCCTTGTAAAGCGGATTAATGTATTTACTTTTAAGATGTTTTTTGGCCAAACCTTATTAAAACATATAGGCCTATGGGCTAGGCTACATGAGGTGTGCGACTATGAATCGAAAAAGTCGCAAAAAGGCATTGTTTATTATGCTGGGCATCATTCAGAAGTGATAATATAAAATTCAGAAGTCATAGGCTAATTTTGTCACCCATCAGACTATTCTTGATTTAATCTTGTCTTTACATATACTAAATAATATATGTGTGACATTTGTTTTGATTTAGAATGGACCATTATCATGCACCTGTCTCGAAACAGGGGCAGCGGGAAAAAATACATGTTGTATATGCGCTTAAATAGCGAATGGAGGACGCTTTTCCCCGTGGTTTATTTTCATGCCAGCCAGGTAGGCTATACTCCTGTTGTAAATATAAGCAATGTGCTTAATATGATGAAAGTTGAGAAATAAATATAGTAGGGCTAGCCTATAGAAAGCTGATGGGATCCTCCTCTTTTTATTAGCGCCCATCACTCTGTTTTCTCCAGCAATAAAATAGCCTATAGAAATGTTGCGCAACATGAGCTCATGGACTTTCATGAAGTGTTTGATTAGATTTTCGAATACATTTGCATTGATGTCAGAGAGATTAGAGGGACAATACAGTGCATAGTACCAGGCAGTTATCAAGTTTGGTAGGCTGCTAATGACCAGCAGCAGCATCAGAGCTTGGAGAAGCCTAATTACCATGACTAAACGGAAACGTGGAATTTGACTACCTTCATGACTCGTGCCCGCCGGTGTGGCAGTAATATGGTCACTGCAACAGTCCTAGGTGTGAACTCAAAAGTACCTAAGAAAGAAAAGTTTATACCAAATGTGTGAAGGCATAATGTCTGTTTGTTTAGTTGTTGAGTGGAAACTTCGGACCACAGAGATCTTTGTATGAGATATGGGTTGTTTTCCATCCCTGTTCACACCAGCGAGGTGACACTGACCACAGGCCGAGTATGTAACGTCTGCAGCGAATGCATCAGATGAGAGTCTGCAGAGAGCATTGACACCTGCCTCTGTACACTCAACATTAGAGCAGTAGGTCTATTGTTTATGGATGCATTCATTGTGCATGTAAATACACCATGGATGAACTGTGATTGAAGTAGGCCTACAAGTGTTCCAAAGTGTTGAAGATGTTGAATAGAACATATTTTATGGTCATTTTGAACATAGCCCACTAAAGTATAGTTATTGTACTAAACAGCAGATGGCGGTGTGTAGGTGTCCCAAACCCCAGGTGTCCAACACACAGTACCATTGTACATCATGCATTCAATTAAATTCAACTGTATTATGATTTAGATGTGGCAGAGAGAGAGACAGAGAGAGTGGTGTGAAGAGGAGAGAGAGAGAGAGAGAGAGAGAGAGAGAGAGAGAGAGAGAGAGAGAGAGAGAGAGAGAGAGAGAGAGAGAGAGAGAGAGAGAGAGAGAGAGAGAGAGAGAGAGAGAGAGAGAGAGAGAGAGAGAGAGAGAGAGAGAGAGAGAGAGAGAGAGAGAGAGAGAGAGAGAGAGAGAGAGAGAGAGAGAGAGAGAGAGAGAGAGAGAGAGAGAGAGAGAGAGAGAGAGAGAGAGAGAGAGAGAGAGAGAGAGAGAGAGAGAGAGAGAGAGAGAGAGAGAGAGAGAGAGAGATTATACACACAAACTACAATAACAAAAAATAACAAAATATGATTTTTTTATTGGTTATTTCCCCTTACAGTACAGTCCATTACCACAAGTATTATGAGTTTTGTTAAAAGGGCCCCAGTTTGTGTTCTAAATCTTATTTTAATCTTATTTACATATAATTAGATATATTACCCCAGGGCTATGTCATCTTTAGTTTTAAAAGATTGTAAAATACTGGGAATCTATTCTATAGTTGTTCTTTAAAAAAACATTTATTCCACTATATCTCAGGCAAATGTCATGAGAGACCCAGTGATGTTCACCTCAGCAGGTCTCATTCAACACTGAGCTGCTCCTTCCTGTCACTCACACTTCAGGAAGTGATGCGTTGCTCAGAAGTGATGCGTTGCTCACTGGCCAATCCTACTCTACCTCAGACTCTAACCATGATGGTATTTTTGTCTACTTGAAATAGGGGGTTTAACAATCCTTCTTTGACCTGTCTCCTTACCTTCATCTACACTGATTGAAGTGGATTTAACAAGTGACGGATCATAGCTTTCACCTGGATTCACCTGGTCAGTCTATGTCATGGAAAGAGCAGGTATTCTTAATGTTTTGTACACTCAGTTTATAGTCTTATAATCTGAGATATACACCTTGTAGAAAACGCTCATGGTCTTCCATTGTGCCTTTATTGTGTGTGTTTGCGTCTTGTCTAATCTTGAGGACCAGGATGAGGATGACTATCAGGAGGACAGTAGTCACAACACCAAGGATCATGGTGGTTTCTTCTTTCTCTCCTACAGGACCGATAGTTCCATTAAAATGTCCTATTAGATTAAATGTAGTTAAATCAGTTTGTGGTCCTTTAATGACAGATCTAAATGGTTTTTAATCTACATGGAAAGAAAGAGAAACTGTCTTTAGATGACTCTAGTTTTTCCTTACGTCCATTGTGGCCTAAACATCAGGATTAGTAGAATAAATAAGTATTTTTCTCAAAATTATAATGATAAAAAATATGTCCAGCAATGGTTTGCCTTAATAACCAAAATTGCTTAAATAAGAAAATAAAATTAATGATGAGAGAATAGTCAGATTAACTGATAATTGGCAAAGACATGGTGGCATAGCTGGAAGATCGGTGTAGCCATGATCCAAGAGGTTGTGAGTTCAAATCCCAGGTAAGGACATGTTGAATATTAAGTACTGTAAAAATAAATGCACAATGTGTGTCAAATATGTAAGTTGAAATTGCATGTTAAAAGCACTGTGTGTGTGTCACACCCTGGCTCTGGGACTCATTGTGTTGAGCCGGGGTGTGTTCATTCTATGTGTGTATTTCTATGTTGGTAATTCTGTTGTGTTGATTTCTATGTTTTGCCTGAGTGACTCCCAATCAGAGGCAACGAGTGTCAGCTGTTGGCTGGTTGTCTCTGATTGGGAGCCATATTTAAACTGTATGTTTTCCCTTTGTGTTTGTGGGTTTTTGTTCCGTGTTCGGTCATTGATACCGTGGACGTCACGAGTCGTTTCTTGTTTTGTATTCATGTTTAAACTTTAACTAATTAAAGTATGTTTGTTCATCACGCTGCGCCTTGGTCTCTCCCTGACGATCGTGACAGAAAAACCCACCATGCAACAACCAAGCAGCGTGTCCAGGGGCAGCTCTTGGGCTGGACATGGGAGGAAGCGCCGGGAGAAGAGAAGGTGGAGGCGCGCCGTAGAGAGGAGCAGGCAGCCTGGACATGGGAGGAGATATTGGACGGTAAAGGGTCCTGGACTTGGGAGGAAATCCTGGCCGGGATGGATCGCCGGCCATGGAGTGAGACAGTGGAGAGGCGACGGAGAGAGGAGCAACGGCGTGATCAGGGTCGTCGTCGGGCGGTCGAGAGGCAACCCCAGAAAATGTTTAGGGGGGGGCACACGGCATGGACGACGGGGCTGACGGAGGCAAAAAAGGGGCGGATTCTGGAGGCCACCAGGTTACGGATACACTGCCCTGTACGTCCTGTGCGGATGCCTCACATAGAGTGTGTGAGGGTAGGCATTCAGCCAGGACGGGTTGTGGCCCCTCTTCACTCCAGGGCTCCTATCCGTCTCCACAGCCCGGTTCGGCCTGTCCCTGCTCCACGCACCAAGCCTACGGTGTGCGTCGCCAGCCCAGTCCGGCCAGTCCCTGCTCCACGCACCAAGCCTGCGGTGTGCGTCGCCAGCCTGGTTCGGCCTGTCCCACGCACCAAGCCTACGGTGTGCGTCGCCAGCCCAGTCCGGCCTGTCCCTGCTCCACGCACCAAGCCTACGGTGTGCGTCGCCAGCCCAGTCCGGCCTGTCCCTGCTCCACGCACCAGGCCTACGGTGTGCGTCGCCAGCCCAGTCCGGCCTGTCCCTGCTCCACGCACCGGGCCTGCGGTGTGCGTCGCCAGCCCGGCCCGGCCTGTTCCTGCCACTCGCACAAGGTCTACGGTGCGCGTCGCCAGCCCGGCCCGGCCTGTTCCTGCCACTCGCACCAAGTATACGGTGCGCGTCGCCAGCCCGGCCCGGCCTGTTCCTGCCACTCGCACCAAGTCTACGGTGCGCGTCGCCAGCCCGGCCCGGCCTGTTCCTGCCACTCGCACCAAGTATACGGTGCGCGTCGCCAGCCCGGCCCGGCCTGTTCCTGCCACTCGCACCAAGCCAGGGGTGCGAGTCGTCAGCCTGGTCCAGCCCATTCCTGCCACTCGCACCAAGCCAGGAGTGCAAGTCGTCAGCCTGGTCCAGCCCGTTCCTGCTACTCGCACCAAGCCAGGGGTGCGAGTCGTCAGCCTGGCAAGGCCCGTCGCTGCTCCACGCAACAGGCCAGGGGTGCGAGTCGTCAGTCCGGTGAGGCCCGTTCCGGCTCCACGCACCAAGCCAGGGGTGCGCATCGTCAGCCCGGTCCGGCCCGTTGCTGCTCCACGCACCAAGCCAGGGGTGCGAGTCGTCAGTCCGGTGAGGCCCGTTCCGGCTCCACGCACCAAGCCAGGGGTGCGTATCGTCAGCCCGGTCCGGCCCGTTGCTGCTCCACGCACCAAGCCAGGGGTGCGCGTCGTCTGTCCGGCACAACCTGTGCCTGGGTCACCGGTGCCTAACCAGGTACCGCTCAACTGCTCCACTACGGAGCTGAAGCTAACCGCTCCTGCTACGTCCAGTCCAGCTCCAGCCAGCGGGGCCAGACCGGACCAGGGGCGCTATGGGGGGTTTGTTGGAGGGTGGTGGGCAAGGCCGGAGCCAGAACCGCCGCCGAGGAGGTATGCCCACCCAGCCCTCCCCTGTTTTGCTCTTTTTGAGGCGCGGTCGCAGTCCGCGCCTTTAGGGGGGGTACTGTCACACCCTGGCTCTGGGACTCATTGTGTTGAGCCGGGGTGTGTTCATTCTATGTGTGTATTTCTATGTTGGTAATTCTGTTGTGTTGATTTCTATGTTTTGCCTGAGTGACTCCCAATCAGAGGCAACGAGTGTCAGCTGTTGGCTGGTTGTCTCTGATTGGGAGCCATATTTAAACTGTATGTTTTCCCTTTGTGTTTGTGGGTTTTTGTTCCGTGTTCGGTCATTGATACCGTGGACGTCACGAGTTGTTTCTTGTTTTGTATTCATGTTTAAACTTTAACTAATTAAAGTATGTTTGTTCATCACGCTGCGCCTTGGTCTGTTCCCTATGACGATCGTGACAGTGTGAGTAACTATTTGCACAGCCTTTTTTAATTAAGATGCCCAAATAATAATTTTGTTCAATAAACTTATGAGACAAGTTGAGCAAACACATTATTTTGTATTGACTGAAGTTGGACTAACTCTTTTTTTTGTTGGGGTTACACATGGACTGAAAAGTTGAGTAAACTAAAAGCAGCGGGGACACTAATCCGGACGCTCAAAAGAAATCCCGCTATGCCCTCCGACGAACCATCAAACAGTCAAAACATCAATACAGGACTAAGATCGAATCCTACTACACCAGCTCTGACGCTCGTTGGATGTGGCATGGCTTGTAAACTATTAAGGATTGCAAAGGGAAACCCAGCCATGAGCTGCCCAGTGACGCGAGCCTACCAGACGAGCAAAATGCCTTCTATACTCGCTTTGAGGTAAGCAATACTAAACCATGCATGAGAGCACCAGCTGTTCTGGACGACTGTGCGATAACGCTCTCTGTAGCTGATGTGAGTAAGACCTATAAACAGGTTAACATTCACAAGGCCGCATGGCCAGACGGATTACCAGGACGCGTACTCTGAGCACCCTGGAGCCTTTCCAATTCACACATCGCCCCAACAGATCCATAGATGAAGCAATCTCTATTGCACTCCACACTGCCCTTTCCCACCTGGACAAGAGGAACACCTATGTGAGAATACTGTTCATTGACTACAGCTCAGCGTTCAACACCACAGTGCCCTCCAAGCTCATCACTAAGCTAAGGACCCGACCGCAAGGCGCAACAGATTGTAATGCGTATGGCCCAGTACATCACTGGGGCCGAGCTCCCCTGCCATCCAGGACCTCTATACCAGGAAGGACCTACATTTTCTTTTAAAGACTCTACCCACCCAAGTCATAGACTGTTCTCTTTGCTATCACACGGCAAGCCGATGCACCAAGTCTGGAACCAATAGGACCCTGAACAGCTTCTACCCCAAGCCATAAGACTGCTAAATTGTTTAATACAGTAGTTCATCAAACAGCTACTCTATTTGCATTACACTAACTTTTTCGACTCATCACATACGCTGCTGCTACTATTTATTTTCTGTCACTTTATTCCTAGTTATATGTACATATCTACCTCAATTACCTGGTACCCTGTGTGTATAGCCAAGTTATCGTTACACATTGTGTATTTATTATTACGTGTTTTACATTTCTATTATTTCTCTATTTTCTTTCTCTCTGTATTGTTGGGCCCGTGAGTAAGCATTTCACTGTTCATCTACACCTGTTGTTTACTGTTTGGGAACGGGACCAAGCTGGATGTTGAAGGTAGCTAACATTTCTTAACCCATTTGCTATTATTAGAAAGACATTAACTTTACAGTTAATTATTGAAAACACATTCTCGGCTGCTGCCCATAGCACTATAGTGGAGTGATACAGTATATTTAATTTATTTTAGATTGTGATGTTGATTCATAGATGAGAATCCTGGACCTTCTCTCCATCATAAGAACTGGAGTTCTCCTCTGCTGTCTGACCATCTTCATCATCATCTACCTCACCAGGAAATAGATCAAGCTAAGGCCAATATCAATAGAGCACATGTAGTATGTTACTTGCTTTCACCAAATACCTGTGTATGCACTTATTGTATAAGCATGAATAAATAGCACTGTGAACATTGATACTGACTTAAGTTGTTCTGTATGAGTGAATGGGTCAGCGGTTTTCATGAACGAAAATAGTTGACCAAACTATTTAGATGACACCCAATCTGAATCTGCACTTTGTACCCTTGTTGAATACTTTAGGTTATGGGAAAAGCTTTTAGCTTGTTTGTATTCTTCACATACTTGCCACATCTAACTGAGCGGCAGGGGTCTGGTGTTCATCATCCAGATGAACAGATAAAGAGAGGTATGAAAAGAGCATGTGTGGTTTTGATGCACTGAGAAGTGTGGTGAGAGCTGAAGGCCAGTCTTCCTGTAGTGCAGGTTGTTTGTCTTCAGCAGAGAGAGAGTGACGCATGATATGTCTATTGTCTCCATGTCACATTATTGTCAACCGCCCCTCAAATCACCCACGCGTTTATACTTACAGATGTCACGTGGTGGAAAAGTGACCAGGTTCTTTTGAGCAGGCACATTCTTAGAAAATAAGGTGCTACCTAGAACATAAAAGGGTTATTCGGCTGTCCCATAGGAGCACCCTTTGCAGAACCCTTTTTGGTTCCAGGTAGAACATTTTCAACAAATAACATGTGTTGGGTGGGCAGAGAGAGAGAGAGAGCGAGAGCGAGAGCGAGAGCGAGAGCGAGAGGGAGACTCATCCCCCAGTGTCAGTCTGAAAGGCCCAGTGATGTTCACTTCAGCAGGTCTCACTCATCACTGAGCTGCTCCTCCCTGTCACTCACACCACAGGAAGTGATGCGTTCCTCACTGGCCACTCCTCTACCTCAGACCCCAATCATATTCTCCTTATAAGGCAACTAGCTGCTTCTCAGAATAGGGGGCTGTGATCAGCGCAGCCAAGACATGAAATACTAAGGAGTGAATAACATCATGACAAACAACATTGTGACAGTTTTGATTAAATTCTAATTTTATTAAGTAAACAATGTAATAAAATTGTCCTATGCTGGGTACTTTGTCCTTTATGGCCAACTTATTAAATAATAACCAAATCACTAATACACACAACTGTGGTTCTCTGTAGCTCAACTGGTAGCTCAACTGGTAGAGCACGGCGCTTGTAACGCCAGGGTAGTGGGTTCGATCCCCAGGACCACCCATACACAAAAAATGTATGCACGCATGACTGTAAGTTGCTTTGGATAAAAGCGTCTGCTAATTCGCATATTATTAACAGAGATCTAAGCTAAAAGAGGCAACTACTCCTTTGTGGCCGTTAAACAGCTGTGGTTTGAGTCTAACTCCCCCTCTCTAACCACTGAGCTGTGTGGCCTAACAGAGTGGAAGAGGGCTACAGTGTCCCTGAGGTACAACGCACAGAGATATTTACATTTCAATACATTTATTTTAACTACACATACAATATAGAAGGATTTAAACTTGTATTCAAAGATACGGCAAGCCACTTTCCCTCCTCTCCATCCTCCTCCACTTTGTCATCTTGTAGCAGCATACACTACATGGGGGTCCAGCTCCTCTCTTCTTCTCTCCCTCTTCTTTATCTTGGAGGTGAAATTCAGGGCGGCATAATTCAGTGCATCAGGATCTTGGTTCTGTACATTTGGAAACACCATAATACAATTATAATTTACACTGTTTCTGAATTGCTTATATTTTTTAAATAATGTCACTAAACAAATAGCATTTACCTGATCATTTTGTGGTTGTCGTTGCGAGTCAGGTCCTGAATATGATATGAAACAGTGATGAGAGAAAATATCATCTGATCATTCCATTGTAGTGCGCACAAAATACGTTTTACTGACTCTTTCAATTCTCAGTATACAGTATGTCAGGGGTAGGCAACCCTGTTCCCGGAGTGCCGCAGGTATTGCAGGATTTTGTTCCAACTAGGCACCACACCTGCCCAACTGAGCTAATTGATCAGTTCAGCGATTGCCTAAATTGAACACAACTGGTCTTCTAGGTTGGTGAAATCAAAAACATGAAGGGCCTGCGGCACTCCAGGACCAGGGTTGCCTACCCCTGCAGTATGTCATGAGAAACATTTTCACTATGTAAGTGTAGTTAATAGCCGGCCCCATATGAAATGGGCTCCATACCTGTGTTTAGTCTGTTTGCATCTCGTCTGACCTTGAGGACCAGGATGAGGATGATTATCAATAGAACAGCAGTTACAACACCCAGGATCACAACCATTATGAAGAGGTTCATGATTCCATCTTTCTGTCCTACAAAACAGATTTCAATTAGAATCAGACCTATAAAAACATTTACCCCGTTTGCTACCAATGGAGAATGGAGAATTCTCAGATCACTATAAGATGCTGTTGTACTTTATTTCTATTCTGTGGTACTTTCATGGTACATCCTATTAATTCATTTCTGAAAGATTCTCACTTAAAATTACAGAATGAACATACCTTCATACTGCTCTGTAGGGTCCTTGTCATAATCTTTGTGACCTTTTGGACGATTAGGTGAATTAAATATTCCACAATATTCCAAACTGTAGTACAATAGTATTGTATCTCCAACACTTAGTCAAAAATATATCTAATACCATGGATAAATGTTGTGCATTTGGTGTCATAGCAGACAATGTATAGAAAATATTACCTTGGACCTTCAGGACAGTCGCGTTGGTGAAGATGAAATAGTTATCCAACATTCCACAGAAGTACAGACCAGAATCAGCTACATCCACCTCTGTGATTTTGAGAACGAAAGTTCCATTGGTCATTAGCATTTTCATACGTTTGCCCTGAAATCCATTTTGATGATGAACAGTTGGCAGAGAGCTCCACATAGACGTGATGCACAGGGGCTCTGAGCCGTTGACTTGCTTGAACCAGCCAATGTGTCCCGGGATTTTAAGGACATTGATGCACTGCAGGGTGACATTTTCCCCTGATTGGACCACCGTTAAGGGTGGTGGAGAGACAGACACAACAAGGGTCAGATCTGAAAGAGAGAACAAAGATTTAGAAACAGTAAATAAAACATATTCTTCATGCACATGATATACACACCTAAACACAGTCACAACTATGTGAGAGACCAAATCTATTGATGAATCACAAAATCTGAACTGAATCTACAATAACTTACAGAAGCTGTAGACGACGAGAATTGCCACATATATGCATTCCATTCTGTATTTAGATCTACACTGCCTGAACATGAAGGAAGGACTGAATCTTCAAATAAGAGAGATGAAAGTAATTTGTGATTATGGGCGGGACATAGAATGGCAACCATAGCTGCATACAATGACCACAGATAAAACAATCTTATCACCAACAATTGATGTTCACTCTAGCATTTGGTTTGATAGAGAGAATGATAAGATATTTTAGTTGTAGACTAGTTTATCATCATAGAGGTTCCCAGATTTTTAAAAGCCATTGAGCACGCTTCTCTCTATGAGCTGCTCAGTATGTGTAGGTAATCCTTTCTAACACGTTTTTTCTTTTTTACAATGTCACAAAGACTGTGAAAATGTTACTAATGCTCTCCACTCTCGACTTTCTGGAGGAACAAGTTTTGAAATCAGTGGAATGCCAGGTGGAAGCAGAATATGATAGCTAAGGAGATTCAGGCGTTAGATTATGTGGAGGGAGTTGAAAAGAGAAAACACAAAGGCTATTGTATAAAACACTTGTCTCTGGATTATATCTTCAAACTAAGGGCAACCATGGCATCCGTGACAGAGAGGGAGAAGCGTTCATCCATGTATACGGGTAAAAGAGTCTAGCTAGCTACATTTTCAGATATTATACATTTTTTATTTTGTCATTAAGTAGTTCTCATTGCAAGTTAAAGCATACTATTAGCTAGCTAATATTAGCTGGCTGGCTAACGTTACTTGTATGATCTGTGTAGTAATATTATTTGTGTTCAGAGCCATTTGCATTGCTAGTTATAGCCTAATGTTAGCCAGATAGCTAACATTGAATCTAGTTGGTTAGCTTTAGCTATCTGTAGATTCATGCAGGGTAGCAACATGAGTTGGGATTATGGTTCATTGGTCAGCTACAGTTGAAGTCGGAAGTTTACATACACTTAGGTTGAAGTAATTAAAACTTGTTTTTCAACCACTCCACAAATTTCTTGTTAACAAACTATAGTTTTGGCAAGTCGGTTAGGACATCTACTTTGTGCATGACACAAGTCATTTTTCCAACAATTGTTTACAGACAAATTATTTCACTTATAATTCACTGTATCACAATTCCAGTGGGTCAGAAGTTTACATACACTAAGTTGACTGTGCCTTTAAACAGCTTGAAAAATTCCAGAAAATGATGTCATGGCTTTAGAAGCTTCTGATAGGCTACTTGACATAATTTGAGTCAATTGGTGGTGTACCTGTGGATTTATTTCAAGGCCTACCTTCAAACTCAGTGCCTCTTTGCTTGACATCATGGGAAAATCAAAAGAAATCAGCCAAGACCTCAGAAAATAAATTGTAGACCTCCACAAGTCTGGTTCATCCTTGGGTGCAATTTCCAAATGAATGACGGTACCATGTTCATCTGTACAAACAATAGTACGCAAGTATAAACACCATTGGACCACGCAGCCATCATACCGCTCAGGAAGGAGACGTGTTCTGTCTCCTAGAGATGAACGTACTTTGGTGCGAAAATTGCTAATCAATCCCAGAACAACAGCAAAGGACCTTGTGAACATGCTGGAGGAAGCAGGTAGAAAAGTATCTATATCCACAGTCAAACAAGTCCTATATCAACATAACCTGATAGGCCGCTCAGCAAGGAAGAAGCCACTCCTCCAAAACCGCCATTAAAAAAGCCAGACTGCGGTTTGCAACTGCACATGTGGACAAATATCATACTTTTTGGAGAAATTACCTCTGGTCTGATGAAACAAAAATAGAACTGTTTGGCCATAATGACCATCATTATGTTTGGAAGAAAAAGGGGGTTGCTTGCAAGCCGAAGAACACCATCCCAACCGTGAAGCACAGGGGTGGCAGCATCATGCTGTGGGGGTGCTTTGCTGCAAGAGGGACTGTTGCCCTTCACAAAATAGATGGCATCATGAGGAAGGAAAATGATGTGGATATATTGAAGCAACATCTCAAGACATCAGTCAGGAAGTTAAAGCTTGGTCGCAAATGGGTCTTCCAAATGGACAATGACCACAAGCATACTTCCAAAGTTGTGGCAAAATGGCTTAAGGAAAACAAAGTCAAGGTATTGGAGTGGCCATCACAAAGCCCTGACCTCAATCCTATAGAAAATGTGTGGGCAGAACTGAAAAAGCGTGTGCGAGCAAGGAGGCCTACAAACCTGATTCAGTTACACCAGCTCTGTCAGGAGGAATGGGCAAAAATTCCCCAACTTATTGTGGGAAGCTTGTGGAAGGCTACCCGAAACGTTTGACCCAAATTAAACAATTTAAAGGCAATGCTACCAAATACTAATTGAGTGTATGTAAACTTCTGACCCACTGGGAATGTGATGAAAGAAAGAAAATCTGAATTAAATAATTATCTCTACTATTATTCTGCCGTTTCACATTCTTAAAATAAAGTGGTAATCCTAACTGACCTAAAACAGGGAATTGTTACTAGGATTAAATGTCAGGAATTGTGAAAAACTGAGTTTAAATGTATTTGGCTAAGGTGTATGTAAACTTCTGACTTCAGCTGTATCTAGCTGGCTACATGTGTAAACAAAAGACTCCACTATGCAAGTAACCATTTCACTGCATCGTTTACACCGTCGGTATCCTGTGCATGTGACAAATAAACGTAGATTTTATGTGATATAGTGTGTGTTTACCAGAAACAGTAATTTGAAGAAGAACATGACCTTCAGCAAAGTAAAATTAGGATATAATTTTTGGCCAACGAAACAGTGTCCATGTTCTAAAATTCTCCGGTATAATGCCCTGCTTTTATATCGTCACACACAACCGTAAGCTATTTTCTGTAATTAGCTCGCCATTAACGATTTTGCTGTGATTTAATTTTCCTGTAATAATGAATACAAATTAGTTAAAGTTAAAATGTTGTCAGCTATATGATATGGTCATTATTTGAACTGGCTAGCCAGCTAACTTAACAAGCTAGAAACTAACCAAAACATTGTTTAGAAAGTTGTTTTTAGTTGCCTGGTTTGCTAGATTGACATATACTAAATTCATTTTTAAACGGGTGGGTTTATTGGTGTTAAAATTGTAATGAATACTCAGGGAGAAAAAGGTATAGATTGACGCGCAGAGCGCGGCAGGTTTTTTTTCCGCCTTCGCAAAAGGAAGGAATTGGACGACCTACGATTAAGGTTATCCTACCAACAGGACAATCAAAACTGTAATAGCTTATGTTTCACCGAGTCGTGGCTGAACGACGACATTGATAACATACAGCTGGCGGGATATACGCTACATCGGCAGGATAGAACGGCTGACTCCGGGAAGACAAGGGGTGGCGGTCTGTGTATATTTGTAAACAACAGCTGGTGCATAAAATCTAATACTAAGGAAGTATCGATGTTTTGCTCGCCTGAGGTAGAATATCTCATGATAAGCTGTAGACCACACTATTTACCAAGAGAGTTTTCATCTATATTTTTCGTAGCTGTCTATCTACCACCACAAACCAATGCTGGAACTGAGATTGCACTCAATGAGCTGTATAAGGCCAAAAGTAAACAGGAAAATGCTCATACAGAGGCAGCGCTCCTAGTGGCCGGGGACTTTAATGCAGGGAAACTTAAATCCGTTCTACCTAATTTCTACCAGCATGTTAAATGTGCAACCAGAGTGAAAAAAACTCTGGACCACCTTTACTCCACACACAGAGAGGCATACAAAGCTCTCCCTCGCCCACCATTTGGCAAATCTGACCATAACTCTATCCTTCTGATTCCTGCTTATAAGCAAAAACTAAAGCAAGAAGCACCAGTGACTTGGTTAATGAAGAAAGTGGTCAGATGACGCAGATACTAAGCTACAGGACTGTTTCACTAGCACAGACTGGAATATGTTCCGGGATTCTTCAGATAGCATTGAGGAGTACACCACATCAGTCACTGGCTTCATCAATAAGTGCATCGATGACGTCGTCCCCACAGTGACCATACGTATATACCCCAACCAGAAGCCATGGATTACAGGCAAAATCCGCACTGAGCTAAAGGGTAGAGCTGCCGCTTTTAAGGAGCGGGACTCTAACCCGGAAGCTTATAAGAAATCCTGCTATGCCCTCCGACAAACCATCAAACAGGCAAAGAGTCAATACAGGACTAAGATTGAATCGTACTACACCGGCTCTGACGCTCGTCGGATGTGGCAGGGCTTGAAAACTATTACAGACTACAAAGGGAAGCACAGCCGCGAGCTGCCCAGTGACACAAGCCTACCAGACGAGCTAAACCACTTCTATGCTCGCTTCGAGGCAAGCAACACTGAAGCATGCATGAGAGCACCAGCTGTTCCAGATGACTATGTGATCAACATGTCTCTGACTGAGTCTGTAATACCAACATGTTTCAAGCAGACCACCATAGTCCCCGTGCCCAAGGACACTAAGATAACCTGCCTAAATGACTATCGACCCGTGGCACTGACGTCTGTAGCCATGAAGTGCTTTGAAAGGCTGGTCATGGCTCACATCAACACCATTAACCCAGAAACCCTAGACCCACTCCAATTTGCATACTGCCCCAACAGATCCACAGATGATGCAATCTCTATTGCACTCCACACTGCCCTTTCCCACCTGGACAAGAGGAACACCTACGTGAGAATGCTATTCATTGACTACAGCTCAGCGTTCAACACCATAGTGCCCTCAAAGCTCATCACTAAGCTAAGGATCCTGGGACTAAACACCTCCCTCTGCAACTGGATCCTGGACTTCCTGACAGGCCGCCCCCAGGTGGTAAGGGTAGGTAACAACACATCTGCCACGCTGATCCTCAACATGGGGGCCCCTCAGGGGTGCGTGCTCAGTCCCCTCCTGTACTCCCAGTTCACCCATGAATGCATGGCCAGGCACGACTCCAACACCATCATTAAGTTTGCTGATGACACAACAGTGGTAGGCCTGATCACCGACAATGATGAGACAGCTTTTAGGGAGGAGGTCAGAGACCTGGCCATGTGGTGCCAGGATAACAACCTCTCCCTCAACGTGACCAAGACAAAGGAGATGATTGTGGACTACAGGGAAAAAAAGAGGACTGAGCACACCCCATTCTCATCGACGGGGCTGTAGTGGAACAGGTTGAGAGCTTCAAGTTCCTTGGTGTCCACATCACCAACGAACTATCATGGTCCAAACACACCAAGACAGTCGTGAAGAGGGCACGACAAAGCCTATTCCCCCTCAGGAGACTGAAAAGATTTGGCATGGGTCCTCAGATCCTCAAAAAGTTATACAGCTGCACCATCGAGACCATCCTGACTGGTTGCATCACCGCCTGGTATGGCAACTGCTCGGCCTCCGACCGCAAGGCACTACAGAGGGTAGTGCTTACGGCCCAGTACATCACTGGGGCCAAGCTTCCTGCCATCCAGGACCTCTATACCAGGCGGTGTCAGAGGAAGGCCCTCAGAATTGTCAAAGACTCCAGCCTCCCTAGTCATAGACTGTTCTCTCTGCTACCGCACGGCAAGCGATACCGGAGCGCCAAGTCTAGGTCCAAAAGGCTTCTCAACAGCTTCTACCCACAAGCCATAAGACTCCTGAACAGCTAATCATGGTTATCCGGACTATTTGTCCTGCCCCCCCACCTCCACCCCATCTTTTTACGCTGCTGCTACTCTGTTAATTATTGATGCATAGTCACTTTAACTCTACCCACATGTACATATTACCTCAACTATCTCAATTAGCCGGTGCCCCCGCACATTGACTCTGCACCGGTAACCCCCTGTATATAGCCTCCCTACTGTTATTTTATTGTACTGCTGCTCTTTTTTTCTCAACACTTTTTTGAAAGATAAATGCATTGTTGGTTAAGGGCTGTAAGTAAGCATTTCACTGTAATGTCTACACCTGTTGTATTTGGCGCATGTGGCAAATAAAATGTGATTTGATTTGATTTGATATATATAAAAAATTTTACTCAGCCACTTTTAGCCATAGCCTTCATCAGGGAGTACAATGATACAATACATTTTTATTAAAAGTCCAAGACACTTTGAGGCATTCCAATCTTGAATTTTTATGTATATACAGTGGGGGAAAAAAGTATTTAGTCAGCCACCAATTGTGCAAGTTCTCCCACTTAAAAAGATGAGAGAGGCCTGTAATTTTCATCATAGGTACACGTCAACTATGACAGACAAAATGAGGAAAAAAAATCCAGAAAATCAAATTGTAGAATTTTTAATGAATTTATTTGCAAATTATGGTGGAAAATAAGTATTTGGTCAATAACAAAAGTTTATCAATACTTTGTTATATACCCTTTGTTGGCAATGACACAGGTCAAACGTTTTCTGTAAGTCTTCACAAGGTTTTCACACACTGTTGCTGGTATTTTGGCCCATTCCTCCATGCAGATCTCCTCTAGAGCAGTGATGTTTTGGGGCTGTCGCTGGGCAACACAGACTTTCAACTCCCTCCAAAGATTTTCTATGGGGTTGAGATCAGGAGACTGGCTAGGCCACTCCAGGACCTTGAAATGCTTCTTACGAAGCCACTCCTTCATTGCCCGGGCGGTGTGTTTGGGATCATTGTCATGCTGAAAGACCCAGCCACGTTTCATCTTCAATGCCCTTGCTGATGGAAGGAGGTTTTCACTCAAAATCTCACGATACATGGCCCCATTCATTCGTTCCTTTACACGGATCAGTCGTCCTGGTCCCTTTACAGAAAAACAGCCCCAAAGCATGATGTTTCCACCCCCATACTTCACAGTAGGTATGGTGTTCTTTGGATGCAACTCAGCATTCTTTGTCCTCCAAACACGACGAGTTGAGTTTTTACCAAAAAGTTCTATTTTGGTTTCATCTGACCATATGACATTCTCCCAATCCTCTTCTGGATCATCCAAATGCACTCTAGCAAACTTCAGACAGGCCTGGACATTTACTGGCTTAAGCAGGCGGACACGTCTTGCACTGCAGGATTTGAGTCCCTGGCGGCGTAGTGTGTTACTGATGGTAGGCTTTGTTACTTTGGTCCCAGCTCTCTGCAGGTCATTCACTAGGTCCCCCCGTGTGGTTCTGGGATTTTTGCTCACCGTTCTTGTGATCATTTTGACCCTACGGGGTGAGATCTTGCGTGGAGCCCCAGATCGAGGGAGATTATCAGTGGTCTTGTATGTCTTCCATTTCCTAATAATTGCTCCCACAGTTGATTTCTTCAAACCAAGCTGCTTACCTATTGCAGATTCAGTCTTCCCAGCCTGGTGCAGGTCTACAATTTTGTTTCTGGTGTCCTTTGTCAGCTCTTTGGTCTTGGCCATAGTGGAGTTTGGAGTGTGACTGTTTGAGGTTGTGGACAGGTGTCTTTTATACTGATAACAAGTTCAAACAGATGCCATTAATACAGGTAACGAGTGGAGGACAGAGGAGCCTCTTAAAGAAGAAGTTACAGGTCTGTGAGAGCCAGAAATCTTGCTTGTTTGTAGGTGACCAAATACTTATTTTCCACCATAATTTGCAAATAAATTCATAAAAAATCCTACAATGTGATTTTCAGGATTTTTTTTTTCAATTTGTCTTTCATAGTTGACGTGTACCTATGATGAAAATTACAGGCCTCTCTCATCTTTTTAAGTGGGAGAACTTGCACAAATAGTGGCTGACTAAATACTTTTTTGCCCCACTGTATAACAGTTAATATATTTGTATAAGATGTTGTCTTTTCTTTTGTTGTAGTTCATGCACAAACTCGTGATTGGTTGATTCCAGGAGAGTGGTCATTGTATCATTGTGCTCCCTGATGAACGCTATGGCTAAAAGTGGCTGAGTAAGAAAAACTAATATATATACTTAACATGCCCTCATCCATACAACAGGAGAGTGGTCTCATGTCAGCCAATGTTGGGGACACAGTGACTTTGTAGCACTTCTATAAAGGCGACTTAGCCATGCATTTCTCCTGGTACAAGCAACCCTTGGGAGAAAAACCTCAGGTCATCTCAACCATCTATAAGTATGACAAGGCGCTCCTACATTTTACCATGAGTTCAAGGGTAATCCTCGCTTTTCAGTGCAAAGCGGGTAAGAAATAAATCAGCTCAGCATCTCAGACATGAAAAGCTCGGATTCAGCCACGTACTACCGTGGGAGCACTCACTCAAATGTGATAGAATTAGGAAAAGGAACCATCCTCAATATAAAAGATACAGTATTGAGAATAAATTATTTCAATATACTTAAATATTTTCAGGGAAAATCTCAATTTGTAGATAAAGAGTAGTGACGAGTTAGCCTAAGAAAAAACATTGTTATTTTTTTTTTAAGCGTCTTAAAGTAAATATCAGGTATTCTCACATTCTGATGATTCTCTCATTGAGTAAGAACTCTTGCTACGGGGAAGTTGTAGATATCTAACACAGATTTAATGGCATATTATAACCCTCTTTCAGATTCAGGCTCCAACAGCAAGACATTTGTAGAGCAGTCTGTGTCTGAGTCAGTCCAGTCAGTCCAGCCAGGAGACTCTGTGACTCTGAACTGTACACACTGAGACCTGTGTAGGAGAACACAGTGCCTATTGGTTCAGACATGGCTCAGGTAGGGCTGTGGCGGTCATGAAATGTTGTCAGCAGGTGACTGTCAAGCAAATAACTGCAGGTCTCACGGTAATTGACCGTTAATTAACATAAACACATTTAGCATCTCCTGGCTTCCACGCATAGCCTACAAGCCACCGATGTAGACCTTTGGAACATCTACATTTAAAAAAGTCAAATAAATCCATGTAATATAGCCTACACCATTACAATAGATCCATTATTTATTTTAGACAGGTCTAAAGAAACATGATATGAAGAAAATGAGGTCTATTTCAGAAGAACAGAATAGCATACTCTGAGTTGTCCTTATGTTAGGCCCTGATCTGGCTATGCGATATGGCTGTGGGCCACACTAGTTCATTTAGAATTCCTTGGCATTATTTTATATTATTTTCTAATATGAAGAATACAATTGAACATAGCTGAATACAATAGAAAGGATATTTTCTCCAAACGATATGAGGGAATGCGCACATTTGGCTATTCTGTCTTGAGCAGTTAACAAAGAAACAGGTACTCCTATATGCTTAATTTAGAGTTATTTATGCAATTTTAGTTGTGATACAAATGTTGAGCTATATGTTTAGATTTGTAATACATTCTAAGGCTGCATGATGTGACTCTAATGATGATTTGAAAAAAGACGCATGAAAGGCATGAGCTCTGCTTAATTTTTTTGCGCAGGCTGTACACACTTCATTAGTCTCTCATTCACTATTTGACAAGCACTTGATAATGCCTCGAATTTCCTGGCTGCATCCCCTTTTGCGGCCAATGGCCGTTGTGCACTTGGGCTGAATATACAAATTATAATTCCCTTCTCCCGGCTGCTTGCTGAAGCACCTCTCACTCACATGGCTCTCATTCATGTGATCGGGTCTTTCTCACAGGCTACAAGTGAAGATAGACACATCGGGGACACAACTGCGCATCCTTATCCAATTTGAGGCGCAGATTGAAGATATTGTAAGAACTGTCCACATTTACTTTTCGTCAGCCAACAAGATGGGTAGGCCTAACGAACAGCAAAAGCACTAGCCAATGTCAATCTACTATCCCCCATAGTAAAAAAGTTGACCTTCAGTGCATTTTGAAAATGTTCACATTTTGTTACATTACAGCCTTATTCTAAAATGGATAAAATAAAATAAAAATCCTCATCAATCTACATACAATACCCCATAAAGGTTTTTAGACATTTTTGCAGCATTGAAGGTCCCCAAGAACACAGTGGCCTCCATCATTCTTAAATGGAAGAAGTGTGGAACCACCAAGACTCTTCCTAAAGCTGGCTGCCTGGCCAAACTCAGCAATCGGGGGAGAAGGTCCTTGGTCAGGGAGGTGACCAAGAACCCAATGGTCACTCTGACAGAGCTCCAGAGATCCTCAGTGGAGATGGGAGAACCTTCCAGAAGACAACCATCTCTGCAGCACTACACCAATCAGGCCTTTATGGTAGTGGCCAGACAGAAGACACTCCTCAGTAAAAGGCACATGACAGTCCGCTTGGGGTTTTCCAAAAGGCACCCAAAGACAGAAACAAGATTCTCTGGTCTGATGAAACCAAGATTGAACTCTTTGGCCTGAATGCCAAGCATCTCGTCTGGAGGAAACCTGGCACCATCCCTACGGTGAAGCATGGTGGTGGCAGCATCATGCTGTGGGGATGTTTTTCAGCGGCAGGGACTGGGAGACTAATCAGGATTGACGGAAAGACAAATGGAGCAAAGTACAAACAGATCCTTGATGAAAATCTGTTCCAGAGCGCTCAGGACCTCAGACTGAGGCAATGGTTCACCTTCCAACAGGACAACAACCCAAATCACACAGCCAAGACAACACAGGAGTGGCTTCGGGACAAGTCTTTCAATGTCCTTGAGAGACCTGAAAATAGCTGTGCAGCGATGCTCCCCATCAAACCTGACAGAGCTTGAGAGGATCTGCAGAGAAGAATGGGAGAAATTCCCCAAATACAGGTGTGCCAAGCTTGTAGCGTCATACCCAAGAAGTCTCAGTGCTGTAATTGCTGTCAAAGGTGCTTCAACAAAGTACTGAGTAAAGGGTCTGAATACTGTTTAGAAAGAGTCTTGGTGGTTCCAAACTTCTTCCATTTAAAAATGATGGAGGCCACTGTGTGTTCTTGGGGACCTTCAATGCTGCAGAAATGTTTTGGTACCCTTCCCCAGACCTGTGCTTCCACACAATCCTGTCTCAGTGCTATATTGAATACGGTTTTTGCTCTGACATGCATTGTCAACTATGGGACCTTATATAGATAGGTGTGCCTTTCCAAATCATGTCCAATCGATTGAATTTACCACAGGTGGACTCCAATCAAGTTCTGGAAACATATAAAGGATTACAATGGAAACAGCATGCATCTGAGCTCAACATCTGAGCTCAATTTTGGAGCCTGACACACATTCAGCTAAACTGCTATTCCTTTTAATCCTATTGTATCTCTGGTAACATATATGTACTTTAGAGAGAAAACAGAGATGTGTGGAGACAAATAATAGTTTATTATGTTAAATACACAATAATACAGCAAACAAGGGATCCTCTATGATATAATGTATATCAATTAAAAGCACAATGTAAAGGTTTCAACATTTTAGGCATTATAGGATCATCATATAAATGTAACATAGAGACTTGGTTAAAATTATAGTTAATTTTTTTGCTTTCTAAATTCCATATTAATTTCACTTAGTTAAAGCAGTTTTATTAGGCTACAAATCACAAAATGGTTCTACTTTGAGTATTTGTGACAGTGGAGATATCTCTCACTCCTGCTGAAGGTATCTGACCTCAGAGTACACTGCATCCTCTCTGCTGGTCTTCTCTCTTGCTCTTCTGGAGGAGGAAGAGGAGTTATTCTTGGGGGTGAAACTCACAGCAGCATAGTTCAAAACGTCCCTCTCTTGGTGCTATGTGAGAGGTGGAGTCATAAACAAGACATTATACTGGTTACATCCACTACATGAACCATTTTGACATGGGGTGAAATGATGTGCTAAAATGTATCTGATTGACTGGTGGGGTTGGTGATCTATCAGTTGATGGTTCAGAATAAAAACAGGAAGTAAAAAATGATATTAAGTACAGAACACAATAAATCGTATTGAAATGGAACACAGTACACTGTCCTAATATTTAGTTGCACCCCTTTTTGTTGCACCAAACCAGTGCACCTGGCATCTACTACCATACCCCGTTCAAAGGCACTTAAATATTTTGTCTTGCCCATTCACCCTCTGAATAGCACACATATTGTACACAATCCATGTCTCAATTGTCTAAAGGCTTAAAAATCCTTCTTTAACCTGTCCCCTCCCCTTCATCTACACTGATTTTAGTGGATTTAACAGGTGACATCAATAAGGGATCCTAGCTGTCGCCTGGATTCACCTGGTCAGTCTATACCATGGATAGAGCAGGTTATTCTAATGTTTAATAGACTCAATGCATATTTTCTTTTCACACAGAGACATTGTCAAACATTACTGTGAAACATTACATAACAGTTAGACTGTTAGTAAGTATTAATATGCATGTTCTGTACCGTTAAGTCCTCTGGTCCTTCCCATGCATATCCCTCATGTCAGTAGAAAGACGACAATCACAAAAACAATGTTTGATGTGACCTGTGCAAGAGCCGTAGGAGTCAAAGGTTTTGATGATTTACATCTTGTCAATAACACGTTTTATTGGCGGAATATCAGGTAATAGTACATTTTATATTACCATACAGGTTACAAGTATGCCTCCTATAAAACTCTGTAATGGTAAATTGGTGAAATAAGTGAAAGAAATGACCTTGAATGTCCAGCTTGGTCCCGCTCCCGAACAGTATCTCCCCACTTGAGGCCACAGCACAGTACTAAGTCCCAGCATCAGAGAGGCTGAGGTTCCTCTTGGGGAGGTTGTAGACACAGCTTTGTGTAGGAGACCCAGCCTCAGGACTCTTCTCACACTGATCATTCCAGTCTCCATGGATGTAAATGATTCCTAGATGGGATTCTGAAAATATGAAAAATATGAAAAATGTATGCACTCACTAACTGTAAGTCGCTCTGAATAAGAGCGTCTGCTAAATGACGAAAATGTAATGTAAATTGATTCTCCTGAGCCATGTCTGAACCAATAGACACTGTGTTCTCCTGCACAGGTCTCAATTTGTATTGTACAGTTCAGAGTCACAGAGTCTCCTGTCTGGACTGACTCAGAAAGACTGCTGTACAACGGTGGTGTTTCTGGACCCTGAACCTGATAAGAAGGTTTTTTTTGTCAGTAAATACACATGAAGTGTGAAGATTGTGACGCAGCTAGAATACACAAAAGTACAGAATTTCATTATATACTGCAATAAACATGTATGAATTGTATCAATAAAGGTATACATCCTGTCATGACTTGCCCTCATGGGCTGAGGATCAAAGATGCCGGTTAGACAAAAGTTTGAACACCCCCTTTCCTGGTGGCCAGTTTTATGACCGGTCGGAAATTCTTTGCAGAAACTTTCTTTTCCATGCCATGCAGTATTGGGAGAGGGAATTTCCCTGTGAGACAAAGGAAGTCTTCCCTCCAAGACTCCAACATCCAAAAGTGGATAATGAAGCAATATTCCTACGAATGTGTGATATGGTCGGTGGCGACTTAAAGAACAATCATGTCAAATTTGTTTCTATGTTGTGATGTCATTAAAGATGGTGGAACAACATAACTGTATCTCTTGGGGTGTACACTTCCCAGTTCCCCTTTTACCCTGAGTGCATAAAAATCCTTGAAAAACAAATTAACATTAGACCAGCAGACGTGAAGCGTGAGCTAAACGTTACAAAATGGTTTAAAACGACAACTCCATTACCAAAAGAAGACCAAGCCGGATGTTGCAAATGGTGGAATGTCTACAAGATCTAGAAGAGTGAAGCTGAAGCTACATGTTACAAATGGTTAGACCAGAAAACGTGAGATGTTAGTCCACACGTTTTAAATGGAGAAACTCTGAAACTCTCAACCTCTACACGAGTTGAAGAAGAAGACAATGCACTAGACCTTATCATCTCAGTCTGCAGCTGGCATGTATAGTCGTCTGCAGAACTTTCACTAAAGACACGTTGGGAAGGACAATCCCACTCGCTGGTATCCATTCTAACCACCACTACGACCAGAAACTCTACCAAGGGCATTGGGATCTCTGGTGGGCAAACCAGAGTCCTACATCATCAACTCAACTATCGAGGACAGCTACACGTAAATACATGTCGCATTTCTAGCGTTTAGTGGGGTTTTAAGCATTTGTATTTCCGTGTAGCGTGGTTTCCAAAGTAACCACGATAGTTTGAATATCTCTTCCAATCTGACCCTCCTTCTTCCCAAGCATTCATGCCATTGTTAGTCCAGTCCACTAGGGACCTGTTTTCATTGTATTACGTTAGTAATCAATAACCTATGTGTGTGTGTGTTTGTATTGTGTTATTATTTAGTTAGTTAGTAAATAAATAATTAAGCTAATTTGTGTATAGCTGATTCATCAATAAGGTTAGGGTTCTTGCAGGTTCAAGGATTATGTGACGTTCAGAATGAGACTGATAAGAGGTAATTATTTAATAAGTGGCTGTTATCAACATATAACATATATATCTTCTAAGAGTTTAATTCGGGAGATGGTAACTCGTTAAACAACTTCTTCCGTGCTGCCCCAAATTCCCAATGAGTTAATTGTTACATGATTCATTTAATCGAGTGACAATTAAACATAGTTAGTTGATTCGATAAATAACAGTCATACATTAAAGTAAGTCACGTCACGACAATCCTATAAGCAGAGAAATATTAAAGTGTGACTTACCCATCACTCTGAGAAGTGGCAGTATCATTCACAATGCCATGATAATCTTTGCTAACTCTGTCTTGAGTAGAAAAAGTCTACCATATAAACAACACTTCTACAAAGGGCTTATTGGTTATTGGTCAGACTGGACACGTGCATCATTTTTGTAATTGCATTATTCTAGCCACCATGGTCTTCATAACAAAAAAACACTCTTATTTTACATTTTAGCAGACGCTCTTATCCAGAGCGACTTACATGAGCAATTAGGGTTAAGTGCCTTGCTCAAGGGCACATCGACAGATTTTTCACCTAGTCGGCTCGGGGATTAGAACCAGTGACCTTTCGGTTACTGGCACAACGCTCTTAAACACTAAGCAACCTGCCGCCCCATATAATCAATGTTTAAAGTGGACCAATGCTTACTGTATAGGATATTTTGTGCAGGTTGGATGAAGAAGATGGCGTAGCAGTGCGGTCGTGTACTATGTGTGTGTCCGTGTAAATAGCCAGTTTTTTGTATATTTCGTATATATTTCCCTATCCACATTTATCATCCTTCTACTAAATATACTTTCCAGCAACCCGCCTCACTCAATGTGGAACGGATTCTATTATTGACTTACCTTTTATCTAGAATCTTCAGTTGAAACTATGCTAGCCAGCTAACTAGCTACTTGCTATTAGCCACCGTTAGCGGTTTTCACCCAGAACATCAGATTTTCTGCCGGAATAACTGAATCACTGGACATTAACACCGGATCGCAACTAGCTAGCTGCAACCAAATGGATGTTGCTGTTGGCTAATCACCACTGCCCCTGAAGCAAACACCAGTTAGACTTGAGCTAGCCTCGAGCCAGGCCCATATCCCGGCTATCTACCTCTCTGTCTACCGGACGGGAGTAGCCAGCTAACTAGCTACTTGCTATTAGCCCCCGTTAGTGGTTTTTCACCATTGTCCGTGGCCTGCACTACCTACCAGCCAGCTCTAGCCTGGACTATTATTGGCCAGTCTGCACTGTCTGCACAGCGCGTTATCGACCCAGAACATATCGTTTTTTTCTGCCGGAATCACTGGACCTTTAACTCCAGATCATCGCAACTAGCTAGCTGCAACCAAATGGATGTTGTTGTCGGCTAATCAGCCTCGAGTCAGGCCCATCTCCCGGCTATCTACCTCTCTGTCAACCGGATGGGACCTCCCACAGTCGACACGGAGCCCCGCCGATCCATTACGACTGGTCTGCCGACGTAATCGTCTGTGGTTTCAACAGGCTTCCAGTTGCGACGACCACGAAGATCCATCTGCTAGCCTCGGCCCGCTAGCACACACAAACAACAGCCGTGCTTCCTGCTAGCCAGTGCTGTAGCACCAATTCGAACTGCTCTCGAACTCACATATTGCTGATCACTGGACCTTATGATCACTCAGTTGCACAGCTGAAGCCTGCTGGACTGTTCCTTTACACGGTACCCTGTCCTGTTTATCTGTTTAGCCTCAGCCCAAACTTTCATCGGCATTACCAGTTGTTGTCTTAGCTCTCTCGAATAACACCTGTGATTGCTTTTTGCCTCTCTCCCATGTCAATATGCCTTGCCTATTTCTGTTCCAGTTAGTTTGTATTATACAATTTCACTGTAAAGCCCCAAGCTCCTCTCAAACTGCCTCAAATAGCTCCTTTGTTCCACCCCCCATACTCGCGGAGACCGGCTCATTCGGTGCCTCCAGTGATGCTATCTCTTTCATTGTTACCCAATGCTTAGGTTTACCTCCACTGTACTCATATCCTTCCATATCCTTGTCTGTACATAATGCCCTGAATCTATTCTACAACGCCCGGAAATCTGCCCCCTTTACTCTCTGTACCCAACGCACTAGAAGACCAGTTCTTAAAGCCTTTAGCCGTAGACTTATTATAGTCCTACTCTGTTCCTCTGGTGATGTAGAGCTTAACCCAGGCCCTGCAGCCCCCAGTATCACTCCTACTCCCCAGGAGCTATCATTTGTTGACTTCTGTAACCGTAAAAGCATTGTTTTTTTTACATGTTAACATCAGAAGCCTCCACCCTAAGTTTGAGTTATTCACTGCGTTAGCACAATCCGCCAA
Organism: Coregonus lavaretus; assembly: GCF_964263955.1. Classification (NCBI taxonomy): domain Eukaryota; kingdom Metazoa; phylum Chordata; class Actinopteri; order Salmoniformes; family Salmonidae; genus Coregonus; species Coregonus lavaretus. The sequence goes on along the minus strand of NC_140026.1, from coordinate 14,895,543 downwards.
CCCTGATGTTCTGGCAGTGTCTGAATCATGGCTTAGGAAGGCCACCAAAAATTCAGAATTGTCCATCCCAAACGACAACATTTTCCGTCTAGATAGAACTGCCAAAGGGGGCGGAGTTGCAATCTACTGTAGAGAGAGCCTGCAGAGCTCTATCATACTATCCAGGTCTGTGCCCAAACAGTTTGAGCTCCTACTTCTAAAAATCCACCTTTCCAGAAATAAGTCTCTCTGTCACGCCCTGGCTCTGGGGACTCTTATATGTTGAGCCAGGGTGTTAGTTTCTATGTGTAGTGTCTATGTTTTGTTTTCTATGCGTTCTTTTCTAGATCGTGTATTTCTGTGTTGGCCGGGGTGGTTCCCAATCGGAGGCAGCTGTGTCTTGTTGTCTCTGATTGGGAACCATACTTAGGCAGCCTGTTGTGCACTTGTGATTTGTGGGATCTTGTTCCGTGTAAGGTTTGTGTTTGTTAACCTTGGACTTCACGTATCGTTTATTGTTTTTGTTCGTGGTGTACTTAATAAATAAGAATGTACGCATATCACGCTGCGTCTTGGTCCGCTCATTACGACGATCGTGACACTCTCACTGTTGCCGCTTGCCCTGGACACCATATGTGAATTGATTGCCCCCCATCTATCCTCAGAGTTCGTACTGCTTGGTGACCTAAACTGGGATATGCTTAACACCCTGGCCATCCTACAATCCAAACTAGATGCCCTCAATCTCACACAAATTATCAAGGAACCTACCAGGTACAACCCTAAATCCGTAAACATGGGCACCCTTATAGATATCATCCTGACTAACTTACCCTCTAAATACACCTCTGCTGTCTTCAACCAGGATCTCAGCGATCACTGCCTTACTGCCTGCGTCCGTAATGGGTCCGCGGTCAAACGACCACCCCTCATCACTGTCAAACGCTCCCGAAAACACTTTAGCGAGCAGGCCTTCCTAATTGACCTGGCCCAGGTATCCTGGATGGATATCGATCTCATTCCGTCAGTAGAGGATGGCTGGTTGTTCTTTAAAAGTGCTTTCCTCTCAATCTTTAATAAGCATGCCCGTTCAATAAATTCAGAACTAAGAACAGATATAGCCCCTGGTTCTCATCAGACTTGACTGCCCTTGACCAGCACAAAAACATCCTGTGGCGTACTGCATTAGCATCGAATAGCCCCCGCGACATGCAACTTTTCAGGGAAGCTAGGAACCAATATACACAAGCAGTTAGGAAAGCAAAGCCTAGCTTTTTCAAACAGAAATTTGCATCCTGTAGCACTGACTCCAAAAAGTTTTGGGACACTGTAAAGTCCATGGAGAATAAGAGCACCTCCTCCCAGCTGCCCACTGCACTGAAGCTAGGAAACACTATCACCACCAATAAATCTACAATAATCGAGAATTTCAACAAGCATTTTGCTACGGCTGGCCTTGCTTTCCACCTGGCTACCACTACCCCGGCCACCAGCTCTGCACCCTCCGCTGCAACTTGCCCTTGCCCCCCCATTTCTCCTTCACACAAATTCAGACAGCTGATGTTCTGAAAGAGCTGCAAAATCTGGACCCCTACAAATCATCTGGGCTAGACAATCTGGACCCGAAATTGGCGCAACCCTTATTACTAGCCTGTTCAACCTCTCTTTCGTAATGTCTGAGATCCCCAGAGATTGGAAAGCTGCCGTGGTCATCCCCCTCTTCAAAGGGGGTGACACTCTTGATCCAAACTGTTACAGACCTATATCCATCCTGCCCTGCCTTTCGAAAGTTTTTGAAAGCTAAGTTAACAAACAGATCACCGACCATTTTGAATCACACCGTACCTTCTCCGCTATGCAATCCGGTTTCCGAGCTGGTCATGGGTGCACCTCAGCCACGCTCAAGGTCCTAAACGATATTATAACCACGATCGATAATAGACAGTATTGTGCAGCCGTCTTCATCGACCTGGCCAAGGCTTTCGACTCTGTCAACCTCCGCATTCTTATTGGCAGACAAAATAACCTTGGTTTCTCAAATGACTGCCTCGCCTGGTTCACCAACTACTTCTCAGCTAGAGTTCAATGTGTCAAATCGGAAGGCCTGTTTTCTGAACCTATGGCAGTCTCTATGGGGGTTGCACAGGGTTAAATTCTTGGGCCGACTCTTTTCTCTGTGTATATCAATGATGTCGCTCTTGCTGCTGGTGATTCTCAGATCCACCTCTACGCAGATGACACCATTTTGTATACATCTGGCTCTTCATTGGACACCGTGTTAACAAACCTCCAAACGAGCTTCAGCGCCATACAACACTCGTTCCGTAGCCTCCAACTGCTCTTAAACACTAGTAAAACTAAATGCATGCTCTTCAATCGAACGCTGCTGGCACCCGCCCACCCGACTAGAATCACTACTCTCGATGGGTCTGACCTAGAGTATGTGGACAACTACAAATACCTAGGTGTCTGGTTAGACTGTAAACTCTCCTTCCAGACTCACATTAAGCATCTCCAATCCAAAGTTAAATCCAGAATCGGCTTCCTATTTCGCAACAAAGCCTCCTTCACTCATGCTGCCAAACATGCCCTCGTAAAACTGACTATCCTACCGATCCTTGACTTCGGTGATGTCATTTACAAAATAGCCTCCAACACTCTACTCAGCAAATTGGATGTAGTCTATCACAGTGCCATCCGTTTTGTCACCAAAGCCCCATATACTACCCACCACTGTGACCTGTACGGTCTTGTTGGTTGGTCCTCACTACATATTCGTCGCCAAACCCACTGGATCCAGGCCATCTATAAATCACTGCTAGGCAAATCCCTGTCTTATCTTAGCTCACTGGTCACCATAGCAACACTCACCCGTAGTATGCGCTCCAGCAGGTATATCTCACTGGTCATCCCCAAAGCCAACACCTCCTTTGGCTGCCATTCCTTCCAGTTTTCTGCTGCCAATGACTGGGACGAACTGCAAAAATCTCTGAAGCTGGAAACTCTTATCTCCCTCACTAACTTTAAGCATCAGTTGTCAGAGCACCTTACCGATCACTGCACCTGTACACAGCCCATCTGAAATTAGCCCACCCAACTACCTCATCCCCATATTGTTATTTAGTTTGCTAATTTGCACCCCAGTATCTCTATTTGCACATCATCTCTGTATATATATTTTCTATTTTCTGTTGTATTTTTGACTTTATGTTTTTTTGTTTTACCCCATACAGTGGGGGAAAAAAGTATTTAGTCAGCCACCAATTGTGCAAGTTCTCCCACTTAAAAAGATGAGAGAGGCCTGTCATTTTCATCACAGGTACACGTCAACCATGACAGACAAATAGATACATTTTTTCTCCAGAAAATCACATTGTAGGATTTTTAATGAATTTATTTGCAAATTATGGTGGAAAATAAGTATTTGGTCACCTACAAACAAGCAAGATTTCTGGCTCTCACAGACCTGTAACTTCTTCTTTAAGAGGCTCCTCTGTCCTCCACTCGTTACCTGTATTAATGGCACCTGTTTGAACTTGTTATCAGTATAAAAGACACCTGTCCTCAACCTCAAACAGTCACACTCCAAACTCCACTATGGCCAAGACCAAAGAGCTGTCAAAGGACACCAGAAACAAAATTGTAGACCTGCACCAGGCTGGGAAGACTGAATCTGCAATAGGTAAGCAGCATGGTTTGAAGAAATCAACTGTGGGAGCAATTATTAGGAAATGGAAGACATACAAGACCACTGATAATCTCCCTCGATCTGGGGCTCCACGCAAGATCTCACCCCGTGGGGTCAAAATGATCACAAGAACGGTGAGCAAAAATCCCAGAACCACACGGGGGGACCTAGTGAATGACCTGCAGAGAGCTGGGACCAAAGTAACAAAGCCTACCATCAGTAACATACTACGCCGCCAGGGACTCAAATCCTGCAGTGCCAGACGTGTCCCCCTGCTTAAGCCATTACATGTCCAGGCCCGTCTGAAGTTTGCTAGATTGCATTTGGATGATCCAGAAGAGGATTGGGAGAATGTCATATGGTCAGATGCAACCAAAATATAACTTTTTGGTAAAAACTCAACTCGTCGTGTTTGGAGGACAAAGAATGCTGAGTTGCATCCAAACAACACCATACCTACTGTGAAGCATGGGGGTGGAAACATCATGCTTTGGGGCTGTTTTTCTGCAAAGGGACCAGGACGACTGATCCGTGTAAAGGAAAGAATGGGGCCATGTATCGTGAGATTTTGAGTGAAAACCTCCTTCCATCAGCAAGGGCATTGAAGATGAAACGTGGCTGGGTCTTTCAGCATGACAGTGATCCCAAACACACCGCCCGGGCAACGAAGGAGTGGCTTCGTAAGAAGCATTTCAAGGTCCTGGAGTGGCCTAGCCAGTCTCCAGATCTCAACCCCATAGAAAATCTTTGGAGGGAGTTGAAAGTCCGTGTTGCCCAGCGACAGCCCCAAAACATCACTGCTCTAGAGGAGATCTGCATGGAGGAATGGGCCAAAATACCAGCAACAGTGTGTGAAAACCTTGTGAAGACTTACAGAAAACGTTTGACCTGTGTCATTGCCAACAAAGGGTATATAACAAAGTATTGAGAAACTTTTGTTATTGACCAAATACTTATTTTCCACCATAATTTGCAAATAAATTCATTAAAAATCCTACAATGTGATTTTTGGGAATTTTTTCTCTCATTTTGTCTGTCATAGTTGACGTGTACCTATGATGAAAATTACAGGCCTCTCTAATTTTTTTAAGTGGGAGAACTTGCACAATTGGTGGCTGACTAAATACTTTTTTTCCCCACTGTATGTAACTCGGTGTTGTTGTATTTATCGCACTGCTTTGCTTTATCTTGCTTTAAGATGTCCAATCCTGAGGTTGCAGTGTGGAAAGAGAAATATAAATGTCCATCAGTAAAATGGGTTTAAAGTAATACTGCTGTCTGGTAAGCAATCAATACATTTTCAAGCAAACATTACATATACAGTATGTACTTTTATATGCTCTTGGTATCAAACTTAGTTGTGAAAGAGTTGTGATAGACTTGGCCCCACCACATGCATTAGTTACGGTTCTCCTGATGACCTATAGGAGGACTGTTATACATAGAACAGGACTCGATATGTACCAGGGTGAACAGGGGTGGAGCATTATGAGTGTATATGGGGGAATCACTTACAGGATAAAACAAGTCTATTTTATATCAGTCTCATTACCTATCATTCACAGAATCATGCTCTAACTGAAGTGTAACACCTGATAGTTAGACCTCCCGAGTGGCGCAGTGGTCTAAGGCACTGCATTGCAGTGCTAGCTGTGCCACTAGAGATCCTGGTTCGAATCCAGGCTCTGTCGTAGCCGGCCGCAACCGGGAGACCCATGGGGCGGCGCACAATTGGCCCAGCGTCGTCCAGGGTAGGGGAGGGAATGGCCGGCAGGGGATGTAGCTCAGTTGGTAGAGCATGGCGTTTGCAACGCCAGGGTTGTGGGTTCGATAAAATAATGTATGTGCTAACTGTAAGTCGCTCTGGATAAGAGCGTCTGCTAAAATGACTAAAATGTAAAATGTAAAAAATAGTTTAGTAGGGGTCAGGGGTGTACCTGGGTGGATAGGGCTCTTAGCTGTAGCCTAGTATACATTGATACAACTTCTACTTTAAAACTCTGTAAATCAATTATCGTAGTTCAAGAATGAACATGAACATGCTTTTTAGTCCAGGACTAGGCTTAATCTGTGTCTGGGAAACTTGCCCATGTGATGAGATAGAGGCTATATAGCATGCAGTGTGTCAGTGGACTGTGTTTCTAATTGTTATGGTCCTGATCAACAATGTAAGCATGAGAGAAAAAACATTGACACCACATAAACTTCCTGCTGAAACCACATAGTGAGTGAAAGGCCAACCAGGCATATCCAAAGCAAAGAGACGGCCTTGTCTTGAGCTCACAGCAGACCAAAGTGTTCAGATACCTGTGAACAGCTCACTGAGTGCATGATGCGTGGGTGGGTTTAGCATGGTAACAGTAGGTTGTCTCTGCAGAAGCACTCTGGACAAACATTCATACAGGGATACTGTATGTACAGAACCCAAGAGATGGAATAAGTCTATTTTAGTCCGTATCAGTTGTTTAAATAGATATTTATTAATGCAAAAAGAAGGCATATTCTGAACACAGGGATTTCAGGAGATCAGTTCAATCAATTAACACATACTGCATAAGCAAGGATGATGACGCTCAATTGAATTAGAAGTCACAGGCTAATATTTTTCTAATGCAATACGAGCAACTAAGCAATCTCAATTAATAATACTTTGCAATACATAGCGATGATACAGTATCTCCTACTTTACTCCAAAACTCATCTCTAGTCTATTGACACTGGCCTTAGCTTGATCTATTTCCTGGTGGTGTAGATGATGATTAAGATGGTCAGGCAGCAGAGGAGAACTCCAGTTCTTATGATGGAGAGAAGGACCAGGATTCTCATCTTTGTATCAACGTCACAATCTGAAATAATAAAATTGCTCTTTCAATGACAAAGACTGACCAGGTTAAAGCTATGATCCCTTATTGATGTCACTTGTTAAATCCACGTCAATCAGGGAGGAGGAGACAGGTTAAAGAAGGATTCTTAAGGTGCAACTCAATATCAATATTAGGAAGGTCTTCCTAATGTTTGGTATACTCAGTGTATACAGTGTCACTACACAACTCCACTACGGCCAGCAGTTGATACCGCAAATCAATAATTAACTGTAATGTTTATCTTTTTAACAATAGCATATACTGTATATATTACAAAATGTAGTCTACCTTCAACATCCAGCTTGGTCCCGTTCCCAAATAGTATCTCCCCACATGAGGCCACAGCACAGTAGTAAGTCCCAGCATCAGAGAGGCTGAGGTTCCTCTTGGGGAGGTTGTAGACACAGCTCTGTGTAGGAGACCCAGCATCAGGGCTCTTCTCACACTGATCACTCCTGTCTCCATGGGTGTAAATGATTCCTGGATGGGATTCTCCTGAGCCATGTCTGAACCAATAGACACTGTGTTCTCCTGCACAGGTCTCAGTGTGTATTGTACAGTTCAGAGTCACAGAGTCTCCGGGCTGGACTGACTCAGACACAGGCTGCTGGAGTATAGGCATATTTCTGGAACCTGAACATGACAAGAAGGCCAGTAAACCCATTTTATCTCTCTAGAATATCCCTGTGGCAAGTGTTGTAACTCAACATTTATTCAATTAAGATCTCATCTGATTAAGATAATACCTCATATTTACACTGTATATCTGTAAATTCAGTTTTACAAAAAATGTGTCATAATAATAACTTTCTCTTTACCTTTTATGATGAGAATGACTCCTTGTCCAAACTGCAAATTGTTTCCATAAGAACTTCCACAGTAGTATGTGCCTGAATCAGAGAGTTCCACGTCTTCGATCATTAAGTGATTTTTTCCTTGGCCACCATCCACTGAGAAGCGAGGGTTATCCTTAAACTCATGGTAAAATGTTGCATTACTGCTATACTTATAGATGGTTGAGATGAGCTGAGGGACATTTCTAAATGTTTGCTTGTACCAAGAGAACTTTACTCCTGTGTCGACTTTGTTGAAGCAGACCAAAACCACTGCGTCTCCAACGTTGGCTGAAATGAGACCATTCTCCTGACTGATGGATGAGGACTCAGTCCCAGCTAATCCATGAACAAGAGAACATAAAAATATATTAAGCTGTTACATACCTCAAATACATCTTTGGATTGTCAAGGTGTCTGTACAACTATAATTGGATACCTTGTGTCTCCAAATCAAGTGTGGACCTCACATAAGCAGAGAAATGTAAAAGATTGACTTACCCATCTCTACGAGAAGTGGAAATATCAGACACAGTGTGATCATCTTTAAAGTTGTCAACGCTTCACAACTTCGGTCTTCAGTGGAAAGAGTCCACCCATGTAGACAACACTTCAACAGTGGAGTTACAGGTGATTGGTCGAACTGGACCGAATTATTTTGGTTGACGCCTCATTCAGGCACGACTGTGGCATTTACGTGTGTCTTGTGCAGTTCAGAGTCACAGAATTTTCCTACAGGTAGAATCTTATCGTTTAGATTTCTACAAATTGAGCAGTAATTTTTGGAGCACAGTTTCACTTATTCTTTATCACTGCAGCTACTGTTGTCTAAGAGACTCAAATGTGTGAACTGTTTTGAACGTGCATTCTATGACACTGTCATCCACTAGGGCTTCTATCAGTCACTTCACCTCAGTAAAGACATCTATGAAGAAAACATGACAAACACAGCAAATGCAATACAGTGGTTTTCTTTTAGTGACCGCTCATTCAGGATTTACACTCAAATTAATAGATAGATAGAATGCCCTCCCATGATATTGTTATTGAGTAGGTCCATGGTTCTAGTGGCCTAACATCACACTGATTGAGAATACTGTCCTGATCTCTACGTCAAATTACCTAATATATAGCTCATTGTGTTTTTTCACACATTTTAGTTGACTTGGTATAGATAAGCTGCCTCATTAAAAGTGTTGGTTTAATGTTGCTAAAATGGTCAACTTGAAGAGTAAGTAGTATAGCCTACAGTATGAGAGAACTAAGAGTTCTAACATCCGGCTGAAAACCACAGAGAGAGAGAGAGAGAGAGAGAGAGAGGGAGAGAGAGAGAGAGAGAGAGAGAGAGAGAGAGAGAGAGAGAGAGAGAGAGAAAGAGAGTAAAGAGCAGAGAGAGAGAGAGAAAGGATATTGCATGCAATAGGCCAGCAGGCCCTATCAAAGCGTAGAGACATCCTCATCTTGTTTTCATCACAGACCACAGAGTACCTGTAAATAGGTTGATGTGTGTGTGACGGGGTGTTAGTGGCATGAGAAGAGAAAACACTTTTCAACACTACGACTTAAAGAATGCCTGAGTATGGTCCAAATGAATACATTCAACAACCTTTGTCTTGATTATTATTGAATGCATTATTCATCTTATCACAATCAAGTCAATATCAAATGGCAGAGAAGCAATGAATTTAATGTATTATTAGCTACAGTTACAATAACAAAACTAATACAGTTAATAAAGAGCTCGTGAATTTTAATGGACATATGTTTTATTGTTCTACTGTCTGATCCCAGAGTACACCTTCTCTTCCTCCATGTTGTTTCTCTGTCTTCTAGACCTGTTTTTCTTGTTGATTTCACCTTTATTTAACCAGGTAAGCCAGTTGAGAACAGGTTCTCATTTACAACTGCGACCTGGCCAAGATAAAGCAAAGTAGTGCAATAAAAACAACAGAGTTACATATGGGGTAAAAAAAACATAAAGTCAGAAATACAACAGAAAATATATATACAGTGTGTGCAAATGTAGCAAGTTATGGAGGTAAGGCAATAAATAGGCTATAGTGCAGAATAATTACAATAGTATTAACACTGGAATGCTAGATGTGCAAGAGATTATGTGCAAATAGAGATACTGGGGTGCAAAAGAGCAAAATAAATAACAATATAGGGATGAGGTAGTTGGGTGGGCTAATTTCGGATGGGCTGTGTACAGGTGCAGTGATCGGTAAGGTGCTCTGACAACTGATGCTTAAAGTTATTGAGGGAGATAAGAGTCTCCAGCTTCAGAGATTTTTGCAATTCGTTCCAGTCATTGGCAGCAGAGAACTGGAAGGAATGGCGGCCAAAGGAGGTGTTGGCTTTGGGAATGACCAGTGAGATATACCTGCTGGAGCGCAGACTACGGGTGGGTGCTGCTATGGTGACCAATGAGCTAAGATAAGGCGGGGATTTACCTAGCAGTGATTTATAGATGGCCTGGAGCCAGTGGGTTTGACGACGAACATGTAGTGAGGACCAGCCAACAAGAGCGTACAGGTCACAGTGGTGGGTAGTGTATGGGGCTTTGGAGACAAAACGGATGGCACTGTGATAGACTACATCCAATTTGCTGAGTAGAGTGTTGGAGGCTATTTTGTAAATTACATCGCCGAAGTCAAGGATCGGTAGGATAGTCAGTTTTACGAGGGCATGTTTGGCAGCATGAGTGAAGGAGGCTTTATTGCGAAATAGGAAGCCGATTCTAGATTTAACTTTGGATTGGAGATTCTTTATGTGAGTCTGGAAGTTGAGTTTACAGTCTAACCAGACACCTAGGTATTTGTAGTTGTCCACATACTCTAGGTCAGACCCGTCGAGAGTGGTGATTCTAGTCGGGTGGGCGGGTGCCAGCAGCGTTCGATTGAAAAGCATGCATTTAGTTTTACTAGTGTTTAAGAGCAGTTGGAGGCTACTGAAGGATTGTTGTATGGCATTGAAGCTCGTTTGGAGGTTTGTTAACACAGTGTCCAATGAAGGGCCAGATGTATACAAAATGGTGTCGTCTGCGTAGAGGTGGATCTGAGAGTCACCAGCAGCAAGAGCGACATCATTGATATACACGGAGAAAAGTGTCGGCCCAAGAATTGAACCCTGTGGCACCCCCATAGAGACTGCCATAGGTCCAGACAACAGGCCCTCCGATTTGACACACTGAACTCTATCTGAGAAGTAGTTGGTGAACCAGGCGAGGCAGTCATTTGAGAAACCAAGGCTATTTAGTCTGCCAATAAGAATGCGGTGGTTGACAGAGTCGAAAGCCTTGGCCAGGTCGATGAAGACGGCTGCACAGTACTGTCTATTATCAATCGCGGTTATAATATCGTTTAGGACCTTGAGCGTGGCTGAAGTGCACCCGTGACCAGCTCGGAAACCGGATTGCATAGCGGAGAAGGTACGGTGGTATTCGAAATGGTCGATGATCTGTTTGTTAACTTGGCTTTCGAATACTTTCGAAAGGCAGGGCAGGATGGATATAGGTCTGTAGCAGTTTGGATCTAGAGTGTCACCCCCTTTGAAGAGGGGGATGACCGCGGCAGCTTTCCAATCTCTGGGGATCTCAGACGTTATGAAAGAGAGGTTAAACAGACTAGTAATAGGGGTAGCGACAATTTCAGCGGCTAGTTTTCGAAAGAAAGGGTCCAGATTGTTACTCAGATTCAGAGCTACCAGTGGAGGCTCCTCAGAGGAGGAAGGGGAGGACCATCCTCCTCAGTGAATTTCATAAATATAAAAATTTAAAAACGTTTTAAAAGTTATCAGTTTAAGATAATACTATAATAAATATAATCACATGTCACAAAATAATTGATTATAACACACTATTTTGCAATGAAGGTCTACAGTAGCCTCAACAGCACTCTGTAGGGTAGCACCATGGTGTAGCTGGAGGACAGCTAGCTTCCGTCCTCCTCTGGGTACATTGACTTCAATACATGTTCTCACCCCCTTCCATAGACTTATACAATAATTATGTCAACTTCCAGAGGACGTCCTACAACCAATAAGAGCTCTTGCAGGATGAACTTACATGTTATCCACCAATGAAAGGATCAGAGAATGAATCTAGAACTGAAAGCATATGCTACAGCTAGCTAGCGCTGCATTGCATAAAATGTGGTGAGTAGTTGATAACAATAGTTTTATAGTTTTGAACAAATACATTTCTTCCAAAATGAAGGAGAAACAAGAGAGAGATAGAGAGAGATTTCGTCAATTTTTTTCACTTTCACTTTTAGCTAGCAATAGCCTACTGAAACACCCTGCACAAACAGAAGGATGCTATGTTAGCTAGCTGGCTATGACTATTCAACACTGGAACTCTTCCAAGTCATGGTAAGCTTTTGGTTTTACAAATGTATTGCCACCGGGGCCCACTGGTGTAAGTGCTAAACTGCTTCCTGACTGCACACTTTAACATTACTGCATGATTGTAGCAGGTTTCCTAACACATTAGTTCTATTAACTATGTTGACGATGACATTACTTTAGCTAATATGGTGACAACTATGTAGGCTGTGTGTAGCGGTTATGATATGGTTTGGCTTGGAAAGGTTTTTTCGCCTGGTCACATACAGCTGATGTGTTGTGTACTGAAGTCCACAAGCGAAGGGAAAAAGTGAAAGGAGGGGAGCGCATAGCTGTGAAAAGGAATACAACGTGGCTGTTATGAAAGTGAACTGTGTTTATGCGTGATCAGGGGTATATTCATTACGCCGATTCTGTTGAAAAACATTTCTTAAACGGAAGCAAACAGATCAAAAAGTGGATAAACATACCTGGATTTGCCCAATAGAAACTCTTGTTTGCAACTGTTGTACTAATGATTACACCCTGTATCAGCTGATGCAGGCAAGAAATGTGGAAGGAGGTATTGAATGTGTCAATGTGTGTCTCAAATCTTTCTCTTGACCTTTGTGCACCTATGTTGTAAACTTTCAATCATAGGCTAGGGTGTAGGAACCTCATGATGTTTATAAGGAAGATTTGAGTAACATGTAGTAGCATTAACCTATTGCTGTTACATTGAACTGAGTGAATGGAATATGAAATCGTCCTGCCTCATCTTAAATGGCACTGACCGACACTGGGAGCTACGTAATAGAGATTGTCTGCATCTTGGGCATGTGAAGAACAATTATGAAATGGAGGGAGATTTTACTATAGTGTAGGTACATTTTTGTAACTATTTTCACTGATCCACTGACCATGGTGGAGAGTTTGGCATCTGATTGATTGATTGCAACTGTGGACAGGCAGATTTTATACAGGTAACAAACTGAGAATAGGAGCACTCCCTTTAAGAGTGTGCTCCTAATCTCAGCTCGTTACCTGTATAAAAGACACCTGGGAGCCAGAAATATTTCTGATTGAGAGGGGGTCAAATACCTATTTCCCTCATTAAAATGCAAATCAATTGATAACATTTTTTACATGCGTTTTTCTGGATTTTGTTGTTGTTATTCTGTCTCTCACTGTTCAAATAAACCTACCATTAAATTTATAGACTGATCATTTCTTTGTCAGTGGGCAAACATACAAAATCAGCAGGGGATCAAATACCTTTTTCCTTCACTGTATCTCTAAATTCAGGTTTTAAAAACTAACTTTCTCTTTACCCTTTACATTGAGAATGGCTCCTTCTCCAAACTCCATCTTATTGCTATAAGAGCTCCCACAGTAGTATGTGCCTGAATCTGACAGCTGCATGTGTGAGATCCTTAGGTGATTCTTTTCTTGGCCATTTTCCACTGAGAAGCGAGTGTTATCCTTAAACTCATGGTAGAATGTTGCATTCTTTTCAAACTTATTGACACTTGAGAAGAGCTGAAGTCTAACTCCCAAGGTTTGCTTGTACCAAGAGAACAATACTGCCATGTCGCTTTCATGAAAGCAGTGCAAGATCACTGTGTCTCCAACGTTGGCTGACATGATACCACTCTCTTGACGTATGGATGAAGTCTCAGTTCCAGCTAGCACATGAACTAGAGAACATGAAAATATATTAACTATGCTATAGGTTACCCCAAATGCAACTTTGGATTGTCAAAGGGTCTGTTGAACAATACTTTAAAACATTTTGTCTCCAAATCAAGTGTGGATATCACATAAGCAGAGAAATACATAAGCCTGTGGTGCGCGTCGCAAGCCCGGTCCGGCCTGTTCCTGCTCCCCGCACCAAGCCTGTGGTGCGCGTCGCCAGCCCGGCCCGGCCCGTTACTGCTCCCCACACCAAGCCAGTGGTGCGCGTCGTCAGCCCGGTCCGGCCCGTTCCTGCTCCCCGCACCAAGCCTGTGGTGCGCGTCGCCAGCCCGGCCCGGCCCGTGCCTGCTCCCCACACCAAGCCAGTGGTGCGCGTCGTCAGCTCGGTCCGTTCCTGCTCCCCGCACCAAGCCTGTGGTGCGCGTCGCCAGCCCGGTCCGGCCTGTTCCTGCTCCCCGCACCAAGCCAGTGGTGCGCGTCGCCAGCCCGGTTCGGCCTGTTCCTGCTCCCCACACCAAGCCAGTGGTGCGCGTCGTTAGCCCGGTCCGGCCCGTTCCTGCTCCCCGCACCAAGCCAGTGGTGCGCGTCGCCAGCCCGGTCCGGCCTGTTCCTGCTCCCCGCACCAAGCCAGTGGTGCGCTTCGCCAGCCTGGTTCGGCCTGTTCCTGCTCCCCGCACCAAGCCAGTGGTGCGCGTCGTCAGCCCGGTCCGGCCCGTTCCCGCTCCCCGCACCAAGCCAGTGGTGAGCGTCGTCAGTCCGGCACGGTCCGTGCCTGTTCCACCTGTGCCTGGTCCGGCACCGGTCAGCTGCTCCATGCCGGAGCCAGAGCAATCCGCTCCACCGGTGTTCAGTCCAGCTCCGGCCAGCAGGGACAGACCACGAGGGCGAGAGAGAGAGTGGTGGTCACGCCCGGAGCCGGATCCGCCTCTGAGGCGGAATGCCCACCCGGCCCCTCCCCTGTGGTGTTTGGTTGGCGCGGTCGCAGTCCGCGCCTTTGGGGGGGGGTACTGTCACGCCCTGGCTCTGGGGACTCTTTAATGTTGAGCCAGGGTGATAGTTCCTATGTTTAGTTGTTCCTTGTTTTCTGTCTAGATCGTTTAGATCTATGTTGGCCAGGGTGGTTCCCGATCAGAGGCAGCTGTTGCTTGTTGTCTCTGATTGGGAACCATACTTAGGCAGCCTGTTTTGCACAGTTGATTGTGGGATCTTGATCTGTATAGGTTTGTGTTGGTGAACCTTTAGACTTCACGTATCGTTTTGTTGTTTTGTTGTTGGTGTAAAGTACTCATTAAAAGATGTACGCCTATCACGCTGCGCCTTGGTCTGCCTCTTACAATGATCGTGACAGTATGTCTCTATAAGCTTGGCACATCTAGCCACTGGGATTGTTGCCCATTCTTCAAGACAAAACTGCTCCAGCTCCTTCAAGTTGGATGGGTTCCGCTGGTGTACAGCAATCTTTAAGTCATACCACAGATTCTCAATTGGATTGAGGTCTGGGCTTTGACTTTCCAAGATATTTAAATGTTTCCCCTTAAACCACTAGAGTGTTGCTTTAGTAGTATGCTTAGGGCCATTGTCTTGCTGGAAGGTGAACCTCCGTCCCAGTCTCAAATCTCTGGAAGACTGAAACAGGTTTCCCTCAAAAATGTCCCTGTATTTAGCGGCATCCATCATCCTTCAATTCTGACCAGTTTCCCAGTCCCTGCCGATGAAAAACATCCCCACAGCATGATGCTGCCACCACAATGCTTCACTGTGGGGATGGTGTTCTCGGGGTGATGAGAGGTGTTGGGTTTGCGTAATACATAGCATCTTCCTTGATGGCCAAAAAGCTCAATTTTAGTCTCATCTGACCAGAGTACCTTCTTCCAAATGTTTGGGGAGTCTCCCACATGCCTTTTGGTGAACACCAAACGTGTTTGCTTATTTTATTCTTTAAGAAATGGCTTTTTTCTGGCCACTCTTCTGTAAAGCCTAGCTCTGTGGAGTGTATGGCTTAAAGTGGTCCTATGGACAGATACTCCGATCTCCGCTGTGTAGCTTTGCAGCTCCTTCAGGGTTATCTTTGGTCTCTTTGTTGCCTCTCTGATTAATGCCCTCCTTGCCTGGTCTGTACGTTTTCGTGGGCGGCCCTCTCTTGGCAGGTTTGTTGTGGTGCCATACTCTTTCAATTTTTTAATAATGGATTTAATGGTGCTCCGTGGGATGTTCAAAGTTTCAGATATTATTTTATAACCCAACCCTGATCTGTACTTCTCCACAACTTTGTACCTGACCTGTTTGGAGAGCTCCTTGGTCTTCAAGGTGCCTCTTGCTTTGTGGTGCCCCTTGCTTAGTGGTGTTGCAGACTCTGGGGCCTTTCAGAACAGGTGTATATATACTGAGATCATGTGACACTTAGATTGCACACAAGTGGACTTTATTTAACTAATTATGTGACTTCTGAAGGTAATTGGTTGCACCATATCTTATTTAGAGGCTTCATAGCAAAGGGGGTGAATACATATAATAATAATAATAATAATAATAATAATATGCCATTTAGCAGACGCTTTTATCCGAAGCGACTTACAGTCATGTGTGCATACATTTGTACGTATTTCACTTCACCAATTTGGACTATTTTGTGTATGTCCATTACATGAAATACAAATACAAATCCATTGAAATTACAGGTTGTAATGCAACAAAATAGGAAAAACGCCAAGGGGGATGACTACTTTTGCTAGGCACTGTACCTACCCTTCCCTTTGCTAGATCTTAGCTCCTCTGGCTCAGGCTAACATCGTTGTTGTTGGTTTGCATAGGCAACTGAGGGAGAGATAGCCTACCTGTTGGTTGTTTGATCAATAGGACTATAAAGTTCCCAAAAGTAAAAATCCTGTAGTATTTATATATTCGCAGAAAACCATTTTGGTTTCCTTTGACACTTTTGCTACTGCTTTCTGAACAATGATCTAAACAAAGCTGTGCTGTTCTGCTGCCTGAAAACACAGTCCAGTGCAGTGCCACATCAAAGTGAATAGCATGGCCTATTTGCATAAAAGGCCTCCTCTAGCTGATTGGTTATGGCGCACCGGTTTTAGCATATCTACAGTGGAGAGAACAAGTATTTGATACACTGCCGATTTTGCAGGTTTTCCTACTTACAAAGCATGTAGAGGTCTGTAATTTTTATCATAGGTACACTTCAACTGTGAGAGACGGAATCTAAAACAAAAATCCAGAAAATCACATTGTATGATTTTTAAGTAATTAATTTGCATTTTATTGCATGACATAAGTATTTGATACATCAGAAAAGCAGAACTTAATATTTGGTACAAAAACCTTTGTTTGCAATTACAGAGATCATACGTTTCCTGTAGGTCTTGACCAGGTTTGCACACACTGCAGCAGGGATTTTGGCCCACTCCTCCATACAGACCTTCTCCAGATCCTTCAGGTTTCGGGGCTGTCGCTGGGCAATATGGACTTTCAGCTCCCTCCAAAGATGTTCTATTGGGTTCAGGTCTGGAGACTGGCTAGGCCACTCCAGGACCTTGAGATGCTTCATACGGAGCCACTCCTTAGTTGCCCTGGCTGTGTGTTTTGGGTCATTGTCATGCTGGAAGACCCAGCCACGACCCATCTTCAATGCTCTTATTGAGGGAAGGAGGTTGTTGGCCAAGATCTCGCGATACATGGCCCCATCCATCCTCCCCTCAATACGGTGCAGTCGTCCTGTCCCCTTTGCAGAAAAGCATCCCCAAAGAATGATATTTCCACCTCCATGCTTCACGGTTGGGATGGTGTTCTTGGGGTTGTACTCATCCTTCTTCTTCCTCCAAACACGGCGAGTGGAGTTTAGACCAAAAAGCTATATTTTTGTCTCATCAGACCACATGACCTTCTCCCATTCCTCCTCTGGATCATCCAGATGGCCATTGGCAAACTTCAGACGGGCCTGGACATGCGCTGGCTTGAGCAGGGGGACCTTGTTTGCGCTGCAGGATTTTAATCCATGACGGCGTAGTGTGTTACTAATGGTTTTCTTTGAGACTGTGGTCCCAGCTCTCTTCAGGTCATTGACCAGGTCCTGCCGTGTAGTTCTGGGCTGATCCCTCACCTTCCTCATGATCATTGATGCCCCACGAGGTGAGATCTTGCATGGAGCCCCAGACCGAGGGTGATTGACCGTTATCTTGAACTTCTTCAATTTTCTAATAATTGCGCCAACAGTTGTTGCCTTCTCACCAAGCTGCTTGCCTATTGTCCTGTAGCCCATCCCAGCCTTGCGCAGGTCTACAATTTTATCTCTGATGTCCTTACACAGCTCTCTGGTCTGGGCCATTGTGGAGAGGTTGGAGTCTGTTTGATTGAGTGTGTGGACAGGTGTCTTTTATACAGGTAACGAGTTCAAACAGGTGCAGTTAATACAGGTAATGAGTGGAGAACAGGAGGGCTTCTTAAAGAAAAACTAACAGGTCTGTGAGAGCCGGAATTCTTACTGGTTGGTAGGTGATCAAATACTTATGTGATGCAATAAAATGTAAATTAATTACTTAAAAATCATACAATGTGATTTTCTGGATTTTTGTTTTAGTGTACCTATGATAAAAATTACAGACGTCTACATGCTTTGTAAGTAGGAAAACCTGCAAAATCGGCAGTGTATCAAATACTTGTTCTCCCCACTGTATGTGCTCGCTGGTCAGAGGCGTACTGGGACTAGAAATTGTTCTAGGTATTTCTAACACAGTGGCCCATTTTTTTCCTTGAGACCCCCACACCGGCCCATTTTTATCCTTGAGGTCCCCACTCTGGCCCATTTTTTCACTTGAGGCAGCCATTATTAACCAGATAGTGATATTTTCGCGTGAAAAACTCAAGTTAGACAGGCCCACTGGGCTTAAAATGAACCAGCCCATCTGGCATTTGGCACTTAACCCTAATTGCTCCTGTAAGTCGCTCTGGATAAGAGCATCTGCTAAATGACTAAAATGTAAATGTAATACCTTGTCCATAGACTGCTTATAGGGTAAGGATACCAATAAGTAATTTCAGGGGTGCAACGTTCACTGGGGACAGAGTCTCCTGGCTGGACATACTCAGACACAAGCTGATGTACAAAAGTTTTGCTTGATCCTGAAATAAAAAGTTAGTTCACAACTTTAGATGAGGGATTAACACATTTGAACAATTAACTGGCCCATTTTTTCACTTGAGGCAGCCATTATTAACCAGATAGTGATATTTTCGCGTGAAAAACTCAAGTTAGACAGGCCCACTGGGCTTAAAATGAACCAGCCCATCTGGCATTTGACCAAAATGCTAGATGGCCTGTCTGCCCCTGTCACTTATCACAAAATGAATTAAAAAAGGTGTCATATACTTCCAGAGAATGTATTTTAACACGTTACACGCTTCAGCACTCTGAGGTCCTTGTCCATAGACTGCTTATAGGGTAAGGAAACCAATAAGTAATTTCAGGGGTGCAACATTCACTGGGGACAGAGTCTCCTGGCTGGACATACTCAGACACAAGCTGATGTACAAAAGTTTTGCTTGATCCTGAAATAAAAAGTTAGTTCACAACTTTAGATGAGGGATTAACACATTTGAACAATTAACTGGCCCATTTTTTCACTTGAGGCAGCCATTATTAACCAGATAGTGATATTTTCGCGTGAAAAACTCAAGTTAGACAGGCCCACTGGGCTTAAAATGAACCAGCCCATCTGGCATTTGACCAAAATGCTAGATGGCCTGTCTGCCCCTGTCACTTATCACAAAATGAATTAAAAAAGGTGTCATATACTTCCAGAGAATGTATTTTAACACGTTACACGCTTCAGCACTCTGAGGTCCCGTTCTTTGAGCTTGTGTGGCCTACCACTTCGTGGGTGAGCTGTTGTTGCTCATAGATGTTTCCACTTCACAATAACAGCACTTACAGTTGACCTGGGCATCTCTAGCAGGGCAGAAATGTTACGAACTGACTTGTTGGAAGGGTGGCATCCTATGATGGTGCCATGTTGAAAGCCAGTGAGCTCTTCGGTAAGGCCATTCTACTGACAAAGTTTGTCGTTGTTGATGGTTTGGCTGTGTGCTCTATTTTATACAACTGTCAGCAACGAGTGTGGCTGAAATTGCTGAATCCACTAATTTGAAGGGTTGTCCACATACCTTTGTATATATACTGTATTTTAATAAGTTTGATTTTGAAAAATCTATGTCAGTTCCTCTTTAAAGATGCCTGAGTTTGGCCTAAATAAATACATTCAACTTCCTTTGTCCTGAATATTGTTAAACGCTTTATTCATCTTATCACAAGCCAGTCCCATGTCAAATCAGAGCAATTTACTCCATTCATTAGTAGCTACAGTTACAGTAATACAGCTAATAAAGTTAATAAAGCTGGAGTCAATAAATACCTAATTAATTTGAATGGACGTCTGTTGTATTGTTTTACTGTCTGATCCCAGAGTACACCATCTCTTCCTCCATGTTGCTTCTCTGTCTTGTAGACCAGTTCTTCTTGTTGATCAGATTCAGAGCTACATAATGGAGACTGTCTGCATCCTGGGCCTGTGAAGAACAATTAGAAAATGGAGGGAGACTATTACTACACATTATTCATAAATATAACCATTTTTTAACACATTTTTATAGTAATAAAAAATATAATACATTCTGCTTACCCCTGTATCCAAAGACGAGTCTGGCTGGACCTTTTGTCTGAGAGACGGGTCCTGAAAAGAAAGACAGAAAATATAAAGATACAACCCCTCACTACTGATACATCTGTAGATGGTGACATCAAAGAAGAGCATCTAAAAAAAAATAAGTCACTTACCTCTGCACTGCAGATACTGTATATTCTCTTGTTAATCTTGCAAATTATGCAAGCAAGGACAATGGTCAATAAATATGGTGATAGAAGTGCTGTATAGTAACTACATATACTCTTGTATATAGTATAGTAGTATAGTAACTATATGGAGGATTGTACATTCTCTTATGTGATCTAAATATTAACAAAAGTAAGATGTATCACTTACCTTTGATGTCCAGCTTGGTCCTGTTTCCAACCTGACAAGAAAGTCTACACGTCAGTAAATCTGTTTCCTATACAGTGATATCTGATTATGTGAATAGTTACCTCATGTTCAAGACATAGTATCCAAAAATGTGCAACAAGTTGCAGAAGGTACTGATTTTAGCATTTTTCGCGCATCATGTTCAATCATCTATAGGTGACTTTGTTGAGCTTCAGAATTAATTTGAGATACTTTTAAATGATTTGGACTTGATGTGCGAAAAAGGCTAATATCGGTCCCATGACTTGAATGGGATTTGTGCCACATATGCTAAAACATTAGCATTTGGAAACAGTGCCAAGTAAACTAAACCAAAGCATGGATTGCTACCTACCGGGCGGCAGGTAGCTTAGTGGTTAAGAGCGTTGTGCCAGTAACCGAAAGGTCGCTGGTTCTAATCCCCGAGCTGACTAGGTGAAAAATCTGTCGATGTGCCCTTGAGCAAGGCACTTAACCCTAATTGCTCCTGTAAGTCGCTCTGGATAAGAGCATCTGTTAAATGACTAAAATGTAAATGTAATACATTGTCCATAGACTGCTTATAGGGTAAGGAAACCAATAAGTAATTTCAGGGGTGCAATGTTCACTGGGGACAGAGTCTCCTGGCTGGTCAGACACAAGCTGATGTACAAAAGTTTTGCTTGATCCTGAAATAAAAAGTTAGTTCACAACTTTAGATGAGGGATTAACACATTTGAACAATTAACATAATTAGCCATATTTAACAACATTACTGTTAAAAAAACAATAGCCTACCTTTCAGAATGATAAATATCCCGTTTTTGAATTCCATCACATTAACATTAATACCCCCATAGAAATATGTGGCTGAGTCAGATGGCTGAGTGTTGGAGATATGTAGATGATAAAGTCAATTTCCACTTTGCACTGTGAACCGAGGGTTATCCTTAAACTCACTGTGAAATGTTGCACCACCATCATATTTGTAAATTGTTGATACAAGTTGAGGCTTCTGTCCTACATTTAGCTTCTACCATGAGATATAAGAATATCTGTCTGGATAGAAGCATTGGCGAGTCACATTGTCTCCAAGATAGGCGTGCAGAAGAGGACTTGTATTGACGATGTCCTCCGTGTCCACTATAAATGAAATGCAGTGAAGATAACTCATACCACATAAACATTTACTTACTTTAGTTACATTATCACTAAGTCCTGGTTGGGTGTGGTGTACAGTGTTCGGTTTCCCTGAGTGTGCGAATCAAACATTGACTCAGTAGTATGAAATATTAGAATCCTTGGTTTACCAATAGTATTTGAAGTTGTTAAACTGCAATGATAAGCAGGTCTAGAAACAACCTGAACATCCTTCAGCTTCTTCTCTCTGGTCTCGTCTGGTGTAACAGAACAACTGAGATGAGGGTCAAGAGACAAAGTGAAGTGACAGTATCAGTGGAAATGTGTATCTACATACACCACAGGAGGCACAACTTTTAGGTTGTTTGAAGAGGAAGTATAGTATAGTATGTTTTCATCGATTAATCAATTATGCATTACTCTCTAAAATGCTTAAGCTATCAAAAAGGTGTGCTATTTATTTTCAAACGGTGTAAAGTCAGAGTTAATGGTTTGTATTTTTTCATCATTTGCGTCATTTGCTGAGACTTGTGGTAAATACAGTGCCTATAGAAAGTCTACACCAACATTGGATTTCTTCACATTTTATTGTGATACAAAGTGGGATTAAAATTGATTTAATTATACTTTTTTGTGAACGATCTACACAAAACACTAATGTCAAAGTGGAAGAAATTCTTACATAAGATTACCTCGTGCAAATAAGTCGTAAGAATTGGGCAAGTCATTAAATGTAGGAAATAAAATCATGTTTATTGAACTATCACACACGCATAAAGGCAGGTTACATAGTTCAATGTTATAACTTTTATCATCAAAAGGAAGAGTTCAGACATTTGCAAAATCATGATATACATTTCTACAAAAACAAATGTATCCAGTAAGTCAACCTCAACCACTATTGGTGAGAATTTGAGACTTCTGAAACCATCCTAGTATCAGCTTTCCACTTGCTGGACAAGTATGCTCTGCATCTGAATGATTCTACATTGATATTAGGAGAGTATGCCAATGCAGTGACAATCTCTTCAGCTAGGCCCGAGTATTACATTTTACAAAAATGAGGAATGTACAAAATAGCCAAGTCACACGGACACAGTCAAGCTCAAAGTGGAGGACAGTAGGGCTAAACTTAAAATTATGCTGATTGGAGGACTGTCACATCCTGTCTTGATGACTCACACCAGAGTAGATGGTATCTTCCTCTCTCTGTTCTCTCTGTTCCCTCCTCTGTCTCCTGGGCTTGGTACTCTTGTCAGTGAACTTCAGGGCAGCATAGTTCAGGCCATCATCGTCACCGTAGAGCTATGGGGATGAAACACAGACTCACTCAATTCAGACAAATTTAATGCTGTAATCTTTAGCTTTAATACTCCACTCTTGATACAGCAATTCTGCTGACCTGTTGGTCTGACGTGTTGGCATGAGGATTCCCATACTGGCTCTGCTGAGAATGGGTCCCTGCTAAAAGACAAATGAAAAATCATTTAAAACACTTGAAACATACTATGTATGTACGGCGGCAGGTAGCTTAGTGGGTAAGAGCGTTGGGCCAGTGACCGAAAGGTCGCTGGTTCTAATCCCCGAGCCGACTCGGTGAAAAATCTGTCGATGTGCCCTTGAGCAAGGCACTTAACCCTAATTGCTCATGTAAGTCGCTCTGGATAAGAGCGTCTGCTAAATGACCTATTATTATGTATGTCATATTTTCTGCTTCAAAATGAAGTAGGCTTGTGAAATGAAAACAGGGAGGGCTAGCCTTCACCGTTCTTTATGATCTATAACTATTATTACTTTTACTATTAGCATGAACACTTTTACTGTACCTGCACAGTGTTCACATCGTGACCTCTTCATTCTCACACAGAGGATAACGTTGACAACCACACTCAGAATCACAGCAGTTGTCAGGCAAGATAAAATGATGACAAAAATAATATTACTCTGATCACCCAACAGTTCTGAAACTTAAAAAACAAGGCTTGATTATTTTCTATTATTCTTTTTCTCAGTGGTTTTGGCATAAAAGTTAGCTATAAAAGTTATATTTGAAATCGACTATGAATTGAAGGTGATAGATTTACATATTGATATTTCCTACCATTTGAGAGAACATTAGTGGTGTATTTTGGTTATGCACAGCTTACCTTCGATGTCCAGCTTGGTCCCGTTCCCAAACAGTATCTCCCCACATGAGGCACAGTAGTAAGTCCCAGCATCAGATATATTGAGGTTCCTCTTGGGGAGGTTGTAGACACAGCTCTGTGTAGGAGACCCAGCCTCAGGGCTCTTCTCACACTGATCACCCTTGTCCCCAAGGGTATAAATGATTCCTGGATGGGATTCTCCTGTGCCATGTCTGAACCAATAGACACTGTGTTCTCCTGCACAGGTCTGAGAGTGTATTGTACAGTTCAGAGTCACAGAGTATCCTGGCTGGACTGACTCAGACACAGGCTGCTGGAGTGCAGGCAGATTTCTGGACCCTGAACCTGACAAGAAGGCCAATAAACCCATTTAATCTCTCTAAAATATCCCTGTGGCAAGTGTTTTAACTCAACATTTATTCAATTAAGATCTCATCTGATTAAGAGAATACCTCATATTTACACTGTATATCTGTAAATTCAGATTTACTAAAAATATTTTCATAATAGTAACTTTCTCTTTACCTTTTATGATGAGAATGACTCCTTGTCCAAACTGCAAATTGTTTCCATAAGAACTTCCACAGTAGTATGTGCCTGAATCAGAGAGTTCCACGTCTTCGATCATTAAGTGATTTTTTCCTTGGCCACCTTCCACTGAGAAGCGAGGGTTATCCTTAAACTCATGGTAAAATGTTGCATTACTGCCATACTTATAGATGGTTGAGATGAGCTGAGGGACATTTCTAAATGTTTGCTTGTACCAAGAGAACATTACTCCTGTGTCGACTTTGTTGAAGCAGACCAAAACCACTGCGTCTCCAACGTTGGCTGAAATGAGACCATTCTCCTGACTGATGGATGAGGACTCAGTCCCAGCTAATCCATGAACAAGAGAACATAAAAATATATTAAGCTGTTACATACCTCAAATACATCTTTGGATTGTCAAGGTGTCTGTACAACTATAATTGGATACCTTGTGTCTCCAAATCAAGTGTGGACCTCACATAAGCAGAGAAATGTAAAAGATTGACTTACCCATCTCTACGAGAAGTGGAAATATCAGACACAGTGTGATCATCTTTAAAGTTGTCAACGCTTCACAACTTGGGTCTTCAGTGGAAAGAGTCCACCCATGTAGACAACACTTCAACAGTGGAGTTACAGGTGATTGGTCGAACTGGACCGAATTATTTTGGTTGACGCCTCATTCAGGCACGACTGTGGCATTTACGTGTGTCTTGTGCAGTTCAGAGTCACAGAATTTTCCTACAGGTAGAATCTTATCGTTTAGATTTCTACAAATTGAGCAGTAATTTTTGGAGCACAGTTTCACTTATTCTTTATCACTGCAGCTACTGTTGTCTAAGAGACTCAAATGTGTGAACTGTTTTGAACGTGCATTCTATGACACTGTCATCCACTAGGGCTTCTATCAGTCACTTCACCTCAGTAAAGACATCTATGAAGAAAACATGACAAACACAGCAAATGCAATACAGTGGTTTTCTTTTAGTGATCGCTCATTCAGGATTTACACTCAAATTAATAGATAGATAGAATGCCCTCCCATGATATTGTTATTGAGTATTTTGTTTCACGTCACACCCATTGCAATTTCGTTTAAGATTTACTAAAGCGAACTATTTAACGTTAACGTTACTGGTATGAAAATGTATGCACTCACTAACTGTAAGTCGCTCTGGATAAGAGCGTCTGCTAAATGACTAAAATGTAAATGTTATTGAGTAGGTCCATGGTTCTAGTGGCCTAACATCACACTGATTGAGAATACTGTCCTGATCTCTACGTCAAATTACCTAATATATAGCTCATTGTGTTTTTTCACACATTTTAGTTGACTTGGTATAGATAAGCTGCCTCATTAAAAGTGTTGGTTTAATGTTGCTAAAATGGTCAACTTGAAGAGTAAGTAGTATAGCCTACAGTATGAGAGAACTAAGAGTTCTAACATCCGGCTGAAAACCACAGAGAGAGAGAGAGAGAGAGAGAGAGAGAGAGAGAGAGAGAGAGAGAGAGAGAGAGAGAGAGAGAGAGAGAGAGAGAGAGAGAGAGAGAGAGAGAGAGAGAGAGAGAGAGAGAGAGAAAGAGAGTAAAGAGCAGAGAGAGAGAGAGAAAAGGATATTGCATGCAATAGGCCAGCAGGCCCTAACAAAGCGTAGAGACATCCTCATCTTGTTTTCATCACAGACCACAGAGTACCTGTAAATAGGTTGATGTGTGTGTGACGGGGTGTTAGTGGCATGAGAAGAGAAAACACTTTTCAACACTACGACTTAAAGAATGCCTGAGTATGGTCCAAATGAATACATTCAACAACCTTTGTCTTGATTATTGTTGAATGCATTATTCATCTTATCACAATCAAGTCAATATCAAATGGCAGAGAAGCAATGCATTTAATGTATTATTAGCTACAGTTACAATAACAAAACTAATACAGTTAATAAAGAGCTCGTGAATTTTAATGGACGTATGTTTTATTGTTCTACTGTCTGATCCCAGAGTACACCTTCTCTTCCTCCATGTTGTTTCTCTGTCTTCTAGACCTGTTTTTCTTGTTACTCAGATTCAGAGCTACCAGTGGAGGCTCCTCAGAGGAGGAAGGGGAGGACCATCCTCCTCAGTGAATTTCATAAATATAAAAATTTAAAAACGTTTTAAAAGTTATCAGTTTAAGATAATACTATAATAAATATAATCACATGTCACAAAATAATTGATTATAACACACTATTTTGCAATGAAGGTCTACAGTAGCCTCAACAGCACTCTGTAGGGTAGCACCATGGTGTAGCTGGAGGACAGCTAGCTTCCGTCCTCCTCTGGGTACATTGACTTCAATACATGTTCTCACCCCCTTCCATAGACTTATACAATAATTATGTCAACTTCCAGAGGACGTCCTACAACCAATAAGAGCTCTTGCAGGATGAACTTACATGTTATCCACCAATGAAAGGATCAGAGAATGAATCTAGAACTGAAAGCATATGCTACAGCTAGCTAGCGCTGACTCAAAGAGAGAGAAAAACAATAGTTTTATAGTTTTGAACAAATACATTTCTTCCAAAATGAAGGAGAAACAAGAGAAAGATAGAGAGAGATTTCGTCAATTTTTTTCACTTTCACTTTTAGCTAGCAATAGCCTACTGAAACACCCTGCTCAAACAGAAGGATGCTATGTTAGCTAGCTGGCTATGACTATTCAACACTGGAACTCTTCCAAGTCATGGTAAGCTTTTGCTTTTACAAATGTATTGCCACCGGGGCCCACTGGTGTAAGTGCTAAACTGCTTCCTGACTGCACACTTTAACGTTACTTTATGATTGTAGCAGGTTTCCTAACACATTAGTTCTATTAGCTATGTTGACGATGACATTACTTTAGCTAATATGGTGACAACTATGTAGGCTGTGTGTAGCGGTTATGATATGGTTTGGCTTGGAAAGGTTTTTTCGCCTGGTCACATACAGCTGATGTGTTGTGTACTGAAGTCCACAAGCGAAGGGAAAAAGTGAAAGGAGGGGAGCGCATAGCTGTGAAAAGGAATACAACGTGGCTGTTATGAAAGTGAACTGTGTTTATGCGTGATCAGGGGTATATTCATTACGCCGATTCTGTTGAAACACATTTCTTAAACGGAAGCAAACAGATCAAAAAGTGGATAAACATACCTGGATTTGCCCAATAGAAATTCTTGTTTGCAACTGTTGTACTAATGATTACACCCTGTATCAGCTGATGCAGGCAAGACATGTGGAAGGAGGTATTGAATGTGTCAATGTGTGTCTCAAATCTTTCTCTTGACCTTTGTGCACCTATGTTGTAAACTTTCAATCATAGGCTAGGGTGTAGGAACCTCATGATGTTTATAAGGAAGATTTGAGTAACATGTAGCAGCATTAACCTATTGCTGTTACATTGAACTGAGTGAATGGAATATGAAATCGTCCTGCCTCATCTTAAATGGCACTGACCGACACTGGGAGCTACGTAATAGAGATTGTCTGCATCTTGGCCATGTGAAGAACAATTATGAAATGGAGGGAGATTTTACTATAGTGTAGGTACATTTTTGTAACTATTTTCACTGATCCACTGACCATGGTGGAGAGTTTGGCATCTGATTGATTGATTGCAACTGTGGACAGGCGGATTTTATACAGGTAACAAACTGAGATTAGGAGCACTCCCTTTAAGAGTGTGCTCCTAATCTCAGCTCGTTACCTGTATAAAAGACACCTGGGAGCCAGAAATATTTCTGATTGAGAGGGGATCAAATACCTATTTCCCTCATTAAAATGCAAATCAATTGATAACATTCTTTACATGCGTTTTTCTGGATTTTGTTGTTGTTATTCTGTCTCTCACTGTTCAAATAAACCTACCATTAAATTTATAGACTGATCATTTCTTTGTCAGTGGGCAAACATACAAAATCAGCAGGGGATCAAATACCTTTTTCCTTCACTGTATCTCTAAATTCAGGTTTTAAAAACTAACTTTCTCTTTACCCTTTACATTGAGAATGGCTCCTTCTCCAAACTCCATCTTATTGCTATAAGAGCTCCCACAGTAGTATGTGCCTGAATCTGACAGCTGCATGTGTGAGATCCTTAGGTGATTCTTTTCTTGGCCATTTTCCACTGAGAAGCGAGTGTTATCCTTAAACTCATGGTAGAATGTTGCATTCTTTTCAAACTTATTGACACTTGAGAAGAGCTGAAGTCTAACTCCCAAGGTTTGCTTGTACCAAGAGAACAATACTGCCATGTCGCTTTCATGAAAGCAGTGCAAGATCACTGTGTCTCCAACGTTGGCTGACATGATACCACTCTCTTGACGTATGGATGAAGTCTCAGTTCCAGCTAGCACATGAACTAGAGAACATGAAAATATATTAACTATGCTATAGGTTACCCCAAATGCAACTTTGGATTGTCAAAGGGTCTGTTGAACAATACTTTAAAACATTTTGTCTCCAAATCAAGTGTGGATATCACATAAGCAGAGAAATATAAAAGATTGACATACCCATCTCTACAAGAAGAGGAAATATATGACACAATGTGATCATCTTTAAAGTTGTCATCCTCTTCACAACTTGTCTTGAGTGGAAAAACTATACCCCTATGTACAATTCTTCAACAATGGAGTTACAGGTGATTGGTCGAACTGGACGCGTCATTTTTGTTGACACCTCATTCAGGCGCACCCATGTCCTTCTCATGTGTATTGTACAGCTCTGTCTCACAGATTATCCTGGCTGGACTGACTCAGAATAGTTATCTTTTAGGTAGATCCTGATCATTATAGATTTACTTCAAGTGAAGTACTGTTTATTGAAGTGTGGCATCCCTTATTCTTTATCTCTGTAGCTACTGTAGTATAAGATATTCATAGTTGTGACCTTTTTGGAACATGCATGCTATGACAATGTCATCCACCAGGGCTTCTATCAGCACACAGTCACTTCACCTCAACAAAAAAATATATGGAAAAAACACAGCAAACACAATACAGTAGTCTTCTTTTAGTGATCTCTCATTCAGGATTTACACTCAGTAGAATATATGGAGAGAATGTCCTCCTATGATATTGTTATTGAGTAGGTCCATGGATCTAGTGGCCTAACATCACACTTCAAAGAAGGTTTGTATTTGACTAAGAACTACTGATCAATAGGTCAAATTACCTAACAAATATCTAATTGTGTATTTTCGCATATTTCAGTCGACTATGAATAGGTAAAGCTGCCCCATCAAAAGTTTAGTTTAATGTCAAGAGTTGGTTTACTGTTGGTTACTAAACGGTCAACTTGAAGAACAAGTGGAGTATAGACTAAGTTCAGTATGAGAGAGGTAACAGCTCTGAGACATCCAGCTGAAAACCACAGAAAGAGAGAAACAGAGAGAGAGAGAGAGATTGAGAAAAAAACAGAGAGAGAGAGAGAGAGAGAGAGAGAGAGAGAGAGAGAGAGAGAGAGAGAGAGAGAGAGAGAGAGAGGGAGAGAGAGAGCGAAGGGTCCTTTGTGCAATAGGCCAGCAGGCCGTAGATACAAACCACAGAGTACCTGTAAATAGGTTGCTATGTACTGTGTGTGAGGGGGTGTTAGTGGCATGTGAACAGAAAAAAACTGTGTTAAAACTTAAAGGTGTTAAAACTAGGTTCTATTTGACTCAAAATTACATTACGTGGAGTTTTGCATTGTTTGCAGATTTAAATGGATGCAGTCAATGTATGATTAATAAAATTCACCAATAAATCGCTAAGTAGTGTAGTATCTAAACAGTTTATGATTTTGTTGACGTTTGCAAATGGTGTGTTAGAGGAAGTTGGCTCTGCTTGCGGAAGCATCTGGAAAGCATTACTATAGGGGCCCCCTAAAACAGAGGAGAGTCTGTTATGTGAAGGCCAGGGATTGGTCTAATGAAATACCACCCATATTATGTTACATATTTTAAATACCATGGTTGGAACAAAGGTGGGGGAGAATATAACATATTAGAGATTGGGTCAGTTGTTCTCCAGATGTCTGCAGGAGTCTGTAAATTGACGCTGAAATCTTTGATGTAATAAACCATTATAATCAAGGACAGTGTCAGCGGATTTCTTGTCATCACAGCATATCGGCATCGTTATTTCGATACCACAGAATGGCGACGAGGACCTTTGGGACGTGTTGCGTCTCTCCAGCGTTCCATTCATGAGCTACGAAGTGACTCCCGCTCAAGACGCCGGCACATAAGTTGAGATTTCTCACAATTTTGGGCGCTGGTCGGTTCGTGTGCTTGTGTGGGTGTGTGCGCTGAGGAGATGTACCGTTTAAAGACTTGTGTGTGCACTTTGCTGTTATTTGCTGTGGGATAAGAATCCATTCTAAATTCTAAACAGGGGGGAGTGTCTAAAGGAATAGATAACACTGGGCACAGGGATATTTGGCTTGAATAAAATTAAAGGGAAAAGGAATAGCATGAAGGAATAAGGCCAGTAAGTAAGGAAAATGTACATTAATTAGGACGTCGCTGATCTACGGAAGCCCTCAAACGAGGCGATCATTAGGATGGGCCGAAAATCCTGAAAACTCACTAGGTTGATTTTTAAGGTCAGTTCTGGGAACTGGAGTTTGTGGTAGATACATTTTATTGTAAGTTACCTCTCAACATATAGTTGATGAGGTATATGTTCGAAGTAACCTCTCATTGAATATCTGCAACTCGAGGTAGCAGAAATTTAGGAAGGAACGATGAGAAATAAGGAGCGACGGTAGCATGCTTTAGAGCAGGGGTGTCAAACTCATTTTAGCTCAGGGGCCACATGGAGGAAAATCTATTCCCAAGTGGGCCGGACCGGAAAAATCATGGTATATATAACTTAAAAACAACAACTTCAGATTGTTTTCTTTGTTTTAATATGATCAACATACAACATAAAGCTGGAGCCTGAGGACAGTGTGTCCAAAATAGTACAAGCACAACATCACTATTAATCATAAAACACCTCAAGTTTATTTGAAAATTCTAAAGAAAAAGAACACAAACACACAATGCCTCAGTGATTAACAGAACTGTTTCACAGATCACAGAACTATATCAGGGTGTCATTTCTCAGGCAGAAATGTAGATAAAAATAATGAAATCCTGTTCCCCAAACAAGTGCAAGAACCACAGAGTCAAGAATAGGTTAAATATACAAATAAAATAAAATCAATTAAAAACAATAGCACATCAACATAAAAACATATAAACATAAATCTGAAAGCGTTGCTCAAACTCCCGTAACAGTCCAGTTATTTTATCTTTGAACCGCTTCATGTCTGCCACATGTTGGGTCGCGCACACATTTTTCAGACAGGGGAAGTGAGCTGCATCACCACCGGCAAGTTGCGTCTCCCACAATGACAGCTTCAACTTGAAAGAACGTATGCTGTCATAATACTGCGTGACAACTTTGTTGCGCCCTTGCAGCTGTTTGTTCAAGTTATTCAGGTGCTCTGTAACATCCACCATAAATGCAAGGTCCGGCATCCATTCTGCGGAATGAAATTCTAACACTGGTTTGCCCTTTTCTTCCATGAACTGTTCAATTTCTTCTCGTAAATCAAAGAAACGCCTCAGCACAGCACCTCGGCTTAACCATCTTACCTCAGTGTGGTATGGCAGGCCATAGATGTGGTCTTTCTCTCTGAGAAGGCTGTCAAACTGACGGTGATTCAGGCTTCTGGATCGGATGAAATTAACAGTTTGGATGACCACCTTCATGACGTTATCCATCTTTAATGACTTGCAACACAAAGCCTCCTGGTGCAAAATACAGTGAAAAGTCAAAAAATCACGTCCTCCATTTGCAGATTGCACTTTCTCTCTGAACTTTGTCACAACGCCTGCTTTTTTCCCGATCATTGAGGGCGCACCATCTGTAGCCAGGCTGACAGCGCGGGACCAGTTCACTCCAACCCTGTCCAGCGCGCCGACGAGTGCGGTAAAAATATCAGCTGCTGTCGTTGTATCTGTCATCGGCACCAACTCCACGAACTCCTCGGTGACGGTCAATGTGTCATCAACTCCGCGGATGAAAAAATGGCCAGTTGTGCAACATCTGTAATGTCCGTGCTTTCATCAATTGCAACCGAAAACGCAATAAATTACTTTACTTTTTGCTTCAACTGGCTGTCCAAATCCACTGAAAGATCGGAAATCCTGTCTGCAACTGTGTTTCTTGTCAGGCTGATATTTGCAAAAGCCTGCCGCTTTTCAGGGCACACAATCTCCGCTGCCTTCATCATGCATGTTTTTACAAATTCACCCTCACTAAATGGTTTTGAAGCCACTGCGATTTCATTAGCAATGAGGTAGCTAGCTTTCACTGCAGCGTCACTGATGTCTCGGCTGTGAGTAAACACAGACTGCTGTTTCTTCAGACCCGCCAACAGTTCATTCACCTTCTCTCATCTCCGCTGTCCTTGAAAGTTGTCATATTTGTCGGCATGAAGACTCACATAGAGGCGACGAAGGTTATATTCTTTCAGCACTGCAACATGCTCTGAACACACCAAACATACAGCTTTCCCATTCAATTCCGTGATTAAATAGGATTACCATTTTTTTTGGAACACTCTGCACTCTGCGTCCACTTTTCTCTTTTTTGACAGAGAAATATTGGGGCAATGAGGGTGCCAAAGCACATAATGTTAAAAGTAGAAGCCGTAATAAATATCGCGGGCAAAACAAAGTAGCTCATTGGCTGCACGTGCTTGACCTACTTGCTCTGCCCCGGTATAAACAGTTTGCTTGCTTAACGCAATTGCTATTGCGCCATCCATAGCGCCATAGCGCCATAGCAGCGCATTTTTATACCCAAAAAAAAAAAAATCATCTCGCGGGCCGGATTAAACCCGTTTGCGGGCCGGATCCGGCCTGCGGGCCGTATGTTTGACACCCCTGCTTTAGAGTATCGAATGAATGAATGCATTCTTGTTGATTGAATTATTTTCATGTGTGTGTGTGTGTGCGGGAAAAAATTTATAAAGACGTCTCTGTTGTGTTTCAGCTGTGTTTCGACTCATGATATGATAAGATTTATGTTAGAGATATATACATATATATGTTTTGGTTGAGAACAGGGGTTTTAGTTTTTTGTAAGGAAATATGTTAGTTAAGGTTAAAATCTTATGAGTCTCTAATAAAAGAGAACGTTTAATAATTGTTAAAAAACGATGAGCCCCCTGGGAGGAAGTTAAGGTTAAAATCTTATGAGTCTCTAATAAAAGAGAACGTTTAATAATTGTTAAAAAACGATGAGCCCCTGGGAGGACGTTAAGGTTAAAACCTTGTATGAGTCTCTATAAAAAGAGAACGTTTAATAACTGTTAAAAGACTATGAGCCTACAGGGAGGATTTTATGATTGTATAGAGATGTTTTGTAATGGATAAGAAAATAACTATAAATCTGCAGATTAGGATAAGTGAAGTTAAGAAACTTCAAAGTAGGATTTGTGTTCTATGTTCTGTGTTGGTTTGTGAGTTTTGTTAAGTGTTACTGTTTGTCTGTGTTGGGAATAACGGAGGGACAGCTGGTCTGTCTGCTTTCTGTTGTTTAGCTTGGAGAGAGCTGCTTGGGAGAGCTCCTTTCACTCTGAAATCGTACTGGTGAATGAACTGCACATGCGTGGGATTTTATGAGTTTAGAGTTATGTAGAGCAAATGTGCCACTCCCCCGCCTGCACTGAGCTGCTGTGACATGCAGACAGAGAAGAAAGGGGGAGACTTACACACGAATAAAGTATCCTGTTTGTTAAATCGGGTGTTGCTTAACTATGAAACTATTTGATTGAGATCTATTGAATTTATAAATGAGAGATATGTTGACGGATTAAAAATAAAAATAATAAAAAAAATAAAAAAAATAACATGTTATTGCGCTATTTATAATATTCCTGAGTTAAGCTGTTTGCTTATTTCTTAGCGCGAATGTGAACATAGGTATGTCTAAAAGGGTATTGTATGGTTGAAATAACCCAGTGAGTGCATAAAAGACTAAATTCTTGTCTGTTCCTTTTGTTCTTCTGTCATGTGAGAGACGAGAAGGAGGAGACAGAGAGAGAGAGAGGAGGTGCTGACCAGTGCGTCACGCGAGAGTGTGTGCTGCTCCGGATCCAGTCCAATCAAGGCCAGTACTGCTCTGTTCACAAAACTTACTTTCCCATACAGGATATTGTGTGTGCCTAGCATATTTCATGTTGTGACAATTTGACAGGGACTTGGCAACAGACTGATCAATTGATGTAATTAAGAATTGCACATTGGAGTTTTTTGTGCATGAGTTGGTTTGATTACAGTTGTGTTGGAAATCCAGCACTGACATTATTCTGTAAAATTAAGGTAATTTTACGAGTGGCGCAAGTCTCCCGAGTGGCGCAGTGGTCTAAGGCACTGCATCGCAGTGCTAGCTGTGCCGCTAGAGATCCTGGTTCAAATCCAGGCTCTGTCGTAGCCGGCCGCGACCAGGAGACCCATGGGGCGGCGCACAATTGGCCCAGCATCGTCCAGGGTATGGGAGGGAATGGCTGGCAGGGATGTAGCTCAGTTGGTAGAGCATGGCGTTTGCAACGCCAGGGTTGTGGGTTCGATTCCCAAGGGGGGCCAGTATGAAAAATAAATAAATAATGTATGCACTCACTAACTGTAAGTCGCTCTGGATAAGAGCGTCTGCTAAATGACTAAAATGTAATTGGGTGATTATAAAGCAATTGGTTTGTGAGTGCTGTAGTGTTGCTGGATTACAGGTCTTTCTTTTTTGGATTGCTCTGAAGTTGACTACTTTCCTTTACTTTTCCTGATCGGATGTGGTAAGATTGGCACTACATTTTTTTATTAATAAAAACAAATATATATATATTGATAAATTAATTGATTGATTAATTAATTTAAAAAAAATAAAGAATATATATACAAAAAAGAAAATAATTTATATATATATATATATAAAGGAGGGAAACATAAGCTACATAGTCTAAAGTATTTTTGGTTTACAAATTATTTGGTTTAAAATAATAATAATAATAATAAAATAATTCACAATAAAGGAATATAAAATAGTTGTTACAATGGGGAAAAAGGACATCAAAACTACGAAAGTAATTACTAGGACAAGCAGAAACGACCATAAAGATGAATCCAAACTCCAAAAGTAAGAAGAAAACGAGAAACTAAGGGTGGAGTGAGGTTCAGGAGGATGGAACTTGAAGATGATGATGATGATGATCAGAGTGATTCAAAAGAGATCATGAGTGGATATGACCCTGTGATCAGATGGAGGTTGACCAGAGCGGAAAGAAGGGGTGATGGAAGTTGGAAGAAGAAGAATACAAGAGATTCGAGTTCTGATTAAAGTGAAGATGAAGACAGCGATAAAGATTTTGAGATTAAAGGTGCTTCATATTCAAGAGGATTTTATCCTACAATGACTAGCACAGAAGAAATAGAAAAAGATATAGACCGATGCGTATCATGCCTGGATAAGGCCAATAATTTAGAAGAAGTAAGAGAACTGGAAGAACAACTCAAGAAGCTGAAGATACAAAAGAAAAAACTGCTGAAAAAAGGATCCCAAGAATTGGGGAAGAGGTATACATTGAGGCCAAGACAAGGGAGCACAAGTAAGAAGATGATGCAAGTGATAATTTGAGGACAGAAGCTTTGGTTATGCAGAATCAGTGTGCACCAAATCAACAATCACTGCCACAGCTTCAACCGGACCAGTTCCAACCGCAATTGTACCAGCCACCAATAGCGGTACCAGTTGTTTCATATCCACAGCCAGTTTCTGGACAGACACAGAATTGGAGAGGAAAAGGACGAGAAGGCTTAGGAAGAGGAAGAGGAGGAAGATTTAAGCCATACTTCCAGCAATCTTCAGAAGTGTGTTATAATTGTGGACAGGTTGGTCACTTTGCCCGTGAGTGTAATTGGCCAGGAGGAAACACCAGAGGGAATTTCAGAGGAAGATACAGGGGCCAGTCAAGATCATCTGGAGGACCGGTGAACCCTTATAGGGGCCCGGAGCAATGATTCTAGGGGTGCCCAGAAGATCCGAAAGGGGGGTGTCAGCTGGTAGCATCAGGACCGGAAAAAGATCCAACAATTGAGGTGAAAGTAAACAACCGACCATTGGAAGTGATGGCGGATAGCGGAGCTGTTTTTACCTGTGTTCGGCCTGAAGATGCTACACATCTCCCTATGTCCAATCAACTAATTAGGACAATCGGATTTGAGGGAGTGAAACAGCTGATTCCTCTTACGGAACAAATTGAGCTCTGCTATGAAAATCAGAAAATTACAATACCCATACTGGTATCAGAACATACACCTATTGCATTGTTGGGAAGAGATGCATTGTGTAAATTGAACTGTACAATAAAATGTACACCAGACAGCTGTCTGGTAAAAGTGCCAAAGGAAAAGGTTTACCAATTGTTGATGACGACAGAGATGGATTCTTCTTCAGTATTCTGGATTGGAAATCTCAGTGAAGATTTTTTGAAGCAGGCTAAGATATGGGAGAAATTCATTGTGGCAAATATGCCAGATGCAAGGCTTCCGGAATATCAATTTCATTGTATGCTCAAGTATTTCAAGAATGATGCCCAATCGAACTCAGAGGAATGGTTGAGTCATCAACCAAAGAAAGTTCAACTCAGCTCATGTTGCATAATTTTAGGACCACAAGGAGCAGCTATGAAGATAAACACAGACGATTATCTGGATAAAGAATTTGAGATTGAGAAGAGTGTGCCACATGGGACCTTGTTGGTTTCTGAAGGCTATGAGCAGAAGCAAATAGGAGAAATGATGACAGAAGCAGAGAAAGCTGTTTTTGTACCGGTGAAAGAGAATTTGGGGATTTGGAGGAGTGAAGATCAGCGATTTCTCAAAATTATGATTTCGGCTCAAGGATAGGAGAGCCACAAGCTGTACGGATCACACATGAATCTATTTGCAGTGCGAAGATGGATTCAGACCCTATGAAAGAGGAGATGTTGCAACAAGTTCCAGAATGTTTGTGGTCTCAACACAGTACCGATATTGGACTTGTGAAATCAGCCCAACCGGTGAAAGTTGAACTTCGACCAGGAGCCAGACCTCCTTGGAAGAATCAGTATCCATTGAAAGATGAAGCAATCCAAGGGATCGAACCACAAATTGAAGGACTTTCGAAAGCAGGTGTTTTAAGGACAACAAAAAATCCTCAGAGTAACACACCTTTGTTGCCTGTGAAAAAGCCAGATGAAACTTATCGTGTGGTTCATGATTTGAGAGCGGTGAATGAGGTAGTGACTGACTTTCCAGCAGAAGTGCCAGACCCGCATACCTTGTTAGCTCAAATTCCTCCTGATGTAACACATTTTACGGTGTTAGACTTATGTGGTGCATTTTTTAGTGTTCCACTTAGTGTAGAAAGTCAGGGTTTATTTGGGTTCACATATAAGGGACAGTTCTATGAGTACAGTCGTTTGCCACAGGGGTACAAGCATAGCCCCACACATTTTCTGAAGGATGATTTGGTAGGGATAGATCAGATATTGCAAAGCACTGTCATTCAGTACGTAGATGATATAATTATCTGCTCACAGAATAAGGAAACATGTCATAGAGACTCAATTAAATTGCTACAGGTATTGGCAGAAAAGGGGCATAAGGTTTCACAGAAAAAGTTGCAATATTGCCAGGAGAAGGTTGTTTATTTGGGTCAGAAAATAATGCATGGACATAGAAGCATTTCGGACAGTCAATTGGAAGCTATTCGTAAGGCTCCGAAGCCTAGAACTGTCAGAGAGATTATGACATTTCTTGGTATTGCTGGTTATTCTTCAGCTTGGGTTGAGAGCTATACTAGTTTGACGGGACCTTTGAGAGCTATGGTTAAGGATACTGGAAATGGTCACCTCCATAGCAATCTTTCCTGGACACAGGAAGGCCATGTGGCATTTGAAACAATAAAACAGAGGTTGCAGGAGGCACCTGCACTCACACTACCAGACTACTCTAATAATGTTTTGCTATATGTGTCTACTTCTACTGGAGGTAGATATGCATGTGCAGTTCTTTATCAGCCGACAGGCACAGGGACGAATCCTCAGCCTATTTCCTACTACTCTACTGCCTATTCAGAAGTAGAACTAGGGCTACCACTATGCTACAGAGCAATGGTGGGAGTATATTCAATGTATGACAAAGCATCATCTGTTACGATGGGTTACCCAGTAACAATTCTTACCCATCATAGTCTCAGAAATCTTCTGAACTATGGGAAATATACATTGACTATGCCTAGGCTTAGAGACTTTCATAGGCTCTTAGAGCAGGAAGATGTCACCCTAGTGAGTGTAAGGGATCGGGGGTTGGCTGGGTCTAGACAGAGTCTGACACTTCCCCGATCTACAGAGAGGGGGAGTCATCAGACTCGATCTGGTTCACCTGAGTTCTGAGCACACCTGTCCGTAATTAGGGTAGGATTTAAGGTGTGCTCAGAAGCTCAGTCGGCGCGAGGTATTGTTCCATTGTGACTTGCTAAGCGTTTTGTTCCGAGAGAGAGAGAGAGTTTGTTGTTTTTGATTACCCGTGTATCCGACCTGTGCCTTGTTGTTTGACTCCCCAAATTGCTTAATCCTCTACTTGTCTACCCCAGTGATTACCGTTCTCTGATCCTGTGCCTGTGACCTCGACTACGACTAAGCCCGCTCCCTTGGTACCTCTGCCTGTCTCTGCCTGGCCCGGTTTTGACCACAGCCCGCCCGACCACGATTAAGCTATTCCTTTGTCTGTACTCTAATAAAGCATCGCTATTCTGCGATTGGATCTTACCACTCTGTCCGAGTATTCATTACAGTGAGGTGTGATACGGTGAATCCAGCCGAGAATTTGCCAACTTCAGAGGATGGTGAGCCACATGATTGTGTCCAAGAAGCAGAGAAATACTCAAGGCTTAGATCAGATTTGCAAGCCTTTCCATTACGTGAGGCAGACCTGGAGTATTGGACTGATGGGTCTTGTTATCGTGTGGGAGATAAATTGTGTGCTGGCTATGCCGTAGTTAAAGCCCAAGGAACTGGATTTGTTGTTTGAAAGGCTGAAGTAATACCACAGCCTGCGTCAGCACAACTTGCTGAACTTGTGGGGCTAACAGAAGCATGTTTGTTAGCAGAAGGAAAGCGACTGACGATATACACTGATTCAGCATATGCACATAGTGTATGTAATTTGTTTGGAGCAGTGTGGAAAGGTCGAGGGTTTATGAAAAAGGATGGTTCTCTGATACAACATCATGCGCAAATAATGAAACTGTTGCATGCTATGATGAAGCCTAAAGAGATAGCGATAGCTAAGTGTGCAGCTCATAAAACAGATGTGTCAAAAGTCACACAAGGGAACAAAGCTGCTGATGAAGCTACAAAAGCCATCACAGGAGCGGACAAATTGGGAAAAGTTTTTCTATGTCTCCTGAGTGGCGCAGTGGTCTAAGGCAGTGCTAACTGTGCTACTAGAGATCCTGGTTCGAATCCAGGCTCTGTCGCAGCCGGCCGCGACCGGGAGACTCATGGGCGGCGCACAAGTCGTCCAGCGTAGGGGAGGGAATGGCCGGTAGGGATGTAGCTCAGTTGATAGAGCATGGCGTTTGCAACGCCAGGGTTGTGGGTTCGATTCCCACGGGGGGGCAGTATAAAAAAAATATGTATTCACTAACTGTAAGTCGCTCTGGATAAGAGCGTCTGCTAAATGACTAAAATGTAAATGTAATGGAGTGGACTTGGAAGAAAATATTATGCTTAAGGATGTGATTTTGATGCATGAAGCTGCTTCTACGATCGACAAACAGTTATGGCTAGACCGAGGTGCCATCAAAGATGCTACTGGTCTTTGGAGAAACCATGAGGGGTTGATAGTAGCGCCTCTAGACCTATTAGGTCTGATGATTCAGGAAGCACATGGGTTAGCTCATGTTGCAAGGGGGGAGGTTAGGAGAAAGATCACAAAGGAGTATGGTTTTGGGGCACCATATTTGCTTGAACAGGTTGACTATGTCATAGGCAGGTGCACAATCTGTCTGAAAAATAATGTTTGCAAGGGTGTGACTGTTATTGCTGGTTACATTTCTACACCAAGAGGTGCATAATATGTCCAACTAAGCTAAAAGATGCTCAGTCGGTTGCAAAGTTTTTGTGTAAAGAAGTCATAAGCAGGTGGGGACTTCCCGATCAAATATCCTCAAATTAGTGGGAAAGAGTTTTGTGGATAAATCAGTGAAATGGTTTTTGAAAAAAATGGGGAAAAAGTCAGACTAAAAAGTTTTGAAAACTAGGGTTGAAGTAACTCTAGGAAATGTTGAATATCCGATCATTTTTCACGTCTTTACATATTATTGTGATATTTAGTATTTTCTTATGAATCTAAGGGGGTAAATGGAATGTGATTCATTTTATATATCATTTTTATATTATTGTTGATATTGATGTTTTAATTTGCATGTGTTGTTTTGCAAAAGATACTGGTTGGTGTTTTCTTTTCTTCCAGAAGCATATGGGGGAATGTGTAGAGGGGATTCAAATACTCAAACATGGACAATATGAATGGACTGGAGGAAGTGGAACATGGAAGGTGTGGAAATGTTCAGATTCCATCATCGACGTTGCATTGAAAGTCGACACTGCTGAGGAGATGCAGTGTAGTGGACTACATTCCAGTGTCTGCAATTATATATATAGACATATTTGCATGTCTAATACATAATTTGTGTCATATTCTTTCTGTATTAATTTTTGAAGAATGATATTTTCTGTTGCTGGGTACATGTGGGGACCTCAGATGTTTTTGTTTATTTCGTTGAAGCTTAGGGATATTGGGTCTAGGCAGGGACAGAGAGAATCCACAGGAGGGTCCGATGGGTCTACCAGCCTGAATGTGGACATTTTTGATTGTATTTTGTTTTCTGAGGCTTTCATGTGTATTCAATTGCATCATAGTTTAAAATGCATTGATAAAGATTTATAAATTGATCTGGAGTACTTAGGTGGTCGCCTGGGGCAGAGGGGCCGTGAGAGAATTTTACTGTCTTGATTGATTGATGGATATTTGGAAAGAAAGCTGCCAGACAGGTTTTTCACTCTCACACTCCATAAAGATTTGTTCATATTTCATAGAAATGTATTTACACTCCATAGAAAAATGTGTTTACTCTCCATAAATGTTGGTTTATTGCTAACGTTACTCAATAAGAAAAATTGTTATTTGTCATAATCCTATTCTTTTTGTTTTCGAGACTTAATTAGTCTCGAAGGGGGGAAATATGTAGTATCTAAACAGTTTATGATTTTGCTGACGTTTGCAAATGGTGTGTTAGAGGAAGTTGGCTCTGCTTGCGGAAGCATCTGGAAAGCATTACTATAGGGGCCCCCTAAAACAGAGGAGAGTCTGTTATGTGAAGGCCAGGGATTGGTCTAATGAAAAACCACCCATATTATGTTACATATTATAAATACCATGGTTGGAACAAAGGAGGGGGAGAATATAACATATTAGAGATTGGGTCAGTTGTTCTCCAGATGTCTGCAGGAGTCTGTAAATTGACGCTGAAATCTTTGATGTAATAAACCATTATAATCAAGGACAGTGTCAGCGGATTTCTTGTCATCACAGCATATCGGCATCGTTATTTCGATACCACAGTAGTCTAAGAAATATTGCCATCAGGTTGTAAATCACAGCTGGTAATGTTACATTGTTTACTGCCTCCAGCCATTCAGGGGATGAACTGTATCAGTTTCAC
This sequence comes from Coregonus lavaretus, assembly GCF_964263955.1. Taxonomy (NCBI): domain Eukaryota; kingdom Metazoa; phylum Chordata; class Actinopteri; order Salmoniformes; family Salmonidae; genus Coregonus; species Coregonus lavaretus. Next base: position 14,853,482 of record NC_140026.1, on the reverse strand, counting down.
TCACCCCTTATGAAAAAGGCTGCAGTTAGCGTGCAGTATAACTGCAGTGTGCTGCAAATACTGAGTCCAAAATAACACTTTCTTTTACTGCAGTAATTTTGCAGCACACTGCAGTTATTCGGCAGTTAATCCTTCCAAAATACCACAGTCGACTGCAGTTACTGCACTTTTACAGCAGTTTCAAAATTGCAATCTTTTTTTGTAAGGGACCCAATACTTTGGACAAAAACTGAAGAAAAGTGCAATGATTGGGAACCTCAACACAATCAATCTAGCTATGTAGTAACATTATGTGGCTAAGGCTATAGCTTAAATATTTATTTATGCCTACTTATTTAGGTAGCTATATAGCTTGATAGCTAGCGAAACAATGTAGCTAGCTAAAACCTAAAATGACACAGAGCCTTGTACTGTAGCTAGCTAGCTGCTGGAAGGATGTTATGTTATCATCTGGACAAGTGAGGAAGTGGCAGACCTTTTCCCAAAAAACATAACTTTTTTTTTAGCTTTGGCGGCTACAGCTATTGGGATTATCTACCAAGAAATGTGACTAACTAAACTAGCTACCTATTTACTGAAACCTGAACGACTGTTAGCATATTTCTTAGTTGACAATCAAAATGTATTTGGCATCGATCAAATGAGCAGGCAGGAAGCTGTAAATCCCATTCACTTGTTAAAACATGGGTTATTATGGGACTAGGGGCAGGCTGCAGGAGGCCGAGCAGGCTACTATTGCCCATCGTATTCAAAGAGCAGTTTTGGCTGTCAACTACATGCTGAAAAAGTTTGAGAGGGTTTACCTACCGTTCAATTTGCTAGATCTAAGCTCATCTGGCTCAGGCTAACATCGTTGTTGTTGTTGTGCATAGACAACTGAGGGAGAGAAAACCTGTTGGTTGTTTGATCAGTCGGACCAAAAGTACAACTCCTGTAGTATTTATATATTCGCAGAAAACCATTTTGGTTTCCTTTGTCACTTTTGCTGCTGCTTTCTGAACAATGATCTAAACAAAGTTGTGCTGTTCTGCTGCCTGTAAACACAGTCCAGTGCAGTGCCACATCAAAGTGAATGGCATGGCCTATTTGTATAAAAGGCCTACTCTAGCTGATTGGTTATGGCGCACCGGTCTCTGTAGAGTCCAGTCCTGGACAAGGCTGACAATTGCCCAAACGCACGGCTGCTTTCCCATTCATTACTATAGAAATGTCAATGAATGTATGAAAACATGAAAATGTGCATATCTATGTGCTCGCTTGTCAGGGGCGTACTGGGACTAGAAATTCCCCTTGGCGTTTCTAACACATTTCTTTCCTTGAGGCCCCCACACTGGGCAATTTTTCACCTGAGGCCCCCATTACTAGCCAGATAGTGATATTCTTTTGTGAAAAACCCAAGTTAGAAAGGCCCACTGGGCTTAAAATGAACCAGACCATCTGGCATTTGCCTAAAATGCTAGATGGCCAGTCCACCCTTGTTGCTTATCACAAAATAAAAAAAATAAAAAATATGTGTAATATTCTTCCAGAGGGTGTATAAGTACATACACTCATTCCAAATTCATCGGCATTAATATGGAGTTTGTCCCCCCCTTTGCTGCTATAACAGCCTCCACTCATCTGGGAAGGCTTCAGCCAAAAGAACATTAGTGTGGTCGGGCACTGATTTTGGACGATTAGGCCTGGCTCACAGTCGGCATTCCAATTCATCCTAAAGGTGTTTGATGGGGTTAAGGTCAGAGCTCTGTGCAGGCCAGTCAAGTTCTTCTACACCGATCTCGACAAACATTTTCTTAATGAACCTCGCTTTTTGCACAGGGGCATTGTCATGCTGAAACAGGAAAGGGCCTTCCCCAAACTGCTGCCAAAAAGTTGGAATCACAGAATCATCAAGAATGTCATTGTATGCTGTAGCATTAAGATTTCCCTTCACTGGAACTAAGGGGCTTAGCCAGAACCATGAAAAACAGCCCCAGACCATTATTCCTCCTCCACCAAACTTTACAGTGGGCACTATGCATTGGGGAAGGTAGCTTTCTCCTGGCATTCGCCAAACCCAGATTCGTCCGTCGGACTGCCAGATGGTGAAGCGTGATTCATCACTCCAGAGAGCACGTTTCCACTGCTCCAGAGTCCAATGGTGGCGAACTTTACACCACTTCAGCCAACATTTGGAATTGTGCATGTTAATCTTAGGCTTGTGTGCGGCTGCTCGGCCATGCAAAGCCATTTCATGAATCTCCCAACAAACAGTTATTGTGCTGACGTTGCTTCCAGAGGCAGTTTGTAACTCTGCAGTGAGTGTTGCAAGCGAGGACAGACGATTTTTTCGTACTATGCGCTTCAGCATTCGGTGGTCCCGTTCTGTGAGCTTGTGTGGCCTATCACTTTGCGGCTGAGCCGTTGTTGCTCCTAGACGTTTCCACTTCACAATAACAGCCCTTACATTTGTTAGGTTCTAAACAAACAGAGTAAAACTCACAGAGGACTAGTAAAGCTCAAACCAAGTTTATTCACCCACTGGATCAAACAGCTGCATAAGACAAAGACATGTTTACACAAGCACATGTATGTATATCTTCCTCCTATGCTGAGTCTCCTCCTTGCACATCTGGACAGCCAATACATCTCTGTTGCTAGACAGGACTTTAGTGATGCCTGTTCTTTCTCATTTCATCTGACCTGACCTCGGCCCAAATTCCTCACTCATCCCCAACTCACGGCTGTCCTACCTTATCTGTTGACTGGAACCAGACTGTGACCCTTCTCCTCTCCATAGGATACCTGAGATTTAACCATGTTCTTCCTGTACTCCCCTTTCTCACTCAGTAGATTTCCATACCCTCAGTTCTAATAGGGTAACAGGAATAAGGATATTTCATATTTCAAGTTTAGAAGTTAGTACCCAATACAGTTGACTGGGGCAGCTCTAGCAGGGCAGAGATTGTACGTCCTGACTTGTTGTAAAGGTGGCATCCTATGACGGTGCCATGTTGAAAGTCACTGAGCTCTTCAGTAAGGCCATTCTACTGCCAATGTTTGTCTATGGAGATTGCATGGCTGTGTGCTCGATTTTATACACCTGTCAGTATACATTTGTATGTATAGTGTATTTTAATATGTTTTGTTGGTGCTAAATCTATGTCAGTTCCTCTTTAAAGATGCCTGAGTGTGGCGTAAATAAATACATTCAACTTCCATTGTCTTGATTATTGTTAATAATCCATGTCAAATCAGAAGCAATTTACTTTATTAATTAGTAGCTACAGTTACAGTATTACAGCTAATAAAGCTAGAGTCAATAAATACCTAATTAATTTTAATGGACGTCTGTTATATTGTTTTACTGTCTGACCCCAGAGTATTTTTTACATTTTAGTCATTTAGCAGACGCTCTTATCCAGAGCGACTTACAGTTAGTGAATGCATACATGTTTTTTTGTTTGTTTTGTGGGTTTTTTTTTTCATACTGGCCCCACGTGGGAAACGAACCCACATCCCTGCCGGCCAAACCCTCCCCCACCTTGGACGACGCTGGACCAATTGTGCGCCGCCCATGGGTCTCCCGGTCGCGGCCGGCTGCGACAGAGCCTGGACTCGAACCAGAATCTCTAGTGGCCTTAGACCACTGTGCCACTCGGGAGAGTACACCGTCTCTTCCTCCATGTCTTATAGACCTGTTCTTCTTGTTGCTCAGATTCAGAGATACATAATGGAGACTGTCTGCATCTTGGGCCTGTGAAGAACAATTATAAAATGGAGGGAGAATATTACTACACATTATTATTAAATATAACACATTTTCACACATCTTTTTATAGTAATATAAAATATAAGGCGGCAGGTAGCTTAGTGGGTAAGAGCGTTGTGCCAGTAACCGAAAGGTCGCTGGTTCTAATCCCTGAGCTGACTAGGTGAAAACCTGTCGATGTGCCCTTAAGCAAGGCACTTAACCCTAATTGCTCATGTAAGTCGCTCTGGATAAGAGCGTCTGCTAAATGATTAAAAATAAAAAATTAAATAAAAAATTCTACTTACCCCTGTATCCAAAGACGAGACTGGCTGGACCTCTTGTTTGAGAGCCGGGTCCTGAAAAGAAAGACAGTAAAAATAAAGATACAACCCCTCACTACTGATACATCTGTCGATGGTGATATCAAAGAAGAGCAACTTCTAAGAATAAGTCACTTACCTCTGCACTGCATACATGTTATCTTGTAAATTATGCAAGCACGGACAATGATCAAGATGAGAGAGAGAGAGACAATAAATATGGTGATAGAAGTACTTTATAGTAACTACATTTACACTTGTATATAGTGCAATAGTACAGTAACTATATGGAAATTTGCACATTTTCTTATGTGATATAAGAACTACTACTGTATACAGTTTGACACAGTAGATTATTCAATAGATATGAACAAAAGTAAGATGTATCATTTACCTTTGATGTCCAGCTTGGTCCTGTTTCCAACCTGACAAGAAAGTCTACACGTCAGTAAATCTGTTTCCTATACAGTGATATCTGATTATGTGAATAGTTACCTCATGTTCAAGACATAGTATCCCAAAAAGTGCCAACAGTTGCAGAAGGTACTGATTTTAGCATTTTTCGTGCATCATGTTCAATCATCTATGTGACTATGTTGAGCTTCACAATCAATTTGAGATACTTTCAAATGATTTGGACATGATGTGCGAAAAATGCTAATATCGGTCCAATAACTTCAATTGGATTTGAGCCACAAATTTGGAAACAGTGCCAGGAAAACTAAACCAAAGCATGGATTGCTGTCATGCCTTGTCCATAGACTGCTTATAGGGTAAAGAAACCAACATTTTGTAATTTGGGTGAACTATTCCTTTAGTGGACCAATGCTTACTGTGTAGGATATGTTGTGCAGGGTGGGTGAAGCATAAAGGCTTTTAGGTGTCTAGATGATAAATTAATTTTGTAGAACCATTGTTTATATTTCTAGCACCGGTTGGATAAAAACTGTACAATACTGAGGTTGCAGTGTGAAAACAGATGCATTTCCTTCAGTAAACAATATATGAAATGAAGAAATTACCCCCCCCCCCCACCCCCACCCCACAGCGGAGTCACTCACCACCTTCCGGAGACATTTGAAACCCCACCTCTTTAAGGAATACCTGGGATAGGATAAAGTAATCCTTCTACCCCCCCCCCCCCCCCCCCCCCCACACACAGCGGAGTCGCTCACCACCTTCCGGAGACATCTGAAACTCCACCTCTTTAAGGAATACCTGGGATAGGATAAAGTAATCCTTCTACCCCCCCCCCCCCCCCCAAAAAAAAATTAAATTAAATACAATTGTAAAGTGGTTATCCCACTGGCTATAGGGTGAATGCATCAATTTGTGAGTCGCTCTGGACTAGAGCGTCTGCTAAATGACGTAAATGTGCCCTTGAGCAAGGCACTTAACCCTAATTGCTCCTGTAAGTCGCTCTGGATAAGAGCGTCTGCTAAATGACTAAAATGTAAAAATGTAAATGTAAATTGTTATCTGGTAAGCATACGATACATTTTCAAATTTTACATTTTACAGTACATGGACCTCTATAGGCTCTTGGTCTGAAACTCAGTTATCTTCCTTAGACTTGGCCCCACCACATGTAACAGTTAGAGTACTCCTGATGACCTATAGGAGGTCTGTTTGGTTTACAACATGTCTTGATTTGTACCAGGGTAACAGGGGTGGAGCATCATGAGTGTATATGGGGGAATAACGTACACTACAGGATGAAACTAGTCCATTGTATGTCAGTCTCATTACCTGTCATTCACAGAATCATGCTCTAACTGAAGTGTAACACCTGACAGTTTAGTATGGGTGTAAAAAGTTAACTGGGAAGACCTTCTGGCTGCAGCCTGGGATAAATAGAAAAATCCTATTTAGACACTATAAGCTAATGTTGTCCAATAATTAATTAAACCTGGCCATCTATTAAGTTTTGGTGTTAAGACACTTACACTTACAGTTAGTGAATGCATACATGTTTTTTTGTTTGTTTTGTGTTTTGTTTTTTTCATACTGGCCCCACGTGGGAAACGAACCCACATCCCTGCCGGCCAAACCCATGGATTGCTGTCATGCCTTGTCCATAGACTGCTTATAGGGTAAAGAAACCAACATTTTGTAATTTGGGTGAACTATTCCTTTTGTGGACCAATGCTTACTGTGTAGGATATGTTGTGCAGGGTGGGTGAAGCACAAAGACTTTTAGGTGTCTAGATGATAAATTAATTTTGTAGAACCATTGTTTATATTTCTAGCACCGGTTGGATAAAAACTGTACAATACTGAGGTTGCAGTGTGAAAACAGATGCATTTCCTTCAGTAAACAATATATGAAATGAAGAAATTGTTATCTGGTAAGCATACGATACATTTTCAAATTTTACATTTTACAGTACATGGACCTCTATAGGCTCTTGGTCTGAAACTCAGTTATCTTCCTTAGACTTGGCCCCACCACATGTAACAGTTAGATTACTCCTGATGACCTACAGGAGGTCTGTTTGGTTTACAACATGTCTTGATATGTACCAGGGGTAAACAGGGGTGGAGCATCATGAGTGTATATGGGGGAATAACGTACACTACAGGATGAAACAAGTCCCTTGTATGTCAGTCTCATTACCTGTCATTCACAGAATCATGCTCTAACTGAAGTGTAACACCTGACAGTTTAGTATGGGTGTAACAGTTAACTGGGAAGACCTTCTGGCTGCAGCCTGGGATAAATAGAAAAATCCTATTTAGACACTATAAGCTAATGTTATCCAATAATTAATTAAACCTAGCCATCTATTAAGTTTTGGTGTTAAGACACTGTGTGGGTCTGCATGGCATCGGCTTACATGTCAGTGGACTGTGTTGCTAATTGTCATTGTCATGAACAACAATGAGAGAAAACAGTGACACCACACAGACATCCTGCTGAAAACCACATAGAGAGAGGGTGTGTAGAAGGCTTTCACGCCTGTCCAAAGCATAGTAGTGGCCTCGTTTTGTGCTTACAGGAGACCAACGTGTGCACTATGTGCACGCATGGGTGGTTGGGTTTAGTATGGTAACACCCATGTGTTGTGTCAGTTAAAACTATTGTAGTCAGTATCAGTTGTTTTAAATGGATATTTATTCATGCAAAAAGAAGCCACATACAAGGTCACAGCCGTTAATAAAAAAAAGTGCAATATGAAACAATTCAGCAATCTCAATAAATAATCATTTGCAATACACAGTTATGATATTTTTTTACTTTTTAAAAAAACGTTTACTTTTATTTACTTTGCAGACACATACTGCTGAGTAAGATGCTCTTCCTTGAATCTGCACCTTTTACACAATAAAACCAAAAACGGATCTTAAAAGGGTTATAATATGGGGACTGCTGAATAACCCTTTAATGTTCTAGATAGCACCTTTTTTTCTAAGAGTGTACAGTGCACTACTTTTGACGATGGGTCAAATGTAGTGCATAATATTTGGAAGCACACTTGTCATTTGGTTGATGCTGTAGGTGAGCTAAACTGACACCCAACCTCTCCATATTAGTAGTCCCCTGTAACTCAGTTGGTAGAGCATGGCGCTTGCAACGCCAGGGTTGTGGGTTCGTTTCCCACGGGGGGCCAGTATGAAAATGTATGCACTCACTAACTGTAAGTCTGGGTTTGGTCAGGTATTTTTAGTCTGGAGGTAGGATGGAAAGAGATGTGGGGACTGATTGGTGAGAAGAGAGTGTGTGGTTTAGATGCGCAGATAGAGAGAGAGAGAGAGAGAGAGAGAGAGAGAGAGAGAGAGAGAGAGAGAGAGACAGAGAGAGTGGTGTGAAGAGAACAGAGAGAGAGAGTGCGAGAGAGACAGAAAGAGAGAGAGAAGGGGTGTGGGCGGGGTGAACAGAACAACAGATCATTGTGGTGAGAGCTCCAGGTCAGTCTTTGTGTGGTTCAGGTTGCTCGTCTTCAGCAGAGAGAAAGAGAATGAGATGAGTTTACCACAGTGGAATATAACCAAGCCTTTCAGTGTCACCATTATACACACAAAGTACCCCAAAATTATTTTGTACTCAATTTCTTTCTTTATTGGTTATTAAACATACAGTACACTACCACAATTATTATGAGGTTGGTTAAAAGTTCCCCAGTTTGTGGCAGGTCTGTTGCAGTTTGTGTCCTACTTCTTATTTAATTGACATTTATTTACACAGAATTAGATATATTACCCCAGGGCTATGTCATCTTTAATTTCAAAACATGGTAAAATACTGAGAATCGATTCTAAATAGTTGTTCTTTAAAAAATATTTCACTGTTTCTCAGACAAATGTTATGTCATGAGAGGTCCAGTGATATTCACCTCAGCAGGGGAGAATATCAATTGCAAACTCCTTACATCCTCTCTCCTCTCTTCTCGCTTCCTTCTCTAAAATCATTGGATGAGAAAGCCAGAGGTCCCTCTCCTCTGAATTTTTCCTCCAATGGGATTTGAGAAGGAGGCGAGGAGAGAGGAGAGAGGAGAGAGGAGAGAGGAGAGAGGAGAGAGGAGAGAGGATGTGAGGAGTTTGCAATTGAAATTCTCCCCAGGTCTCCCTCAACACAGAGCTGCTCCTTCCTGTCACTCACACTACAGGAAGTAATGCATTGGTCACTTGTCCTTCCTAATCTACCTCAGACCCTTAACCATGATGGCTGCCACAACGGGATTTTTGACTACTTATAATAGGGGGAAAGAGCACAGCAACGACAACAACAGTCAATTATAAAACGACCATTCAATATCCACTGAGTGTACAAAATGTTACGAACACGTTCCTGATATTGCAATGAACTCTTTGTCCTGAATACAAAGTTTTATGTTTGGGGCAAATCCAATACAACACATTGCTGAGTACCACTCTCCATATTTTCAAGCATAGTGGTGGCTGCATCATGTTATGCTTGTAATCGTTAAGGAATGGGGGGGGGGTTCAGAATAAAAAATAAACAGAATGGAGCTAAGCACAGGCAACATCCTAGAAGAAAACCTGCTTTCCACCAATCTATGGCAAGACCTGAAAATGGTTGTCTAGAAATGATCAACAACCAATTTGACAGAGCTTGACGAATTTTTAAAAGAATAATGGGCAAATGTTGCACAATCCAGGTGTGGAAAGCTTACCCAGAAATACTCACAGCTGTAATTGCTGCCAAAGGTGATTCTAACATGTATTGACTAAGGGGGTTGAATACTTATCGAATCAAGATTCATTAGTGTTTTATTTTTCATTAACCTTTAACAAATGTTAGAATTTTTCTTCCACTTTGACATTACAGAGTATTTTCTGTAGAACGTTGATAAAAAAATACAATTGAATCCATTTTTATCCCACTTTGTAACACAGCAAATTATGGAGAAAGTCAAGGGGTGTGAATACTTTCTGAAAGAACTGTACAACCCTCAGTGAATCAAAATCAAACACGCTCTTTTCACACCTCTCTTCATCTGTTTATCTGGATGATAAACACCAGACAAGACCTCTGCTGCTCAATTAGATGTTCAAACTATGTATGTAAATAATACAAACAATGAGCTAAAAATATTTCACAAAAAAAGTTTAAAAAGTTTATTAATACATTTGTCAACTCTTTTCAACTCTCTTCCTCTATCACCTCAGTATCAATGCTCATAGTGCTATGTATTAATGCTTACATACAACAGGTGCATTTACAGGGGTTGGCGAAAGCAAGTAACATATTACATGTGCTCTATTGATAATGGCCTTAGCTTGATCTATTTCCTGATGAGGTAGATGATGATGGAGATGGTCAGACAGCAGAGGAGAACTCCAGTTCTTATGATGGAGAGAAGGACCAGGATTCTCATCTGTGGATCAGCAACTGAAATAATACTAATTCTCAGGCTTGTTTGGTATAAGATGCTGTTGTACTTTATTTCTACTCTGTGGTACATCACATTAATTCATTTCTGAAAGATTCTTACTTAAAATTACAGAATGAACATACCTTCTTCATACTGCTCTGTAGGGTCCTTGTCATAATCTTTGTGACCTTTTGGACGATTAGGTGAGTTAAATATTTTACTGTTATTCAAACTGTAATATGAAAGTATTGTATCTCCAACGTTTAGTCAAAAATATATCTGATACCTAGGACAAATGTTTGTGCATTTGGTGTCATATCAGACAATGTATAGAAAATATTACCTTGGACCTTCAGGACAGTCGCGTTGGTGAAGATGAAATAGTTATCCAACATTCCACAGAAGTACAGACCAGAATCAGCTACATCCACCTCTGTGATTTTGAGAACGAAAGTTCCATTGGTCATTAGCATTTTCATACGTTTGCCCTGAAATCCATTTTGATGATGAACAGTTGGCAGAGAGCTCCACATAGACGTGATGCACAGGGGCTCTGAGCCGTTGACTTGCTTGAACCAGCCAATGTGTCCCGGGATTTTAAGGACATTGATGCACTGCAGGGTGACATTTTCCCCTGATTGGACCACCTTTAAGGGTGGTGGAGAGACAGACACAACAAGGGTCAGATCTGAAAGAGAGAAAACAAAGGTTTAGAAACAGTAAATAAAACGTATTCTTCATGCACATGATATACACACCGAAACACAGTCACAACTATGTGAGAGACCAAATCTATTGATGAATCACAAAATCTGAACTGAAGATACAGTAACTTACAAAAGCCGTAGAGGACGAGAGCTGGTACATATATGCGTTCCATTCTGTATTTAGATCTACACTGCCAGACCATGAAGGAAGGACTGAATCTTCAAATACGAGAGATGAAAGTAATTTGTGATTATGGGCGGGACAACCATAGCTGCAAACAATGACCACAGATTAAAATAATCTTACCACCAAGAATTGATGTTCCACATTTGGTTTGATAGAGAGAATGATAAGATATTTTAATTACATACTATAGTTTATCATCATAGAGGTTCCCAGAATTTTAAATACTCAGAATTGATCAATTGTATTTCAACAGACCTCTTGGTCAAACATATTTTGTCAATTTTAAAGTAATAAACTTTGAAAAGGGTCTCGATGACAGTAAATATTCCAAATCTAAATCTGTTCTCACTGTGAGATTTCCCTCATTGTTGTGTTTATATATTGTAGTGGGCAGAAGGACCTCCTGGAGTGGGTAACTATTGGTTGGAATTGGTGGTGGTTGGCCAATTGGGGGCACTATACTTACTGCACCAAGATCAATGAATTTAGGAACTCTTGCCATTGGCAGGAGCAGTGGCTTGTAGTTCACCCATAGTATACATTAAAGGCAGTGGCGAACCATGGCTATTGGAATTAGGCCTTTAGAGGGGGAAAAAAGCTTCCAAAACGCTGTACCAACTCAAAATCATGAAAAACTGAGAAATCACCCACACTAACATTACCAGCAACAACAGCCACATTGCTTACACAACCTATGGTAGCCTATCAGCATCACTATCACACTATCACCAAAAGAGACAACAGTGACACATCAAAGGATGTGAGTTTTACAGGCTTGTGATGCTGAAAGGACAGCGACCGTAATACTTACTAGCTCACTCCATGTAGGAGAGGACACTTTTTGTAAAACACATAGGCTGACAGAAAGACAGCTGTCACACACAGCATGATGTTAAAGAATAAGCAGCCCATTCACTAGGACATAATAAGCCAGTAGGTTCCAATCATAAGAACACAAAAACACAACCATTAGTCTAAGCATTTCCCAATGGAAATGTATAACTATTACTTCCTATTGCAAACATCGTTAGCACATTAAGCACACACACTAAAGTGATCCAAAATTTAAATGCAACAATGTTTCACACGCATAATACATTATTTTCAAAGAGATAGCTAACAACAGCAATCGAGCTGCAAAAACAGTTCCACTCACCAGATGATGATCATTTGAAACAACTTATTGTTGAAGGTTAAAATCGAAAAGGATGAAGCTAGCAAATTAGCATCAACATCATCTTCAATAACACCTGCAACAGCAGCCGCCACACACCAGCCTACAACAAAAACTAGCTAGCTTAAACTGTGGGAAAACTACTTCTTGCTATTGCGCGGTATTGGGGATTTATTATTCTCCTAAATTGATGGGATGACTAACTTAGAAAGAATGCAGTCTTGACTGGGCTAATGTAGGCTGTGACACCTGGCAAGGCTGTGATTGATGTGAAGAGCTGTTTTAGGGGTTAAAATAAGATAAGGATTGTGTCTTCAAATGCTAGACTATAATAGTTATTTGTGATCTGTGAGCCTTCCTTTGACTAGGAATGATGTCTAAGGGAGCTGGCTCTTCTCACTATGATAGGTTGTTATGATAATCTTGTGCCTGGCTGAAGTGTGCAACAAATAGCGCCGAAGAGATGAGAGCAACCCCTGAACCAACGGATTGGCTGAGAAAGTTTAAACCACGCTCAAGTCTTTACTCTAATTGGCCAGCAGAGAAGTGGGAAGTTCCCTCTGTCAGAGTATTTGGGTATTGTTTCTGGAACAATGTGTTAGTTGTCTGGGATGTTCTGCGAGACATCTCAGAGAGCCCGTATATACGAAACATCATATTTACCATTGAAGGTTTTTGCATTAATTAAAATAACTAGTATACCTTAGAAGTCGTGTTGACCTCTTTTGTTCCTGATACCAGATTTGAATTAACGCGACGTTGACAATTGGTGACCCCGACGCGGTCTGGTAGAAGGGACTTCGCTGGATACTGTCTGGCCCATTTGGTCAACTCTTTAATCGAACCGTGTGTTTCACAAACTGCCCGGGCTTCTAAAAAGGTAAGCAGATACCTGTTGTTAAATAACCAAAGATCTGCACATTGGCTTTATCCAAATTAATTTTGTGAAACACCTGTCTGATGTAAGTGAACTAAATTATGAAATTATTATGAGTAGATAAGCACAATATTGGGACATGCAAACCTTTGCTAAATGTGATGTTTAAAACCATGGTACCAGAGTGTTGATTCTACCGGCAAGGTCCGCTAAGAGACGGCTAGGTTCAGGAGACAATGCTGACATCTACCGGCAAGGTCCGTAATCGCGACATACGGCTAAGGTTCGGAAGATATAGGGAATAATTGGTTTAAGTAATTGCTATCGGCAAGGTTCGTAACTACGACAGTACGACTAGGTTCGAAGAATTACACCGGCAAGGTCCGTAACTACGAGGATACGGCTAAGGTTCGGGAAATTTTAGATATAGGGAATAATTGGTTTAAGTAATTGCTATCGGCAAGGTTCGTAACTACGACAGTACGACTAGGTTCGAAGAATTACACCGGCAAGGTCCGTAACTGAGATACGGCTAGGTTCGGAACATTTTAGATAAATACTAGCGACTGGCAAGGTCCATAACTTCGAGGATATGGCTAGGTTCAGCGGAGTATTTTTTAAAGATAGTAGAAGAGGCTGTGTGCCCAAATAGATTGTGTGTGGAACATGGGTGTCATTTATGACTGTGTGACATGGGTGTCATTGATGACTGTGTGACATATTTGACTGTATGATAGGATTATGACTGTGTATTGTGAGTGAGGGCGATAACTGTGTACTATTTTTGCTGTGTGATAACTGTATACTACGCTTAACTGTGTACCATTTTTGGCTGTGAATACAAAGAATATTTTAAAACAGTAAATAATGAGAATTACAAATAGGAAATAAGGTTTAAATTGTGCAAACGTTAACAAAAGACACCCATAGGAGGTACTATAAAAAGTTAAACAGTGCGAGTGTTGTCGTATGCATGAAAGTGTGAATGATAAACCTGTATACCTTGATAGAAAACAAATTGGGAATCATAAGACGTCTGTGGCTGTCCAAACGGTATAATTTGGGAATAAATGTTGGATTTGTGGTTACTCAAACCATATAACCCGTCAGTAACAATCGAAAACATGAAATGAAAAGTGATGAATGAGTGTGACTGAACTAGAACGTTTGAATTGATATATTTGAAATATAACATTTGGTGTTTGACATAGCATAATACTGCTTTTGAATAGTTGTGTCGAAGCAATTCGGTTTAGTATTTGATTTGACGTTTGATGTTTGACCGTGCAAAATACTGGTTAAACAATTAGACCGAAATAATTCGGTTTATAAACGTGCACCAACTTTAACTAATTAGGTGGGAATTATTTGATTTAAATAAATGGACTGTAGTACTTTGAGTAACGGCGGAATATTGGAGGCGCGCTGGGACGAGAAGCAGCTCCTCACAGCTCCTCAAAAAGGTAGAGTTGCGAGGGGAGGGGCTGGAGAGAGCGAAAGTGTGGCTTTTGGAGCCAGAAAAGACTGGCAGTTGGCTGGGAACGCATGTGGGTATCTGACGAGAGAATGTTCTAAACTTGCTCACCGAGCGTAGACGTGCGCTGGGTGAGAAAGTAGAGAATGTTTACATTTGCATTTGTGGTAATTTGGCAGACGCTCTTGTCTAGAGCGATTTATGGGAACAATTGGGGTTGAGTGCCTTGTTCGAGGGCACATCGGCAGATTTTTTGCCTGGTCGGCTCGGGGATTGTAACCGGTGACCTCTCGGTTGTTGGCGCGGCGCTATTGGTCACTAAACTGTCGGCCGCCCCATATGAGTTTAAGATTGTGGCGTTGTTGGATAATATGATGGCGGAATAAACTGACCATAAGTAATGTTGTTTTAGACGTAATGTATAATATAGTACAAAACAAATAGAGGGTTAAATTGAACTAATTATCATGGTAGAGCTAACGTAGTACAGTGAGGGAACTTCATTTTGTGTCAGAGGGTAAGATGAGATCATTAATGGTACTATTAGTGGAAATCTATTTATCATTTCAAGGCATGGAGTAACAATCTGCATTTATGAGTGTAAATTCCACGGCTGATGTGTTGATTGAATGGGTACGATGGAGTATTTGGTTTGGTAATGTTGAATGGACTATTTGTAGCGTGTTTATGGGTTAAATAGAAAAACTAAATTATACAATAGGGAATCAAAAGGAGAGAGAGTTTTTTGCTGAGGTGAAAGCTACTGCGATTTTCATTTGGTGACGTCACTTGCTCTATGAGCTGGGAGTAGTTACTTTGAGAGCATCACAGATGGTGTGGAGTGACTGGCGATGTCCCTGGTTCGAACACAGGTAGGGACAGTAGACAAAGCTTTCGCAGTGGGGCTATATACCTAGATTACTATGTGGATTGAGAAATGTGAAAGATTGAATTAGATAGCTTAAATAGAAGTATTCTAGAAAAGTCTATGAAAATATGTTATAAGGTTACCATGCGCTCTCCCCGAAGGAGCAAGGGGAGGGTGAGAGACAGTATAGTTCAGATGGTAAGAATGTCATTAAGCGTATGCTGACCAACGATAGCAAGTATTTGTTTTATTAATTAGGGCATAATCAGAGAGAACAGTTAAATAAATTGAATAGCGAACTGAAATGGGTTAGCGGGAAAATACAGAATAATTGGACGATTATAGAACGATAATTTATTTTGGTTAGGATGAAAGTATGCATTGGCTGTTGTGCTGGGGAATAGCGCCAGCCTGTAGTGGGTTATGGATTTGTTACATAAACTTATATTTTAAATTAAAGTGATGGAATAGGCTACAATTATAACATTATCAGAAAAAAGACACAATTTAATGTGAAATAGTTATTACAAGTATTATTGATAGTTATTACAGTTATTATCATTGATCCAGTAATGATATAAGGATAGTAGAGGAAGGCAGGGGATTTAATCTCATTTAGGGAAGTTATATTAGGAAGAAAGGGAACATTTGATGTAACCGTGATTGTATTGGCTAAAAACTCAAATATGACATTTACAGGGAGGACAGGAACAATAGAAGGGAAGACAGGTTTTCCTAGGGGGTTGAATAAATAATTGATAAATGGATCATTTGAGATGAGATCACATGTAGCAGAGTTAGGGTAATCAATTAAATAATCATTGTATACTCGAGGAATTTTGAGTGGTTTAATGGATTAGTTAGGAGGAATTAGAATGATACAAACAATTATTGATGGGTTAAGACTGGGAATATCTATCATGTTTTGTGTGTACTACCATCTTTAGATTATAACTAGGAGAAAGAGATTAGCTCATCTCAGTTAGGCAGTATTTAGGTCATAAAAGTGAGCTATCAAATTGAGTGAGGCCTGGCTATTTGTGATTGTTGTTTTTTCAAATTGGGTTAAAATGGGTTCACAGAGCCAGAGGCTGTACAGAGAAAGGTGGAGCCCCCATGTTGCCCTAGTGAAAGAACATTCAGAGGAATGGTTATCACTAGGTAAATGGATAAAACAGGGGAAAAACATTACTGACTGGCAGAATACACCAAATGGGGATCAGTATGGCCACTCCACTGGGAGATATAGAAGAAAGTTAAATTGGCGAGCAAAAACCCAGCCCAGTGTCCATCTGGAGATAAGTTTTAACGGATGACAGTAAGAGATTTTCTTAACTCAGGAACAGGAGGCTGAGTTAGAAGCAATTCCGTTCAAATTATGGTCACATGGATAACAGATGTAGGACTAATTAAGGGGGTAGCTCCAGTACAAGTGATTCCTCGATTCGATAATAGACCATACCAAAAGCAATATACTATGAAACCAGAAGCAAAAAAAGGGATAACACCTACATTTGAGCATTTACTTAAGGGAGGGGTGATAATTCCTGGAGATGAGGTACAATGAAACTCTCCAATATTTCCTATTAGAAAGGAGGCACCTAGTGCCGACTGGAGGATGGTCACGGACTTGCAGGGGGTTAATAGAAATATCATTGCTGAAATACATTGCTGAACCAATTGAAACCAGAGAACTCCTATTTTACAGTGATAGATTTAGCTAATGCTTTCTTTAGTATCCAAGTTCATCCGGATAGTCAGGGGTGGTTTGGCTTTACTTTTCAGGGAAGGAAATGGACTTAGGCTAGGATGCCTCAAGGTTACTCGGAAAGTCTTACAATCTTAGCCCAGGCTATAACAAAAAATTTGGGAAAGTTTGAACCTAGGGAAGGAAGCAAATGTTAGTTTATGTAGATGATATTCTATTGGCTAATCCCACTCAGGAGGGATGTAAGAGGGATACAATCCAATTGTTAACCTTCCTGGCAGAACAGGGACACAAAGTGAGCAAAAAGAAACTTCAACTTTGGTAGAGTGAGGTCATTTACCTAGGACACACTATAACACAGGAGGGGCGAATGTTAAACTCATCCAGGAAAACTGCTATATTTGGAGCGCCAAAACCGTTAAAACAAAAAACAAATGATGAGCTTATTGGTAATGATAAAGTGCTGTAAAGTTTGCATACTCCATTATGTACTGCATACGGGTAAATTAAGTGATCTTATCTATGGGAAGGCAATGGTAGCCCATGGTAAAGTAATTTGGAACTCTAAGGAGGCATACATACATCAGGGATGTTATCCAAATGGTAGAGAGTAACGAGGGATATGACATTGGTAGTGATTTAAAGATGATGAAGTTTTTTGGTGGGCTATTAGATATAACTGGGTTAATCATGAACATAAAGATTTTTATTCTTTGTTGCTAGACAGAAGACTTAGGTGACTTAAAAAATTGACTTGTCATGTCCAACAATTAGTCTTCAGGTCAAGCCCGGGAGAGCCTGGGTAGAACAGAGTTTGAACTAAACATAAGTGTTTTTACAAGATAAGAGATTGATTGATTGGATTACTAATTGATTCTGAACTGGATGAAAGTTGAATTTAGCTGTCATAAAAGACAAAGGAAGTGGGAGGAGCAATAAAGAAGCAAAAGATAATCTAAAAAATGAAAGGCATGGCAATAGGATGATAAATTACATAAGGAATGGTTTAGAAAGGTGGTAATATTGACACATGGGCAAATCATGTGTCAAAAAGGGGGAGTGATAGGATTAAATAATAATGATAGGATTAAATAAATAAAATTACTTAAAAAGAAAAAACAACAATAGAAATTGAGAGCTCAACATGTATGTGTGAAGATAGTTTATTAACCACACCCGTATGTCAGAGGTTTTGTGCCCCACAGGTGAACTAAAGGAGAAGGTGACCCACTCTATCACACCAGGAGACTGGGTGTGGATCCAGTCCCTAAAAGAAGAAAAACTGGAAGCAGGCCTGTTGGGAAGGGCCCTATCAAGTCCTATTAGATCCATCTGGGTGCATGTCACACACTGCAAAAAGGTAAACCCAGTTACACCTGATGAACAAACACAGAGTTAGGAGGAAGATCTGATCACCATTAGAGCTCGGGGGTTGGCTCCTTAACGAAGATTCCCTTACCCTGTCTGATCATTCCTGTGTGAGTTTGGTAGAAGGTGAAGTAATGGGTTGGCGTCTGACATGTTCTCAGGGCAAGGGTGGGGATTCACAGGTCTCCTGACGGTAGGTAGCTGTCTGATTGTGGGGGCCATATTCCTAACACACTCAAACCCTTCTGATCAGCCAAAAGTAGTAGTTAACCTAAAACAAGTTGATAAAATAATACCTGAGCACAGTCTATGAAGGCATAGGAGACAGCTAGACGTAGGGAAAGGGGAAGATTAGGGACTTTAGGGGAGGACATCACTGTATGTGTGTCGCCGTGTACATCCTGGGACTATGTAGTTGCTCATGTCGAGAGCGTGGGGGATATGTAAATCTCCATAAACAGTTTGGGGACAGGTGTAGTGTTGTGAGGGTAGGGAATTACCAGAAATGGCAGTGCGACCCATAGAAGGGTAGGTACTGTCTGAAAGTCTGAAGTACGCAAAAACAGGTTACAGACCTGACAAGTGAGATATCCTCTTCAACTGGGGCACCCTATAGAGTAAACCTCTCTGAGGGAGGTAGTGAGACAGTGCAACCTATAGACCTGAAGAAAGTAGGACAGGTGGAGACGGGGTGTAGGAATCTTGACCGGTGGTTGGAATGGATTTAGTATACGGCAAGAACTATGTCTAAAGAGGACTGTTATGCCTGTGGGACAGCCAAACCAAGGTTAACAACTACTCCGTTCCCCTTGACAGGCTTTGACTCTCTGTCAGGTTTATCCTCCATACAAGCCACCTGGGAATGTGGTGAAAGAATCTTGTAGTAACTTGAACTATCAGTATCCCCCGATAACAAAGTCATTCCGACCTAGGTTGCCTACGTTTGAAGTCTCAGGGGATTCTAATTGTTATTCTAGGACTAGTAAGATAGGATACAGAGTAGGGCATCTTAGCTCTGCTCCTACACAGAGAATATCACAACTGAAAGAGACCATGACTAATCTCTCCTCTTTGTTGCAGCCAGAGGATTGTAGGAACTAAAACCAGGCCCGTGCTGACATCTGATGGTTGTGTGGTGATAACTGATTGTGAACTCACCTACATACGCAAACAATCAAACGTGTCAGAGACTGGTGAGTTGTCACGTAGAAAGTAGGACCACCTCCCGGGATCCTTTGATGAAAGGATCCTTTGATGGGGTAGGAGTACCTCGAGAGGTTCCAGAACAATTCAAAGCTAGGAATCAGATCGCAGTTGAGTTTGAATAAAGTATTTTTTGGTGTTCAACAATTAATAAAAACGTAGATTGGATAAATTATATTTACTATAACCAGCAAAGATTTATAAACCACACTTGTGATGCAATAAAGGGATTAGATGAGCAGACAGCGGCAACTATCTTAATGACAAGGCAGAATAGAATAGCTTTAGATATGCTTTTGGCTGAGAGGGGCGGAGTTTGTGTTCTGTTTGGATCTATGTGCTGTATTTTCATCCTCAAACAATATAGCACCGGACGGGTCAGTGACAAAAGAGCTTCAGGGGAGTAACTACACTGACGAACAAACTGGCTGAGAGATCTGATATTGATAGCTCCATAAACGGTTGGTTTGATAACATATTTGGTAAATGGAAAACTATTGTTGTAACTATTCTGGGTGAAGTTATAGCCTCTATGGGTATACTTGTTCTTTGTGGATGTTGTCTTATTTCCTGTGTCTGAGGTTTGGTGAGAAAGGAGATGGAGAAGGTGATTTCCCACAGATGGTGAGATAAGGCCCAATCCTGGACTCCAACCTAGGAATGGAGGATATGACCTACCAGGCTTGGTGGAGTGACACTAGAGGGTGTCTAAAGGGGGCCAAAATATACTTCTCTGTTTGTGTTTTATGTTTTAATAGTCTTATGTTTTGTGTTTTATTAATCCTGTGTTTTATGGTTTGAAGTTCTTTGATGACTGGTAACAATTTGCAAGTGGGGTGTAGATGGACTGAGGGTTTGAATTTTTTAGTATCATTATGGCCTATTAATAAAAGTGTGATTTTTTGTTTGTATTGTATTATAATGAATGACAATCTGTGTTTTCTTATTTTTTGAATCACACCTTATTAGGTGTGAAAAGGGGGACTATTGGGGATATTATTCTCCTAAATTGATGGGATGACTAACTTAGAAAGAATGCAGTCATGACTGGGCTAATGTAGGCTGTGACACCTGGCAAGGCTGTGATTGATGTGAAGAGCTGTTTTAGGGGTTAAAATAAGATAAGGATTGTGTCTTCAAATGCTAGACTATAATAGTTATTTGTGATCTGTGAGCCTTCCTTTGACTAGGAATGATGTCTAAGGGAGCTGGCTCTTCTCACTATGATAGGTTGTTATGATAATCTTGTGCCTGGCTGAAGTGTGCAACAAATAGCGCCGAAGAGATGAGAGCAACCCCTGAACCAACGGATTGGCTGAGAAAGTTTAAACCACGCTCAAGTCTTTACTCTAATTGGCCAGCAGAGAAGTGGGAAGTTCCCTCTGTCAGAGTATTTGGGTATTGTTTCTGGAACAATGTGTTAGTTGTCTGGGGTGTTCTGCGAGACATCTCAGAGAGCCCATATATACGAAACATCATATTTACCATTGAAGGTTTTTGCATTAATTAAAATAACTAGTATACCTTAGAAGTCGTGTTGACCTCTTTTGTTCCTGATACCAGATTTGAATTAACGCGACTTTGACAGCAGTGACCTGTCGACCTTCGAGAATGGCGGAAGTTTCCACACGTTTTTGTAAAAACGGTCCCACCCAATACAAGTCAAAATGTGATTGATTGATTCCACTGTCACTCCAAAATTCTGCTCTAGTATGGTTGAATGGCAGGTGCCTTCTATCGAGATTCTGAGGGCCTAGCCAATGTTGAGCTATCTAGCTAAATTTCTCCCTAGAGACAACCAAAGAAAAATCCTGATTGGATCTTTTTTCTTCTCAGTTTTTAACCCTTTCCTTTTAAACGCAAACTGAAGAGATTAAATCAGAATGTCATTGAAAAGAAGAATATAATCAGAATATCATTGAAACATTATTGAAAAGATCAATACACACTGAGACCTGTGTAGCAGAACACAGTGTCTATTGGTTCAGACATGGCTCAGGAGAATCCCGTCCAGGAATCATTTACACCCATGGAGACAGGAGTTATCAGTGTGAGAAGAACCCTGAGGCTGTGTCTCCTGCACAGAGCTGTGTCTACAACCTCCCAAAGAGGAACCTCAGCCTCTCTGATGCTGGGACTTACTACTGTGCTGTAGCCTCATGTGGGGAGATACTGTTTGGGAAAGGGACCAAGCTGAAGATCAAGGTAAACCTCTTATGCTTACTGGAGATACACAGGTGGTTATTGTGGAAGACAATGTGTTCTCAATGACTTATCTGATCAAATAAAGGCAAAATAAAATACATGCTATTACACTGTAATAACCCGTGCTGTATAATACAAAACATGTCATTCTTTCAGGTGGTGATATTCAAGTGGCGACTGAAGCGGATATGAGGATCCTTGTCCTCTTCTCCATCATAAGAACTGGATTTCTCCTCTGCTGTCTGAACATCTTCTTCATCATCTACCTCGTCAGGAAATAGATTAATTCAATGATTCAGTTTCTCAATCCTTCAGCTGTTACAAACACAAATGTGGTTTACAGTCTTTTCAAATGTTTCAGTGCTCGTCAGCTTAGGTGACATATTGTAAAAGTAAAATGCCCATATCTCAGCCTTTTGACATGTTGATGATGCATATATTGCTGTTCAGACTTTCAATAAATAAACGCATCTCTGTTGAAATAAAATACACGTTTTATTCAATTTTGAAAAATTACACTTCCGGTCAAAAGTTTTAGAGCACCTAAGGATTTTCTTCATTTTTAAAATGTTCTACATAGTTGAATAATAGTGAAGACATCGAAACTATGAAACAATACATATGGAATCATGTAGTAACCAAAAAAGTGTTAAACAAATCAAAATACATTTTATATTTGAGATTCTTCAAATAGCCATCCTTTGCCTTGATGACAGCTTTGCACACTCAGTGCCGCGTAATTCTCTGTGTCCACGTTCAGATTCTAATATAAAGAGAGAGAGATACATACTTCATTCACAATTACTAAATTACTCCAGCTACCTATGTGAAGCATGAGAATGTAAAGCAGTTTAACGTCTGACAAAAAATATAATTCAAAATTACTCACTTGGACTATGGGTGAAGTATCCTTGGTCACTCCTAATTGAAAAACATAACATATATACCTTTAGTGTATTATTGTTTGCCATTCATACATGATATAATATTAATTAACATGTGGCTTTCATATATCATATATGTTGTATACGGCATGACAAAGACAAACTTTAGCACACTACTTACGTTTTTGCAGAGCTCTCCACAACATAAACAGGAGAATGTTTGTTACTGTCATTTACATCATTTAGCAGACGCTCTTATCCAGAGCGACTTACAAATTGGTGCATTCAACTTCTGATAGCCAGTGGGACAACCACCTTTTTTTAATTTTTCATGTGGGGTTTGGGAATAAGGATTATTTTATACTATTACATTTAAGTCATTTAGCAGACACTCTTATCCAGAGCGACTTACAGGAGAAATTAGGGTTAAGTGCCTTGCTCAAGGGCACATCGACAGATTTTTCACCTAGTCGGCTCGGGGATTAGAACCAGCGACCTTTCGGTTACTGGCACAACTCTCTTAACCACTAAGCTACCTGCCACCCCAGTATTGCTTAAAGAGGTAGGGTTTCAAGTGTTTCCGGAAGGTGGTCAGTGACTCCGCTGTCCTGGCGTCATGGGGGAGCTTGTTCCACCATTGTGGTGCCAGAGTAGCGAATAGCTTTGACTGGGCTGAGCGGGAACTATGCTTCCGTAGAGGTAGGGGAGCTAGCAGGCCAGAGGTGGATGAACGTAGTGCCCTCGTTTGGGTGTAGGGTCTGATCAGAGCCTGAAGGTAAGGAGGTGCCGTTCCACTCACAGCTCCGTAGGCAAGCACCATGGTCTTGTAGTAGATGCGAGCCTCAACTGGAAGCCAGTGGAGTGTGCGGAGGAGCGGGGTGACATGAGAGAACTTGGGAAGGTTGAACACCAGACGGGTTGCAGCGTTCTGACTAAGTTGTAGGGGTTTAATGGCACAGGGAGGGAGCACAGCCAACAGCGAGTTGCAGTTATCCAGACGGGAGATGACAAGTGCCTGGATTAGGACCTGTGCCGCTTTCTGTATCAGAATGATAATGATAATAACCAGAACAAATGTTATGTAGTTCAGCAATCCAGTCCAAACAATCACACACAATAAACTATGAGAGACAGGGGTATTTAAAGGGAATACAATGCAACATAATAGGAAACAGGTGTAAACAATAAAGACCAAACAAGACAAACACCGAAACATAGATCGGTAGCAGCTAGTACTCCGGGGACGACGAACGCCGAAGCCTGCCCGAGCAAGGAAGAGGAGCAGCCTCGGCTGAATCCGTGACAGGAATTCTTAAGGTTCCTGACCAGAAAAACACAAACATATAATTTATAATACTGTACCTACAATACCGTTCAAAAGTTTGGGGTCACTTAGAAATGTCCTTGTTTTCAAAAGGAAAGCAAAAACAAATCCATTAAAATAACATCAAATTGATCAGAAATACAGTGTAAACATTGTTAATGTTGTAAATGGCTATTGTAGCTGGAAAAAGCTGATTTTTAATGGAATATCTACATAGGCGTACAGAGGCCCATTATCAGCAACAATCAGTACTGTGTTCCAATGGCACGTTGTGTTTGCTAATCCAAGATTATCATTTAAAAAGGCTTCTTGGAGTCTTTGTGACAATGGTGATACTGTATCTCTCACTCCTGCTGAAGGTATCTGACCTCAGAGTACACTACATCCTCTCTGCTGGTCTTCTCTCTTGCTCTTCTGGAGGAGGAAGAGGAGTTCTTCTTGGGGGTGAAACTCACAGCAGCATAGTTCAAAACGTCCCTCTCTTTGTACTGTGCGAGAGGTGGAGTCATAAACAAGACATTATACTGGTTACATCCACTACATGAACCATTTTGATATGGGGTTAAATGATGTGCTAAAGATTACCTGATTGACTGGTGGGGTTGGTGATCTATCAGTTGATGGTTCAGAATATAAACAGGAAGTAAAAAATGATATTAAGTACAGAACACAAGAAATCGCATTGAAATGGAACACGGTACACCTTCCTAATATTTAGTTGCACCCCTTTTTGTTGCACCAAACCGGTGCGCCTGGCATCTGCCACCATACCCCGTTCAAAGGCACTTCAATCTTTTGTCTTGCCCATTCACCCTTGAATGGCACACATATTGTACACAATCCATGTCTCAATTGTCTAAAGGCTTAAAAATCCTTCTTTAACCTGTCTCCTCCCCTTCATCTACACTGATTGAAGTGGACTTAACAGGTGACATCAATAAGGGATCCTAGCTGTCGCCTGGATTCACCTGGTCAGTCTATGCCATGGATAGTGCAGGTTATTCTAATGTTTAGAACACTCAATGTATATTTTCTTTTCACATGGAGACATCGTCAAACATTACTGTGAAACATTACATAACAGTTTGTTAGTAAGTATTAATATGCATGTTCTGTACCTCTGGTCCTTTCATTGCATATCCCCCATGTCAGTAGAAAGACGACAATCACAAAAACAATGTTTAATGTGACCAGTGCAAGAGCGGTAGGAGTCAGGGGAAAATCATACTCTGAAACGAAAGGTTTTGATTATTTAAATCTTGTCAATAAATATTTTATTGGAGTAATATCAGGTTATAGTACATTTTATTTGACCATATAGGTTACAGGACCAAGCTGAATGTCCAGCTTGGTCCTGTTTCCAAACAGTATCACTCAACATGAGGCCACAGCACAGTAGGAAGTCCCAGGATCAGAGAGGCTGAGGTTCTTCTTGGGAGGTTATAGACACAGCTCTGTGTAGGAGACCCAGCCTCAGGGCTCTTCTCACACTGATCACTCCTGTCTCCATTGGTGTAAGTGATTCCTGGACGGGATTCTCCTGAGCCATGTCTGAACCAATAGACACTGTGTTCTCCTGGACAGGTCTCAGTGTGTATTGTACAGTTCAGAGTCACCGACACTCCTGGTTGGACTGACTCAGAAACAGCTTGCTGTACAACAGTGGTGTTTCTGGACCTTAAACCTTAAAAAAAGGTTTACATGTCAGTAAATGTCTTTCCGATGTTGTGTCCTAACTCAACATTTGTCGAAACTTAAGCTACAGTAATGTCTGATTGTGCAAATACCTCACATTTAATTAAGACATTGTATATTCAAAACGTAAAGTGCAAAAATGCTGAAGGTTATAGTTGCTGAAGATTCGTTTCTAGTTTCTAATTCAGATGAGAATGGCTCCTTCTCCAAATTCCACCTTGTTGGAAATAGAACTCCCACAGTAATGTGTTGCTGAATCTGAGAGCTGCATTTCTGAGATTCTTATGTGATTTATTCCTTTGCCTTTAAATTCATTGTGGAATGTAGAATTATTGTCATACTTGTAAAAAGTTGTCATGAGCTGAGGATTGTCACCCAAGGTTTGCTTGAACCAAAATAATTGCAGTGCCAAGTTGCCTTCATGGAAGCAGTGCAAAGTCAATTTGTCTCCTATGTTGGTTGACACAAGGCGCATGGCTGAGGATTGTACCGCAGCTAGAATACACATAAAGACAAATATGAATTGCATCAATAAAGTTCCTGGGTGTCTTCAAATTTAGGGTGTGTCCCCTATAAGCAAAGAAATATAAAAGTTGGACCTACCCATCTCCCTGAGAAGTGGAAATATCAGGCAGCGTGTGATGATCATCTTTGAAGTTGTCATCCTCTGTTCTGTGTCTTGAGTGGAAGAAGTCTACCCATGTAGACAACACTTCAACAGTGGGCTATTTGGTGATTGGTTGAACTGTACCTGTCATTTTTGTTGATGCCTTATCCAGCCCACCATGGTCTTCACAGGTAAACTGGGAATCACTTACCGTATATAATCAATGCTAAAAGTGGACCAGTGCTAATAATTTGCCACAACTGGCTGGAAGAAAGCTGTCTAATATTCGGTTAAAACTCTTAACTGGATAGAGAGTCTGTGTAAGAACAATTAAAATATCATCCAACAACCTTTTTTTCCTTCTTGGCAATCATACTTTATCACCCGATTTACCGTCACAGGTTGTTGTTAATTTAATACATTTTTCATGTAGTTTGTACTTTTCTATTTTTTAAACATACATTATACAGTGAGGGAAAAAAGTATTTGATCCGCTGCTGATTTTGTACGTTTGCCCACTGACAAATGGTAGGTTTATTTGAACAGTGAGAGACAGAATAACAACAACAAAATCCAGAAAAACTCATGTCAAAAATGTTATAAATTGATTTGCATTTTAATGAGGGAAATAAGTATTTGACCCCTCTGCAAAACTTGACTTAGTACTTGGTGGCAAAACCCTTGTTGGCAATCACAGAGGTCAGACGTTTCTTGTAGTTGGCCACCAGGTTTGCACACATCTCAGGAGGGATTTTGTCCCACTCCTCTTTGCAGATCTTCTCCAAGTCATTAAGTTTTTGAGGCTGACGTTTGGCAACTCGAACCTTCAGCTCCCTCCACAGATTTTCTATGGGATTAAGGTCTGGAGACTGGCTAGGCCACTCCAGGACCTTAGTGTGCCTCTTCTTGAGCCACTCCTTTGTTGCCTTGGCTGTGTGTTTTGGGTCATTGTCATGCTGGAATACCCATCCACGACCCATTTTCAATGCCCTGGCTGAGGGAAGGAGGTTCTCAATCAAGATTTGACAGTACATGGCCCCGTCCATCGTCCCTTTGATGCGGTGAAGCATAATGTTTCCAAAGCATACTGTTTCCACCTCCATGTTTGACGGTGTGGATGGTGTTCTTGGGGTCATAGGCAGCATTCCTCCTCCTCCAAACACGTCGAGTTGAGTTGATGCCAAAGAGCTCGATTTTGGTCTCATCTGACCACAACACTTTCACCCAGTTCTCCTCTGAATCATTCAGATGTTCATTGGCAAACTTCTGACGGGCCTGTATATGTGCTTTTTTGAGCAGGGGGACCTTGCGGGCGCTGCAGGATTTCAGTCCTTCACAGCGTAGTGTGTTACCAATTGTTTTCTTGGTGACTATGGTCCCAGCTGCCTTGAGATCATTGACAAGATCCACCCGTGTAGTTCTGGGCTGATTCCTCACCGTTCTCATGATCATTGCAACTCCACGAGGTGAGATCTTGCATGGAGCCCCAGACCGAGGGAGATTGACAGTTATTTTGTGTGTCTTCCATTTGCTAATAATCGCACCAACTGTTGTCACCTTCTCACCAAGCTGCTTGGCGATGGTCTTGTAGCCCATTCCAGCCTTGTGTAGGTCTACAATCTTGTTCCTGACATCCTTGGAAAGCTCTTTGGTCTTGGCCATGGTGGAGAGTTTGGAATCTGATTGATTGATTGCTTCTGTGGACAGGTGTCTTTTATACAGGTAACATCCTGAGATTAGGTGCACTCCCTTTAAGAGTGTGCTCCTAATCTCAGCTCGTTACCTGTATAAAAGACACCTGGGAGCCAGAAATCTTTCTGATTGAGAGGGGGTCAAATACCTATTTCCCTCATTAAAATGCAAATCAATTTATAACATTTTTGACATGCGTTTTTCTGGATTTTGTTGTTGTTATTCTGTCTCTCACTGTTCAAATAAACCTACCATTAAAATTATAGACTGATCATTTCTTTGTCAGTGGGCAAACGTACAAAATCAGCAGGGGATCAAATACTTTTTTTCCCTCACTGTATATGGGGGAATCACTTACACTACAGGATGAAACAAGTCAATTTTATGTCAGGACGGGATTCTCCTGAGCCATGTCTGAACCAATAGACACTGTGTTCTCCTGCACAGGTCTCAGTGTGTATTGTACAGTTCAGAGTCACAGAGTCTCCTGGCTTGACAGACAGACACAGGCGGCTGGAGCACAGACATGCTTCTGGTCCCTGAACCTGACAAGAAGGCCAATAAACACATTGAATCTCTAAAATATTACTCTAGCAAGTGTTTTACCTAAACATTTATTAAATTAAGATCTTAATCATCTGATTAAGAGAATACATCATATTTACACAGTATAGCTGTAAATTCAGATCTCTTTAAACTATTAAGTGGAGTGTTGCAGATAAGGTTGTCCTTTTTTAAAACTTTAGAACTGACATAACTGTCACGATCGTCGTTAAGAGAGGAGGACCAAGGCGCAGCGTGATGAACGAACATTTTATTTAATTTGAATGAACACACGAACAAAACAACAAAACGAAAACGTGACGTCCCTGGTTACATACACGAACCAACACGGAACAAGAAACCACAACGAATGAATGCCTAACGGCTACCTAAGTATGACTCCCAATCAGAGACAACGAGCTACAGCCGTCTCTTATTGGGAGCCACCCTGGCCAACAAAGATATACAACAACTAGAACCAACACACATGAAAACTCACACCCTGGCTCAACATACTAGAGTCCCCAGAGCCAGGGCGTGACAATAACATAGATCGTATAATGAGATGAACTTACAGGCTTTGATGATAACCAGGACTAGACAAAACCTGAACATCCTTCTGCTTCTTCTCTCTCGTCTGGTCTGGTGTAACAAAACAACTGTGATGAGGGTCAAGAGACAAAGTGAAGTGACAGCATCAGCGGAAATTTGTATCTACATGCACCACAGGAGGCACAACTTTTAGGTTGGCTCCATTGGTTGTTTGAAGAGGAAGTGAGGTTGAGAAAATGTCTCACCTTACATGCAGATGTGTATTTATTGATGAATCAATTAGGAATTTCTCTCTAAAATGCTTATGCTATGATAAACGTTTGCTTTCTGTCTTAAAACACTATAATGTTAGAGCTTTTGGTTTGACTTCCTGCAGAAATGTCTTAAAATCAGGGATTGGAACCAGTTCAGGGAACAGATCCGAAAACCAGAAAATAACGTCATTTTTCGAAGAACAGAAACGTAACCGGGAACGAACATGATCTATACTGTTCCAGAACAGAACCTTTATTTTAAAAGCATGGGAACTGGTTAATAACTTTATTTTTTACGTTCGGGGCCTTCCAGTGTCTGCCTGCCAGCTGAAAATCTTTGCCACTGTGTGTGTGTAGGCTACCTGCCCCTCCCCTCCCAAGCATAGTCAACTATCCTACTACTGATGTTACCAGCTCGATTCATAGTTATCATGTTTCACTTTCGATTTATTAACTACAAAATGGTAAGACATGTTTGTTTTTTTCAATTCTGGTGCTGCTCTGCACACACAAGCTTGTTAGCTAGCTAGCTAGTTTTGGTCCAACGTTAAGCCAACTCTCTGAAGTTCAAAGACATTAAAGGTTCCTTCATAGAAACCGGTCCTCCGAAAGGTATAATTCTGTGGGCCTAATTCAGATAATGCATGTCATATCAACAAGATGCCCAGCGCTTCAAGCCAAGCCTCATCCTCCATCCTCTCTCTTTCTCTCCCCACCAGCAAATTTCAGTCGCATCTCGTGCCCTAGACTTGTCTGTCCAATGTATGTAAATACTTTGCCCGCTCCATAGCAAGCTGCTCTATCCACACTGAGGTAATGTATTAATGTTGAGCAAAATGTTTAAAAATTAATGATTTCAGATGTTTAAAAAGGAACAGAAAGGAACAATATAAACAGTTACTTTTTATTGGTTCGATCCTGTTCAGAACTCTATTTTGCTCTTCCGGGACATAGGAACTGAACAACAAAAAAATAATTGTTTGTTCTGAACGAAATGATTAGGAAATAATTTAAGTTCCAACCCCTGCTTAAAATATTATAAAGTTAGAGCTATTGGTTTGTATTTCTTTACATTTGGGATGATGGCAGGCTACTTCCACATACAGTGGGGAGAACAAGTATTTTATACACTGCCGATTTTGCAGGTTTTCCTACTTACAAAGCATGTAGAGGTCTGTAATTTTTATTATAGGTACACTTTAACGGTGAGAGACGGAATCTAAAACAAAAATCCAGAAAATCACATTGTATGATTTTTAAGTAATTAATTTACATTTTATTGCATGACATAAGTATTTGATCACCTACCAACCAGTAAGAATTCCGGCTCTCACAGACCTGTTAGTTTTTCTTTAAGAAGCCCTTCTGTTCTCCACTCATTACCTATATTAACTGCCCCTGTTTTAACTTGTTACCTGTATAAAAGACACCTGTCCACACACTCAATCAAACAGACTCCAACCTCTCCACAATGGCCAAGACCAGAGAGCTGTATAAGGACATCAGGGATAAAATTGTAGACCTGCACAAGGCTGGGATGGGCTACAGGACAATAGGCAAGCAGCTTGGTGAGAAGGCAACAACTGTTGGCACAATTATTAGAAAATGGAAGAAGTTCAAGATGACAGTCAATCACCCTCGGTCTGGAGCTCCATGCAAGATCTCACCTCGTGGGGCATTAATGATCATGAGGAAGGTGAGGGATCAGCCCAGAACTACACGGCAGGACCTGGTCAATGACCTGAAGAGAGTTGGGACAACAGTCTCAAAGAAAACCATTAGTAACACACTACGCTGTCATGGATTAAAATCCTGCAGCGCACGCAAGGTCCCCCTGCTCAAGCAAACGCATGTCCAGGCCCGTCTGAAGTTTGCCAATGACCATCTGGATGATCCAGAGGAGGAATGGGAGAAGGTCATGTGGTCTGATGAGACAAAAATAGAGCTTTTTGGTCTAAACTCCACTCGCCGTGTTTGGAGGAAGAAGAAGGATGAGTACAACCCCAAGAACACCATCCCAACCGTGAAGCATGGAGGTGGAAACATCATTCTTTGGGGATGCTTTTCTGCAAAGGGGACAGGACGACTGCACTGTATTGAGGGGAGGATGGATGGGGCCATATATCGCGAGATCTTGGCCAACAACCTCCTTCCCTCAGTAAGAGCATTGAAGATGGGTCGTGGCTGGGTCTTCCAGCATGACAACGACCCGAAACACACAGCCAGGGCAACTAAGGAGTGGCTCCGTAAGAAGCATCTCAAGGTCCTGGAGTGGCCTAGCCAGTCTCCAGACCTGAACCCAATAGAACATCTTTGGAGGGAGCTGAAAGTCCGTATTGCCCAGCGACAGCCCCGAAACCTGAAGGATCTGGAGAAGGTCTGTATGGAGGAGTGGGCCAAAATCCCTGCTGCAGTGTGTGCAAACCTGGTCAAGACCTACAGGAAACGTATGATCTCTGTAATTGCAAAGAAAGGTTTCTGTACCAAATGTTAAGTTCTGCTTTTCTGATGTATCAAATACTTATGTCATGCAATAAAATGCAAATTAATTACTTAAAAATCATACAATGTGATTTTCTGGATTTTTTTTTTATTATTTTTTTTTTTTTAGATTCCGTCTCTCACAGTTGAAGTGTACCTATGATAAAAATTACAGACCTCTACATGCTTTGTAAGTAGGAAAACCTGCAAAATCGGCAGTGTATCAAATACTTGTTCTCCCCACTGTATGTCTTAAAACACTATAAAATCAGAGTTACTGGTTTGTATTTTTTCATAATTTGGGTCTGTGACTGAGACTAATGGTACATCTAGAGGCACATTATGTACTCTTTGTGATGCATTGGGGGGTCTACATTGTATTTCTCACTTCATGTATGTAGAAGGCAGTTCAAGCTTTCAGGAGGAAATGAAATCTGGTGAGGTTGGCACCTTTTTTACAAAATAAAGTTGTGATCCTTTGATACCGGGTGCAAATATGTTTTAAAAAATAATTTAAAAAAACGTGTTTATTGAAATATCATACTAGCATAAAGGCAGGTTACAGAGTTGTATGTTACAAGTATTATCATGAAAAAGAAGAGTTCAGACATTTGCAAAATCATTATGTACATTTTGTTGTACACTTCTACAAAAACAAATGTATCCAGTCTGTCATCCTCAGCCACTATTGGTGAGGATTTGAGATTTCTGAAACCATCCTAGTATCAGCTTTCACATTTTGTGGAAAATTATGCTCTGCACCCGAGTGATTTTGTATGTACAAAACCAGTCAAAAGTTTTAGAACACCCACTCATTCAAGGGTTTTTCTTAATTTTTTACTATTTTCTACATTGTAGAATAATAGTAAAGACATCAAAACTATGAAATAACGCATATGGAATCATGTAGTAACCAAAAAAGTGTTAAACAAAAGAGATTCTTCAAATAGCCACCCTTTGCCTTGATGACAGCTTTGTACACTCAGTTCAGCGTAATTCTCTGTGTCCACGTTCAGATTCTAAATTAAAGAGAGAGAGAGATATATACTTCATCCACAATTACTAAATTACTCCAACTACCTATTTGAAGCATAAATGCTATTCCAACAGTCTTGAAGGAGTTCCCACATATGTTGAGCACTTGTTGAATGCTTTTCCTTCACTCTACCGTCCGACTCATCCCAAACCATCTCAATTGGGTTGAGGTCGGGGGATTGTGGAGGCCAGGTCATCTGATGCAGCACTCCATCACTCTCCTTCTTGGTAAAATAGCCCTTACACAGCCTGATGGTGTGTTGGGACATTGTCCTGTTGAAAAACAAATGATAGCCCAAACCAGATGGCATGGCATAACGCTGCAGAATGCTGTGGTAGCCATGATGGTTAAGTGTGCCTTGAATTCTAAATAAATCACAGACAGTGTCACCAGCAAAGCACCCCCACACCATAACACCTCCTCCTCAATTATTTAAGGTGGGAAATACACATGCAGAGATCATCCGTTCACCCACACAGCGTCTCACAAAGACACAGCGGTTGGAACCAGAAATATCCAATTTGGACTCCAGACCAAAGGACACATTTCCACAGGTCTAATGTCCATTGCTCGTGTTTTTTGATCCAAGCAGGTCTCTTCTTATTATTGGTGTCCTTTAGTAGTGGTTTC
Organism: Coregonus lavaretus; assembly: GCF_964263955.1. Lineage (NCBI taxonomy): Eukaryota > Metazoa > Chordata > Actinopteri > Salmoniformes > Salmonidae > Coregonus > Coregonus lavaretus. The sequence continues at coordinate 14,820,123 of NC_140026.1, read as the reverse complement.
TTTGCAGCAATTCGACCATGAATGCCTGATTCACACAGTCCCCTCTGAACAGTTGATGTTGAGATGTGTCTGTGACTTGAACTCTGTGAAGCATTTATTTGGGCTGCAATTTCTCAGGTTGGCAACTCTAATGAACTTATCCTCTGCTGCAGAGGTAACTCTGGGTCTTCCATTCCTGTGGCGGTCCTCATGAGATTCCAGTTTCATCGTAGCGCTTGATGGTTTTTGCGACTGCACATGAAAAACTTTCAAAGTCCTTGAAATGTTCGGTATTTACTGACCTTCATGTCTTAAAGTAATGATGGACTGTCATTTCTCTTTGCTTATTTGAGCTGTTCTTGCCATGATATGGACTTGGTCTTTTACCAAATAGGGATATCTTCCTTGAATGAGTAGATGTGTCCAATCTTTTGACTGGTAGTGTATATTAGCCAAAGCTAGGCCCCTGCAATGGCAACATCCAGTAAATGAGAAATGTACAAATAGCCAGGTCACAAGGACACAGTCAAGCTCAAAGTACAGTTCAGAGGAGGGGTGGGGCTTAACCTAGAATGATGCTGATCACAGGAGGCTGCTTAGGGGAGGACGGCTCACAACAATGGCTGGAATGGATTAGGAATTGTATCAATGTGGTTGATGCGTTCAATCCCATTTCATTTATTCCGTTCCAGCAAATACTATGAGCCCGTCCTCCCCAATTAAGGTGCCACCGACCGCCTGTGATGCCGATTGGAGGACTACCACATCCTGTTTATATGACACACAAGAGTAGATGGTTTCTTCCTTTCTCTGTTCACTCCTCTGTCTCCTGGGCTTGGTACTGTTCTTGTCAGTGAACTTCAGGGTAGAGTAGTTCAGGCCATCATCGTCACCGTGGAGCTATGAGGATGAAACACAGACTCACTCAATTCAGACTCCAGGTCAAATGTAATACTGTAATATTTTGTTTTGATACTCGTATCCAGTGTCATTCTGCTAACCTGTTGGTCTGACGTGTTGACATGAGGCTTCCCATACTGGCTATGCTGAGAAGGGGTCCCCGCTAAAAGAAAAATGATAAAACATTCAAAACACTTGAAACGTACTATGTATGTCATATTTTCTGCTTCAAAATGAAGTAGGCTTGTGAAATGAAAACAATGTCCAGAGAGGGAAGTGGTAAAAGGAGAGCTAGCCTTCACCCTTCTTTTTGATCTATAACTTTTCTTACTATTACTATTAGTATGAAGACTTTTACTCTACCTGCACAGTGTTCACATCGTGACCTCTTCATTCTCACACAGAAGATACAATTGACAACCACAATTGAGAATCACAGCAGTTATCAGGCAAGATAGAATGATGACGAAAATAAGCTGACTCTGATCACCCAACAGGTCTGAAACGTAAAAAACAAATATAATTTAAAATGATTTTCTGTTATTTCTTCTCAAACACTTTTACACAAAGACTGGTGATGTTGGGCTTAAAGTTGTGGATCTACTATCTCTTGAAAGTTATATAAAGTTCTACAGTTTATTTGGAAGGTATTCAGACCCCTTCCCCTTTTCCCCATTTTGTTACATGACAGCCTTATTCAATAATGGATTAAATTAATATTTTCCTGATCAATCTACAAACAATACCCCATAATGACAAAGCGAAAACAGGTTTTTAGAAATACCTTATTTGCTATGAGACTCGAAATTGAGCTCAGTTTCATCCTGTTTCAATTGATCATCCTTTGAGATGTTTCTACAGTCCACCTGTGGTCAACGGTGAAGCATGGTGGTGGCAGCATCATGCTGTGGGGATGTCTTTCAGCAGCATGGACTCTGAGTCTTGTCAGGATCAAGGGAAAGATGAACGGAGCAAAGTACAGAGAGATCCTTGATGAAAACCTGCTCCAGAGTGCTCAGGAGCTCAGACTGGGGCGAAGGTTCACCTTCCAACAGCCAAGACAACACAAGTCTCGGAATGTCCTTGAGTGGCCCAGCCAGAGCCCAGACTTGAGCCCAATTGAACATCTCTGGAGAGACCTGAAAATAGCTGTGCAGCGACACTCCAATCCAATCTGACAGAGCTTGAGAGGACCTGCAGAGAAGAACGGGAGAAACTCCCCAAATACAGGTGTGCCAAGCTTATAGCATCATACCCAAGAAGACTCAAGGCTGTAATTGCTGCCAAAGGTGCTTCAACAAAGTGCTGAGTATTGGGTCTGAATAATTATGTAAATGTGATATTTCAGTTTATAAAAAATTATACATTTGCAAAAATTTATAGAAGCCTGTTTTTGCATTGTCATTCTGCAGTATTGTGTGTAGATTGATGAGGTGAAAAAAACACATAATTTATATTAGAATAAGCCTGTAACGTAACAAAATGTGGAAAAAGTCAAGGGGTCTGCAAACTTTCTGAATGCACTGCTATGTAGGACACCAAGCCTCAGGGCTCTTCTCACACTGATCACTCCTGTCTCTATGGGTGTAAATTATTCCTGGATGGGATTCTCCTGGGCCATGTCTGATCCAATAGACACTGTGTTCTCCTGCACTGGTCTCAGTGTGTATTATACAGTTCAGTCACAGAGTGTCCTGGCTGGACTGACTCCGACACAGTCTGCTGGAGCACAGACATGTTGTTGGACTGAATCTGAAGAGATTGACAGCGTAAGATCATGGTTTGTAAATTGTATTTTCCTGCTATGTTTATTTACATTGTAAAGTTGATTTTGAATTGTATGCTGCAAAATGAAAATCCAAAATTAGGGAAGGAAGTTAAGTTACCTTTGACAATTAAAACAGTTCTTCTCCAAATTTGATTTTGCCCACTAACACAGCACCACAGTAGTACACTACCGTTCAAAAGTCTACTAATGATCAATTAGCCTTTTAAAATGATGAACTTGGATTAGCAAACACAACGTGCCAGTGGATCACAGGACTGATGGTTGCGGAAAATGGGCCTCTGTAAGCCTGTGTAGATATTCCATTAAATAGCAGCCGTTTCCAGCTACAATAGCCATTTACACCATTAACAATGTCTACACTGTATTTCTGATCAATTTGATGTTATTTTAATGGACCAAAATCTCAGACTGGCCAATAAAAATAAAAGATTAAGATGGTCTGTCTGAGATATGGCTTTTTCTTATCAACTCTGCCTAGAAGGTCAGCATCCTGGAGTCGCTTCTTCACTGTTGACGTTGAGACTGGTGTTTTGCGGGTACTATTTAATGAAGCTGCCAGTTGAGGACCTGTGAGGCGCCTGTTTCTCAAACTAGACACTCTAATGTATTTGTCCTCTTGCTCAGTTGTGCACTGGGGCCTCCCACTCCTCTTTCTATTCTGGTTAGAGCCAGTTTGCGCTGTTCTGTGAAGGGAGTAGTACACAGCGTTGTACGAGATCTTCAGTTTCTTGGCAATTTCTCACATGGAATAGCCCTCATTTCTCAGAACAAGAATAGACTGACAAGTTTCAGAAGAAAGTTATTTGTTTCTGGACATTTTGAGCCTGTAATCGAACCCACAATTGCTGATGCTCCAGATACTCAACTAGTCTCAAGAAGGCCAGTTGTATTGGTTCTTTAATCAGCACAAGAGTTTTCAGCTGTGCTAACACAATTGCAAAAGGGTTTTCTAATGATCAATTAGACTTTTAAAATGATAAACTTGAATTAGCAAACACAATGTGCCATTGGAACACAGGACTGATGGTTGCTGATAATGGGCCTCTGTACGCCTATGTAGATAATCCATAAAAAAATCAGCCGTTTCCAGCTACAATAGCCATTTACACCATTAACAATGTCTACACTGTATTTGTGATCAATTTGATGTTATTTTAATGGACAAAAAAAGGGAGAGACACAGTACCTCTCATCTCAGTACAAATCCCAGGGTCTGATTGAACAATGTCCATAGTCAATGCACAAACTGTAAAAGATAAACATAAAACGAATCAAAATTAATTTATACCCATTATAGAGACAGTATATCTCATTATACTTTTCATATTCATACTAAATGCAATTTAAATCGATTCAAAAGACTATGGCATGACATTTTTTTTTAAAGGAGGCACATTTTGAATTATTACTTACCGAAGTTGGCATAAAACAAAAGCATTGTCCAATGTCTGATCTTCATTGTAATGTCAATCCTTTCTGCACTGTATAGTGTGAGGGTCTGACAACAGGGCACCTCTTTTCTGATGAAACTTATATGTAGCCGTTATACAGTAGGAGGGAACACTGAACTGAGAGACTCTATTGGCTGTCTGAACAAGAATAAAAGCTACAGTCTAGCTGTTTACAGTAGTTTGAGCAGCACGAACAGACTTTTAAAGAAGACAATCAAGTCAGAGTTATAAGATCAAGCCGATTAAATTGTGGCTTGATACACCGCTTTTTTATTTGAGAAATTAAACTTATTAAGACCAGCTCTCTTTTGATGTTTGGACAAACAGTAAAGGATCATATTCCCCTCTCTAGTGCCTCTGATACTGAGCCCAACCCAGCCTAGCCCAGAGGTTAAATTAATCCATAATGTTGTAAGTTTCTCCCCCACAGCATACTGTGACACTCTGGCTCCAGGACTTTTGTATTTGAGCCAGGGTGTATTGTGTTTTGTTGGGTTTTGGGTGATTGTCTATGTTTGCATTTCTGTCACGTTTATTTCTAGGTTTGGTCATTGACTCCCAATCGGAGGTAACGAGTGTCAGCTGTCGGCTCGTTATCTCTGATTGGGAGCCATATTTATTCTGTGTGGTTTCTCCTTGGTTTGTGGGTTTTTGTTCCTGTGTAGTCATTGTCACTATTGGACTTCACATTCGTCGCTTTGGTTTGTTGTTTTTGGTTGCTTTAAGTAATAAAGTCAACATGTTCTTTTCACTCGCTGCGCCTTGGTCTCCTTCACTCCTCGACGAACGTGACAGAAAAACCCACCATCAAAGGACCAAGCAGCGTGTGAAGCGGCAACAGGACCCAGCTCCAAAGGCTTCCTGGACATGGGAGGAGATTTTGGACGGAAAGGGGTCCTGGACTTGGGAGGAGATCCTGGATGGGATGGATCGCCGTCCATGGAGCGAAACGGTGGAGAGGCGACGGCGAGAGGAGCAACGGCGTCAGCAGGGCCATCATCGTTGGAAGGACGAGAGGCAACCCCAAAAAGTTTTTTTGGGGGGGCACATGGCTTGGACGACGGGGCTAACGGAGGCAGAGAAGGGGCGAATTCAAGAGGCAACCAGGTTACGGGGGTCACTGGCCAAAGTAGGGAAAGGAGATGTAGAGGCACGGCGTGAGAGACTGAGGTGTGTATCCAGTCCGGTCCGGCCCGTTCCAGTTCCCGGGGTAGAGCCAGTGGTGTGTGCCTCCAGTACGGTCCGGCCTGTTACGACCCCTCGCACCAAGGATACGGTGCGCTTCGCCAGCCCGGCCCGGCCTGTTCCGGCCACTCGCACCAGGGATACGGTGCGCTTCGCCAGCCCAGCCCGGCCTGTTCCGGCCACTCGCACCAGGGATACGGTGCGCTTCGCCAGCCCAGCCCGGCCTGTTCCGGCCACTCGCACCAGGGATACGGTGCGCTTCGCCAGCCCAGCCCGGCCTGTTCCGGCCACTCGCACCAGGGATACGGTGCGCTTCGCCAGCCCGGCCCGGCCTGTTCCGGCCACTCGCACCAGGGATACGGTGCGCGTCGCCAGCCCTTTCCCACCAGTGCCTACACCACGCCCCAAGCCTCCTGTGTGTCTCCAGAGTCCTGTGCGTCCTGTTGTTGCTCTCCGCACTAGGCTTAATGTGAGTCCCCAGGGTCCAGCATGCCCTGTTCCGGCTCTCCGCACTAGCCCTTATGTGCGTTCCCAGGGTCCAGCATGCCCTGTTGCTTCTCCCCGCACTAGCCCTGAGATGCGTGTCCTCAGCCCGGTACCTCCAGTTCCGGCACCACGCATCAGGCCTACGGTGCGTCCCCAGGGCCAAGCATGCCCTGTTGCTGCTTCCCGCACTAGCCCTGAGATGCGTGTCCTCAGCCCGGTACCTCCAGTTCCGGCACCACGCATCAGGCCTACGGTGCGTCCCCAGGGCCAAGCATGCCCTGTTGCTTCTCCCCGCACTAGCCCTGAGATGCGTGTCCTCAGCCCGGTACCTCCTGTTCCGGCACCACGCACCAGGCCTACGATGCGCCTCAGACGGCCAGAGTCTGCCGTCTGCCCAACGGGGCCTGAACTGTCCGTCTGCCCAACGCCGTCTGAACTGCCCGTCTGCCCAACGCCGTCTGAACTGTCCGTCTGCCAAGCGCCGCAGGAACTGCCCGTCTGTACTGAGCCTGCAAAGCCGCCCGTCTGCCATGAGCCTTCAGAGCCGTCCGCCAGACCGGAGCCGCTAGAGCTCTCCGCCAGACAGGAGCAGCCGAAGCCTTCCGCCAGACAGGAGCAGCCAGAGCCTTCCGCCAGACAGGATCAGCCAGAGCCTTCCGCCAGACAGGATCAGCCAGAGCCTTCCGCCAGACAGGATCAGCCAGAGCCTTCCGCCAGACAGGATCAGCCAGAGCCTTCCGCCAGACAGGATCAGCCAGAGCCTTCCGCCAGACAGGATCAGCCAGAGCCTTCCGCCAGCCAGGATCCGCCAGAGCCGTCCAGCCAGGATCCGCCAGAGCCGTCCAGCCAGGATCCGCCAGAGCCGTCCAGCCAGGATCCGCCAGAGCCGTCCAGCCAGGATCCGCCAGAGCCAGCCAGCCAGGATCCGCCATTCAGTCCGGTGCTGCCCCTTAGTCAGGTACTGTCCCTTAGTCCGGTGCTGCCCCTTAGTCCGGTGCTGCCCCTTAGTCCGGTGCCGCCCCTTAATCCAGTGGGGTTTAATTGGGGGGTGGTCATGTGGAGGAGGCTACGGAGGCGGGTAGTGACTAAGGTGGGGTGGGGACCACGACCAGGGCCAGAACCGCCACCGTGGACAGACGCCCACCCAGACCCTCCCCTAGACTGTATGCTGGTGCGCCCGGAGTTCGCACCTTTAGGGGGGGGTACTGTGACACTCTGGCTCCAGGACTTTTGTATTTGAGCCAGGGTGTATTGTGTTTTGTTGGGTTTTGGGTGATTGTCTATGTTTGCATTTCTGTCACGTTTATTTCTAGGTTTGGTCATTGACTCCCAATCGGAGGTAACGAGTGTCAGCTGTCGGCTCGTTATCTCTGATTGGGAGCCATATTTATTCTGTGTGGTTTCTCCTTGGTTTGTGGGTTTTTGTTCCTGTGTAGTCATTGTCACTATTGGACTTCACATTCGTCGCTTTGGTTTGTTGTTTTTGGTTGCTTTAAGTAATAAAGTCAACATGTTCTTTTCACTCGCTGCGCCTTGGTCTCCTTCACTCCTCGACGAACGTGACACATACAACCTGCATTTTTGGCTCTTGGTTTTCATCTTAGGCATCCAACATTAAATAATGTAGTATTATTAGTTGTGGCAATAGCATGGCCTATAAATGTCAGACCTTTGTTGGTTACTGATGTCCTTTTAAACATAGCATAGCTATATTGTTGCCCTTTTTTATATGTCAGTCCATATCCTCTAATTAACCTCTGCCACTGCACTGGGCATGTCCCTTATAAGTGTATTATGTCTCTGTAATACTTTGTCTTTGTAATACATGTATTATTTGATGCAAGTGTACCTTAAGTTTTTAAAAGGAAAAATGTTTTATTTTGTCCAGCTGATAATTCAACAGTTACAATAATCCAGATGACCCATAGGAGGTCTTTTGTGTCTAGAACATGTCTTGTCATGTACAGTATAAGGGTGAAACGGGGGTGGAGCAGAGTGCATACTGGAAAACACCAACAGAATGAAACAAGTCTATTGTATGTCAGTCTCATTACCTGTATATTATTCACAGAAACATGCACTGACTGATGTGTAACACCTGAGAGTGCATGTCTGATTGGACACCAGTCAACAAGCCAACCAATACAAGACACATTTGATCCACTCTGTGTTTCTCTCTGCAGTAGTTTTTGTGCTGCACTTGTCTGATTGAGAATGTACTGAAAGTTCTCCCATGACATCATCATAAACTGGCCCCTCCCACTGAGCCCATAGATCTATAATATATGGTGCTGTATCAAACATGACACAGTTAACTCAGAGAGTTCAAATAGGGTTCATCAGCAGTTCTTTGTGGTTTGAAACTGATTTCAGGTAACTAAATATATATTAGAGTCAGTTTAATAAATAACTGTTTTGCTGTGGCTGTAATCTGTCAGGTGCAACATGAACAACAAGTAAAGATAGTGAGAACAACAGTGACACCACATATACATCCTGCTGAAAACCACATAGAGACACAGAGACACAGAGAGCAGGTAGGAGTGTCCCTTGTGTACAAAGTCAGCAGGCCACCTGACCAAAGCGTAGATACGGCCTTGTCTTGGGCTTACAGGAGACTGCAGAGTATCTGTGAACTTGTCAATGTGTGGGGGTGGGTGTGAGTGGCATGCTATCAATTTAACTAAAAGAAGACAACACATTACAAAGGAGAGATTATGTGATTAAAAAGGTTGTGTGCCTTACTTATGCAACTGCTCTCTGGAACTCAATAAAAACAAAATAATACAAGTAAATACATGAGTCATTGTATTCGTCATATAGAGATCACTCTGCTACCAGTTTTAATTTGAGTGATTGTGTGGTTCCTCCTGGTAACTAAGCTACACTTTATAATAACTTAGTTGATGATAGCTGTAATGATCTAGTGATGTAGAATGCCTGGCCTGTTTGATGCATGCAACGCTATGATGCTGAAATCGGTTTATAACATGTTATAGATGTGTAATAAGCCTGTATTAACTATATTACCTTGTTATAGATTCTTAACAGCCACACATTGTGTTTGTTGGGAACTTGTTTGACAACTATTTCGGCTACACACAAACTATCTTAGGAAAGTACGTTTTCAACGATTCAACAATTTGAACATTTTCACAACTTCTAAAAGTTGCTTCGACTCTACTGGTGAAGCAGTCACAGGGACTTCCATATAGACTACTGCTCACTATTGAAAGATAAATGGATTGCAGTCCTGCAAGGTGGACTTATACGTTCACATTTTGTCAATAGTTTCTGAAAACTGCTAAATCACAATGTGTACATTGTCATATTTGAAATCAGTCTCTCAACAATATATTGTTCAAAGTATATTCACCTAAGCTGTTTATTTTTTAGTTCAGGCTTTCCTCATGAAGAGAGTGAGTTGTGCTCTTAGTGACATGGTTGTTTGTGGTTTAGATGCAGGTGTTTGTAGAGAGCGCGTTGTGAGGACTGAAGGTCATTGCTGGGGGTTAGAGATGAGTTTAGCTGAGAGTTAAATCTATTTAGGGCATTCAGAACACCACAGAGATGTTTTCAATATACGGCTAAAAAAGAGTTTGAGACAAACTAAATCACCAGTCAATAGATGCATATTTACAGTGCATTATCCAGCCAAACATACCTTTGTTACATTGAGCATAAGCCCAGTATGGTTATTGCATACTGAATCTGTGGGTGAAATTTAAGGACAGAGAAAAATATTAATGCAAACCAAACAATACCTCTATATGAAAGCAGTTGAATGTTTTATTGGATCTAAAATGCACTTCCAGTATCAATGTTAAAAGGAGGTTGACAGAATACAAGTAATTGTAATACACAATGAAAAAGCCATAGTTATACATATAGTGTAGAAAACACAAAAGCAATGCAAGTCTTAAAGGAGGTAAATCTATGTTTCAGTCCATGTTTTGGCACCTCACCCCAGAATACACAGTGTCTCTCTCCATGGCACTCCTCTGTCTCTGGGTCTTTGGCTTCTTGTGGATGACATTCAGAGCAGCGTAATGGACCGACGTGAGTGTGTCATCATCTTCTTTATCCTAAAAGGAATAGCAAAACAATTCCAAAGGCATCAGGAAATGACCAGATACATTGATAGAAGGATCTGTTTACAGTTCATCAAACTCATACAAAAAAGAATGTACTTCATGGTCTGCATACCTGATTGTGAGAACCGGGGACTGCCGGACCACTTGACTGAGCGTGCGTTCCTTTTAGACAAACACATGGTGGAATCATCATCATACAATGAATTAACCCAGTTTCATGATTAAACGTAATGTATCCTGCATCAACAGCTTACGCATATATTGTGGGCAATGATAACACTTACCTCTACACAGCAGATAGGTTTTCTTGGTCATCTTATACAAAACACAACCAAGGACAATGATGAGGATGACACAAAGAGCCAACACTACACCCAGACAGTACACCAAGAGAACATGGTCCTCCTTACAACCATCTGTAGAAATACAGACAGTGATAGAGGAAATTCAGGACATTTTGCTCAACCAGGCATACAATCTATTCACAGCAATGTGAAAGAGTGTTAGATATTTTCAGAAATATCAGAAATATTACTTACGGTCAATGTCCAGCTTGGTCCCGTTGCCAAACAGTATCTCCCCACATGAGGCCACAGCACAGTAGTAAGTCCCAGCATCAGAGAGGCTGAGGTTCCTCTTGGGGAGGTTGTAGACACAGCTCTGTGTAGGAGACCCAGCCTCAGGGCTGTTCTCACATTGATCACTCCTGTCTCCATGGGTGTAAATGATTCCTGGACGGGATTCTCCTGAGCCATGTCTGAACCAATAGACACTGTGTTCTCCTGCACAGGTCTCAGTGTGTATTGTACAGTTCAGAGTCACAGAGTCACCTGGCTGGACCGACTCAGACACAGGCTGCTGTAGCACATACATGCTTTTGGACTCTGAACCTGAAGAGAGAGACGGAGTAAGATCATGGTGTGTAAATTGTATTGGCCTGGTATTTTCATTTAGCGCCAAGTACATTTCTAATTTGATGGTGCAAAATTTAAAATCCAAAATTAGGGATTAGTTACCTTTGACAATCAAAACAGTTCCTTCTCCAAATTTGACTTTGCCCACTTTCATAGCACCACAGTAGTAAGTAGCAGAGTCCCCTGGCTCTGTCTTGGAGATGGTCAGGTTAAAGCTGTCAACTCCTCTCTTCACACTCAGATGTTTAGTCTCAGTGAAATCCTTGGTAAGTTGTTGAAATAAAAATATTGTCCACTGGAAAGTGTCGATGTCATGAGAAGGGGTTTCTGTCCAAAAGTCTGCTTGAACCAAGCAACATTGGTATTCACATCAGTTGGCCAAAAGCAAGGGATGTTCACACTAGCTCCCCGGTGAGTAGCCATCACTGGGTTTGGTTGAACAATGTCCTTGGTTAATGCACAAACTGTCAAAGCAAACAAACAATATGGATCAAAGATCAAGATAAAGACTGAACAACATCTAAAATACTTGCTACAACATAATTCAAATGCATTATAAAAGCCAATGATATGTAGATTGTTTTAAAGGAGCTACATTGTAATTTCTTACCGGAGTTGGCATAAAACAAAAAGATTGCCCAATGTCTGATCATCATTGAAACGTCAATCCTTTCTGTACTGTACAGAATAAGGGTCTGACAACGGGGCACCTTTTATATAATGACACTTTACATAGCCTTTATACAGTGTAGGAGGGAACACTGAAACAAGAGATTGTATTGGCTGTCTGAACAGGACTAAAAAGTACTTTCTAGCAAATATGTTGTCTGGTTTACCACAGTTTGAGCAGAAAAAAAAACTTTAAAGAAGACATTGTAAAGCAAGTCAGAGTTATTGTATCAAGACATTCAAATAGTAGCTTGATACAGCTGGTTATTTATTTGGGTAATGAAACTTTTATTAAAGACCAGTTCTCTTTTGATGTTTGGACAAACAGTGAATGATCCTATTCTGCTCTCTTGTGCCTCTGATACTGAGCCCATCCCAACCCAGGCCAGCTCAGAGTTTAAATTAATCTAAAATACAGTTTTAGTCTGGCTGACACCTAACTTATTCCAAAGACTGTAAAAATAAGACCTGATGCGTCTGTGCTTGGCTAATTAAATCAAAGTCAAACTCACTTGTCACATGCTTAGCAAACTTAAAGTGAAATGTTTACTTACGGGCCCTTCCCAACAATGCAGAGAGAGAAAAATAGTAATTATAGAAAATGTATAACACGAGGAATAAATACAGACCAACTTTACGGACGTATTCAATCTCTCCCTATCCCAGTCTGCTGTCCCCACTTGCTTCAAGATGTCCACAATTGTTCCTGTACCCAAGAAAGCAAAGGTAACTGAACTAAATGACTATCGCCCCTTAGCACTCACTTCTGTCATCATGAAGTGCTTTGAGAGGCTAGTTAAGGATCATATCACCTCTACCTTACCTGACACCCTAGACCCACTTAAATTTGCTTACAGATGATGCAATCGTCATCACATTGCACACTACCCTATCCCATCTGGACAAAAGGAATACTGCACCACCCGCAACCACAGGGCTCTCCAGAGGGTAGTGCGGTCTGCCCAACGCATCACGGGGGCCAACTACCTGCCTTCCAGGACACATACAGCACCCGATGTCACAGGAAGGCCAAAAAGATAATCAAGGACAACAACCACCCGAGCCACTGCCTGTTAACCCCGCTATCATCCAGAAGGCAAGGTCAGTACAGGTGCATCAAAGCTGGGACCGAGACACTGAAAAACTGCTTATATCTCAAGGCCATCAGATTGTTAAATAGCCATCACTAGGCGGCTTCCACCCGGTTACGTAACCCTGCACCTTAGAAGCTGCTGCTCTATATATGTAGACTATAAATCACTGGCCACTTTAATAATGGAACACTAGTCATTTTTGCTTTACTCATCTCATATGTATATACTGTATTCTATTCTAGTGTATTTTAGTCTATGCCACTCCGACATTGCTCATCCTAATATTTGTATATTTCTTAATTCCATTCTTTTACTTTTAGATTGTGTGTATTTTGTGTATTGTTAGATATTACTTCACTGTTGGAGCTAGAAACAGAAGCATTTCGCTACACTCACAATAACATCTGCCAAACGTGTATGTGACCAATAAAATGTGATTTGATTTGATTTGACTGTTTAACTAACTATTTAGCAGTCCTATTGCTTGGAGGTCGAAGCTGTTCAGGGTGCTGTTGGTTCCAGACTTGGTGCATCGTTACCACTTGCCGTGCGGTAGCAGAGAGAACAGTATGACTTGGGAGGCTGGAGTCTTTGACAATTTTTAGGGCCTTCCTAACAAACCTCCAAACGAGCTTCAATGCCATACAACACTCCTTCAGTAGCCTCCAACTGCTCTTAAACACTAGTAAAACTAAATGCATACTCTTCAATCAAACGCTGCTGGCACCCGCCCACCCGACTAGAATCACTACTCTCGACGGGTCTGACCTAGAGTATGTGGACAACTACAAATACCTAGGTGTCTGGTTAGACTATAAACTCTCCTTCCAGACTCACATTAAGAATCTCCAATCCAAAGTTAAATCTAGAATTGGTTTCCTATTTCGCAACAAAGCCTCCTTCACTCATGCTGCCAAACATGCCCTCGTAAAACTGACTATCCTACCGATCCTTGACTTCGGCGATGTCATTTACAAAATAGCCTCCAACACTCTACTCAGCAAATTGGATGTAGTCTATCACAGCGCCATCCGTTTTGTCTCCAAAGCCCCATATACTACCCACCACTGTGACCTGTTTGCTCTCGTTGGCTGGCCCTCACTACATATTCGTCGCCAAACCCACTGGCTCCAGGCCATCTATAAATCACTGCTAGGCAAATCCCCACCTTATCTTAGCTCATTGGTCACCATAGCAACACCCACCCGTAGTATGCGCTCCAGCAGGTATATCTCACTGGTCATCCCCAAAGCCAACACCTCCTTTGGCCGCCATTCCTTCCAGTTCTCTGCTGCCAATGACTGGAACAAATTGCAAAAATCTCTGAAGCTGGAGACACTTATCTCCCTCACTAACTTTAAGCATCAGTGTTCAGAGCACCTTACCGATCACTGCACCTGTACACAGCCCATCTGAAATTAGCCCGCCCAACTACCTCATCCCTATATTGTTATTTATTTTGCTCATTTGCACCCCAGTATCTCTATTTGCACATCATCTCTTGCACATCTATCATTCCAGTGTAAATACTAATTGTAATTATTTTGCACAATAGCCTATTTATTGCCTTACCTCCATAACTTGCTACATTTGCACACACTGTATATATATATATTCTGTTGTATTTTTGACTTTATGTTTTGTTTTACCCCATATGTAACTCTGTGTTGTTGTTTTTATCGCACTGCTTTGCTTTATCTTGGCCAGGTCGCAGTTGTAAATGAGAACTTGTTCTCAACTGGCTTACCTGGTTAAATAAAGGTTAAATAAAATAAAAAAATAAATTCCTCTGACACCGCCTTGTATAGAGGCCCTGGATTGCTGGGAGCTTGGCCCCAGCTTGGCCCCAGATGTCCTTAGTGATGAGCTTCTGTGGATCTGTTGGGGCAGTATGCGAATAGGAGTGGGTCCAGGGTGTCTGGGATGATGGTGTTGATGTGAGCCATGACCAGCCTTTCAAAGCATTTTATGGCTACAGATGTGAGTGCTTAGTGTCGATAGTCATTTAGACAGGTTATCTTGCCGTTCTTGAGCACAGGGACTATGGTGGTCTGCTTGAAACATGTAGGTATTACAAACTGTGTCAGGGATCTTGGTCCTGTATTGACGCTTTGCTTGTTTGATGTTTGGTCGAAGGGCGAAGTAGCATTTATTATAAGCGTCCGGAATAATGTCCCTCTCCATGAAAGTGGCAGGTTTAGCATTTAGCTCATTGTGGATGTTGCCTGTAATCCATGGCTTCTGGTTAGGATACGCACTTACGGTCACTGTGGGGACGTCATCCTCGATGCACTTGTTAATGAAGCCCGTGACTGATGTTGTAAACATATTCCAGTCTATGCTAGCGAAGCAGTCCTGTAGCTTAGCATCCGCTTCATCGGACCACTTCCGTATTGAACATGTCACTGGTACTTTTTGCTTGTAATCAGGAATCAGGAGGATACAGTTATGGTCATATTTGCCAAATAGCGTGCGAGGGAGAGCTTTGTATGTGTCTCTGTGTGTGGAGTAAAGGTGATCTATAGTTTTTTTGCCTCTAATTGCATAGGTGACATGCTGACAGAAATTAGGTGAAATGGATTTCAGTTTTCCTACATTAAAGTCACCTGCCACTAGGAGCGTTGCCTCTGGGTGAGCATTTTCTTGTTTGCTTATGGCCCTTTACAGCTCGTTGAGTGCGGTTTTAGTGCCAAAATCGGTTTGTGGTTGTCAATAGACAGTTACAAAAAATATAGATGAAACCTCTATTGGTAAATAGTATGGTCTACTGCTTATCATGGGGTATTCTAACTCAGGTGAACAGAACCTCGATACTTCCTTAAAATGTGAGATTGCGCACCAGCTGTTGTTAACGAAGAGACACACATCCTCTCCCCCGAGCTTCCCCAACCCCACCTGTTACGAATTCCCATGCTGGTGTCTGTTATCCTCACCTCACAACCTTGAGCTGCACACACCATTCCCCTTCCCCCAACAACCCGGAGCCTGAGAGTCTAGGGGGTACCATAAACATGACCTATTTGACCTGTGCCCTGATAGGTTGCTGGGGAGGTTAC
The DNA here is from genome assembly GCF_964263955.1 of Coregonus lavaretus. NCBI lineage: Eukaryota > Metazoa > Chordata > Actinopteri > Salmoniformes > Salmonidae > Coregonus > Coregonus lavaretus. The sequence continues at coordinate 14,804,506 of NC_140026.1, read as the reverse complement.
TAGGAGGCCCATCCTCTTGACTATGCAGGTCACACAACACTTGCAGTCTCCCTCAAGCAGTGGCAGAGAGCAACATCTCTGTCTCTGTCCATCAACAACTGGACTCAATAACATATTTCTGGGCTTGTGGGATGGGGTGCGTGTGCAAAGTGAGTTATGTGATATTTGTAAATTGTTCTTCATAATTAGTTGTTACTATTGTTGTATGCTGCCTTTGTGTATAGCTGCATTGTAATGTGTAGGTAGCATATACATTTTCATACAGTCCTTCCCTTGTTAATAGCCTTGTTGCTCTACTTGTGCTATGAGATAGCATTGTGTACAGTGAATACTTTACCTCTGTTTCTCCTGTTTCAGAACCAATTCCATTCCACCACCTTTCCCACTTTTCATCCCCATGTATATTCCCATATGCATCCCCATATTCATAATCTCCAGTGTGTGTAAATAAAGTTACTGTATGTGTCAACTCTTGGACTGCCTTATTCCCCTCTAACTGGGGGCGGTGTCAGTGGGTCACAAACCAGTAAAATACGTAGAGCCGGTTTGCTCTCTTTCAGCACTGTTCTGTCCTGTCGATGTATAGAAAAAACTGCTAGATTTTTAATTTACCATGTCCTTGTTCAGCCATGACTCAGAGAAACAAAGGATATTACAGTTCTTAAGATCACGTTGATAGGCTAGTATCGATCGGAGCTCATCCAGTTTATTCTCCAGTGATTGCACGTTTGCCAATAGAACTGAGGGTAGAGGCGGTTTATCCACTCGCTGACGTAGTCTCGCCAGGTATCCCACATGCCAGCCTCTATAGCGACGTCTCATCCTTCTTCAAGTGTCAGGATTTGGGCCTGGTCCTGGATAATCAACATGGTATCGCATCTGACTCATTGAAGTAGAAGTCCTCATCCAAATTGAGGTTAGTGATAGCTGTTCTGATGTCCAGAAGCTTTTTTCGTCATACTGTAGGAAACGATGGCGGAAACATAATATACTAAAAAAGTTAAGATCAGCTCCAAAAAATACACAAAATAGCACAACTGGTCAGGAGCCCGTATAATGGCCGCTATTCCCTCCAACGACATTCCATATCAACATCAGCATTATGGAGATAGATTGGGGGTAAGGCCCTGTGATAGACTAGAGTCATCTCCAGGAGGTGTACTGTACATCAAGCTGCCTCACGCTACTAAAAACAGGATATAGGCTGCTGTTCCTATGAGCCGTTCCGGCTCGCAAAAGCCAAGGCTCATTCTAGACTACCTCCTTTTGACACCTAACTAGAAAACCTCCTGACTTCAGAGTCTGGAGGCTGTTTTGATGTTGTCGGCACGATGCGTCGATAATGAAGGGGGCTGTGCTTTTTTACTGATTGGTTCACCTCTGTCTCTTTCCCACTCAAACACCCACATGGACAGCCACACACAACCCACTGTGTCTTCTTTGATACAGGTATACCCTACGTCTTTGAAAGAAAACAAATATAATTTTGACCAGGACATTCAACAGCTACTGAAAAATAGCAACCTGGCTCTAAATGTTTACTGGTCTGTGACCAGGAAATGTACATGGGGATGGAAAGTGGGAAATGTAGAGGTTCTGTAGAAGGAAATGAAAGGCAATGAAACTGTACATACGATATCACAAGAGGTTTAATAACCATAATACAGGAATGTATAAATGGCATATAATCCCTGAACATGTTTACAGGTTACAAGCTGTACAGAGGCAGCATACATAATGCAACAATATCTAACTATTAAGAACAATGTAAACATGTCCCACAACTCACTTCGTTCACGCACACAGTCACACATGTCCAAAGATATATGAGTGAGTCCAGCTGTTGTTGTGAAGAACAGAGATGAGCTTGCTGCTCTTTCTGTGACGGCTTGAAGGAAACTGAGAGGAGGAGGCAGGAATTTGGGATCTGGGACCCAAGATGACTGCTTGTGATTGGCTGACCCCACGGTGTGTTAAGGCTCCTGGTAACCATGACCCCTAGTAAGAGGCGAAGGGAGCCTACTGCAGGAATTAGAAAGTTACAGAGTTTGTCCCTGAGGGAGGGCTGTGAGAAAGAGATGGTGTGCTAAGAGTCACCGGCAGGGAATTCGTAACAGTTGCAATGCTCCAGATGAGTAGGAGGTCTGTTGTGCATAGATGTGGACAGGGGTAGAGAGCATCATTAGTGAATAGGATGAACAGGATGAAACAAGTCTATTGTATGTCAGTCTCATTCACATAAATATCCATTATTAACTGAAATGTAACACCTGATAGTTTAGTAAGGGTCAGGGGTTTACCTGGGTGGGTAGGGCTCTTGGCTGTAGCCTGGATACACCTTCTACTCTACACTGTAAACTAATGATTGCAATTCAATAATTAATTAAAACTATGAACTTGTAAGTGATAAGATATTGTGTGGGTCTGCATGGCAGTGGTCTGTGTTGCTAATTGTGATGGGTGTGAACAACGAAGAATAAGAGTAACTGACTGACACTACATAGACATCCTGCTGAAAACCACAGGGTGTGTCCAAGGCCAGCAGGCCTGTCCACAGCGTAGAGATGGCTTCATCTTGAGCTCACAGCAGACCAAAGTGTTCAGGTATCTGTGAACAGCTCACTGAGTGCATGTTGAGTGGGTGGGTTTAGCATGGTAACAGTAGGTAGTCTCTGCAGAAGCCCTCTGGACAAACATTCATAAAGGCATACCATGTACAGAACACAAGAGAAGGAGGAATTACATGTCAATTGGTATCAGTTGTTTAAGTTGTTGACACAGGATGCTGTAGAATGGTCTTGTAAGTAATTATCTTGATGGTTTTACTACTTGTTGGTTTGTGGTTTTCTCACCAATCTGGACAGACCTGGGTTAAAATAGTACACTATTTATTTTCTCCCACTTACTTTAGGTGCACTTGATTTATCTTTCCTCCATTGAACCGGTCAAGCTAAATCAAGTTTACCTAAAGAATTGGAAAGAAAACTAATACTATTTTGACCATGTCATTCAACAGTTACAATACTCCAGATGACCAATAGGAGGTCTGTTGTGTCTAGAACATGTCTTGTCATGTCATGTTCAGTATCAGGGTGAACAGGGGTGGAGCATCATGAGTATATGTGGGGGAAACACCTACAGAATGAAACAAGTACATTTTAGTCAGTCTTACATTATCTGTATATAATTTACAGAAACATTAACTAACTGATGTATAACACCTGAGAGTGCATGGCTGACATGACTCCCCAGCCTAACTAATACATGTGACAGATTTGATATATTCTGTTTCACTCTCTGGTTAGTGTTGTTCTAATAGGAAGTAATCTATCAGAATATATTGATTGAGAATGTACTGAAAGTTCTCCCATGACATCATCATAAACTGGCCCCTCCCCCTTAGCCAAAATATCTATAATAGATGGTGCTGTATCACACATGACACAATTAACTCAGAGAGTTCAAATAGGGTTCATCAGCAGTTCTTTGTGGTTTGTAACTGTTTTCAAATAACTAAATATATATTAGAGTCAGTTGAATAAATAACTGTTTTGCTGTGGCTGTAAGCTGTCAGGGGCAACATGAACAACAAGTAAATATAGTGAGAACAACAGTGACACCACATAGACATCCTGCTGAAAACCACATAGAGACACAGAGACACAGAGAGCAGGTAGGAGGGTCCTATGTGCACAAAGCCAGCAGGCCACCTGACCAAAGCGTAGATACGACCTCATCTTGGGCTTACAGAAGACTGCAGAGTATCTGTGAATTTGTTCAATGTGTGGGGGTGGGTGTAAGTGGCATGCTATCAACACAACTAAAAGAGGACAACACATTACAAAGGAGAGATTACTTTAATAAATAGGTTCTCTCCAATACTTATTCAACTACTCCCTGGAACTCAATATAAAACTACAAGTCAACATGAGTCATTGTCTTTGTCATATAGAGATCACTCTGCTACCCATTTTATTTTGAGTGATGCTGTGGCTCCTCCTGTTAACTAAGGTACACTTTATAATAACTTAGTTGATGTTAGTAGTAATGATCCAGTGATGATGACTACCTGGCCTGTTTGATGCATGTGACACCATGATGCTGAAATGGGTTTATAACATGTTGTAGATGTGTAATACGCATGTAATAAAGGTATATATTACCTTGTTATAGATTTTTAACAGCAACACATTGTCTTTGTTGGGACTACACACATTAACTATCACAGGAAAGTAAGTTTTCAATGATTCTTAATTAATAATATGAACATTTTGACAATTCTAAAAGTTGCTGCCGACTCTACTGTTAAGGCAGTTATGTGGACTTCCATGTACACTGCTGCACCCTATTGAAATTGAAATAAAGTACAGTACTTCAACCTGCACAAATGCATATTAACATTTTGTATTGTTTGTGAAAAATTCTTATTTACAATATGTACATTGTCGTATTTGGATTATATTTTCAACAATATCAACTCTTTTCAAAATATACTCAGCTAAGAAGTCTATTTTTAGTTCAGGCTTTTCTCATGAAGAGAGTGAGTTGTAATCTTAGTGACATGGGATGTTTGTGGTTTTGAAGCACTGAGGTGTGGGAAGAAGTGTGTGGTGAGGACTGACGGTCATTGCTGGGGGTTAGAGATGAGTTAAGCTGAGTGGTAAATCTATTTAGGGCCGTCAGAATACCACAGATATGTGATGCAGGATACATCCTCAAAAAGAGATTCTGATACAATGAAAGTGTTAGTCAATAGAATGTACTCTATGCATGTTATTATGCACATCATGTAATCAGGATGCAATGTCCCTGCAAACCTACCAGTGAATTTTACCTCAGGCTTTTGTCATGAAGAGAGTTAGTTGTGCTCTTAGTGACATGGATGTTTGTGGATTTGATGCACTGAGGTGAACAGTGTGTGGTGAGGATTGACGGACATTGCATGGGGTTTTGAGATGAGTTAAGCTGAGTGGAAAAATATATTTAGGGCCTTCAGAACACCACAGAGATGTAATGCAGGATACAGCTTAAAAAAGAGAGTTTGAGACAACTGAAAGTGTTAGTCAATAGAATGTCCTCTATGCATGCTATTATCCTCCTCACGTAATCTGGATGCAATGTCCCTGCAAATTTACCAGTTTAGCTTGATGAATATGAGAGAAAATCAAACAATACATTTAAATAAAAGTGAATTAATGTTGTATTTTATATGAAATGCACAACATTATCGAAACAGTAATGTAAAAAGTAGTTTGACAGAATACAAGCAATTGTAACAGAATTCTAATGATAAAAACACAGTGTGTAACAGAAAAAGCAATGCAAGTCTTAAAGGAGGTAAATCTATGTTTCAGTCCATGTTTTGGCACCTCACCCCAGAGTACACAGTGTCTCTCTCCATGGCGCTCCTCTGTCTCTGGGTCTTTGGCTTCTTGTGGATGACATTCAGAGCAGCGTAATGGACCGACGTGAGTGTGTCATCATCTTCTTGATCCTAAGAGGAATAGCAAAACAAATTCCAAAGACTTCCAAAGAAAATACCTGGTCATTTGATAGAAGGATTTGTTTACAGTTAATCAAAGTCATACTCAGAATAGTTCACTATAAGGTCTGCATACCTGGTTAGGATAACTGGTGACTACCGGACCATTTGGCTGAGGATGCGTTCCTTTTAGACAAACACATACAATTAATTAACCCAGTTTCATGACTAAAACATAATGTATACTGCACCAACAATTTAAGCATATATTGTGCGCAATGATAACACTTACCTCTACACAGCAGAGAGGTTTTCTTGGTCATCTTATACAAAACACAACCAAGGACAATGATGAGGATGACACAAAGAGCCAATGCTACACCCAGACAGTACACCAAGAGAACATGGTCCTCCTTACAACCATCTGTAGAAATACAGACAGTGATATAGGAAATTCAGGACATTTTGTTCAACCAGGCATAAAATATTAGAACATTTTAGAAATGTCAGAAATATCACTAACAGTCAATGTCCAGTTTGGTCCCGTTCCCAAACCGTATCGCCCCACATGAGGCCACAGCACAGTAGTAAGTCCCAGCATCGGAGAGGCTGAGGTTCCTCTTGGGGAGGTTGTAGACACAGCTCTGTGTAGGAGACCCAGCCTCAGGGCTGTTCTCACACGGATCACTCCTGTCTCCTTGGGTGTAAATGATTCCTGGATGGGATTCTCCTGAGCCATGTCTGAACCAATAGACACTGTGTTCTCCTGCACAGGTCTCAGTGTGTATTGTACAGTTCAGTGTCACAGAGTCTCCTGGCTGGACTGACTCAGACACAGGCTGCTGGATCACAGACATGCTGTTGGACCCTGAATCTGAAGAGAGTGAGTAAGATCAAGGTGTGTACATTCAATTTTCCTAATAGATTCATTAGTTTAGCATTATATGAACACACTTAGGTACCGACTTAAGATACCTTTGACAATTAAAAAAGTTCCTTCTCCAAATTTGACTTCGCCCACTTTCATAGCACCACAGTAGTATGTAGCTGTGTCCCCTGACTCTGTCTTGGAGATGGTCAGGTTACAGCTGTCAACTCCTCTCTTCACACTTAAACGTTTAGTCTCATTAAAGTCCTTGATAAAATTGTTGTAATAAAAAGCCTTTTGAATGCGGTAATATGATGATGCCATGAGAAGAGGCTTCTGTCCAACAATTTGCTTGAACCAAGAGACACTGATCAAATTAGATCGACAAAAGCAAGTGAGAGATACACTTTGTCCCAGGTGTGTAACCATCACAGGGTCTGGTTGGATTACATCGTTGTTAAGTGCACAACCTGGGAAGCAAACAAACTAAATAAATCAAAGACAAAGGTATAGTACAGAATGATACATTATTATCATTATTCAGACTACATGGTCATTCAATTGGATTCAAAAAGACTGACATAAATAAGTAAAAGGATCCACATTAATATTTCTTACTTACCCAAATTGGCGTAAAACAAAAAGATTGTCCAATATATAATCATAATTTTAATGTCCTTTCTGCACTGCATAGTGGTGGGTCGGACAACGGGGCACCTTTTATATGATGACACTCATCGTGTAATCATTATGAAGTAGGTGGAAACTCTGAACTGAGTGATATTATTGGCTGTCTGAACAACCATAAAACATGTGATAAAAACTACAATCTAACATGTGTCCTGTGGCATACCATAGTTAGAGCAGCCCTTCAATGATGTAAAGTCAGAGTTACTGGTTTGTATTTTTTCATCATTTGGGTCGGTGGGGGGGTTTACATTGTATAAACAGGGGGTTTACATTGTATTTCTCACTTCATGTCTGTAGAAGCAGTTCAACCTTTCAGGAAGAATTGAACTCTGGTGAGGTTGGCACCTTTTTGACAAAATAAAGATGTGATCCGTTGATACCTGATGCAAATAAGTGGTAAGAATTGGGCAAGTCATTAAACTTTAAAATAAAAACATGAAAAACATTTAATGAAATATCACACAAGCATAAGGACAGGTTACAGAGTTCAATGTTACAACTTTTATCATCAAAAGTAAGAGTTGAGACATTTGCAAAATCATTATATACACTTTGTTGTACACTTCTAGAAAAACAAATGTATCCAGTCAGTCAACCTAAGCCACTATTGCTGAGGATTTGAGATTTCTGAAACCATTCTAGTATCAGCTTTCACACTTGCTGGACAATTATGCTCTGCACCTGAGTGTTTTTACATTTATATTAAGCGAAGCTAGGCCCCTGCAATGGCATCCTACAGCAAATGAGAAATGTATATAATAGCCAGTTGACAAGGACACAGTCAAGATCAAAGTGGAGTTCAGAGGAGGAGTGGGTCCTAACTTAGAATGATGCTAATTGGATGACCCTCACATGTTAAATTCTGTCTTGATGACTCACTCCAGAGTAGATGGTTTCTTCCTCTCTCTGTTCTCTCTGTTCTCTCCTCTGTCTCCTGGGCTTCATACTCTTCTTGTCAGTGAACTTCAGGGTAGTGTAGTTTAGGGCAGCATCATCACCGTGGAGCTACAGTATGGGGATGAAACACAGACTCACTCAATTCAGACTCTGGGTCAAATCTAATGCTGTAATATTTAGCTTTAATACTGTTATCCAGTCTCACTCTTGATACAGCAATTCTGCTAACCGGTTGATCTGATGTGTTGGCATGAGGATTCCCATACTGGCTTTGCTGAGAAGGGGTCCTCGCTAAAAGAAAAATGACAAAACATGTAAAACACTTGAAACCTCTTCTTGTTTAGTAATTAAAAGGCATACTACCGTGTATGTCTTCTTTTCTACTTAAGTTTTCAGTGCGACAGAAAAGGCAAAATACTACATCAACAAATGGAAGCAGCAGTTAATCAAGACTTCTCCCAGATGGTCTGCGAACAGGGACACATACTTCGTCAACACCACGACCAGCTGGCTTATTTGAGAATGGCTATGAATGAATCTCCCTCCTCATCACCCCTGGGACTGTGCCATCAACATGCTTGCAGGCTCTACGCCGCGCGTGGCCACATCTACCCTCTGTCGGTGGCTGAAACCAAGGCTATGGAGGAGGACATCCATGAGGCTCTCCAGCAGGGTTTCATTCACACGTCCACCTCCACTGTGTCGGCAGGCTCCTTCTTTGTGACCAAGAAAGATGGAGGGTTGCACCCGTGCATCGATTACAGAAATCTGAATTCCATCACCACGAAGTACCGCTACCCTTTCCCGTTGGTGGTGGCCGTGATCAAACAACTCAGCGGGGCCTGGATTTTTACCAAGTTGGACCTGTGGAATGCCTACAATTTCATCCGCTTCCAGGAGGATGAACACGATGTCTGGTCACTACGAGTACTTGGTGATGCCTTTTGGATTGGCCAATGCTCCGTCTGTGTTCCAGGCATTCGTCAACGAATGCTTGGACGACAGGTGGTCGTGTATATCGATGACATCCTGGTCTACTAGGCTACCTTGGAGAATCACATCGCTCACATCCAAGTAGTCCTGGAATGCCTTTTGGCCAACCACCTGTACGTCAAGGCGAAGAAGTGCCAATTCCATCAGGAGGATGTCTCCCCTTTGGGTTACCAGATCGGTCCGCAAGGAGTCATGATGGATGAGAAGAAGATGGATACTGTCAGGTCATGGCCAGTCCCAACCACCATAAAGGGGTTACAATGGCTTTTGGGATTTGCCAACTTCTACCGCCGATTCATTAAGAAATGTAGCTTGATCGCCTCTCCTCTCACTTCTCTCCTCAAGGGTGGTCCCCGGAAGTTGGGGTGGAATCCTGCAGCTGACGAAACCTTCTGCCTACTGAAGGGACGTTTCACCTCCGCTCCATTGCTCAAACATCCAGATCCTTTGCTGCCCTTCGTGGTGGAGATGGACGCTTCAGAAGTAGGTGTGGGGTCTGTCCTGTTCCAACATCAAGGTAATCCACATAAATTGTTTCCATGTGCATATTACTCTAAAAACTATCTCCTTCAGAGAGGAACTATGATGCTGGCGATTGGGAGCTCCTGGCGTTGAAGTAGGCATTAGAGGAGTGGAGACACTGGCTGGAGGGCACCCAGGACCCATTTCTCATCCTCACCAACCATTGGAACCTGGAGTACATACGGACAGCGAGGCGACTGAACCCGCGCCAAGCCAGGTGGGCCCTTTTCTTCACCAGATTCGATTTCACGCTGACATATAGCCCAGGTTAAAAGAACATCAAAGCCGATGCCCTGTCCCGTCTCTACGATTCGGGAGAGGTTCCTGTCTTGAGTGCACCCATAATTCCTCCCTCGCGAGAGGTAGCCCCTGTGCTCTGGGACGGAGATGTGGACATTCGCCAGGCCCTGGAGAGGGAACCCACACCTGCTACCTGTCATCCTGAGCGCAACTACGTTCCCACAGGGATAAGGGATCGGCTGTTGACCTGGGCGCACACAACTGTCGTTGCTGGACATCCAGGTATCCCCCGCACCGTTCAGTCCATCTCTGGAAAGTACTGGTGGCCCACCTTTGCGCAGGACATCACTCGTTATGTCAACTCCTATTCCGTATGTGCCTAATCCAAATCCCGGTCCGGCCTGTTCCTGTCCCTCGCACCAAGCCTGTGGTGCGCGTCGCCAGCCCGGCCCGGCCTGTTCCTGCTCCCCGCACTAAGCCTGTGGTGCGCGTCGCCAGCCCAGCCCGGCCCGTTCCTGCTCCCCGCACCAAGCCAATGGTGCGCGTCGCCAGCCCGGTCCGGCCTGTTCTTGCTCCCCGCACCAAACCTGTGGTGCGCGTCGCCAGCCCGGCCCGGCCCGTTCCTGCTCCCCGCACCAAGCCAGTGGTGCGCGTCGTCAGCCCGGTCCGGCCTGTTCCTGCTCCCCGCACCAAGCCAATGGTGCACGTCGCCAGCCCGGTCCGGCCTGTTCCTGCTCCCCGCACCAAGCCAATTGTGCGCGTCGCCAGCCCGGTCCGGCCCGTTCCTGCTCCCCGCACCAAGCCAGTGGTGCGCGTCGTCAGCCCGGTCCGGCCCGTTCCTGCTCCCCGCACCAAGCCAGTGGTGCGCGTCGCCAGCCCGGTCCGGCCTGTTACTGCTCCCCGCACCAAGCCAGTGGTGCGCGTCGTCAGTCCGGCACAGCCCGTGCCTGTTCCACCGGTGCCTGGTCAGGTACCGGTCAGCTGCTCCACACCGGAGCCTGAGCAATGAGCCTGAGCAACCAGCCCGGTCCTCGCCCTCGGGGCCTTCCCCCTAGCAGGTGTCGTCCTGCGGCTGGAGCTGCGAGTCGGGGGCGTACTGTTACGTCTACTCACACTCTCCTGCTCCGGCGCTCGACGTCACTGGTCTACTAACCACCGGTCCTGGCAACCCACCTTTACGCACACCTGGCAACCATCATTACGCACACCTGCACCCTATCATCAGTCACACCTGGACTTCATTACTCCCTTGAATACTTACCCTTTATATAAAACTCTGTTTTGTCAGTCATCAGGTAGTATTGTTTGTGTTTCCATGTCAGACGCTTCTCTTAATTTGTTTCGTTCCATGTTCGTTATTATTAAACACACTAACTGCACCTGCTTCCTGACTCCCTGCGTCTACGTTACAGTAGGTCCTTATGTCCTCTTGCTTTTTGGCAGAAATGTTGAGGTGAAATGTTTTTTTGCCAGCCATCACAGTGAATCACCCATCATCAAATTAATTGTAGAATAGCACATCTGTCACGATCGTCGTAATAAGTGGACCAAGGTGCAGCGTGGTATGCGTACATCTTTTAATGCGTACTTTGCACAATACAACAAAACAACAAAACGAAACGTGAAGTCCTCGGTCATACAACACAAACCTAAACGGAACAAGATCCCACAATTAACTGTGCCAAAACAGGCTGCCTAAGTATGGTTCCCAATCAGAGACAACGAGAATCAGCTGCCTCTGATTGGGAACCACCCTGGCCAACATAGATCTACACGAACTAGAACAAAACATAGAAAATACAACATAGACAATCCACACCCTGGCTCAACATATACGAGTCCCCAGAGCCAGGGCGTGACAGTACCCCCCCCCCAAAGGCGCGGACTGCGACCGCGCCAACTAAACCCAACAGGGGAGGGGCCGGGTGGGCATTCCGCCTCGGAGGCGGATCCGGCTCCGGGCGTGACCACCACTCTCTCGCTACCCCCCCGTAGCGCCCCTGGTCTAGTCTGGCCCCGCTGGCCGGAGCTGGACTGGACACCGGTGGAGCGGATTGCTCAGGCTCCGGTGTGGAGCAGCTGACCGGTACCTGACCAGGCACCGGTGGAACAGGCACAGGCTGTGCCGGACTGACGACGCGCACTACTGGCTTGGTGCGGGGAGCAGGAACAGGCCGGACCGGGCTGGCGACGCGCACCACTGGCTTGGTGCGGGGAGCAGGAACGGGCCGGACCGGGCTGACGACGCGCACCACTGGCTTGGTGCGGGGAGCAGGAACAGGCCGTGCCGGACTGACAACGCGCACCACTAGCTTGGTGCGGGGAGCAGGAACAGGCCGGACCGGGCTGGCGACGCGCACCACTGGCTTGGTGCGGGGAGCAGGAACGGGCCGGACCGGGCTGATGACGCGCACCACTGGCTTGGTGCGGGGAGCAGGAACAGGCCGGACCGGGCTGGCGACGCGCACCATTGGCTTGGTGCGGGGAGCAGGAAAAGGCCGGACCAGGCTGGCGACGCGCACCATTGGCTTGGTGCGGGGAGCAGGAACAGGCCGGACCGGGCTGACGACGCGTACCACAGGCTTGGTGCGGGGAGCAGGAACAGGCCGGACCGGGCTGGCGACGCGCACCATTGGCTTGGTGCGGGGAGCAGGAACGGGCCGGGCCGGGCTGGCGACGCGCACCACAGGCTTGGTGCGGGGAGCAGGAACAGGCCGGGCCGAGCTGGCGACGCGCACCACAGGCTTGGTGCGAGGGACAGGAACAGGCCGGACCGGGCTGGCGATGCGCACCACAGGCTTGGTGCGGGGAGCAGGAACAGGCCGAACCGTCCTGGGAACACACACCACTGGCCTTGTGCGGGGATCAGGAACGGGCCGGACCGGACTGGTAACACACCTCAGTACCTCTCGCCGTGCCTCTACACTCTCCTTCTCCCTCGTGACCAGTGGCCCCCGTAACCTGGCGGCCTCCTCTGCAAACCTGCCGAACCGCTCTATCGCGGCCTCCCGCTGCCTCGCCGTCCACGGTGTGAGCCCCCCCCTAAAAAAAAATGGGGCTTGTCTCTCCCCCGTGAACATGGCCTCCATGGCTCTCACCAGACTCTCACTCTTCTCCTCCCACGTCCATCCTCTCTCCTCGTCACGCTGCTTGATCCAGTCGAGGTGGGATCTTCTGTCACGATCGTCGTAATAAGTGGACCAAGGCGCAGCGTGATATGCGTACATCTTTTAATGCGTACTTTGCACAATACAACAAAACAACAAAACGAAACGTGAAGTCCTCGGTCATACAACACAAACCTAAACGGAACAAGATCCCACAATTAACTGTGCCAAAACAGGCTGCCTAAGTATTGTTCCCAATCAGAGACAACGAGAATCAGCTGCCTCTGATTGGGAACCACCCTGGCCAACATAGATCTACACGAACTAGAACAAAACATAGAAAATACAACATAGACAATCCACACCCTGGCTCAACATATAAGAGTCCCCAGAGCCAGGGCGTGACAACATCACTCAGGGACTTAGAAGATTTACCAATGTACTGAAGCATCATGCCATGTAGTTTATGGTCTCACTGGTCATGTGGCATTCAATAGTCACATTGCTTCCAAGCTGTGCTTTCTGGGAAGAAGTAGGCTGAACAATAACACTATATTTACTACATTTAAAACATTTACCAAACGCCTATAGTAAGCACTTTACATTTATAGTAAACATGTATAACATTACTCAGTTGAGCTAGCTTATTCATATTTTTTGCTCCTTCACGGAACAAGATTGACCTGTAAAATGCAGTCTCTATAGAAAGGAAACTTGCGTTTGCATTCGTTGGTTGATCTCAGGTAACGTCTGATTTTGATGGTCAGATTTGATTGGCTGAACACTCGATAGGCTGCCCAGTAGGCCATGAATGGAACACACACTGTGCTTTCATGTTGTTGTACAGCTTGATTCTGTGTTGCACAACTTTATCACATAGCAAGTTTGAATATGTGGATGTTCAGATGTATTTTTTAAACAATGTGACTACTGTGGATATATCCTTTATTAGGTCTAACTACAGCTCATGCTGTCTACAATACTATGTACTGAAGCAGGCCAACAGAGGGCTTGTCCACCCAAAGCAAGAGACACAACAGCAAGTGTAAACGGATCCCTTTACTTAATGTTTGTCTTGCCATTATGGTCCAAGGGAGTCATACAGTAGTTGGGACCTGGTTGGCCACATGTCTTGACCCTGTCATCCTCTAGGGCCTCTATGACTACCACACATTCACTTCATAACACAGAGAAACAGGAAACGTTGTTGCTTAACCAGCAGAATCTCATATACTATTTATTCTCTAATGTATGGACGAATAAAAGCCCTCCCATTATATAAATAGAAGAAGGCTCTTTCTTCTTGGCCCAGATGATGATAATGATCCTTTGTATTTCACTGAGGACTTTAGATCTCTAGGTCAAATGACCTAATAAATAGTTAACTGTGTTTTTTCACAGATTTCAGTAGACTGTGTACATATAACTATCTGCCTCATAAAAATAGTGTTATATTGTTGATAAAAAGGGCAACATGAAGAGCAAAAGAGTATGTCACACAACTAACTGATACCACTGAGACATCCTGCTGAAACCACACAGAGAGAGAGAGACAGAGAGAGAGACAGAGAGAGAGAGAGAGAGAGAGAGAGAGAGAGAGAGAGAGAGAGAGAGAGAGAGAGACTGAGAGGGTCCTGTGTAGAAGGCCAATAGGCCATAACAAAGTGTAGATAAGTACAGCCTCATGTTTTGTTCATAACAGACATCAGAGTACATTTAAATACGTTGCTGTGTATGTGAGGGGGTGTGTGTCATGCAATCAGTAGGCCTATGTCTTAAAGAGAAAACAAAGAAGAAACCTCCTCCACTACAACTGCATGATGCCTGAGTATGGCCTGTCCTCCTTCTGTGGTGGTGGCTGTTGTGCCACTTTCACTATGAGTAATTATGTTGAAAGAGGCCTCCTTTATTTACTGTAAAATGATGCAAGGGACTAACTGACTTAACATAAATGAGAAGACATTTACCTTTACATTGTAAGCACCGTGTGTAGAGACCAATGTTGCACTAACAGGTGTGAACAGTACTTTGGCCCTGAGAGGGAAAGTAGATTGCAGTGTGTTGCTGCAGGTCAGTCTTCATGTGTTAAAGGTCTATGAAAGGTTTGTTTCCAATAGTTGAAAGACACTGTAACACCCTCCACTATGACCACAGAGGTGTGTGAACAGAATTCATTGAGTTTAACTTATTCAAATTAATTTGGTTTAACAGTTGGAAATTGTTTATTTTTCTTGACATATGCAAACCAAATGTAAAATTAGTCTGACAGAGAAGCAATGCATGAAATTATTTCTACTTTGTATTACATTTGTAAAATAACCTTTGACCACTGTTTTCATTTAAAAAAAATTGCATATCCAATAAAAAAAGAACAAATGAAGCAAGAGCTAGTTAAACAGAGCTATCTAGTATGAAGGGGAAATTGTTTCATTCAACCAGTTCTACTGTCTAATTCCAGAGTACATGACCACTGTATCTTCCTCCATGTTGCTTCTCTGTCTACTAGACCTGTTCTTCTTGTTGCTCAGAGTCAGAGCTACGTAATGGAGACTGTCTGCATCTTGGCTCTGTGAATAACAAAATAGTTTTGTTGACATGAAATTTATTACTTTTTGCACAATTTGGTAATGCAAGCCAAGTCTGATAATGTTGTATTTGTATAAGACATGCAACACATAAGGATTTCTGCATACCCCTGCATCTGACAGGGAAACTGTAGGACCTCTTGTCTGAGACACCAGTTCTGAGAACAAAGACACAAAACACTAGAGATACTGCCATGTCTTCCACTTTTGCTACATCTAGAGATGGTGACATCAAAGAATAGCAACTTTTAATCACTTACCACTGCACTGCAGACATGTTGTCTTCTTCATCTTGTAAATTATGCAAGCAAGAACAATGATCAAGATGAACGCTAGAGCCAATGCTACGGCCAGGCAGTACACCAAGAGAAGAGGGTCTGCACTCTCGCCTGTTGAAATTCAAACAGCAATAGAAGAAACTCAGAATAGCAAGTAAATGTATGTTCTACACAGTAGACTATAGAGTAGATATAAAGAACAATGACAGCTATTTAACCTACCCTCAATGTCCAGCTTGGTACCGTTCCCGAACAGTATCTCCCCACATGAGGCCACAGCACAGTAGTAAGTCCCAGCATCAGAGAGGCTGAGGTTCCTCTTGGGGAGGTTGTAGACACAGCTCTGTGTAGGAGACCCAGCCTCAGGGCTCTTCTGACACGGATCACTCCTGTCTCCATAGGTGTAAATGATTCCTGGACGGGAATCTCCTGAGCTATGTCTGAACCAATAGACACTGTGTTCTCCTGCACAGGTCTCAGTGTGTATTGTACAGTTCAGAGTCACAGAGTCTCCTGGCTGGACTGACTCAGACACAGACTGCTGGAGAACAGACATATTTCTGGACCCTGAACCTGACAAGAAGGCCATTAAATATATTTAATCTCTTTAGAATATCACTGTAGCAAGTGTTGTAAATCAAAATGTATTAATTCAAGATTACATCTGATTAAGATAATATTTCATATTTACACTGTATATCTGTGAATTCAGATTTACAAACAATTAATCATAGTAAAAACGTTCCCTTTACCTTTTATGATAAGATTGACACCTTGTCCAAACTCCAACTTGATTCCATTAGCACTTCCACAATAATATTTGCCTGAATCAGAGAGTTGCGTGTCTGAGATCCTTAGGTGATTCTTTCCTTGTCCACCTTCCACTGAGAAGCGAGGGTTATCCTTAAACTCATGGTAAAATGTTGCATTCCTCTGATACTTATAGATGGATGAGATGAGCTGAGGAATATTTCGAAAGGTTTGCTTGTACCAGGAGAACATTATTCCCACGTCGCCTTCATGGAAGCAATGCAAAATCACAGTGTCTCCAATTTTGGCTGACATGAGAACACTCTCCTGATGTATGGATGATGATTCAGTCCAAGATACCCCATGAACTAAAATGAAAATATATTAGCTGTTACATACCTCAAATACAATTTTGGATTGTCAAAGTGTCTGTAGAACAATAATTGGATATCTTGTGTCTCCAAATCAAGTATGGACATCACATAAGCAGAGAAAAGTAAAATATTGACTTACCCATCTCTACAAGAAGTGGAAATATCAGACACAGTGTGATCATCTTTAAAGTTGTCAGCTCTTCACAACTAGGGTCTTGAGTGGAAAGAGTCCACCCTTCAACAATGGAGTTATAAGTGATTGGTCGAACTAGACCAAATCATTTTTGTTGACGCCTCATTCAGGCACGAGTCCCAAAGTCCCAGAATTGTCCTACAGGTAGACTCTTATAGTTTAGAGCACAGCTTTTTGACGTACGGTTTCCCTTATTCTTTATCACTGCAGCTGCTGTTGTCTAAAATACTCAAATTTGTGAACTTTTTGGACCATGCATGCAATGACATTGTTATCCACTAGGTCTTCTATCACCAAACAGTCACTTCACCTCACCAAAAACATCTATGAAAAACACATAACAAACACAGCAAACACAATACAGTAGTCTTCTTTTAGTGATCTCTCATTCAGTATTTACACTCAGTAGAATAGATGGATAGAATGCCCTCCCATGATACAGGGTTTCTGTTTCATTGAGAATACTGTACTAATCTCTACGTCAAATTACCTAATACATAGATCATTGTGTTTTTTCACAGATTTCAGTTGACCTGGTATAGATAAGCTGCCTCAACAAAAGAGTTTGTTTATTGTTGCAAAAATTGTCAATTTGAATAGGAAGCAGTATAGCATACAGTACTAAGAGTTCTGAGACATCTGGCTGAAAACCACAGAAATAGAGAAAAAGAGAGATAAAAAGAGCGATAGAGAGGGAGAGAGAGAGTGAAAACAGCAGAGCGAGAGACAAGGGTTCTGAATGCCTGAGGACAGCAGGCCCTAACAAAGCGTAGAGACATCCTCATCTTGTGTTCATCACAGACCACAGAGTAACTGTAAATCGGTTGCTTTGTGTGTGAGGGGGTGTTAGTGGCATGAGAAGAGAAAACACATTCAACGACACAACTTAAAGAGTATGGCCCAAGTAAATACATTCAACTTCCTTTGTCTTGATTATTGTTAAACACTTCATTCATCTTATCACAAGCAAATCAATATGACATGGCAGAGAAGCAATGCATTTCATTTATTAGTAGCTACAGTTACAATAACAAAGCTAATACAGTTAACTAAGAGCTCATGCATTTTAATTGACATCTGTTTTATTGTTCTACTGTCTGATCCCAGAGTGCACCGTCTCTTCCTCCATGTTGCTTCTCTGTCTTCTAGACCTGTTCTTCTTGTTGCTCAGATTCAGAGCTACATAATGAAGACTGTCTGCATCGTGGGCCTGTGAAGAACAATTAGAAAATGGAGGGGAAAATTACTTACTTGTTATTATTCAATGGAACCATTTTCACATATTTTTTATGTAATATAAAATATAAGGAATTCTACTTACCCCTGCATCCAAAGACAAGACAGGCTTGACATCTTGTTTGAGAGCCGGATCCTCTACTTACCCCTCACTACTGATACATCTGTAGATGGTGATATCAAAGAAGAGCAACTTCTAAGAATAAGTCACTTACCTCTGCACTGCATACATGCACTCTTGTTCATCTTGTAAATGATGCAAGTCAGGACAAGAAACAGGATTAGAGAGAGAGATAATGCTACTCCAATGCAGTACACCAAGAGAAGAGGGTCTGCGCCATTGTCTGTGAAAATAAATATGGGGATAGAAGTATAGTAACTATATGGATGATTGCACATTTTCTAATGTGATCTAAATAACTAATACTGTGTACAGTTTTACACAGTAAAGTATCCAATAGATATAAACAAAAATGTAAGATGTATCACCTACCCTTGATGTCCAGCTTGGTACCGTTCCCGAACAGTATCTCCCCACATGATGCCACAGCACAGTAGTAAGTCCCAGCATCAGAGAGGCTGAGGTTCCCCTTGGGGATGTTGTAGACACAGCTCTGTGTAGGAGACCCAGCCTCAGGGCTCTTCTCTCACTGATCACACTGATGGGTGTAATTGATTCCTGGATGTGATTCTCCTGAGCCATGTCTGACCCAATAAACACTGACAAGAGAATAAGTAAGATCATGGAGGACATTCTATTTTAATTAATGTATCATTTTATGAACACTCTCAAGTGCCAAAATGAAAGACGCAATTTAAGTTACCTTTGACAACTAAAAGAGTTCCTTCTTCAAATTCAATGTTGTTCACGAACAAAGCACACCACAATAGTATGTAGCTGAGTCCCCTGACTCTGTCTTGGAGATGGTCAGGTTAGAGCTGTCAACTCCTCTCTTCACACTCAAACGTTTAGTCTCATTAAAGTCCTTCATAAAGTTGTTGTATAACAACTATCTTGATTGGTGTGAACTGATGATGCCATGAGTAGAGGCTTCTGTCCAACAGTCTGCTTGAACCAAGCAACATAGGTCATCAAACTAGATGGACAAAAGCAATTGAGAGTCACACTACCTCCCAGATGAGTTACTATCACCAGGTCTTGTTGTCCATAGTCAATGCACAAACTGTAAAATAAGAAAATAGAAAATGGATAAGAGATATAGATTAAAAAAACATTTATACCAATCACAGGCAGTTTAAGTTGACACAATGCAAAGTTACTGTGCCTCCAACTTTGGCTGACACTATAGACAAAGGGCTGGCTGGGACTGTCACAAAAAAAAACATTACATATTCAAATATATTAGCCATTATACAAAATACAACCATTCCAGTGTTGGATGTAGATGCCTCAAATTGTCTGTGAATACTACTAACATACCTCTTGTATTTTTTAGGAAGCACATAATTATAAAGGTTTAACTCACCCATTTGTTTGAGAAATAGAAATATCATACACAGTGACATCATCTTTGAAGAGATTATCATGTGTGGAAAAAGTCTACCCATTTGAACAACACTTCAACAATGGGGTAAACTGTGATCGGTTCAACTGGTAGGCATAGGGTGTTTCTCAATATACGTTGTACCGTGCTCCACACTCTCATGCTCCGAGTCCATTCTCCGACGACATTCTCTTGAGTATATTCTTGTGAGCACGAGAGTGTGGAGAATGCATAAAATATTACATTTGAGAAGTATTCACACTCCCCCTACTGTATTACCTCACGCTGCACCTCCCCATTCTCTGAACCTTCTTCCAGCCATGACAATGGTAATAATAGACAAAACTAGATATACACAAAGAAAACGTTTTACTTCATAATTGCCAGCTACATATGTGAATAATAATAATATATCTAGCAAGATAGTTAAACAGGCAAAAATGACCTAAATCTAATGTTATGCAAGGTAGATGTACATTTTTCGTGGGTAGCTAGCAATTCTTTGTGGTTAGCTAGCTATCCAGTTAGCCCAATTGACATACTATGGACTTGCGACTTACCCATTCACTGAACCGTCTTCAAGCCAGGACAATGGCAATAGAGACAAAACTAGATAAACACAAAGCAACTGTTTTACTTCATAACTATCAGCTAGCTATATGTGAATCATAATAATGTAGCTAACCAGATAATTTAACAGGCAAAAATGACCTTAAACTACTGTTATGCAAAATAAATGTCAATTCTTTGTGGGTAACTAGCTAATAGTTCTTCATGGCTATCTTTAATAACTCTACCTACAGCACCAGTCAAAATGTTGTACACACCTACTCATTCAAGGGTTTTTCTTAATTTTTACTATTTTCTACATTGTAGAATAATAGTGAAGACATCAAAACTATGAAATAACACATATGGAATCATATAGTAACCAAAAAAGTGTTAAACAAATCAAAATATATTTTAGATTTGAGATTCTTCAAATAGCCACCCTTTTCTTGATGACAGCTTGGCACACTCTTGGAATTCTCTCAACCAACTTCACCTGCAATTATTTTCCAACAGTCTTGAAGGACTTCCCATATATGCTGAGCACACGTTGGCTGCTTTTCCTTCACTCTGCCGTCCGACTCATCCCAAACCATCTCAATTGGGTTGAGGTCGGGGGATTGTGGAGGTCAGGTCATCTGATGCAGCACTGATGCAGCACTGATGCAGTTGAAAAACAAAAGATAGTCCCATTAAGCCCAAACCGGATGGCGTATCGCTGCATAATGCTGTGGTAGACGTGCTGGTTAAGCGTGCCTTGATTACTAAATAAATGACTGACAGTGTCACCAGCAAAGCACGCCCACACCATAACACCTCCTCCATGCTTTATGGTGGGAACTACACATGTGGAGATCATCCGTTCACCAACACCGCGTCTCACAAAGACACGGTGGTCGGAACCAAAAATCTCAAATTTGGACTCCAGACCAAAGGACACATTTCCACCGGTCTAATGTCCATTGCTCATGCTTCTTGGCCCAATCAGGTCTCTTCTTATTATTGGTGTCCTTTAGAAGTGATTTCTTTGCAGTAATTTGACCATGAAGGCCTGATTCATAAAGTCCCCTCTGAATAATTGATGTTGAGATGTGTCTGTGACTTGAATTCTGTGAAACATTTATTTGTGCTGCAATTTCTGAGGCTGGTAACTCTAATTAACTTAATTATCCTCTGCAGCAAAGGTAACTCTGGTCTTCCATTCCTGTGGCGGTCCTCATGAGAGCCAGTTTCATCATAGCGCTTGATGGTTTTTGCGACTGCACTTGAAGAAACTTTCAAAGTTCTTGACATTTTCCGTATTGACTGACCTTCATGTCTTAGAATAATGATGGGACTGTCGTTTCTCTTTGCTTATTTGAGCTGTTCTTACCATAATATGGACTTGGTCTTTTACCAAAAAGGGCTATCTTCTTTATACCAGTTAGCCCTATTGACTTATCATGGGCTTGCGATGTACAGTACGTAGGCAGGTAAACATGCCAAAAATGAACACAGCATTTATTTATAAACGTATCAAGATAAGGCATAACCACATAAAAATTATGTGGCAACATATGAGATGTGAATAGGCAACATTTCATTTCGAAGTCGGATTGTATTTTCTCTCGCTTCAGCTCAAATAATGGACGCAATTGATTTCAAGAAATGTTGATTTATTTTTATGTGGTTGCGTAATATTTCTTTCCATACTTTCTGATGAAGCTTGCATTGATGCATGCTTCAGAATATATACAAGCGGAGTACGCATTCAAGAAGTGCCCTCCGTGCTCCGTTTTGCATACTTTGATTTTGATACTCCGACCCTCCCGTGCTCCAATTTGCGTGCTCGGAGCATGGTAGTATGCATTTAGAGAAACACCCATCGTTTTCGTTGACACCTATGATTATGTAGCATATTCTTGTACACTACAGAGTCACACAGACTACTGACTGGACTGATGAAGGTTTGTGGTTTTCTCACCTCTCTGGACAGACCTAGCTCAAAAAAGTAGGCTATTATTCTTTTCACACTTAGGTGTACTTTAATTATTTTGCCTCAATTGCACTGGTCAAGTTAAACCAAGTGCACCTAAAGTAGAGAAAAATACTATTTTTACCAGGTCATTCCACAGTTACAATACTCCAAATGACCTCTAGGAGGTCTGTAGTGCATAGAGCATGTATTGATATGTGCCAGCGAGAATAGGGGTGGAGCATTACGAGTGTATATGGAGGAATCACTTACAGGATGAAACAAGTAAAGTGAATTTCCCTATCATTCACAAAAACATTCTGAAGTGTAAAGGCGGCCACATGATTTCCAGCCGAAACAGTTCGGAATAGTTTGTGCATATATTATGTCGACATTTCGTGATGTTTTTGTTCATTTTGTTCTTCGACAAGGGTTTTTCGGTTGTTCGTGAACACCAAAAAATTCTTGAGGCAAACCGAAGCCAGTAGCCGAAGTCTATGCCCCTTCGTCTGTGATTGGTCAACAGTAGGGATTCTTCAATAAAGTGTTGGTTGTCATTCAATGAGAGACTAATCGTTTTCATGCACATTTTTCACTTGAGAAATCCTGCACTGAACATCTTACTTAGATTAAGATCTCCTCTGCAAAAACTTCAAAATGAATGACATTTCTTGAGTTATCTTGAGGAAGTGTATACTAGCTATGGCGTCTCAAAACGGACTAAAAGTGCTTTTGCCACTTTTGTCTAGTTTTTCAAGCAAAGGTATTTTAAGGAAGCGTGAGAGCACGCTCGTTCGATTCACTTAGCCGAGTTTGAAAAGGGTTCTACCTGGAATTAAAAAGGGCTATCCTATCAGGACAGCCAAATAACCCTTTTGGAACCCTTTTTTCTAAGTGTGCAGGGGTCAGGGGTGTAACTGGCTGGGTAGGGCTCTTGGCTGTAGCATGGATACACCTTCTACTCTACATTCTGTAAACTAATGATTACAGTTCAATAATTGATCAAACCTATAATCTTGTAAATTATAAGATATTGTGTTAGTCAACATGGCATGCAGTACATCAGTGGAGCTGTGTTTCTAATTGTCATCGACTTCAACAACGAAGAATGAACAAACTGACTGAGGCCACAGCACAGTAGTAAGTACCAGCATCAGAGAGGCTGAGGTTCCTCTTGGGGAGGTTGTAAACACAGCTCTGTGTAGGAGACCCAGCCTCAGGGCTGTTCTCACACTGATCACTCCTGTCTCCATGGGTGTACATGATTCCTGGATAGGACGGGATTCTCCTGAGCCATGTCTGAACCAATAGACACTGACTACTCCTGCACAGGTCACAGTGTGTTTTGCGTTTTGACGTTGTGCCTAAGAAAGGTAGATCACAAACAAGCATGGTTATGGAAATGTGTAATAAAGAATATAAGTAAGTACTATATAATAAAAAAACAGTATTTGTAATATTTTCACCTGTCAGCATTAACATGGTTCCATGAGCAAACAGCATGTGATTCAAGAACATCTTCCCACAATAGTAGGTCGCAATATCCTCTTACTTTGTCGCAGAAATATTGAGGCGATGTGTTTTTGCCTGCCATCACAGTGAATCAGCCAACATCAAATTCATTGAAGAATAGTACATCACTCAGGTACATTTAAGATTTTGCGATGTGCTGAAGCACCATGCCGGTGGTGAGTTTGTACCTTACCATGTAGTTTATGTTCTCACTGGTCATGTGGCATTCAATAGTCACATTGCCTCCAAGCTCTGCTTTCTGGGAAGAAGTTGGCTGAACAATAACTGGTGTTTGAGATGCACCTGAAAAAAACAACTACATTAAAAAAATTTACCAAATGCCTATAGTAAGCACTTTAAATATATAGCAAACATGTTTAACATTAGTCAATTGAGCTAGATGTTACTTCCATGCTTTCCAGATCAAAAGAAAGGTGCTTATTCGTCTTGATTGCTCCTTCACGGGATGAGATTGACCTGTGTAAAATGCAGTCTCTCTACAGAAATGAATGGAAACTTAAGTTTGCGTTCATTGGTTGATCTCAGGTACCGTCTGAGTTTGATGGTAAGATTGTCACGCTTCTCTACGACAGAACCCAGAAGCAGACCAGGACAAGGTGAGTTGAACGAAGGTGAGTATTTATTAACAGATTCAAAGAAAAGATGCAGAATAATCCAGGAGACGGAGCGGGCGGCGGAGATGAGTTGGTGGAGGTGAAGTGGCAGATCCAATGATGGCACGGCAGCAGCCGACAACCAGGCAGGGGTTGGGTGAAGGTTCCAGGCGAATGACTGTAGACAGAAAAAAACGGAGGTAAGTACACGGCAGGTCAACAAGGTGCAAAACAACAAAACTAACGCTAGTAACTCAGAGGCTGATACGCAGACAAAACATACTGTTCATGGCTAACGATCCAGCTGTCACGGATTCTGCCGAGGCTGCTCCTCCTCCTGGTTCGGGCAGGCTTCGGCGTTCGTCGTCCCTGGAGTACTAGCTGCCACCGTTGAATGTTTCTATGTTTGATTGCTTTTGTCTGTCTTTTACACCTGTGTCCGTTTGTGTCTGATTACG
The DNA here is from genome assembly GCF_964263955.1 of Coregonus lavaretus. Lineage (NCBI taxonomy): Eukaryota > Metazoa > Chordata > Actinopteri > Salmoniformes > Salmonidae > Coregonus > Coregonus lavaretus. The sequence goes on along the minus strand of NC_140026.1, from coordinate 14,779,699 downwards.
TGTCCTATAAGTTGCCTGTTTTGTATTGGTTAGGTTGTGTGTTGTTTTTCGCCTGTCCGTAGTGCTGCGTGTTTTTGTATCTGTTTCGTTGTTTAGTGTAATACGCATAGTTTGCGTATTGCTCGCCTCTGTTTTGTTTTGAGGCCGTTTACTGTATCTTTGCCTAGTGGTTTCACAGTAAACTTTGTTGGACTAAGCTTCGGTGTCCTGCGCCTGACTCCCACACCACATACACCTCAGCCTTGACAGAACAACACACCAGTATGGAGTCAGCAGGAGCAGTGGCGGCACCCAAGTCGCTGGAGGATCGGATCAGCGACCAAGACATCATGATCCGGCAACTTGGGGCCGCCATGAACGAGGTGTCCAACACTCTGCGCCGGTTGATTTCCACAGGTGGCACCTCATTCCCAGCATAAGGCGCTAGTAGATTCAGGCGCAGCTGGGAATTTTGTTGATCGTGCATTTTGTTATAGGTTAGGAATTCCCCTTCGGCCGGTAGAAGCCCCCTTTCCTGTTCATGCCCTAGACAGCCGGCCGCTGGGGTCGGGGTTGATCAGAGAAGTCACAGCACCACTTAAGATGACGACGCAGAGGGGTCATGAGGAGATCATTCAGTTTTATCTGATTGACTCTCCTGCGTATCCCGTGGTGCTGGGGCTTCCCTGGTTAAGAGCCCATGATCCTACCATTTCGTGGCAACAGAGGGCTCTTATGGAGTGGTCTGCCAAGTGTGTAGGGAGATGTCTAGGGGTTTCCTTAGGGGCGACCTCGGTAGAGAGTCCGAACCAAGTGCCCGCGATGCGCATTCCTCCTGAATATGAGGATTTAGCACTGGTGTTCAGCAAAACGAGGGCAACACGGCTACCACCTCATAGACAGGGGGATTGTGCGATAGATCTCCAAACAGGAGCGGCACTTCCGCGGAGCCGTGTGTATCCCCTGTCTCAAGAGGAGATAGCGGCTATGGAGACTTACATAGCCGAGTCCTTGGCACAGGGATACATACGGTCCTCCACTTCCCCGGTTTCCTCGAGTTTCTTCTTTGTGAAGAAGAAGGACGGGGGTTTGCGCCCGTGTATTGATTACCGTAGTCTCAATCAGATCACGGTTAAGTACAGTTACCCTCTTCCACTGATTGCGACTATGACAGAATCATTACGCGGAGCGCGGTTCTTCACAAAGTTGGATCTCAGGAGCGCGTACAATCTGGTGCGCATTAGGGAGGGGGATGAATGGAAAACAGCATTTAGCACCACCTCGGGTCATTACGAGTATCTCGTCATGCCATACGGGTTAATGAATGCTCATTCAGTCTTCCAATCCTTTGTTGACGAGATTTTCCGGGACATGCATGGGCAGGGTGTGGTAGTATACATCGACGACATCCTAGTGTACTCTTCTACACGAGCCGAGCATGTAGCCCTGGTGCGCCGAGTGTTGAGGAGACTGTTGGAGCATGACTTGTAGGTCAAGGCAGAAAAATGCTTGTTCTTCCAGGAGTCAGTCTCCTTTTTGGGTTATCGGTTGTCCGTGTCTGGTGTGAAGATAGAGGTTGACCGTGTGTCGGCCGTGCGTAATTGGCAAACTCCAACCACTGTAAAAGAGGTGCAGCAGTTTTTGGGTTTTGCTAATTACTACCGGAGGTTTATCCGGGGCTTTGGACAGGTTGCAGCTCCCATTACGTCCCTGCTAAAGAGGGGTCCATTTACCATTCCAAGTAGAGGTAGACGCGTCCGAGGCCGGTATTGGGGCAGTCCTGTCACAACGGTCCGGCACGCCACCTAAGCTCCGCCCCTGTGCGTTCTATTCCAAGAAGCTCAGCTCGGCGGAGCGTAATTATGACGTAGGGGACAGGGAGCTGTTAGCTGTAGTCCAGGCCCTAAAGGTGTGGAGGCATTGGCTTGAGGGGGCTCAACACCCTTTCCTCATTCTGACTGATCACCGTAACCTGGAGTACATCCGGGCAGCTAGGAGATTGAACCCTCGTCAGGCTAGGTGGAACATGTTCCTGACCCGGTTTGTTTTTAAGATCACATACATCCCAGCGTCCCAGAACGGTAAGGCAGACGCCCTGTCCCGGCGGTATGACACAGAGGAGAGGTCCATTGAGCCTACTCCCATACTGCCGGAGTCTTGTCTGGTGGCTCCGGTGGTGTGGGAGGTCAATGCGGAGATCGAGCGGGCACTGCGTACCGACCCTACTCCCCCCGAGTGTCCTGTGGGGCGGACGTACGTTCCGCTCGAGGTTCGTGATCGCCTTATTTATTGGGCTCATACATCACCCTCCTCTGGACATCCAGGTATTGGCCGGACAGTGCACTGCCTTAGCGTGAAATACTGGTGGCCAACGTTAGCTAAGGATGTGAGGGTTTATGTCTCCTCCTGCTCGGTGTGCGCCCAGTGTAAGGCGCCTAGACATTTGCCCAGGGGAAAGTTACATCCCCTGCCCGTTCCACAACGACCATGGTCCCACCTCTCGGTGGATTTTGTGACCGACCTACCCCCCTCCCAGGGGAATACCACCATTTTGGTCGTTGTGGATCGGTTTTCCAAGGCCTGTCGTCTCCTCCCAATGCCGGGTCTCCCTACTGCCCTACAGACCGCTGAGGCACTATTTACGCACGTGTTCCGGCACTATGGGGTCCCCGAGGATATTGTGTCTGACCGAGGTCCCCAGTTCACCTCCAGAGTCTGGGGGGCGTTCATGGAACGCTTGGGGGTCTCGGTGAGCCTTACCTTGGGGTACCACCCAGAGAGCAATGGGCAGGTTGAACGAGTCAACCAGGATGTGGGTAGGTTTCTGAGGTCCTATTGCCAGGGCCGGCCGGAGGAGTGGTCTAGGTATATCCCCTGGGCAGAGATGGCCTAGAACTCTCTCCGCCACTCCTCCACCAATTTAACACCTTTCCAGTGTGTTTTAGGATATCAGCCGGTCCTGGCACCATGGCACGAGAGCCAGATCGAGGCCCCTGCGGTGGATGAGTGGATTCGGCGCTCGGAGGAGACGTGGGACGCTGCCCATGTCCATCTGCAGCGGGCCATCCGTCAACAAAAGGCGAGCGCCGATCGCCACCGCAGTGAGGGACCGGTACATGCACCGGGAGATCGAGTCTGGCTCTCGACTCGAAACCTGCCCCTCCGCCTGCCCTGCCGGAAGCTGGGTCGGCGGTTTGTGGGGCCCTTTAAAGTCCTGAGAAGATTGAACGAGGTGTGTTACAGGTTACAACTGCCTATTGAGTACAAGAATATTAACCCCTCGTTCCATGTGTCTCTTCTCAGGCCGGTGGTAGCTGGCCCACTCCAAGAAGATGAGATAAGAGAGACCCCTCCGCCCCCTTTGGACATCGAGGGGGCCCCGGCGTACAGGGTCTGGACCATCTTGGACTCGAGGCGCCGGATGAGTGGTCTCCAGTATCTCGTGGAGTGGGAGGGGTACGGTCCGGAGGAACGGTGCTGGGTGCCTAGGAGGGACATCCTAGATCCATCCCTCCTGACTGAGTTCCACCGTGGGCATCCCACGCGCCCGGGTCCGCGTCCTCCTGGCCGTCCCCGAGGCCGGGGTCGGCGCACGGCTGGGGCCGCGCGTCAAGGGGGGGTACTGTCACGGATTCTGCCAAGGCTGCTCCTCCTCCTGGTTCGGGCAGGCTTCGGCGTTCGTCGTCCCCGGAGTACTAGCTGCCACCGTTTAATGTTTCTATGTTTGATTGCTTTTGTCTGTCTTTTACACCTGTGTCCGTTTGTGTCTGATTACATGTCCTATAAGTTGCCTGTTTTGTATTGGTTAGGTTGTGTGTTGTTTTTCGCCTGTCCGTAGTGCTGCGTGTTTTTGTATCTGTTTCGTTGTTTAGTGTAATACGCATAGTTTGCGTATTGCTCGCCTCTGTTTTGTTTTGAGGCCGTTTACTGTATCTTTGCCTAGTGGTTTCACAGTAAACTTTGTTGGACTAAGCTTCGGTGTCCTGCGCCTGACTCCCACACCACATACACCTCAGCCTTGACACCGGCAGGGAATGGATGTCAGGTCAGAGCTTATGAAGGGGTGATGATCAGGACCAGGTGTGCCGAAGCTGATGAGAAGCAGGTGCGGGTAATCGAGAGATCACCCGCCTAGCAACGTCACCCGGCAACCGGACAGGGTGCGTTCAGGAACCTTCAGGAAACAGGAGATTCAGAGCAGAAAAACAGCAACACAAGCAGGAACAGACTCAGGACGCAGGGTTCATGACAAAGATTTGATTGGCTGAACACTCGATAGGCCGCCCAGTAGGCCATGAATGGAACAAACACTGTCCTTTCATGTTGTTGTACAGCTTGATTCCGTGTTGCACAACTTTATCACATAGCAAGTTTGAATATGTGGATGTTCAGTTTATTTATTTTTAACAATGTGACTACTGTGGATTTATACTTTATTAGGTCTAACTACAGCTCATGCTGTCTACAATACTATGTACTGCAGCAGGACAACAGAGGGCTTGTCCACCCAAAGTAAGTGGCACAACAGCAAGAGTCAATGGATCCCTTTACTTAATGTTTGTCTTGCCATTATGGTCCAAGGGAGTCATACAGTAGTTGGGACCTGGTTGGCCACATGTCTTGACCCTGTCATCCTCTAGGGCCTCTATGACTACCACACATTCACTTCATAACACAGAGAAACAGGAAGCGTTGTTGCTTAACCCTCCCGTTGTCCTAGGGTCAAAATGACCCGCCACTGTGTTGAACCAACTTCATTTAATTTTTATATTTTTGGGATCATTTGTGAGAAGGAGGCAGTGAGACTTTAAAGAAAGTATCACTGCCTCCTTCTCACAAATGATCCAAAAAATATAAAAATTAAATAAAGTTGGTTCAACACAGTGGCGGGTCATTTTGACCCTAGGACAACGGGAGGGTTCCAGCAGAATCTCATATACTATTTATTCTCTAATGAATGGACGAATAAAAGCCCTCCCATTATATAATTAGAACGTGATGACACTTTACATCCCACTTCAAACCATGGTTTGTCATAGCTAGCCACCTAGCCACCATGCATGAAATGCTATAGTATGAATCTGCAGGTAGCTAAAGCTAACCAACTAGGTTCAATGTTAGCTAGCTTTTTCTGTGGCTAAACCAACTATGATCTAAATATTTTTCCTTTATTCCTATTTACAAGTGGCATACTTATTAAGGCACATAAAGGTCACATGTTCCAGAAGGCATTTCTGCCCAAAAACACATTTTTATAAAAATACAAACAAACGTTTAAATGCCTCTCCTGTGAAGTAGTGACATGCAACATACGCCTAGCTTCCTGAAACAGGTCACAAATATATATTAGAGTCAGTTTTATAAATAACTTTTTTGCTTTGGCTGAAAGTTGTCAGGGGCAACATGAACAACAAGTAAAGATGGTGAGAACAATAGTGACACCACATAGACATCCTGCTGAAAACCAAATAGAGACACAGAGACACAGAGAGCAGGTAGAAGGTTGCTGTGTGCACAAAGCCAGCAAGCCCACCTGACCAAAGCGTAGACACGGCCTCGTCATGGCTTACAGAAGACTGCAGAGAACCTGTGAACTTGTTGTTTGGGGGTGGGTTTGAATGGCATGCTATCAACACAACTAGAAGAGGACAACACATTACAGAGGAGAGATGATTTGAATAAATAGGTTCTCTCCAATACTTATTCAACTACTCCCTGGAACTCAATACAAAAGTACACACAAACACGAGTCATTGTCTTTGTCATATAGAGATCACTCTGCTACCCATTTTATTTTGAGTGATTGTGTGGCTCCTCCTGGTAACTAAGCTACACTTTATAATAACTTAGTTGATGTTGGTAGTAATGATCCAGTGATGATGACTACCTAGCCTGTTTGATGCATGTGACACTATGATTCTGAAATGGATTTATAACATGATACAGATGTGTAATATGCATGTAATAAATTACCTTGTTAAAGATTCTTAACCAAACATTGTCTTTGTTGAGCATTTCTTGACAGCTATTATGACTACACACAGGAAAATAAGTTTTCAACGATTCTTTGTGATTAATTTGAACATTTTGTCCATTCTAAAATTTGCTACCATCTCTACTATTAAGGCAGTTATGGGGACTTTCATTTTTTTTCTTTTGTCATTTAGCAGACGCTCTTATCCAGAGCGACTTACAGGAGCAATTAGGGTTAAGTGCCTTGCTCAAGGGCACACTGACAGATTTTTCACCTAGTTGGCTCAGGGATTAGAACCAGCGACCTTTCGGTTACTGGCACAACGCTCTTAACCACTAAGCTACCTGCCGCCCTCTTTCATGTACACTGCTGCACCCTATTGAAAGAGAAATGAAGTGCAGTACTTCAACCTGCACATATGCACGTTCACATTTTGTATTGCTTGTGAAAACTTCTTAGTTACAATGTGTACATTGTCATATTTGGATTATATTTTCAACAATATCAGCTCTCTTCAAAATATACTCAGCTAAGAAGTCTATTTTTAGTTCAGGCTTTTCTCATGAAGAGAGTGAGTTGTGCCCTCAGTAACATGGATGTTTGTGGCTTTGATGCACTGAGGTGTGTGAAGACAGTGTGTGGTGAGGACTGGCGGTCATTGCTGGGGGCTAGAAAGGAGTTAAGCTGTGTGGAAAATCTATTTAGGGCCTTCAGAACACCACAGAGATGTGATGCAGGATACAGCTTCAAAAAGAGAGTTTGAGACAACTGAACGTGTTAGTCAATAGAATGTCCTTTATGCATGCTATTATGCACAACATGTAATCTGGATACAATGTCCCTACAAACTTCTCAGTTTAACTTGAAGAATATGAGTGAAAATCAAACAATACAACTAAATTACAGTGAATTAATGTTTTATTTTATAACAACAGTATCACAACAGTAATGTAAAAAAGGAGTTTGACAGAATACAAGCAATTGTAACACAATTCTAATGATAAAAACACAGTGTGTAACAGAAAAAGCAATGCAAGTCTTAAAGGAGGTAAATCTATGTTTCAGTCCATGTTTTGGCACCTCACCCCAGAATACACAGTGTCTTTCTCCATGGCACTCCTCTGTCTCTGGGTCTTTGGCTTCTTGTGGATGACATTCAGAGCAGCGTAATGGACCGACGTGAGTGTGTCATCATCTTCTTGATCCTAAGAGGAATAGCAAAACAAATTCCAAAGACATCAGGAAATGACCGGATAATTTGATAGAATAATTTACAGTAAATCAAAGTCATACTCAGAATAGTTCAACATAAGGTACATACCTGGTTATGTGAACTGGGGACTGCCGTACCACTTGGCTGAGGATGCGTTCCTTTTAGACAAACATGAAGGAATCATCATCATCAACATCTTCCTTATACAATGAATTAACCCAGTTTCACAACTAAAACATGTAATGTATACTGTACCAGCAGTTTAAGCATATATTGTGGGCAATGATAATGCCTACCTTGGCACAGCAGAGATGTTTTCTTGGTCATCTTATACAAAACACAACCAAGGACAATGATGAGGATGACACAAAGAGCCAACGCTACACCAAGACAGTACACCAAGACAACATGGTCCTCCTTACAACCATCTGTAGAAATGCAGACAGTGATAGAGGAAATTCAGGACATTTTGTTCAACCAGGCATAGAATGTTACGACATTTTAGAAATGTCAGAAATATCACTAACAGTCCAGCTTGGTCCCTTTTCCAAACAGTATCTCCCCACATCACAGTAGTAAGTCCCAGCATCAGAGAGGCTGAGGTTCCTCTTGGGGAGGTTGTAGACACAGCTCTGTGTAGGAGACCCAGCCTCAGGGCTCTTCTCACACTGATTACTCCTGTCCCTATGGGTGTAAATGATTCCTGGACGGGATTCTCCTGAGCCATGTCTGAACCAATAGACTCTGTGTTCTCCTGCACAGGTCTCAGTGTGTATTGTACAGTTCAGAGTAACAGAGTCTCCTGGCTGGACTGACTCAGACACAGACTGCTGGATCACAGACATGCTGTTGGACCCTGAATCTGAAGAGAGTGAGTAAGATCATGGTGTGTACATTCTAGTTTCCTGCTAGATAATTAATGTACCGTTATATGAACACACTTAGGCCTGTTTTGCTGAGGATGTGAGACTTCTGAGATCATCATAGTATCAGCTTTATTTTACATTTGTATTAGGTGAAGCTAGGCCCCTGCAATGACATCCTACAGCAAATTAGAAATGTATATAATAGCCAGTTCACACTGGAACAGTCAAGATCAAAGTGGAGTTCAGAGGAGGAGTGGGGCTTAACCTAGAATGATGCTGATTGGATGACCCTCATATGTCACATCCTGTCTTGATTACTCACTCCAGAGTAGATGGTTTCTTCCTCTCTCTGTTCTCACTGTTCCCTCCTCTGTCTCCTGGGATTGGTACTCTTCTTGTCAGTGAACCTCAGGGCAGTGTAGTTCAGGACATCATCGTCACCGTGGAGCAATTGGGATGAAACACAGACTCACTCAATTCAGTCTCTAGGTCAAATCTAATGCCGTAATATTTGCAATGAATGCATGTTTTCTTATGTGATCTAAATAACTAGTATTGTGAGCAGTTTGACACAGTAGATTATACAATAGATATAAACAGATATGTTAGATGTATCACCTATCCTTGATCTCCAGTCTGGTCCTATTCCCAAACAGTATCTCCCCACATGAGGCCACAGCACAGTAGTAAGTCCCAGCATCAGAGAGGCTGAGGTTCCTCTTGGGGAGGTTGTAGACACAGCTCTGTGTAGGAGACACAGGCTCAGGGCTCCTCTCACACTGATCACTCCTGTTTCCATTGTTGTAAATGATTCCTGGATGGGATTCTCCTGAGCAATGCCTGAACCAATAGACACTGTGTTCTCCTGCACAGGTCTCAGTGTGTATTGCATTTTGACGTTGTGCCTAAGAATGGTAGAGCACAAAAAAGCATGGTTATGGAAAATTACTAATAAAAAATATAAATAGGTACCGTATAATAAAAATACAGTATTTGTAATATTTTCACCTGTCAGCATTAAACATGGTTCCATGAGCAAACAGCATGTGATTCAAGAAAATCTTCCCACAATAGTAGGTCCCAATGTCCTCTTGCTTTTTCGCAGAAATGTTGAGGTGAAATGTGTTTTTGGCAGCCATCACAGTGAATCACCCATCATCAAATTCATTGTAGAATAGCACATCACTCAGGTACTTAGAAGATTTAGCGATGTGCTGAAGCACCATGCCGGTGGTGAGTTTGTACCTTACCATGTAGTTTATGTTCTCACTGGTCATGTGGCATTCAATAGTCACATTGCCTCCAAGCTCTGCTTTCTGGGAAGAATTGGGCTGAACAATAACTGGTGTTTGAGATGCACCTGTAAAAACAACTATATTTACTACATTTAAAACATTTACCAAACGCTTATAGTAAGCACTTTAAATGTATAGTAAACATGTATAACATTAGTCAATTGAGCTAGATGTTACTTCCATGCTTTCCAGATAAAAAAAAAAGGTGAGGAGCTTATGTGTCTTGCCTGCTCCTTCACAGGACGAGATTGACCTGTGTAAAATGTCTTTCTACAGAAAATAACGGAAACTTGCGTTTGTGTTCATTGGTTGATCTCAGGTACCGTCTGATTTTGATGGTCAGATTTGATAGGCTGAACACTCGATAGGTCGCCCAGTAGGCCATGAATGGAACACACACTGTCCTTTCATGTTGTTGCACAGCTTGATTCTGTGTTGCACAACTTTATCACATAGCAAGTTTGAATATGTGGATGTTCAGATTTATTTTTTTAACACTGTGACTACTGTGGATATATCCTTTATTAGGTCTAACTACAGCTCATGCTGTCTACAATACTATGTACTGCAGCAGGCCAACAGAGGGTTTGTCCACCCAAAGCAAGAGACACAACAGCAAGTGTAAACGGATCCCTTTACTTAATGTTTGTCTTGCCATTGTGGTCCAAGGGAGTCATACAGTAGTTGGGACCTGGTTGGCCACATGTCTTGACCCTGTCATCCTCTAGGGCCTCTATGACTACCACACATTCACTTCATAACACAGAGAAACAGGAAACATGACAGTAGTCTTTGCTTAGCCAACAATATCTCAAATACTATTTATTCTCCAATGTATGGACGAATAAAAGCCCTCCCATTATATAGTTAGAAGGAGGCTATTTCTTCTTGGCCCAGATGATGATGACACTTTACATCCCACTTCAAACCATGGTTTGTGTTTAACTACGTACTTCAGATCTCTAGGTCAAATGACCTAATAAATAGTTTGTTGTGGTTTTTCACAGATATCAGTAGACTATGTATATATAACTAACTGCCTCATATAAATACTGTTCTATTGTTGATAAAAAGGGCATCATGAAGAGCAAAAGCGTATGTCATACAACTGACTGACACAACTGAGACATCCTGCTGAAACCACAGAGAGAGAGAGAGAGAGAGAGAGAGAGAGAGAGAGAGAGAGAGGGAGAGAGAGAGAGAGTCCTGTGCAGAAGGCCAACAGGCCTTATCAAAGTGTAGATAGCTACAGCCTCGTGTTTTGTTCATAACAGACATCAGTATACATGTACATTTGTTGCTGTGTATGTGAGGGGATGTGTGTCATGCAATCAGTAGGCCTATGTCTTAAAGAGAAAACAAAGAAGAAACCTCCTCCACTACAACTGCATGATGCCTGAGTATGGCCTGTCCTCCTTCTGTGGTGGTGGCTGTTGTGCCACTTTCACTATGAGTAATTATGTTGAAAGAGGCCTACTTTATTTACTGTAAAATGATGCAAGGGACTACCTGACTTAACATAAATAAGAAGACGTTGACCTTTACATTGTATGCACTGTGTTTAGAGACCATTGTTGCACTAAGGGGTGTGAACAGTATGGTGGCCCTGAAAAGGAAAGTAGAGTGCAGTGTGTTGCTGCAGGTCAGTCTTCCTGTGTTAAAAGTCTATGAAAGGTTAGTTTCCAATAGTGGAAAGACACTGTAACACCCTCCACTATGGTGTGTGAACAGAATGCGTTGAGTTCAACCAATTCTAATTCATTTAGTTTACAATTGAAAATGCTTTATTTTTCTTCACATTTTAGTAGACGCTCTTATCCAGAGCGACTTAGACAGTACGTAATTTTTTTTTCTCCATTCTGGTCCCCCGTGGGAATTGAACCCACAACCCTGGCGTTGCAAGCGCCATGCTCTACCAACTGAGCTACACGGGACTACAAATGCAAATCAAATGTAAAATGAGTTTGACAGAGAAGCAATGCATGAAAATCTGTATACTTTATATTACATTTGAAAAAGCATTGACCACTGTTTTCATCACATTTTACTGCAGCGTTCATAAAGAGCAAGTTAAGCTAGAGCAAGTTAAAGAGCTTTCTAGTATGAAGGGGAAATGTTTCATATATCCAGTTCTACTGTCAAATTCCAGAGTACATGACCATTGTCTCTTCCTCCATGTTTCCTCCTAATGAAGTTTAATGGACGTCTGTTGTATTGTTTTACTGTCTGATCCCAGAGTACACCGTCTGTTCCTCCATGTTGCTTCTCTGTTTTCTAGACCTGTTCTTTTTGTTGCTCAGATTCAGAGCTACGTAATGGAGACTGTCTGCATCTTGGCCCTGTGAAGAACAATTATAAAATGGAGGGAAATACAGTGAGGGAAAAAAGTATTTGATCCCCTGCTGATTTTGTACGTTTGCCCACTGACAAAGAAATGTTCAGTCTATCATTTTAATGGTAGGTTTATTTGAACAGTGAGAGACAGAATAACAACAAAAAAATCCAGAAAGACGCATGACAAAAATGTTATAAATTGATTTGCATTTTAATGAGGGAAATAAGTATTTGACCCCCTCTCAATCAGAAAGATTTCTGGCTCCCAGGTGTCTTTTATACAGGTAACGAGCTGAGATTAGGAGCACACTCTTAAAGGGGAATGCTCCTAATCTCAGCTTGTTACCTGTATAAAAGACACCTGTCCACAGAAGCAATCAATCAATCAGATTCCAAACTCTCCACCATGGCCAAGACTAAAGAGCTCTCCAAGGATGTCAGGGACAAGATTGTAGACCTACACAAGGCTGGAATGGGCTACAAAACCATCACCAAGCAGCTTGGTGAGAAGGTGACAACAGTTGGTGCGATTATTCCCAAATGGAAGAAACACAAAATAACTGTCAATCTCCCTTGGCCTTGGGCTCCATGCAAGTTCTCACCTCGTGGAGTTGCAATGATCATGAGAACGGTGAGGAATCAGCCCAGAACTACACCAGAGGATCTTGTCAATGATCTCAAGGAAGCTGGGACCATAGTCACCAAGAAAACAATTGGTAACACACTACGCCGTGAAGGACTGAAATCCTGCAGCACCCGCAAGGTCCCCCTGCTCAAGAAAGCACATATACAGGTCCGTCTGAAGTTTGCCAATGAACATCTGAATGATTCAGAGGAGAACTGGGTGAAAGTGTTGTGGTCAGATGAGACGAAAATGGAGCTCTTTGGCATCAACTCAACTCGCCGTGTTTGGAGGAGGAGGAATGCTGCCTATGACCCCAAGAACACCATCCTAACCGTCAAACATGGAGGTGGAAACATTATGCTTTGGGGGTGTTTTTCTGCTAAGGGGACAGGACAACTCCACCGCATCAAAGGGACAATGGACGGGGCCATGTACCATCAAATCTTGGGTGAGAACCTCCTTCCCTCAGCCAGGGCATTGAAAATGGGTCGTGGATGGGTATTCCAGCATGACAATGACCCAAAACACACGGCCAAGGCAACAAAGGAGTGGCTCAAGAAGAAGCACATTAAGGTCCTGGAGTGGCCTAGCCAGCCTCCAGACCTTAATCCCATAGAAAATCTGTGGAGGGAGCTGAAGGTTCGAGTTGCTGAACCTCAGCTTCGAAACCTTAATGACTTGGAGAAGATCTGCAAAGAGTAGTGGGACAAAATCCCTCCTGAGATGTGTGCAAACCTGGTGGCCAACTACAAGAAACGTCTGACCTCTGTGATTGCCAACAAGGGTTTTGCCACCAAGTACTAAGTAATGTTTTGCAGAGGGGTCAAATACTTATTTCCCTCATTAAAATGCAAATCAATTTATAACATTTTTGACATCCGTGTTTCTGGATTTTTTTGTTGTTATTCTGTCTCTCACTGTTCAAATAAACCTACCATTCAAATTATAGACTGATCATGTCTTTGTCAGTGGGCAAACGTACAAAATCAGCAGGGGATCAAATACTTTTTTCCCTCACTGTATTCGCAATATGTGATTATTTAATGGAACCATTAAATACAAAATATAAAGAATTGTACTTACCCTTGTATCCGAAGTCGAGACTGCTGGCCCTCTTGTCTGAGAGCCGGGTCCTGAAAAGAAAGACAGAAAATATAAAGATGCAACCTCTCATTACTGAGACATCTGTTGATGGTGATATCAAAGAAGAGCAACTTCTATGAATAAGTCACTTACCTCTGCACAGCAGACATGCTCTCTTGTTAATCTTGTAAATAATGCAAGTCAGGACAATGATCAGGATTAGAGAGAGAGCCAATGCTGCGCCCAGACAATACAGTAAGAGAAGAGGGTCTGCGCCATTGTCTGTGAAAATAAACATGGTGGTAGAAATATAGTAACTAGAAGGATGATTGCACATTTTCTAATGTGATCTAAATAACCGTAACTGTATACAGTTTTACACGGTAGATTATGGAACAGATATAAACAAAAATGTACGTTTCATCACCTACCCTTGATCTCCAGCTTGGTCCCGTTTCCAAACAGTATCTCCCCACACGAGGCCACAGCACAGTAGTAAGTCCCAGTATCAGAGAGGCTGAGGTTCCTCTTGGGGAGGTTGTAGACACAGCTCTGTGTAGGAGACCCAGCCTCAGGGCTCTTCTCACACTGATCACTCCTGTCTCCATGGGTGTAGATGATTCCTGGATGGGATTCTCCTGAGCCATGCCTGAACCAATAGACACTGTGTTCTCCTGCACAGGTCTCAGTGTGTATTGTACAGTTCAGAGTCACAGAGTCTCCTTGCTGGACTGACTCAGACACAGACTGCTGAGTAAGTAAATGCTGGTTCCTGGAATCTGCACCTTTTACCCAATAAATCCAAGGTTGTAATGAACTTCTAATTAAATATGAAATACACCATTTCCATATGCAAAACCCCTGAAACAGTAACATTGCATATTAACTTCTGTGTTACTCACCCTTATGCATCAGAAATACACCATTTCCAAAGATCATGTAATCATAAACACGTGCAGCACAGTAGTACATCCCCACATCCGATGGCTTGGCATCTGAAATGGTCAGCACAAAACCGTCGCCGTTGTTCTCTGCAGCAAACCGAGTGTTGTTGTCAAACTCACCATAGAACGTTGGATCTTTTGAGTGAAGGTAAAGAGATAGCATCATCACAGGAGCTTGTCCTACTGTGAGTTTGAACCAGTTGTAGTAGTCACCACCAGTCCCAGAGATGAAGCATTTCAAATCAACTGTGTCTCCAGTGATGAAGGTCTTCAAAAGATCAGACTGAGTAATGATACCTTTTGACAGCACTGAAAAATATACATTTTTTTATGTCAATCAAAGTGTACACATCAGATTCATGCGTTTACAGGTCCCATAACAGTATGTATTTTTTATCTTGTCAACATAATGTCTTACCTGCTCTAAATAAAAGAGAGATTATGAGACACAGTTTTGTCATCATCCTTCTGTGGATAGCATGTCCTTATGTCGTCCTGTGTGTCAGATAAGAGTGAGAATCAAGAGGTTATGGGTGTCTTTTTATACATGACTGGAGAGATGGTCCACAAGCCTTATTGGCTGCTGTGACATTAGTAAAGACACGGCACAGGACAGTTGAACCCTCCCCTCTGATCATGTTCTATCCTCATGCTAAATGAGTACACTTTCCGTTTTCTTCAGAAAGCTATCGCCTTGGTAATGATTGAGAGATAGGGACACCAAACGCATATACAGTGGGGAAAAAAAGTATTTAGTCAGCCACCAATTGTGCAAGTTCTGCCACTTAAAAAGATGAGAGAGGCCTGTCATTTTCATCATAGGTACACGTCAACTATGACAGACAAATTGAGAAAAAAAAATCCAGAAAATCACATTGTAGGATTTTTTATGAATTTATTTGCAAATTATGGTGGAAAATAAGTATTTGGTCACCTACAAACAAGCAAGATTTCTGTCTCTCACAGACCTGTAACTTCTTCTTTAAGAGGCTCCTCTGTCCTCCACTCGTTACCTGTATTAATGGCACCTGTTTGAACTTGTTATCAGTATAAAAGACACCTGTCCACAACCTCAAACAGTTACACTCCAAACTCCACTATGGCCAAGACCAAAGAGCTGTCAAAGGACACCAGAAACAAAATTGTAGACCTGCACCAGGCTGGGAAGACTGAATCTGCAATAGGTAAGCAGCTTGGTTTGAAGAAATCAACTGTGGGAGCAATTATTAGGAAATGGAAGACATACAAGACCACTGATAATCTCCCTCGATCTGGGGCTCCACGCAAGATCTCACCCCGTGGGGTCAAAATGATCACAAGAACGGTGAGCAAAAATCCCAGAACCACACGGGGGGACCTAGTGAATGACCTGCAGAGAGCTGGGACCAAAGTTACAAAGCCTACCATCAGTAACACACTACGCCGCCAGGGACTCAAATCCTGCAGTGCAAGACGTGTCCCCCTGCTTAAGCCAGTACATGTCCAGGCCCGTCTGAAGTTTGCTAGAGTGCATTTGGATGATCCAGAAGAGGATTGGGAGAATGTCATATGGTCAGATGAAACCAAAATATAACTTTTTGGTAAAAACTCAACTCGTCGTGTTTGGAGGACAAAGAATGCTGAGTTGCATCCAAAGAACACCATACCTACTGTGAAGCATGGGGGTGGAAACATCATACTTTGGGGCTGTTTTTCTGCAAAGGGACCAGGACAACTGATCCGTGTAAGGAAAGAATGAATGGGGCCATGTATCGTGAGATTTTGAGTGAAAACCTCCTTCCATCAGCAAGGGCATTGAAGATGAAACATGGCTGGGTCTTTCAGCATGACAATGATCCCAAACACACCGCCCGGGCAACGAAGGAGTGGCTTCGTAAGAAGCATTTCAAGGTCCTGGAGTGGCCTAGCCAGTCTCCAGATCTCAACCCCATAGAAAATCTTTGGAGGGAGTTGAAAGTCCGTGTTGCCCAGTGACAGCCCTAAAACATCACTGCTCTAGAGGAGATCTGCATGGAGGAATGGGCCAAAATACCAGCAACAGTGTGTGAAAACCTTGTGAAGACTTACAGAAAACGTTTGACCTGTGTCATTGCCAACAAAGGGTATATAACAAAGTATTGAGAAACTTTTATTATTGACCAAATACTTATTTTCCACCATAATTTGCAAATAAATTCATTAAAAGTCCTACAATGTGATTTTCTGGAATTTTTTTCCTCCTTTTGTCTGTCATACTTGACGTGTACCTATGATGAAAATTACAGGCCTCTCTCATCTTTTTAAGTGGGAGAACTTGCACAATTGGTGACTGACTAAATACTTTTTTTCCCCACTGTATATTGTTGTCCACATTTCAGTTCCTGTATTTGATTGTTTATGATAATATGGCATGATTATGATTGACAAGCTCCTATCTACACACACATAAAGGTGCCATTTAATAAACATATCATTAACATTATTTAAAGTATGACAAATGCCTGTGAATGCCTTCTCCAGTAGTTTAAAACATCTCAAACTCTAAGCCATTGTCACGCTCTGGCTCCGGGACTTTGTATTATTGAGCCAGGGTGTGTTCATTTTTGTTGTGTTTGGGGATTAGTTGGGTTGTTATTGGTGGTTTCATTGTTTGGTCCAGTGACTCCCAATCAGTGGTAACGAGTGTCAGCTGTCGGCTCGTTATCTCTGATTGGGAGCCATATTTAAACTGTCATTGTTCACCTTGGGGTTGTGGGTTTTTGTTCTATGTTCAGTCGTTGTCACTGAGGACTTCATGATCGTGTTTTGTTTTGTATTCTCGTGTATTGCATTAAAGTCAATATGTTCGCTACCAACGCTGCGCTTTGGTCCTACTTCATAGACGATCGTGACAGAAAAACCCACCACAACGAGACCAAGCAGCGTTTCCAGGAGTTGGATGACGAGTGGTGGAGACAGAAGAGCGAAGGTTGGGAGAGGACTATAGAGGCCTGGTCCACGGAGAGGAGAGACCCCCAGAAAAATTTTAGGGGGGGGCTCACGACGTCGGGGCAGCAGGAGTACGGGTTAGAGGAGTGCAGTAGGTTGGCAGAAAAGGCCGCCAGGTTAAGGGGGCCACTGGTCACGAAGGGGAAGGAAGGTGTGGAGGCACGGCGAAGGGTACTGGGGTGTGTTACCAGTCCGGTCCGGCCCGTTCCTGATCCCCGTGTAGGGCCAGGGGTGTGTGTCCTCAGTACGGCCCTGTCTGTGCCTGTTCCTCGCATGGAGCCTGTGGTGCGCGCCGCAAGCCCGACTCGGTCTGTTCCTGCTCCCCGCACCAAGTCTGTGTTGCGTTTCGTCAGCCCTGTCCGGCCCGTCCCTGCTCCCCGCACCAAGCCAATGGTGCGCGTCGCCAGCCCAGCCCGGCCTGTCCCTGCTCTACGCACCAAGCCAAAGGGGTGCGTCGCCAGCCCAGCCCGGCCGGTTCCTGCTCCACGCATCAAAACTACGGTGTGCGTCGCCGGCCCAACCCGGACTGTTCCTGCCACTCGCACCAGGCTAAGGGTGCGAGTCGTCAACCTGGGTCAGCTCGTTCCGGCTACTCGCACCAAACCAAGGGGGCGAGTCGTCAACCTGGTTCAGCCTATTCCTGCTACGCGCACCAAGCCAGGGAGGCGAGTCGTCAGCCTGAGGAGGTCCGTTCCGGCTCCACGCACCAAGCCGAGGATGCGTATCGTCAGCCAGGTCCGGTCCGTCCCTGCCTCACGCGCCAAGCTAGGGGTGCGCGTCATCAGTCCGGATCCAGCCAGCTGGGTTGGATCGGACCGGGGCCATTACGGGGGGATGGATGTAGGATGGTGGTCAAGCCCGGAGCCAGAGCCGGAGCCGCCTCCGAGGAGCAACACCCACCCAGCCCTCCCCTATTTGGGTTCTTTGAGGCGCGGTCGCAGTCCGCGCCTTTAGGGGGGGGGTACTGTCACGCTCTGGCTCCGGGACTTTGTATTATTGAGCCAGGGTGTGTTCATTTTTGTTGTGTTTGGGGATTAGTTGGGTTGTTATTGGTGGTTTCATTGTTTGGTCCAGTGACTCCCAATCAGTGGTAACGAGTGTCAGCTGTCGGCTCGTTATCTCTGATTGGGAGCCATATTTAAACTGTCATTGTTTACCTTGGGGTTGTGGGTTTTTGTTCTATGTTCAGTCGTTGTCACTGAGGACTTCATGATCGTGTTTTGTTTTGTATTCTCGTGTATTGCATTAAAGTCAATATGTTCGCTACCAACGCTGCGCTTTGGTCCTACTTCATAGACGATCGTGACAGCCATTGTGGAGGGCAGGGGTTCTACTAAGATAACATATGGAATTGTTTTAAGATCATACCATGGATCAGTTACCTATTTTATTTTCAACTTTAGGACCCTTTAGGTATCAATAACTAATAAAGTATTTAATAAAATATTGAATTTGGAGATATAGGAAAGGTTTTTTGGACACATATTTAACTCCTAATTTTTGTTGGCACAAAACTACCACCATACGTCCATTCGTTTGTACGGGTTACCGTCAGACGAGTCCCGTGATACTTGTGGGGGTCGTAGAGCAAAACGGTGTTCGTGAGTCTCATCTTTCCATATACGCTACAGTTGTTTTCATGAGAATATTTATTTTTGGGATGTCTCATGGTCTGACAAACACCACTGTAGCTCGGCCACCTTCCACCGCAGATGAGGAAGGCAGACATAGGAGGATGTGGTGGATTAAAACAGAACCCATGCAGATGTCTCTAGCTTAAACTGACAGATTTTGATTGGTATTTTTTTAATTATGTTACTTAGATTAATTCAAGAGTCATGGACATTGCGTCAAATTAGAAAGACAGAAAAAATACAAATCATGCACATTCCGTTATTTTATGCTGTTGAATGCATACACTGAAGAGTATAAATGTCAATATGGCATACATACATATTGTCATCTTGTTCTGATGAACTCAAGATCAATGGAAACAGGATACACCTGAACTCAATTTCGAGTCTCATAGCAAAGGGTCTGAATACTTATGTAAATAAGGCATTTCTGTTTTTATTTTTAATACATTTGCAAATATTTCTAAACCTGTTTTTGCTTCGTCTGAAATACTTTCTGAAGGCCCTCTAGATGCAAGCTCTTTCTGAAGGCCCTCTCCAAAAGGGGGAGGCTTGATCAATACCATCTCAAACCTACTTTCACTAATTATCTGGCAGGGTCTCAGAAAGAGCTTACATCTAGAGTGCCTTCGGAAAGTGTTTCAGACCCCTTGACTTTTTCCACATTTTATTATGTCACAGCTTTATTGTAAAATGGATGTAAACATTTGCTGTCCTTAAGCCATTTTGCCACAACTTTGGAAGTATGCTTGGGGTCATTGTCCATTTGGAAGACTCATTTGCGACCAAGCTTTAACTTCCTGACTGATGTCTTGAGATGTTGCTTCAATATATCCACATAATTTTCCTTCCTCATGATGTTTAAAAGCACAGTCAATTTAGTGTATGTAAACTTCTGAACCACTGGAATTGTGATACAGTGAATTATAAGTGAAATAATCTGTCTGTAAACAATTGTTGGAAAAATTACTTGTGTCAAAACTGAAAAACAAGTATAATGACTCCAACCTAAGTGTATGTAAACTTCCGACTTCAACTGTAAGGTCCCACGGTTGACAGTGCATATCAGAGCAAAAACCAAGCCATGAGGTCGAAGGAATTGTCCGTAGAGCTCCGAGACAGGATTGTGTCAAGGCACAGATAAGGGGAAGGGTAGCATTGAAGGTCCCCAAGAACACAGTGGCCTCCATCATTCTTAAATGGAAGAAGTTTGGAACCAGAGCTGGTCGCCCGGCCAAACTGAGCAATCGTGGGAGAAGGGCCTTGGTCAGGGAGGTGACCAAGAACCCGATGGTCACTCTGACAGAGCTCTAGAGTTCCTCTGTGGAGATGGGAGAACCATCTCTGCAGCACTCCACCAATCAGGCCGTTATGGTAGAGTCGCCAGACAGAAGCCACTCCTCAGTAAAAGGCACATGACAGCCCGCTTGGAGTTTACCAAAAGGCACCTAAAGACTCTCAGACCATGAGAAACAAGATTCTCTGTTTTCTTTGTGCTGAATGCCAAGCATCACATCTGGAGGAAACCTGGCACCATCCCTACGGTGAAGCATGGTGGTGGCAGCATCATGCCGTGGGGATGTTTTTCAGCAGCAGGGACTGGGAGACTATTTATTTTTATTTATTTAACCAGGTAAGCCAGTTGAGAACAAGTTCTCATTTACAACTGTGACCTGGCCAATATAAAGCAAAGCAGTGCGATGAAAACAACAACACAGAGTTACATATGGGGTAAACAAAACATAAAGTCAAAAATACAACAGAAATATATATACAGTGTGGAGGTAAGGCAATAAATAGGCCATAGTGCAAAAATAGTTACAATTTCGTATTAACACTGGAATGATAGATGTGCAAAAGATGATGTGCAAATAGAGATACTGGGGTTCAAATTAGCAAAATAAATAACAATATGGGGATGAGGTAGTTGGGTGGGCTAATTTCAGAATGGCTGTGTACAGGTACAGTGATCGGTAAGCTGTTCTGACAACTGACGCTTAAAGTTAGTGAGGGAGATAAGAGTCTCCAGCTTCAGAGATTTTTACAGTTCGTTCCAGTCATTGGCAGCAGAGAACTGGAAGGAATGGCGGCCAAAGGAGGTGTTGGCTTTGGGGATGACCAGTGAGATATACCTGCTGGAGCGCAGACTACGGGTGGGTGTTGCTATGGTGACCAGTGAGCTAAGATTTGCCTAGCAGTGATTTATAGATGACCTGGAGCCAGTGGATTTGGCGACGAATATGTAGTGAGGGCCAGCCAACAAGAGTGTACAGGTCACAATGGTGGGTAATATATGGGGCTTTGGTGACAAAACGGATGGCACTGTGATAGACTACATCCAATTTGTGTTGGAGGCTATTTTGTAAATGACATCGCCAAAGTCAAGGATCGGTAGGATACACAGTTTTACGAAGGCATGTTTGGCAGCATGAGTGAAGGAGGCTTTCTTGTGAAATAGGAAGCCGATTCTAGATCTAACTTTTGATTGGAGATGCTTAATGTGAGTCTGGAAGGAGAGTTTACAGTCTAACCAGACACCTAGGTATTTGTAGTTGTCCACAGCGTCAGTTGTCAGAGCAGCTTACCGATCACTGCACATGTACACAGCCATTCTGAAATTAGCACACCCAACTACTCATCCCCATTTATTTTGCTCATTTGCACCCCAGTATCTCTATTTGCACATCATCTTTTGCACATCTATCATTCCAGTGTTAATACGAAATTGTAACTATTTTGCACTATGGCCTATTTATAGGCCTTACCTCCATAACTTACTACATTCACACACACTGTATATATATTTCTGTTGTATTTTTGACATGCCGTGTGTGTGGTAAAAACAGAGGTTTTGGTGTAGACGGTGAGGGTGGAGACCTTGGCTGCATCCCAAATGGCACCCTATCCCCTATATAGTGCACTACCTTTGACCAGAGGCACTTCTTTTGACCAGGGCCCATAGGGTGCCATTTCAGAAGCACACTTGTCATTTGGTTGATAACGGTTTTGTTATCTATAAGTAAACAGAGTGCATGGCCCTGAAAATGGTCTGAAGTGTAACACCTGAGGGTTGGTTATCAACCTTCTCAGAATCCATCTGTCCAGCAGAAATAGTGAAATTGAAAAAGTGCATGATGACCAAAGACACCACAAGGGTTATCACAGGCTTTAGAAACACAATGAGACAAAGTATCTGCATGCAAATCAAACTGCATTGGTAGCAAACCATAACAAACCCTTAATGTCACAGTAACAAAGGAGGTGTGAACTCAAAAGTACCTAAGAAAAAAAAATTGTTCATGCCAAATGTGCGAAGGCATGATGTCTGTTTGTTTAGTTGTTGAGTGGAAACTTCGGACCACAGAGATCTTTGTACGTGTTGTTTTCCATCCCTGTTCACACCAGCGAGGTGACACTGACCACAGGCCGAGGATGTTGTGTCTGCAGCGAATGCATCAGATGAGAGTCTGCAGAGATCATTGACACCTGCCTCTGTACACTCAACATTAGAGCAGTAGGTCTATTGTTTATGGATGCATTCATTGTGCATGTAAATACACCATGGATGCACTGTGATTGAAGTAGGCCTACAAGTGTTCCAAAGTGTTGAAGATGTTGAATAGAACATATTTTATGGTCATTTTGAACATAGCCCACTAAAGTATAGTTATTGTACTAAACAGCAGATGGAACAAATCTAGTCTAAAACCTGGGGTAGTTTGGTTTTGGTTAAGCATTAATAGTCTGGCGGTATGGATGGAAAGAGATGTGAGGCCTGATTGGTGAGAAGAGAGTGTGTGGTTTAGATGCAGAGAGAGAGAGAGAGAGAGAGAGAGAGAGAGAGAGAGAGAGAGAGAGAGAGAGAGAGAGAGAGAGAGAGAGAGAGAGAGAGAGAGAGAGAGAGAGAGAGAGAGAGAGAGAATAAAGTCAGTACAGCTGATCTGACAACTTCTGTCTGTAGCGTCCGAACAGTTTTGGCTACACAACAATGTGAGACTGTCACGAACATGTACATGTCAGTTTATTACTCTAGGCCACCCACAGGACTCACAAGACTCGTCTGAAGGTCTCCCAGTACCAGTTGAAAAAATTGAGACAGTTTAGTGCCAAAAATAATACATGTACAAAAATATATATATATATAAAACATCCCGATATTTCTTATATCTCAGATAAAGGACCGACACTTCAGAACAAACTTCCTTTTGATATTTTTTGTGGGACTAGCTGTTGTTCAATGTAGTGAATCTGTTATTTAATGAGTTTATATGGCTAATAGCAGTAACGGCAAATTACATTTTTCATCCAATATTTTTTTCATATTTTGGGGGGATACTTCAAGGGATCTTAACATTTTAAATCAAATAGCTTAAGGATCCATGGTATGACCTGCTTAACACAATTCTGTAAGGGTTGGTGTGAGGTGTGACCCAGGTGCGGTGCAGGATAGACAGTAGGCAGTAGGCAGAGATGGTGAAACAAGGATCTTTACTGGTGGTCCCAAAACCAGGATACAAATTAAAGGAGCAAATTGGTCTCCAAAAATAGGCTGACAGCAAACATATGAAATACTAACTACAACTGAAAACAACAATGAAACAGGGAGAACACTTCTCAAGTACCTGTACATATGTCTCGCGATCAGACACTGATTAATACTGTTTGGCATCGAGGAACTGGCAGAGAACACAGAGCAAGGGAACACAGGGAAGTGAGGGCATCAATACACAGGTGAACAGGTAGACACAGGTGACATCAATAGGATAATTATTAGTCCAGACTGTGAGTGAGGAGGTGCCTACGGTTGTCGGAGGAGGACACCTAGTGGGTCGCTCCAGTTCTGCAAACCCCCCCGACGAACGGAATGTTGTTATCAGCCCTGGGTCCAGAATGTCCCTCCTGGGCACCCAGGACCGCTCCTCTGGCCAATAACCTACCCAGTCCACCAGAAATAGGAGACCCCTCCCCACCCTGCCGACAGGCCATGAGCCGCCTCCCGGCATAGTTCCCCGACACCAACCGAGAGGTGTCGAACACCTTGCGTAGCTCCAGTGTGAATTGGTAGGAGTCGGAACACGCCGGAGTTTGGCTCTCCCACTCCGCGGAAGCCCAGGAAAGGGCCCGACCCGTCAACAGAGTGATAATGTAGGCCACCCGGTCCTGCTCCGTCGGGAAGGAGGAGTGTTGTAGGCTGAACACCAGGGAACACTGGGTGAGGAATTCCCTGCAGCCCTCTGGACGTCCGTCGTACCTCTCCGGAGGTGGTAGACGGGGTTCCCGTGGTGTCGCAGGCGAGACAGGAGACGCCGCTGCCACTACTTCCACTCCGCCAGCTGCCGGGGCTGGTCGGGTGTCCACCCGGCTCTGCACGGCGATCGTCAACTGGCGGAGATTCTCGTGATCTGCTGCAGGCTGTGTTTGTGCTGGGTCAGCATAGCTCCCTGTGCTGCCAATGCGCTATGATACTGTGCTGCCTCCGCTGGGTCCATATTGGCTCTGTTTTCTGTAAGGGTTGGTGTGAGGTGTGACCCAGGTGCGGTGCAGGATAGACAGTAGGCAGTAGGCAGAGATGGTGAAACATGGATCTTTACTGGTGGTCCCAAAACCAGGATACAAAATAACGGACTTGTCACGATAAAATAAAGGAGGAGCAAATTGGTCTCCAAAAACAGGCTGACAGCAAACATACGAAATACTAACTACGACTGAAAACAACAATGAAACAGGGAGAACACTTCTCAAGTACCTGTACATACGTCTCACGATCAGACACTGGTTAGTACTGTTTGGCATCGAGAAACTGGCAGAGAAAACAGAGCAAGGGAACACAGGGAAGTGAGGGCATAAATACACAGGTGAACAGGTAGACACAGGTGACACCAATAGGATAATGATTAGTCCAGACTGTGAGTGAGGAGGTGCCTAAGGTTGTCGAAGGATGATACCTAGTGGGTCGCTCCAGAACTGCGACCCCCTCCTGTAACACAATTCCATATGTTAGCAACTTTTAACCTAAAACACATTTATATTTCAAGTTGAATTCACGTTAGTTGATAACTCAACCAAATTGAAATCAAAACTAGCCATGGCACTGATGTCTGTGCCCAGTGGGAAAGCTGTGCATAGATGCAGTACACACAGGCTCTGATCCGTTGACTTGATTGAACCAGGCTGCTTGTCCCACAGTCTTTGTAGCATTGCAGCACTGGAGGGTGAAATTTATCCCATTATGGATCACCATAGTCTGAGACTGAGAAACCAGAACTGGGACCAACTGGTGAGATTTATCCCATTTGGATCACTATAGTCTGAGAAACCATAACTGGGTCCAAACCTGAAACACAGATAATATACATTAAAGGGGGAATCAGCAGTTGATTCATCAATTTTTGGACTTATAAATTAATTATATGTGCCCATTGATTCTTGAAGAATATAACTTCTAAATGCCTCAGGAGCATAGTTCAACAGTCGTTCCCCATCAGAACCCAAACTATAAGCTTGTTTTACTCCAACGTTTGTAAACAAAGAAAGTGTAAACAAACGCTATATAGCCTCCAAACACGGTTAAAACGATCATTTTGATATCATGGATGGTCAGTCCTTGCATCCATAGCTCTGTCTATGAATTTGAGAGAAGTTACATTTATCCAGCCCCATCCCTCAGCTTTTTCTGTTGTTATTGTTTCTACTGCTGATTGCCGCTTTAAAGAAATTAGCTAAATTAAATGTACATTTAGCAAATGAGCTAAGATACTGTGCTAAGCATTCTGTTGGCATATATACTGTCCTCATATTAGATTAAATCTTATTCTCTATGTTAGGTTTAACAGTAGCCTTCTTACTCAATCCATAGACCAGTAGAGCTGGTATATAGGTTCTCATCATTATGTGTGTAGATCTGTTCTGCTCTGTCTGGCTGGGAATCAGAGAATATCTCTTAATTCACTCTGAGATCAGACTGAGTCAAAGGGCATTTCATTGGTAGGGGGCGTTGTAGTTGGTATTGGACCACAATGTCAATTTCCAGAAAGCAGAATATACACTCTTACAGAAATGTTATGTGGAATGTGTATATCCAAATGGATATAGGTGACTTACGGTAAAATACCCCATAGGGTTTGACATGTTTGGAGAAGTGTTTGGGTTCGGTTGAGTTCATAGGTGACCACAAGGCCATTATCAGGGTTACTGCTGCTGGTAATGCTTTATTTGGATAGATGGTTTATAGATGTTCAACTAACTATGTGCTAACCCCAGCCCTAGCCACAACCCTAGCCCAACCCCTAGCTGAAATCTAGCCCTAGCCTTAACCCTAATCCTATAGCCCTAGCCTAACCCTAAAGCTAACCCTAGCTTGGCTGTAGCTACAGCTACAAAGGTAGACAGGTCTTTTTAGAGACGGCCTTATAGCTCATGATCAAAGCTCTGTCTGGGTGTCAGCGCTACTAACCAATAATATCAGGTCATCTCTGGCTCCAGGCTTGTAGTTCCTGTCACCTCACACTGTGGTTGATGCTCTTGTCATCTTTCTAATGTCAGTTAGACCTTGAAGAACAAACCATAGGACCTTCTATTCACACGTGAGTTTCAGTCAAACTCTAATGAAATCAAATTGTATTTGTCATATGCGCCGAATACAACCGGTGTAGACCTTACAGTGAAATGCTTACTTACAAGCCCTTAACCAACAATGCAGTTTTAAGAAAAATAAGTGTCAAATAAAAAATAGATGAGGAAAGATAACAGTAGCGAGGCTATATACAGGGGGTACTGATACAGAGTCAATGTACGGGGGCACAGGTTAGTCGAGGTAATTGAGGTAAAATGTACATGTGGGTAGAGGTAAAGTGACTATGCATAGATAATAAACAGAATGTAGAATTAACCATAAAAAGAGGGGGTGGGGGGGAGACAGTGCAAATAGTCCGGGTAGCCATTTGGTTAGCTGTTCAAGAGTCTTATGGCTTGGGGGTAGAAGCTGTTAAGAAGCCTTTTGGACCTAGACTTGGCGCTCCGGTATCGCCTGTTGTTCGGTAGCAGAGAGAACAGTCTATGACTAGGGTGGCTGGAGTCTGGCAATTTGTAGGGCCTTCCTCTGACACCGCCTAGTATAGAGGTCCTGGATGGCAGGAAGCTTGGCCCCAGTGAGGTACTGGGCCGTACACATTACCCTCTGTAGTGCCTTGCAGTCGGAAGCCGAGCAGTTGCCACACCAGGCGGTGATGCAACCAGTCAGGATGCTCTCGATGGTGCAGCTGCAGAACTTTTTGAGGATCTGAGGACCCATGCAAAATCTTTTCAGTCTCCTGAGGGGGAATAGGCATTGTCGTGCCCTCTTCACGACTGTCTTGGTGTGTTTGGACCATGACAGTTCGTTGGTGATGTGGACACCAAGGAACTTGAAGCTCTCAACCTGCTCCACTACAGCCCTGTCGATGAGAATGGGGGCGTGCTCGGCCCTCCTTTTCCTGTAGTCCACGATCATCTCCTTTGTCTTGATCATGTTGAGGGAGAGGATGTTATCCTGGCACCACACTGCTAGGTCTCTGACCTCCACCCTATAGGCTGTCTCATTGTTGTTGGTGATCAGGCCTACCACTGTTGTGTCGTCTGCAAACTTATTGATGTTGCTTGGCCATGCAGTCATGGGTGAACAGGGAGTACAGGAGGGGACTGAGCATTCACCCGTGAGGGGCCCCCGTGTTGAGGATCAGTGTGGCAGATGTGTTGCTACCTACCCGTACCACCTGGGGGTGGCCCGTCAGGAAGTCCAGGATCCAGTTGCAGAGGGAGGTGTTTAGTCCCAGGGTCCTTAGCTTAGTGAGGAGATTTGAGGGCATTATGGTGTTGAACGCTGAATAGCATTCTTACGTGGGTGTTCCTTTTGTCCAGGTGGAAAATGGCAGTGTGGAGTGCAATAGAGATTGCGTCATCTGTGGATGTGTTGGGGCGGTATGCAAATTGGAGTGGGTCTAGTGTTTTTGGGATAATGGTGTTGATGTGAGCCATGACCAGCCTTTCAAAGCACTTCATGGCTACAGACATGAGTGCTACGGGTCGGTAGTCATTTAGGCAGGTTACCTTGCTGTTCTTGGGCACAGGGACTATAGTGGTCTGCTTGAAACATGTAGGTATTACAGACTCGGTCAGGGACAGGTTGAAAATGTCAGCGAAGACACTTGCTAGTTGGTCAGCACATTCTCGGAGTACACGTCCTGGTAATCCATCTGGCCATGCGGCCTTGTGAATGTTGACATGTTTAAAGGTCTTACTTACATCGGCTACGGAGAGCGTGATGATTCACAGTCATCCGGAACAGCTGGTGCTCTCATGCATGCTTTAGTGTTGCTTGCCTCGAAGCGCGCATAGAAGTAAGCTCGTCTGGTAGGCCCCTGTCACTGGGCAGCTCGCGGCCGTGCTTCCCTTTGTAGTCCGTAATAGTTTGCAAGCCCTGCCACATCCGACGAGTGTCCGTGCCGGTGTAGTAGGATTCAATCTTATTCCTGAATTGAAGATTTGAATGTTTGATTGTTCGTTTGAGGGCGTAGCAGGATTTCTTGTAAGCGTCCGGATTGGTGTCCCGCTTCTTGAAAGCGGCAGCTCTAGCCTTTAGCTCGGTGCGGATGTTGCCTGTAATACATGGCTTCTGGTTGGGATATGTACGTACGGTTACTGTGGGGACGACGTCGTCAATGCACTTATTGAGTATACCACTGATGTGGTATACTCCTGAATGCCAAGATGAGGCCATATATATGCTTTGGACAGGCCCGCTGGCCTACTACACACTCTGTGGATTTTTAGCAGGATTTCTATGTGGTGTCAGTCAGTTGCTCTCATTCTTCGTTGTTCACCCCATGACAATTAGCAACACAGACCATTGACATGCAAATCCACACAGTATCTTATCACTTACAAGATCACAGTTTTAATTAATTATTTAGTTGTAATCATTAGTTTACAGTGTGGAGTAGAAGGTGTATCTAGGCTACAGCCAAGAGCCCTACCCACCCAGGTAAACCCCTGACCACTCCTAAACTATCAGGTGTTACACTTAAGTTAGTAATGGATATTTATGTGAATGATAGGGAGTGAGACTGACATACAATTGACTTGTTTCATTCTATAGGTGTTTCCCCAACATATACTCATGATGCTCCACCCTTGTTCACTCTTATACTGAACATGACAAGACAAGACATGCTCTATGCACAACATATTTCCTATGGGTCATCTGGAGTTTTGTAACTGTTATGAATTCCCTGCTGGTGACTCTTAGCACACCATCTTAATATCACAGCCCTCTCTCAAGCACACAAACTCTTTAACTTTGTAACTCCTGCAGTAGGCTCCCCTCCCCCTCTGAAGCCTAGCTGGCAAGGCTGTGGGTCGTTAACTGGCCCCTCACACCTCTGGCCCTAGCCAAACTGATTGGTTACTAGGGGTCATGGTTGCCAGGGGCCTTATTACATCGTGGGGACAGCCAATCACATGCAGTCATCTTGGGTTTCAGGTCTCTAAATTCCTAGATCCCCCTCTCAGTCTCCTTCAAGCATTCACAGAAAGAGCAGCAAGCTCATCTCTGTCCTTCACAACAACAGCTGGACTCACTCATATCTCTTTGGACATGTGCTATTGTGTGCGTGCACGAAGTGAGTTGTGGGACATGTTTATATTGTCATTAATAGTTAGATATTGTTGCATTATGTATGCTGCCTCTGTACAGCTTGTAACCTGTAAACATGTTCAGGGATTATATGTCATTTATAAATTCCTGTATTACTGTTATTACAGCTCTTGTGATATTGTATGTGCAATATATTCATTGCCTTTCATTTCCTTCTACAGAAACACTACCTTTCCCACTTTCCATCCCCATGTACATCTCCAGGTCAGAGACCAGTAAACACGTAAAGCCGAGTTGCTCTTTTTTAGCAAATGTTGATTGTCCTCGTCAAAATTCTATTTGTTTTCTTTCAAAGATGTAGGGTACACTTGTATCAAAGAAGACACAGGGGGTTGTGTGTGGCTGTCCATGTGGGTGTTTGAGTGAGAAAGACACAGAGGAGAACCTATCAGTAAAAAAGCACAACCCCCTTCATTATCGACGCATCGTGACGACAACATCAAAACAGCCTCCAGACTCTGAAGTCAGGAGGTTTTCTAGTTAGGTGTCAAAAGGAGGTAGTCTAGCACGAGCCTTGGCTTTTGCGAGCCGGAATGGCTCATAGGAGCAGCAGCCTATATCCTGTTTCTGTAGCGTGAGGCATCTTGATGTACAAGTCATGAAGGGTCATGTTCTCCGTTTTACCTCATTTCTGTCAGCATGTCACCTGTGCAACTAGACGCTAAAACCCTGTAGATCACCTTTACTCCACACACAGAGACGCATACAAATATCTCCCTCGCACCCCATTTGGCAAATATGACCATAACTGTATCCTCCTGATTCCTGTTACAAGAAAAAACTGAAACAGGAAGTACCAGTGACACGCTCAATACGGAAGTGGTACGATGAAGCAGATGCTACACTACATGACTGTTTTGCTAGCACATACTGGAATATGTTTACAACATCAGTCACAGGCTTCATTAATAAGTGCATCGACGATGTCGTCCCCACATTGACCGTTCGTACGTAAATATCCCAACCAGAAGCCATAGATTACAGTCAACATCTACAACGAGCTAAAGGTTAAAGCTGCCGCTTTCAAGGAGAGGGACATTAATCCGGATATAAGAAATCCTGCTACGCCTTTCGACTAATCATCAAACAGGCAAAGCGTCAATAAAGGACCAAGATCGAATCCTACTACACCGGTTCTTACTCTCATAGGATGTGGCAGGACTTGTAAACTTTCACGGATTACAAAGTGAAACCCAGCTGCCGAGCTGTCCAGTGATGCAAGCCTACCAGACGAGCTAAATATCTTCTATGCTCACTTCGAGGCAAGCAATCTATCTTTTCAGACTGTTAGAGTGTTTATCTGGTCAATATGTCAGTGTATTATTTTTGTTGTTTGTAACAGTGTTATATGTGAAAATGTGATCGTATTATAAATTGTATTTTAATGTTTAAGCACTCTTGGACGATTAGTCCAAATGAGGACTAAAAGAGATCCTAATAACATAAAATCAAAATCAAATCAACACTGAACCATGCATGACAGCATCAGCTGTTCTGGACAAATGTGTGATCATGCTATTGGTAGCCAATGTGAGTAAGTCCTTTAAAAAGGATAACATTCAAAAGGCTGCACGTCCAGACAGATTACCAGAGCATAAACTGACAATCTGGCAAGTGTCTTCACTGACAATTTCAACCTCTCCCTAACCCAGTCTGTAATAGCTACATGTATCAAACAGACCACCATAGTCCCTGTGCCCAAGAAAGGCAAGGTAACCTGTCTAAATGACTATCGCCCCTTAGTACTCACATCTGTGGCCATGAAATGCTTCGAAAGGATGGTCATGGCTCACATCAACAGCATCATCCCAGACACCCCGGACCCACTCCAATTCGCATTCCGCCCCAAGAGATCCACAGATGATGCAATCTCGATTGCACTCCACACTGCCTTTTTCCATCTGGACAAAAGGAACAGCTACGTGAGACTGCTGTTCATTGACTACAGCTCAGCGTTCAACACCATAGCACCATCCAAGCTCATCACTAAACTAAAGAATCTGGGATTAAACACCTCCCTCTGCAACTGGATCCTGGACTTCCTGACGGGCTGCCCCCAGGTGGTGAGGGTTGGCAACAACTTATATGCTCGCGTCGAGGCAAGTAACACTAAATCATGCATGAGTGCACCAGCTGTTCCGGATGACTATTTAATAATGCTCGCCGTAGCCGATTTGAGTAAGTCCTTTAAACAGGTTAACATTCACCAGGCCGCAGGTCCAGACGGATTACCACGACGCGCACTCAGAGCATGCGCTGACCAGTTGGCAAGTGTCTTCACAGACATTTTCAACCTCTCCCTGACCCAGTCTGTAATACCTCATGTTTCAAGCAGACCACCATAGTCCCTGTGCCCAAGAACGCCCAGGTAACCTGTCTAAATAACTATCGCCCCGTAGCACTCACGTCTGTAGCCATTAAATGCTTTTAAAGTCTGGTCATGGCTCACATCAACACCATCATCCCAAACACCCTAGACCCACTCCAATTTGCATTCCGCCCCAACAGATACACAGATGACACAATCTCTATTGCACTCCACACTGCCCTTTCCCATCTGCTTAAAAGGAACACCTACGTGAGACTGCTGTTCATTGACTACAGTTCAGCGTTCAACACCAAAGTGCATCCAAGCTCATCACTAAGGTATGGATCCTGGGACTAAACACCTCCCTCTGCAACTGGATCCTGGACTTCCTGACGGGCCGCCCCCAGGTGGTAAGGGTAGGTAACAACACGTCTGCCACACTGATCCTCAACACGGGGGCCCCTCAGGTGTGTGTGCTCAGTCCCCTCCTGTACTCTCTGTTCACCCATGACTGCATAGCCAGGCACGACTCCAACACCATCATTAAGTTTGCCGACGACACAACAGTGGTAGGCCTGATCACCGACAACGATGAGACAGCCTATAGGGAGGAGGTCAGAGACCTGGCCGTGTGGTGCCAGGACAACAACCTCTCCCTCAACGTGACCAAGACAAAGGAGATGATTGTGGACTACAGGAAAAAAAAGAGGACTGAGCACGCCCCCATGCTCATCGATGGGGCTGTAGTGGAACAGGTTGAGAGCTTCAAGTTCCTTGGTGTCCACATCACCAACGAACTATCATGGTCCAAACACACCAAGACAGTCGTGAAGAGGGCACGACAAAGCCTATTCCCCCTCAGGAGACTGAAAAGATTTGGCATGGGTCCTCAGATCCTCAAAAAATTATACAGCTGCACCATCGAGAGCATCCTGACTGGTTGCATCACCGCCTGGTATGGCAACTGCTTGGCCTCCGACCGCAAGGCACTACAGAGGGTAGTGCGTACGGCCCAGTACATCACTGGGGCCAAGCTTCCTGCCATCCAGGACCTCTATAACAGGCAGGCCCTCAAAACAGAGGAAGGCCCTCAAAATTGTCAAAGACTCCAGCCACCCTAGTCATAAACTGTTCTCTCTGCTACCGCACGGCAAGCGGTACCGGAGTGCCAAGTCTAGGTCCAAAAGACTTCTCAACAGCTTCTACCCCCAAGCCATAAGACTCCGGAACAGCTAATCATGGCTACCCGGACTATTTGCACTGCCCCCCCACCCCATCCTTTTTACGCTGCTGCTACTCTGTTAATTATTGATGCATAGTCACTTTAACTCTACCCACATGTACATATTACTTCAACTACCTCAACTAGCCGGTGCCCCCGCACATTGACTCTGCACCGGTACCCCCCTGTATATATAGCCTCCCTACTGTTATTTTATTTTACTTCTGCTCTTTTTTTCTCAAAACTTTTTTTGTTGTTGTTTTATTTTTACTTTCTTTGTTAAAAATAAATACACTGTTGGTTAAGGGCTGTAAGTAAGCATTTCACTGTAATGTCTGCACCTGTTGTATTCGGCGCATGTGACCAATACAATTTGATTTGATTTGATTTGATATTATTGGCTTTTTGAATCCATTTGAATTACTTTGTAACAAGTATTTGAGATGATTTTCTATCTTTATCTTGATCTTTGATCCATATTGTTTGTTTGCATTGACAGTTTGTGCATTAACCAAGGACATTGTTCAACCAGTCCCAGTGATGGTTACTTAATATCACTTGCTTTTGGCCAAGTGACGTGATTAGCAATGTCATTTGGTTCAATTAGATTATTGGACAGAAACCCCTTCTTATGGCATCGCCATTTTACAGTGGCCAAGATAGTTTTTACTTCAACAACTTTACCAAGGACTTCACTGAGACTAAACATCTGAGTGTGAAGAGAGGAGTTGACAGCTGTAACCTGACCATCTCCAAGACAGAGTCAGGGGACTCTGCTACTTACTACTGTGGTGCTATGGAAGTGGGTGAAGTCAAATTTGGAGAAGGAACTGTTTTGATTGTCAAAGGTAACTTAACTTCCTTCCGTAATATTGGATTTTCATTTTGCACCATCAAATAAAAAGTATACTTTACAATTTGGCGATAAATGAATATACCAGGTCAATACAATTTACACACAATTATCTTACTCCGTCACTCCCTTCAGGTTCAGAGTCCAAAAGCATGTCTGTGCTACAGCTGCCTGTGTCTGAGTCAGTCCAGCCAGGAGACTCTGTTACTCTGAACTGTCTATTAGTTCAGACATGGCTCAGGAGTATCGCATCCAGGAAGCATTTCCACACATGGGGACAGTGTCTGCAACCTCCCGAAGAGGAACCTCAGCCTCTCTGATGCTGGGACTTACTACTGTGCTGTGGCCTCATGTGGGGAGATACTGTTTTGGGAACGGGACCAATCTGGACATTGACCGTAAGTAAGTAATATATCTGACATTTCTGATATTGTCTGACAGTGCTGTGAATTGGTTGAGCAAACTGCTGTCTGTATTTCCACAGAAGGTGGCAAGGAAGAACATATTATGTTGGTGTACTGCCTGGGTCTCTATTTCATCTGGATAACTGTCCTTGTGTCCATCATGTACAAGATGAGCAGGAGATAATGTGGACAGTGCAGAGGTAAATGGTATCAATAGTATGGTGCAAAATATACTATTAATTATTTTGGTGCATCTGTAAGTAAAACATTTTTAAACATGTTTTTGGTCTTCATTTTATGATGATGATGATGTTTCAAGTTCCAAGTTTTAATGTCACATGCACAAGTACAGTGAAATACCTTTCTTACAAACTCAAATCCCAACAATGCAATAATCAATAACAATGTATTACTAGAAAAAATAACACGAGAAATAATAATAAGAAATACGAAATACACAACAAAGTAAGTAAGTAAGCATACTATACACAGGAAATATTTAAAAAGTCAGTTCAGAGTAGCAGCAGCTTGCATGTGAGTGGGTGTGCTGGTGTGTAGAGTCAGTATAAATGTATGTGCATATTATGTGTGAGTGTGAAAATGATGGAGTGAGTGTTTGTGTTTGTTGGAGAGACAGTGTGTGTGAGTGAGTAGGGCCCTGTGAGTGTGCATAGAGACAATACAAGTGCAAAAACTAAAATAAAAGGTCAATAAAGATACAAGGTTATTCGGCCCGTGTAGCTATTTTGTTAGCTATTTATCAGTCGTATTGCTTGGGGATAGAAGCTGTTCAAGAGCCTGTTGGTGTCAGACTTGATGCACCGGTACCTCTTGCCATGCAGCAGCAGAGAAAATAGTCTATGACTAGGGTGGTAGTGGTCTTTTACGATTTTCCGGTCCTTCATTTTACACCACCTGATATATAGGTCCTGGATGGCAGGGAGCTCGGCCACAGTAATGTACTGGGCTGTCCACACAAGCCTCTGTAGCGCCATGCGAT
The DNA here is from genome assembly GCF_964263955.1 of Coregonus lavaretus. Lineage (NCBI taxonomy): Eukaryota > Metazoa > Chordata > Actinopteri > Salmoniformes > Salmonidae > Coregonus > Coregonus lavaretus. The sequence continues at coordinate 14,744,308 of NC_140026.1, read as the reverse complement.
CGAGGTGCTATTGCCATACCAAGCAGTGATGCAGCCAGTCAATACGCTCTCAATTGTACAGCTGTAGAACCTTTTCAGGATTTGCGGGCCCATGCCAAATTTGTTCAATATCCTGAGAGGGACGAGGCACTGTTGCGCCTTCTTCACGACTGTGCGTGTGTGTTTGGACCATTTTAAGTCTTTAGTGATTTGGACACTGAGGAACTTGATGCTGTCTACCTGCTCCACTGCCACCCCGTCGATGTGGATGGGGGCGTGCTCACCCCCTCGTTTCCTGTAGTCCACGATCAGCTCCTTGGTTTTGCTGACGTTGAGGGAGAGTTCGTTGCTTTGGCACCACACTGTCAGGTCACTGACCTTCTCCCTGTAGGCTGACTCATTGTCGCCGGTGATCAGGCCTACCACCGTTGTGTCGTCAGCAAACTTGATAATGGTGTTGGAGTCATGCGTGGCCACACAGTCGTGGGTAAACAGGGAGTACAGGGGGGGACTAAGCACACACCCCTGTGGGGCCCCTGTGTTAAGGGTCAGCGTGGTGGAGGTGATGTTGCCTACCCTCACCACCTGGGGTCGGCCCGTCAGGAAGTCCAGGATCTAGTTGCAGAGGGAGGTGTTGAGACCCAGTCCTTAGCTTGGTGATGAGCTTGGAGGGGATAATAGTATTGAACGCTGAGCTGTAGTCAATGAACAGCATTCTCACGTAGATATTCCTCTTATCTAGGTGGTTGAGGGCAGTGTGGAGAGCAATTAAGATTGCGTCATCTATGGATCTGTTGGGGCGGTATGCAAATTGGAGTGTGTCTAGGGTGGCTGGAATGGTGGAGTTAATGTGTGCCATAACCAGCCTCTCAAAGCACTTCATGATTACAGAAGTGAGTGCTACAGGGTGGTAGTCATTGTGGCATGAAGCCTTGCAGTTCTTAGGAACAGGGATGATTGTGGTCATCTTAAAAGAAGTGGGGATTACAGACTGGGACAACGAGAGGTTGAAAATTACCGTGAATATGCCTGCCAGCTGTTCTGCGTATGCTCTGAGAACGCGTCCTGGAATACCGTTGGGTATTGACCTGATTAAAGACCCTTCTCACGTTGGCCTCATGAGATCACCACTCTGGGTTGGTGACGGCCCTCACACCCAGCTCGATGTTGTTGTTGTCAAAGAGTGCATAAAATGCACTGAGTTCATCTGGTAGAGAGGCATCGTTGGGCAGATCACAGTTGGGTCTTCCTTTGTAATCCGTAATGGACTGTAGCCCCTGCCACATGCGGCGAGCGTCGGAGCCTGTGCAATATGATTCCACCTTATTCCTATATTGTCTTTTTGCTTGTTTGATGACACTGCGGAGGCCTTCTTGTTGATGTTGATGATGATTTTGTTGATGATCATGATGATGATGATGTTGATGTTGATGATGATTATGTTGATGATGATGATTCCTTCATGTGTTTGTCTAAAAGGAACGCACACTCAGTCAAGTGTTCCGGGAGTCCCCAGTTCACAACATTTTTTGATTAACTGTAAACAAATCCTTCTATCAAAATATCAGGTCATTTCCTGATGTCTTTGGAATTTGTTTAGCTATTCCTCTTAGGATCAAGAAGATGATGACACACTCACGTCCGTCCATTACGCTGCTCTGAATGTCATCCACAAGAAGCCAAAGACCCATAGACAGAGGAGCGCCATGGAGAGAGACACTGCGTACTCTGGGGTGAGGTGCCAAAACATGGACTGAAACGTAGACTTTTCCTCCGTATAGACTTTCTCTGTGTTTTACGCTTTATGTGTAACTTGAGGCTTTTTCATTGTAAGTGCGGTACAATACAATGGCTTGTATTCTGTCAACCTCCTATTTACATTGATAATGTTGTGTGTTTTAGATCAAATCAGGATTAAACTGCTGTTAAATGAGGTATTGTGTGATGCATTCATATTTTCCTCTGTCGTTACATTTCTACAACAATTTCACCCACAGATTCAGTGTGCAACAACCATATGCGGCTTATTCTCAATAAAACAAAGCTTTTCTAAAACTCTCCTTTTAAGCTGTATCCTGTGTCAGATCTCTGTGGTGTTCTGACGACCCTCAATAGATTTTCCACTCACAGACTCATCTCAAACCCCCAGCAATGACCGTGAGTTCTCACCACACACTGTCCTCACACACCTCGGTGCATCAAAACCACAAACATCCATGTCACTAAGAGCACAACTCACTCTCTTCATGAGAAAAGCCTGAACTAAAAAATAAACTTCATAGCTGAGTATATTACAGTTGATAATGTTCAAAAGAGAATTCAAATATGACAATGGGCACATTGTAACTGAGCAGTTTTAATAAATAATCTACCAACTGTGAATGTATTTTATGTGCACATTGAAGCATTGCAATTGTATTATCTTTCAATAGAGAGCAGTAGGTTACATGGAAGTCCCCATGACTGGCTCAACAGTAGAGTTGCAGCAACTTTTCAAAATGTTCAAAATGTTAACTAATAAATGAATAATCGTTGAAGGGATTTTACTGTGGTAGCTCATGTGCCTAGTCGAAATAACAGTCAACAAATGGCCAACAAAAGCAATGTATATTAGACTCTTTAACAAGGTAATAAACAGTATGTATTACATGCTTACACATCTATTACAGGTTACAAATCCATTTCAGCATCATAGAGTCACATGCATCAAACACTACAGGCAGTCATCCTCACTGGATCATTACTATTAACATCAACAAAGTTATAAATTGCAGCTTAGTTACCAGAAGGAGCAAAACAAACACTGAAAATAAAATGGGTAGCAGAGTGCTCTCTATATGACGAAGACAATGACTCATGTGTTTGTGTTTAGTTTTGTATTGAGTTACAGGGAGTAGTTAATTAAGTATGAGAGGCAACCTATTTATTCAAATCATCTCTCCTCTGTAATGTGTTGTCCTCTTCTAGTTGTGTTGATAACATGTCACTCACACCCACCCCCATATAGTGAACAAGTTGACAGGTACTCTGCAGTCTTCTGTAAGCCCAAGACGAGGTCATATCTACGCTTTGGTCAGGAGGGCCTGCTGACTTTGTACACAAGGGACACTCCTACCTGCTCTCTGTGTCTCGGTGTCTCTGTGTCTCTATGTGGTTTTCAGCAGGATGTCTATGTGGTGTCACTGTTATTCTCGCTATCTTTACTTGTTTTTCATGTTGCACCGTACAGCTTACAGCCACAGCAAAACAGTTATTTATTAAACTAATATATATTTAGTTATCTGAAATCAGTTACAAACCACAAAGAAATGCTGATGAACCCTATTTGAACTCTCTGAGTTAAATGTGTCATGCGTGATACAGCACCATCTATTCTAGATCTATGGGCTCAGTGGGAGGGGCCAGTTTGTGATGATGTCATGGAAGAACTTTCAGTTCATTTTCAATCAGACAATCATTATAAGACTACTGCAGGGTGCTCTGTCAGAAGGAGACCAATAGAGGAGGATTGCTTCCTATGAGAACAACACTAAATCAGCAGTGTAAAGTACTTAAGTAAAAATACTTGAAAGTACTACTTAAGTAGTACTTTACTTTACTATTTATATTATTGACAACTTTTACTTTTACTTCACTACATTCCTGAAGAAAATTATGTAGTTTTTACTTCATACATTTTCCCTGACACCCAAAAGTACTCGTTACATTTTGAATGCTTTGCAGGACAGGAAAATGGTCTAATTCACACACTTATAAAAAGAACATCCCTGGTCATCCCTACTGCCTCTGATCTGGCGGACTCACTAAACACATGCTTCGTTTATAAATTATGTCTGAGTGTTGGAGCGTGCCCCTGGCTATCCGTAATTTAAAAAACAAGAAAATGGTGCCATCTGATTTGCTTAATATAAGGAATATGAAATGATTTATACTTTTACTTTTACTTTTGATACTTAAATATATTTTAGCAATTACATTTACTTTTGATACTTAAGTTTATTTAAAACCAAATACTTTTAGACTTTTACTCAAGTAGGATTTTACTGGGTGACTTTCAATTTTACTTGAGTCATTTTCTATTAACGTATCTTTACTTTTACTCAAGTATGACAATTGGGTACTTTTTCCACCACTGCTAATCAGAGAGTGAAACAGACTAGATCAAATGTGTCACATGTATTAGTTAAGCTGGGGTGTCATGTCAGACATGCACTTTCAGGTGTTATACATCAGTTAGTTAATGTTTCTGTAAATTATATACAGATAATGTAAGACTGACTAAAAGTTACTTGTTTCATTCTGTAGGTGTTTCCCCCACATATACTCATGATGCTCCACCCCTGTTCACCCTGATACTGAACATGACATGACAAGACATGTTCTAGACACAACAGACCTCCTATTGGTCATCTGGAGTATTGTAACTGTTGAATGACATGGTCAAAATAGTATTCGTTTTCTTTCCAATTCTTTAGGTAAACTTGCTTAAGCTTGACCGGCGCAATGGAGGCAAGATAAATCAAGTGCACCTAAAGTAAGTGGGAGAAAATAAATAGTGTACTATTTTAACCCAGGTCTGTCCAGATTGGTGAGAAAACCACAAACCAACAAACAAGTAAAACCATCAAGAGAATTACTTACAAGACCATTCTACAGCATCCTGTGTCAACAACTTAAACAACTGATACCAATTGACATTTTCCTTGTGTTCTGTACATACAGTATGCCTATATGAATGTTTGTGCAGAGGGCTTCTGCAGAGACAACCTACTGTTACCATGCTAAACCCACCCACGCATCATGCACTCAGTGAGCTGTTCACAGGTATCTGAACACTTTTATCTGCTGTGAGCTCAAAACGACGCCATCACAACGCTTTGGATTGGTCTGATACCCTTCTACACACTCTGTGGTTTTCAGCAGGATGTCTACTGTATGTGGTGTCAGTCAGTTGCTCTCGTTCTTTGTTGTTCATGCCCATGACACAATTAGAAACACAGCCCACTGCCATGCAGACCCACACAGCATCTAATTACTTACAAGTTATAGGTTTTATTAATTATTGAACTGTGTTTACAGAATGTAGAGTAGAAGGTGTATCCAGGCTACAGCCAAGAGCCCCACCCATACAGGTAAAGCCCTGACCCCAACTGAACTATCAGGTGGTACACTTCAGTTAGTAATGGATATTTATGTGAATGATAGGGAGTGAGACTGATATACAATGGACTTGTTTCATTCTGTAGGTATTTCCCCCATATACACTCAGATGCTAATCTTAGTCCCAGCCTGTAGGGAGGAGGTCTGAGACCTGGCAGTGTGGTGCCAGGACAACAACCTCTCCCTCAATGTGAGCAAGACAAAGGAGATTATCAAGGACTACAGGAAAAGGAGGGCCGAACAGGCCCCCATTAACATCGACGGGGCTGTAGTGGAGCGGGTCGAGAGTTTCAAGTTCCTTGGTGTCCACATCACCAACAAACTATCATGGTCGAAACACACCAAGACAGTTGTGAAGAGGGCACGACAACACATTTTCCCCCTCAGGAGACTGAAAAGATTTGGCATGGGTCCCCAGATCCTCAAAAGGTTCTACAGCTGCACCATCGAGAGCATCCTGACCGGTTGCATCACCACCTGGTATGGCAACTGCTCGGCATCCGGCCGTAAGGCGCTAAAGAGGGTAATGTGTACGGCCCAATGCATCACTGGGGCCAAGCTTCCTGCCATCCAGGACCTACAGTCAGGGAAAAAAGTATTTGATCCCCTGCTGATTTTGTACGTTTGCCCACTGACAAAGACATGATCAGTCTATAATTTTAATGGTATGTTTATTTGAACAGTGAGAGACAGAATAATAACAAATAAATCCAGAAAAACGCATGTCAAAAATGTTATAAATTGATTTTCATTATAATGAGGGAAATAAGTATTTGACCCCTCTGCAAAACATGACTTAGTACTTGGTGGCAAAACCCTTGTTGGCAATCACAGAGGTCAGACGTTTCTTGTAGTTGGCCACCAGGTTTTTATCTCAGGAGCGATTTGTCCCACTCCTCTTTGCAGAATTTCTCCAAGTCATTAAGGTTTCGAGCCTGACGTTTGGCAACTCGAACCTTCAGCTCCCTCCACAGATTTTCTATGTGATTAAGGTCTGGAGACTGGCTAGGCCACTCCAGGACCTTAATGTGCTTCTTCTTGAGCCACTCTTTTGTTGCCTTGGCCGTGTGTTTTGGGTCATTGTCATGCTGGAATACCCATCTACAACCCATTTTCAATGCCCTGGCTGAGGGAAGGAGGTTCTCACCCAAGATTTGACGGTACATGGCCTGTCCATCGTCCTTTTGATGTGGTGAAGTTATCCTGTCCCCTTAGCAGAAAAACACCCCCAAAGCATAATGTTTCCACCTCCATGTTTGACGGTGGGGATGGTGTTCTTGGGGTCATAGGCAGCATTCCTCCTCCTCCAAACACGGCAAGTTGAGTTGATGCCAAAGAGCTCCATTTTGGTCTCATTTGACCAAAACACTTTCACCCAGTTCTCCTCTGAATCATTCAGATGTTCATTGGCAAACTTTAGACGGGCCTGTATATGTGCATTCTTGAGCAGGGGGCCATTACGGGCGCTGCAGGATTTCAGTCCTTCACGGCGTAGTGTGTTACTAATTGTTTTCTTTGTGACTATGGTCCCAGCTGCCTAGAGATCATTGACAAGATCCTCCCGTGTAGTTCTTGGCTGATTCCTCACCGTTCTCATGATCATTGCAACTCCACGAGGTGAGATCTTGCATGGAGCCCCAGGCCGAGTGAGATTGACAGTTATTTTGTGTTTCTTCGATTTGCGAATAATCACACCAACTGTTGTCACCTTCTCACCAAGCTGCTTGGCGATGGTCTTGTAGGTCTACAATTTTGTCCCTGACATCCTTGGAGAGCTCTTTGGTCTTGGCCATGGTGGAGAGTTTGGAATCTGATTGATTGATTGCTTCTGTGGACAGGTGTCTTTTATACAAGTAACAAACTGAGATTAGGAGCACTCCCTTTAAGAGTGTGCTCCTAATCTCAGCTCGTTACCTGTATTAAAGACACCTGGGAGCCAGAAATCTTTCTGATTGAGAGGGGGTGAAATACTTACTTCGTTCATTAAAATGCAAATCAATTTATAACATTTTTGACATGCGTTTTTCTGGATTTTTTTGTTGTTATTCTGTCTCTCACTGTTCAAATAAACCTACCATTAAAATTATAGACTGATCATTTCTTTGAAGTAGGCAAACGTACAAAATCAGCAGGAGATCAAATACTTTTTTCCCTCACTGTATACACTAGGCGGTGTCAGAGGAATGCCCAAAAAAGAGTCCAGTCACCCTAGTTATAGACCGTTATCTCTGCTTCCGCACGGCAAGTGGTACCAGAGCGCCAAGTCCAGGTCCAAAAGGCTCCTTAACAGCTTCTAGCCCCAAGCTACAGTGGGGAAAAAAAGTATTTAGTCAGCCACCAATTGTGCAAGTTCTCCCACTTAAAAAGATGAGAGAGGCCTGTAATTTTCATCATAGGTACACGTCAACTATGACAGACGAAATGAGGAAAAAAAATCCAGAAAATCACATTGTAGTATTTTTAATGAATTTATTTGCAAATTATGGTGGAAAATAAGTATTTGGTCAATAACAAAAGTTTCTCAATACTTTGTTATATACCCTTTGTTGGCAATGACACAGGTCAAACGTTTTCTGTAAGTCTTCACAAGGTTTTCACACACTGTTGCTGGTATTTTGGCCCATTCCTCCATGCAGGCTCCTCTAGAGCAGTGATGTTTTGGGGCTGTCGCTGGGCAACACGGACTTTCAACTCCCTCCAAAGATTTTCTATGGGGTTGAGATCTGGAAACTGGCTAGGCCACTCCAGGACCTTGGTTGCAACTCAGCATTCTTTGTCCTCCAAACACGACGAGTTGAGTTTTTACCAAAAGGTTCTATTTTGGTTTCATCTGACCATATGACATTCTCCCAATCCTCTTCTGGATCATCCAAATGCACTCTAGCAAACTTCAGACGGGCCTGGACATGTACTGGCTTAAGCAGGGGGACACGTCTGGCACTGCAGGATTTGAGTCCCTGGCGGCGTAGTGTGTTACTGATGGTAGGCTTTGTTACTTTGGTCCCAGCTCTCTGCAGGTCATTCACTAGGTCCCCCCGTGTGGTTCTGGGATTTTTGCTCAACGTTCTTGTGATCATTTTGACCCAACAGGGTGAGATCTTGCGTGGAGCCCCAGATCGATGGAGATTATCAGTGGTCTTGTATGTCTTCCATTTCCTAATAATTGCTCCCACAGTTGATTTATTCAAACCAAGCTGCTTACCTATTGCAGATGCAGTCTTCCCAGCCTGGTGCAGGTCTACAATTTTGTTTCTGGTGTCCTTTGACAGCTCTTTGTTCTTGGCCATAGTGGAGTTTGGAGTGTGACTGTTTGAGGTTGTGGACAGGTGTCTTTTATACTGATAACAAGTTCAAACAGGTGCCATTAATACAAGTAACGAGTGGAGGACAGAGGAGCCTCTTAAAGAAGAAGTTACAGGTCTGTGAGAGCCAGAAATCTTGCTTGTTTGTAGGTGACCAAATACTTATTTTCCACCATAATTTGCAAAGAAATTCATTAAAAATCCTACAATGTGATTTTCTGGAGAAAAAAATTCTCAATCTGTCTGTCATAGTTGACGTTTACATATGATGAAAATTACAGGCCTCTCTCATCTTTTTAAGTGGGAGAACTTGCACAATTGGTGGCTGACTAAATACTTTTTTTCCCCACTGTATAAGACTGCTGAACAATTAATCAAATGGCCACCTGGACTATTTACATTGACCCCCCCCCCCCCCCCCCCCCCCAACCTACATGTACAAATTACCTTGACTAACCTGTACACCCGCACATTGACTCCCTGTATATAGCCTGGTTGTTGTTATGTAATTTTTTTGTGTTACTTTTACTATTATTTTTTACTTTAGTTTATTTAGTAAATATTTTCTTAACTCTAATTCTTCAACTGCATTGTTGGTTAAGTGCTTGTAAGTAAGCATTTCACGGTAAGGTCTACACCTGTTGTATTCGGCGTTTATGACAAATACAATTTGATTTGATTTGATGTTCTCTAGCACAGTACACCTCTACGCACAACAGACCTCCTATGGGTCATCTGGAGTATTGTAACTGTTACGATTTCCCTGCCGTTGACTCTTAGCACACCATCTCATTCTCACAGCCCTCCCTCAGGGACAAACTATTTAACTTTGTATCTCCTGCAACAGGCTCCCCTCCCCTCTGTAGCCTAGCAGGCTAGGCAATGGGTCGTAAACTGGCCTCTCACACCTCTGGCCCTAGCCAAACCGTTTGGTTGCCAGGGGCCTTATCACACTGTGGGATCAGCCAATCACAGGCAGTCATCTTGGGTCCCAGATCCCAAATTCCTGCCTCCCCCTTCTCCTTCAAGCAGCCACAGAAAGAGCAGCAATCTCATCTCTGTCCTTAACAACAACAGCTGGACTCAGTAATATTTCTTTGGACATGTGAGACGGTGTGTGTGCACGAGGTGAGTTATGGGACATGTTTACATTGTTCTTAATAGTTAGATATTGTTGCATTATGTATGCTGCCTCTGTACAGCTTCTTACCTGTAAACATGTTCAGGGATTATATGCCATTTATACATTCCTGTATTACTGTTATTACAGATCTTGTGATATTGTATGTTCAGTATATTCATTGCCTTTAATTTCCTTCTACAGAAACACTACCTTTCCCACTTTCCATCCCCATGTACATCTCCAGGTCAGAGACCAGTAAACACGTAAAGCCGGGTTTCTCTTTTTTAGCAAATGTTGAATGTCCTCGTCAAAATTCTATTTGTTTTCTTTCAAAGATGTAGGGTACACTTGTATCAAAGAAGACACAGGGGGTTGTGTGTGGCTGTCCATGTGGGTGTTTGAGTGAGAAAGACACAAAGGAGAACCTATTAGTAAAAAAGCAGAGCCCCCTTCATTATCGACTCTGAAGTCAGGAGGTTTTCTAGTTAGGTGTCAAAAGGAGGTCGTCTAGCACGAGCCTCATAGGAGCAGCAGCCTATATCCTGTTTCTGTAGCGTGAGGCGGCTTGATGTACAGTACACCCCCTGGACAGGATTCTAGTCTATCACAGGGCGTTATCCCCAACCTATCTCCATAATGCTGAGTGCATAACGCTGATGTTGATGTGGAATGCCGCTGGAGGGAATAGCGGCCATTATACGGGCACCTGACCAATTGTGTTATTTTGTGGGGGTCTTTGCACTGATCTTAACTTGTTTTGTACATGATGTTTCCACCATTGTTTCCTATGATGTAAAGAGCTTCTGGACATCAGAACAGCTATCACTAATCTCAATATGGATGAGGACTTCTACTTCAATGAGTCAGAGGCGAAACCATATTGCTTATCCAGGACCAGGCCCAAATCCCGACACCTGAAGAAGGAGGAGGCGACCCAAATATAGAGGCTGGCGTGCGGGATGCCTGGAGAGTGGATAAACCGCCTTTACCCTCCATTCACTGGAGAATAAACTGGATGAGCTTCGTTTGAGACTAGCATATCAACGTGATCTGAAGAACTTTAATATCCTATGTTTCTCAGAGTCGTGCCTGAACAAGGACATGGTAAATAAAAATCGAGCTGTTTTTTCTATACATCGACAGGACAGAACAGTGCTGAAAGAGAGCAAACCAGCTCTACGTAATTTACTGGTTTGTAAAGGCAGTCCAAGAGTTGACACACACAGTAACTTTATTTAAACACACTGGAGATGATGGACATGGGGATGTACATGGGAATGAAAAGTGGTAAAGGTAGTGGAATGGAAGTGGTTCTGAAACAGGAGAAACAGAGGTAAAGTATTCACTGTACACAATACTATCTCATAGCACAAGTAGAGCAACAAGGCTGTTAACAAGGGAAGGACTGTATGAAAATGTATATGCTACCTACACATTTCAATATAGCTATACACAAAGGCTGCATACAACAACATTAACAACTAACTATGATGAACAATTTACAAATATCATATAACTCACTTTGTGCATGCACACCATCCCACAAGCCCAGAAATATGTTATTGAGTCCAGTTGTTGATGGGCAGAGACAGAGATGTTGCTCTCTGCCGCTGCTTGAGGGAGATTGCAAGTGTTGTGTGACCTGTATAGTCAAGAGGATGGGCCTCCTAGTAACCTCCCCAGCAACCTATCAGGTTACAGGTCAAATAGGTCAGAGAGAGTTTTAGAGGCATGTTTATATGATACCCCCTAGACTCTCAGGCTAAGGTCGTGGGGGAAGGGGAGTGGAGTGTGCAGCTCAGGTTTGTGAGCTGCTGATAACAGTCACCAGCATGGGAATTCGTAACAGGTGGAGTTGGGGAAGCTCAGGGGAGGGGCTGTGTGTCTCTTTGTTAACAACGGCTGGTGGGCGATCTCTAATATTAAAGAAGTATAAAGTTTCTGCTCGCCTGAGTTAGAAAACCCCATAATAAGCAGTAGACCATGCTATTTACCACTATAGCCATTTGGCAAATATGACCATAACTGTATCCCCCTGATTCCTGCCTACAAGCAAATACTCAAACAGGAAGTACCAGTGACATGCTCAATACGGAAGTGGTCAGATGAAGCGGATGCTAAGCTACAGGACTGTTTCGCTAAATACCTTCTATGTCGCTTCGAGGCAAGCAACACTGAACCATGCATGAGAGCATCAGCTGTTCCGGATGACTGTGTGATCATGCTCTCCGTAGCCGATGTGAGTATGTCCTTTAAACAGGATAACATTCACAAGGCCGCAGGTCCAGACGGATTACCAAAACGTGTACTCAGAGCATGTGCTGACCAGCAGGTGTCTTCACTGACATTTTCAACCTCTCCCTGACCTAGTCTGTAATACCTACATTTTCAAGCAGACCACCATAGTCCCTGTGCCCAAGAATGCCAAGGTAACCTTCCTAAATAACTATCGCCCCGTGGCACTCACATCTGTAGCCATGAAAGTCTTTGAAAGGCTGGTCATGGCTCACATCAACATCATCATCCCAGACACCTCGCCCCAACAGGTCCATAGATGACACAATCTATATTGCACTCCACACTGCCCTTTCCCACCTTGATAAAAGGACAACCTAAGTGAGACTGCTGTTCATTGACTACAGCTCAGCGTTCAACACCATAGCGCCTCCAAACTCATCACTAAGCTAAGGAGCCTGGGATTAAACACCTCCCTCGATCCTGGACTTGCTGATTGCCTGCCCCCAGGTGGTGAGGGCAGGCAACAACACATCCGACACGCTGACCCTCAACACGGTCCCCTCAGAGGTGCTTGCTCAGTCCCCTCCTGTACTCCCTGTTCACCCATGCCTGCGTGGCTGCGCATGACTCCAAGACCATCATTAAGTTTGCCAATGAAACAACAGTTGTAGACCTTATCACCGACGACAATGAGACATTCTCCAGGGAGGTCAGAGCCTTGGCAGAGTGGTGCCGGGACAACAACCTCTCCCTCAACATCAACAAGACAAAGAAGCTGCTTGTGGACTAGAGGAAAGTGCAGAGCACGCCCCCATCCACATCGACGACGCTGTAGTGGAGCAGGTCGAGAGCTTCAAGTTCCTTGTGTCCACATCACTAAGGAATTATTATGGTCCACACACACCAACAGTAATGAAGAGGGCACGACAACGCCTCTTCTCTTCAGGAGGCTGAAAAGATTAGGCATGGGCCCTCAGATCCTCAAAAAGTTATACAGCTGCACCATTGAGTGCATCTTGACTGGCTGCATCACTGCTTGGTAAGGCAACTTTTTGGCATCCTACCGCAAGGCACTACAGAGGGTTGTGCGTACTGCGCAGTACATCACTGGGGCAGAGCTCTGCCATCCAGGGCCTCTGTACCAGGTGGTGTCAGAGGAAGGCCCTATATATTGTCAAGGACCCCACAACCCAAGACATAGACCATTCTCTCTGATATAGCATGACAAGCGGTACCGATGCACCAAGTCTGGAACCAATAGGACCCTGAACAGCTTCTACCCCTAACCCATAAACTGCTAAAGTTACTTAAATAGTTAACCAATAGCTACCCAGACTATCCTCTTGACCCTTTTGGCACTAACTATTTTGACTCATCACATACACTGCTGTTACTGTTTATTATCTATCCTGTTGCCTACTCATTTTGTCCCTACCTATACGTACATATCTACCTCAATTACCTCGTACCCCTGCACATCGACTCAGTACTGGTACCCCATATATAGAAAAATTATCGTTACTATATAGTGCATTGTGTATTTATTCCTCGTGTTATACATATATATATATGTACATATATACAGTGGGGGGAACAAGTATTTGATACACTGCCGATTTTGCAGGTTTTCCTACTTACAAAGCATGTAAAGGTCTGTAATTTTTATCACAGGTACACAAAAATCCAGAAAATCACATTGTATGATTTTTAAGTAATTAATTTGCTTTTTATTGCATGAAATAAGTATTTGATACATCAGAAAAGCAGAACTTAATATTTGGTACAGAAACCTTTGTTTGCAATTACAGAGATCATACATTTCCTGTAGGTCTTGACCAGGTTTGCATACACTGCAGCAGGGATTTTGGCCCACTCCTCCATACAGACCTTCTCCAGATCCTTCAGGTTTCGGGGTTGTCGCTGGGCAATACGGACTTTCAGCTCCCTCCAAAGATTTTCTATTGGGTTCAGGTCTGGAGACTGGCTAGGCCACTCCAGGACCTTGAGATGCTTCTTACGGAGCCACTCCTTAGTTGCCCTGGCTGTGTGTTTCGGGTCGTTGTCATGCTGGAAGACCCAGCCACGACCCATCTTCAATGCTCTTACTGAGGGAAGGGGGTTGTTGGCCAAGATCTCGCGATACATGGCCCCTTCCATCCTCCCCTCAATACGGTGCAGTCGTCCTGTCCCCTTTGCAGAAAAGCATCCCCAAAGAATGATTTTTCCACCTCCATGCTTCACAGTTGGGATGGTGTTCTTGGGGTTGTACTCATCCTTCTTCTTCCTCCAAACACGGCGAGTGGAGTTTAGACCAAAAAGCTATATTTTTGTCTCATCAGACCACATTACCTTCTCCCATTCCTCCTCTGGATCATCCAGATGGTCATTGGCAAACTTCAGACAGGCCTGGACATGCGCTGGCTTGAGCAGGGGGACCTTCCGTGCTCTGCAGGATTTTAATCCATGACGGCGTAGTGTGTTACTAATGGTTTTCTTTGAGACTGTGGTCCCAGCTCTCTTCAGGTCATTGACCAGGTCCCGCCGTGTAGTTCTGGGTTGATCCCTCACCTTCCTCATGATCATTGATGCCCCACGAGGTGAGATCTTGCATGGAGCCCCAGACCGAGGGTGATTGACCGTCATCTTGAACTTCTTCCATTTTCTAATAATTGCGCCAACAGTTGTTTCCTTCTCACCAAGCTGTTTGCCTATTGTCCTGTAGCCCATCCCAGCCTTGTGCAGGTCTACAATTTTAACCCTGATGTCCTTACACAGCGCTCTGGTCTTGGCCATTGTGGAGAGGTTGGAGTCTGTTTGATTGAGTGTGTGGACAGGTGTCTTTTATACAGGTAACGAGTTCAAACAGGTGCAGTTAATACAGGTAATGAGTGGAGAACAGGAGGGCTTCTTAAAGAAAAACTAACAGGTCTGTGAGAGACGGAATTCTTACTGGTTGGTAGGTGATCAAATACTTATGTCATGCAATAAAATGCAAATTCATTACTTAAAAATCATACAATGTGATTTTCTGGATTTTTGTTTTATTTCCGTCTGTCACAGTTGAAGTGTACCTATGATAAAAATTACAGACCTCTACATGCTTTGTAAGTAGGAAAACCTGCAAAATCGGCAGTGTATCAAATACTTGTTCTCCCCACTGTATATATATATGTGTATATATATATATATATATATATATATATATATATATATCCTAGACAGTACTTTTTATTCCTGTTAAGACAGCCAATACAATCTCTAATTTCAGTGTTCCTTCCTACACTGTATAAAGGCTATGTGTCACGGATTCAGCCGAGGCTGCTCCTCCTCCTCCTTGCTCGGGCAGGCTTCGGCGTTTGTCGTCCCCGGAGTACTAGTTGCTACCGATCTATGTATCAGTGTTTGTCTTGTTTGGTCTTTATTGTTTACACCTGTTTCCTATTATGTTGCATTGTATTCCCTTTAAATACCCCTGTCTCTCATAGTTTATTGTGTGTGATTCGTAAGGTCGGCAAGCTTCGTTACCGCATACACATCAGCCTGGCAGAATCACACACCACACATGGAGTCAGCAGGAGTGGCGGTGCCAGCTGGATCAATGGAGGAACGCGTTGAACAACAAGCGGCCATGATCCAGGCTCTCGGCACCGCCATGGAACGGGTGGTGAGCACTATGGAGCGATGGGAAAGAGGGGGTCTGCCTACACCTCCTCCGACGATACCACCACCATCGGCGATGCCCATTGCTTCACCTCCGGGGTCCAGAGGGATTCGGCTCTCGCTCCCGAGGGCTTATGATGGCACAGCTGCCGGGTGTCAGGGTTTCCTGCTCCAGGTTGAACTCTACCTGGCAACCATCCACCTGGTGCCCTCGGGATACGAGAGCGTGTGGGGGGGAATAGACGCCGCTACTGTCAACTATGCAGAGTTCACCCGCCGCTTCAGGGCAGTATTCGATCATCCACCAGAGGGTAAAGCGGCGGGTGAGCGTCTATTCCACCTCAGACAGGGGAGGAGGAGCGCACAGGAGTTTGCACTGGACTTCCGGACGCTGGCTGCCAACGCAGGATGGAATGAGAGGGCCCTCATCGACCAATACAGATGTAGCCTGAGGAAGGACGTGCGTCGGGAATTGGCCTGCAGGGACACCAACCTCAGCTTCGATCAACTGGTTGACATGTCAATTCGCCTGGATACCCTGTTGGCTACCCGCGGACGTCCGGATTCAGGGCCGTCCATTCCATCCCCCAGCACTTCCGAGCCGACCCCTATGGAGCTCGGAGGTGCTGGAGCTAGGGAGACCAGTAGAGAGACCAGGAGAGAGGCCGTCCCCTGCACCAACTGTGGCCGCAGAGGACACACTGCTGGTCGGTGCTGGGGAGGGTCTCCTAGGAATCGAGGCAGTAGGCAGCGCACTGATGAGTCATTCCAGGTGAGTAGGCACCGAACTCACCCATAGCTCTCTGTTGCGCATATGTGTATTAAAGTGGTGTTTCCCAAGGTTTCTCCTCATTCCCAGCATAAGGCGCTAGTAGATTCAGGCGCAGCTGGGAATTTTATCGATCGCCAGTTCACCTATAAGTTAGGGATTCCTATTGTACCAGTTGATGTGCTCTTCCCCATCCACGCCCTAGATAGCCACCCTTTGGGGCAGGATTGATTAGGGAAGTCACAGCGCCTCTCAGGATGAAAACGCAGGAGGGTCATGAGGAGATAATTTGTTTGTATTTGATTGATTCTCCTGCGTTTCCCGTGGTGTTGGGGCTTCCCTGGTTAACATCTCATGACCCCAACAATTCATGGCAATAGAGGGCTCTCAAGGGATGGTCTGATCAGTGTTTTGGGCGGTGTGTATGTGTTTCCGTAGGGGCAACGACGGTGGAAAGTCCGAACCAAGTTCCCACCATGCACATTCCACCTGAATATGCCGATTTGGCACTCGCCTTCTGTAAAAAGAAGGCGACTCAATTACCACCTCATCGACAGGGGGATTGTGCGATAGATCTCCAAGTAGGCGCTGCGCTTCCTCGTAGTCATGTGTATCCTCTGTCTCAGGAGTAGACGGCGGCTATGGAGACATATGTCACCGAATCTCTGAGACAGGGATACATACGGCCGTCCACTTCCCCTGCGTCATCGAGTTTATTTTTTGTGAAGAAGAAGGGTGGGGGTTTACGCCCGTGTATTGATTACCGTGGTCTCAATCAGATCACAATCAAATACAGCTATCCTCTCCCTCTGATTGCTAATATGACGGAGTCATTACACGGGGCGCGATTCTTCACAAAATTGGATCTCAGGAGCACGTACAACCTTAGGGAGGGAGATGAGTGGAAGACAGCATTCAGTACCACCTCGGGTCACTATAAGTACCTCGTCATGCCATACGGTTTAATGAACGCTCCTTCAGTCTTCCAATCGTTTGTGGATGAGATTTTCCGGAACTTGCATGGACAGGGTGTAGTGGTGTATATTGATGACATTCTAATATACTCCGCTATGCGAGCCGAGCATGTGTCCCTGGTTCGACGGGTGCTTGGTAGACTGTTGGAGCATGACCTGTATGTGAAGGCGGAGAAATGTCTGTTCTTCCAGGAGTCCATCTCCTTCCTGGGACACCGGTTGTCCGCGTCAGGGGTGGAGATGGAGATTGACCGCGTTTCTGCCGTGCGTAATTGGCAGACTCCCACCACGGTGAAGGAAGTGCAGCGGTTCTTGGGTTTTGCCAATTACTGCCGGAGGTTTATCCGGGGCTTTGGACAGGGAGCAGCTCTCATTACCTACCTGCTAAAGGGGGGTCCGGTGTGTCTGCAGTGGTCGGCTGAGGCGGACAGGGCTTTAAGACATCTGAAGGACCTGTTTACCTCGGCTCCGGTGCTGGCACATCCGGATCCCTCTTTGGCGTTCCAAGTTGAAGTGGATGGTGCTTTACTGTCTCAGGGCTCGGGTACGCCCCCAAAACTCTGCCCCTGTGCTTTCTTTTCTAAGAAGCTCAGTCCGGCGGAGCGCAATTATGATGTGGGGGACAGGGAGCTGTTAGCTGTGGTTCAAGCCCTGAAGGTGTGGAGGCATTGGCTTGAGGGGGCTAAACACCCTTTTCTCATATTGACTGACCATCGTAACCTGGAGTACATCCGGGTGGCGAGGAGGCTAAACCCTCGCCAGGCAAGGGTGGCTTTGTTTTTTACCCGATTTGTATTGAAGCTCACCTATAGACTAGGGTCAAAGAACGCTAAGGCAGATGCCCTGTCCCGACTATATGATACAGAGGAGGGGTCCATTGAGCCCACTCCCATACTTCCGGAGTCTTGTCTGGTGGCACCGGTGGTGTGGGAGGTTGATGCGGACATCGAACAGGCGTTACGTACCGATCCTACTCCCCCACAGTGTCCAGAGGGTCGGAAGTACGTGCCGCTCGAGGTTCGTGATCGATTGATATATTGGCCTCACATGTCACCCTCCTCTGGTCATCCTGGTATTGGTCGGACAGTGCACTGCCTTAGTGGGAAGTACTGGTGGCCCACTTTAAGGACGTGAGGGTTTATGTTTCCTCCTGCTCGGTGTGCGCCCAGTGTAAGGCGCCTAGACACCTGCCCAGAGGGAAGTTACAACCCCTACCCGTTCCACAACGGCCGTGGTCTCACCTATCGGTGGACTTTGTCACGGACCTTCCCCCCTCCCAGGGGAACACGACGATCTTGGTCGTTCGTGATTTCGAAGGCCTGCCGTCTCATTCCTATGCCAGGTTTCCCTACAGCCCTACAAACTGCTGACGCCCTGTTTACACACGTCTTCAGGCACTACGGGGTACCTGAGGATATAGTGTTTGATCGGGGTCCCCAGTTCACCTCTAGAGTCTGGAGGGCATTTATGGAACATCTGGGGGTCTCGATTAGCCTTACCTCAGGTTTTCACCACGAGAGTAATGGGCAGGTGGAGAGAGTGAACCAAGATGTAGGTAGGTTTCTGAGGTCCTATTGCCAGGACCGGCAGGGGGAGTGGTCGGGATATATCCCCTGGGCAGAGATAGCCCAAAACTCACTCCGCCACTCCTCCACTAACCTTATGCCTTTTCAGTGTGTGCTAGGTTATCAGCCGGCCCTGGCACCTTCGCATCAGAGACAGATCGAAGCCCCTGCGGTGGACGAGTGGTTTCGGCGCTCGGAAGAAACCTGGAACGCTGCGCATGTCCATCTGCAACGGGCTATCAGGCGGCAAAAGGCGAGCGCCGATCGCCACCGCAGTGAGGCTCCGGTGTATGCTCCGGGAGATCGGGTCTGGCTCTCGACCCGAAACCTGCCCCTTCGCCTGCCCTGCCGGAAGCTGGGTTGGCGGTTTGTGGGGCCATTTAAAGTCCTGAGGAGATTGAACGAGGTATGTTATAGGTTACAACTGCCCATTAATTACCACATTAACCCCTCGTTCCATGTGTCTCTCCTCAGGCCGGTAGTAGCTGGTCCACTCCAGGAGAATGAGGTACGAGAGGTTCCGCTGCCCCCACTGGACATCGAGGGGGCTCCGGCGTACTCAGTCCGTTCCATCTTGGATTCGAGGCATTGGATGGGAGGCCTGCAGTATCTCGTGGAGTGGGAGGGGTACGGTCCGGAGGAACGGTCTGGGTCCCTAGGAGGGACGTCCTAGATCTCTCCATGTTGAGGGATTTCCACCGGAGTCATCCGACTCGCCCTGCTCCGCGTCCTCCTGGCCGTCCCCAAGGGGGGGTCGTCAAGGGGGGGTACTGTCACGGATTCAGCCGAGGCTGCTCCTCCTCCTTGCTCGGGCAGGCTTCGGGCTGTCGTCGTCCCCGGAGTACTAGCTGTTACCGATCTATGTTTCGGTGTTTGTCTTGTTTGGTCTTTATTGTTTACACCTGTTTCCTATTATGTTGCATTGTATTCCCTTTAAATACCCCTGTCTCTCATAGTTTATTGTGTGTGAATGTTTTTCGTGAGGTCGGCAAGCTGTTGTGTGCTAGTATTGTTTCCTCCCTGTTAGGAGGTATTTTGGTTTTGTACTTTCTATACTGTGTTCAGTAAAGTACGTCTGCCAGTAGCTCGGTGTCCTGCGCTTGACTTCGTTAGCGCATACATGTCAGCCTGACACTATGTAAAGTGTCATATATAAGTATCACATATAAATATAAAATGTGCCCCGTTGTCAGACCCTACATCTATACAGTGCAGAAAGGATCGACGTTACAATGATGATCAGACATTGTGCAATCTTTTTGTTTTATGCCAACTCTGGTAAGAATTTTAATTTAGATCCTTTAAAACAATATACATATTTTTGGCTTTTAGAATCCATTTGAATTACTTTGTAGCAAGTATTTTCGATGGTTTTCAGTCTTTACCTTGATCTTTGATAAATATTGTTTGTTTGCGTTGAGAGTTTCTGCATTAACCAAGGACATTGTTCAACCAAATCCAGTGATGGTTACTCACCGTGGAGCTAGTGTGAACATCACTTGCTTTTGGCCAACTGATGTGAATACCAATGTTGCTTGGTTCAAGCAGACTTTTGGACAGAAACCCCTTCTCATGACATCGACACTTTACAGTGGACAAGATTTTTACTTCAACAACTTTACCAAGGATTTCACTGAGACTAAACATCTGAGTGTGAAGAGAGGAGTTGACAGCTGTAACCTGACCATCTCCATGACAGAGTCAGGGGACTCTGCTACTTACTACTGTGGTGCTGTGGAAGTGGGTGAAGTCAAATTTGGAGAAGGAACTGTTTTGATTGTCAAAGGTAACTTAACTTCCTTCCCTAATTTTGGATTTTAAATTTTGCACCATCAAATTTATATACTTTAGAATTTGGCGCTAAATGAAAATACCAGGCCAATACAATTTACACACTGTGATCTTACTCCGGCTCTCTCTTCAGGTTCAGATTCCAACAGCATGTCTGTGCTTCAGCAGTCTGTGTCTGAGTCAGTCCAGCCAGGTGACTCTGTTACTCTGAACTGTACAATACACACTGAGACCTGTGCAGGAGAACACAGTGTCTATTGGTTCAGACATGGCTCAGGAGTATCCCATCTAGGAATATTTACACCAATTGAGACAGGAGTGATCAGTGTGAGAGGAGCCATGATGCTGGGTCTCCTACACAGAGCTGTGTCTACAACCTCCCCAAGAGGAACCTCAGCCTCTCTGATGCTGGGACTTACTACTGTGCTGTGGCCTCATGTGGGGAGATACTGTTTGGCAACGGGACCAAGCTGAACATTGACCGTTAGTGATATTTCTGACATTTCTGAAAATGTCTAACATTCTTTCACATTGCTGTGAATAAATTGTATGCCTGGTTGAACAAAATGTCCTGAATTTTCTCTATCACTGTCTGTATTTCTACAGATGGTTGTAAGGAGGACCATGTTCTCTTGGTGTACTGTCTGGGTGTAGTGTTGGCTCTTTTTGTCATCCTCATCATTGTCCTTGGTTGTGTTTTGTATAAGATGACCAAGAAAACCTCTCTGCTGTGTAGAGGTAAGTGTTATCATTGCCACAATATATGCTTAAACTGTTGGTGCAGTATACATTACATGTTTTAGTCATGAAACTGGGTTAATTCAATGTATGATGATGATGATGATGATGATTCCACCATGTGTTTGTCTAAAAGGAACGCACACTCAGTCAAGTGGTCCGGCAGTCCCCAGTTCTCATAATCAGGTATGCAGACCATAAAGATATACACTGTAAACAGGTCCTTCTATCAAAATACCAGGTAATTTCCTGATGTCTTTGGAATTTGTTTTGCTATTCCTCTTAGGATCAAGAAGATGATGACACACTCACGTCGGTCCATTACGCTGCTCTGAATGTCATCCACAAGAAGCCAAAGACCCAGAGACAGAGGAGCGTCATGGAGAGAGACACTGTGTATTCTGGGGTGAGGTGCCAAAACATGGACTGAAACGTCAATTTTTGCTCTCTAATAACTTGCATTGATTTTGTGTTTTCTATACTATATGTAAAACTATGTCTTTTTCATTGTGCGTTACAATTACTTGTATTCTGTCAATCTCCTGTTAAAAAAAAAACTGCATTTTAGATCCAATAAAACATTCATCTGCTTTCATATAGAGGCATTCATATTTTTCTCTGTTCTTAAATTTCACCCACAGATTCAGTTTGCAACAATCATATTAGGCTTGTGCTCAATGTAACAAAGCTCTTTTTGTTTGCATAACGCACTGTAAATATACATCTATTGACTAGTGTTTTAGTTTGTCTCAAACTCTTTTTTAGCTGGATCCTGAAAACATCTCTGTGGTGTTCTGAATGTCCTAAATCCCCAGCAATGACCTTCAGTCCTCACAACGCGCTCTCTACGCACACCTCAGTGCATCTAAACCACAAACAACCATGTCACTAAGAGCACAACTCACTCTCTTCATGAGGAAAGCCTTGAAGGAAAAATAAACATCCTAGCGAATATACTTTGAACAGAATTTATATTGTTGAGACTGATTTCAGATATGACTACACATTGTGACTGAGCAGTTTTCACAAACTATTGACAAAATGTGAAGGTATAAGTCCACCTTGCAGGACTGCAATTCATTTATCTTTCAATAGGAGCAGCAGTGTATATGGAAGTCCCTCTGACTGCTTTCCAATTAGAGTTGCAGCAACTTTAAGAAGTTGTGAAAATGTTCAAATTGTTGAATCGTTGAAAACGTACTTTCCTGTGATAGTTTGTGTGTAGCCGAAATAGCTGTCAAACAAGTGCCCAACAAACACAATGTGTGGCTGTTAAGAATCTATAACAAGGAAATATAGTTATTACATGCTTATTACAAATCAATAAGATGTTATAAACCCATTTCAGCATCATAGATTCACATGCATCTAACAGGCCAGGCATTCTACATCACTAGATCATTACTGCTAACATCCAATAAGCTATTTGGATGTTACCAGGAAGAGCCACAGCATCACTCAAAATAGAACTGGTAGCAGTGTGATCTCTACATGACGAAGACAATGACTCATCTGTTTAAATGTAGTTTTTTTTTTATTGAGTTCCAGGTCGTAGCTGCATAATTAACGGACACAACCTTTTTATTCACGTCATCTCTCCTCTGTAATGTGTTGTATTCTTTTAGTTGTGTTGATAGCAAGACCCACCCCCACACAGTGAACAAGTTCACAGATACTCTGCAGTCTTCTGTAAGCCCGAGATAAGGCCATATCTATGCTTTGGTCTTCTGGCCTGCTGGCTTTGTGCACACAGGACCTCCTACCTGCTCTCTGTGTCTCTGTGTCTCTATGTGGTTTTCAGAAGGATGTCTATGTGGTGTCACTGTTGTTCTCACTATCTATGTGGTCCTCTGTAGCTCAGCTGGTAGAGCACGGCGCTTGTAAGGTAGTGGGTTCGATCCCCGGGACCACCCATACACAAAAAATTTATGCACGCACGACTGTAAGTCGCTTTGGATAAAAGCGTCTGCTAAATGGCATATTATTATTATTTATCTTTACTTGTTGTTCATGTTGCCCCTGACATCTTACAGCCACAGCAAAACAGTTATTTATTCAACTGACTGCAATGTACTGTATATGTAGTTATCTGAAATCAGCTACAAACCACAAATGACTGCTAATGAACCCTCTTTCAACCCTCTGAGTTAAGCATCTCATGTGTGATGCAACACCATCTAGTCTAAGTTGTGGTCCAGGGGGAGGGGCCATTTTGTGATGATGTGATGGGAGAACTTTCAGTACATTCTCAAACAGACATGCCTTGTGAAACACAAAGACTACTGCAGGGTGCTCTGTGAGAAGGAGACCAATAGAGGAGGATCCTCCTTCTGCTAGATTGCTTCCTTTCAGAACCATACTAACCACAGAGTAAAACAGACTAGATAAAGTGTGTCACATTAGCTGGTTGGCTGTGGTGTCCAATCATGTATGCACTCTCAGGTGTTACACATAGTGAATGTTTCTGTGAATGATATACAAGGAATAAGACTGACATAACATGTACTTGTTTCATTCTGTAGGTGTTTACCCCACCTATGTTCACCCTTGTACATATGTTCTATGGAAAACAGTCCTCCTATGTCATCTGGAGTACTGTAGCTAACTGTTCAATGCTGGTCCAAATAGTATTTGTTAATTTAGGTACACATGGTTAAGCATGACTGGTCCATCAATTGCAACTAAAGTAAGTGTGTGAGGAAACAAGAAATAGCTCAATAGAAATAGAAAATACTATTTCACACAGGTCTGTCCAGAGAGAATGAATGTGAGAAAATCACAAACCACAATTTCTTGCAAGACCAATCAATAGCAGCTCCTGTCTGAGTCATGGTACAATACAAGACCAATGGTTGTTTGAATGAGGCATCAACAAAAATGATGCGGTCCAGTTGAACCAATCACCTTTTACCCCATTGTTAAAGTGTAGTCTACAGTTGCGATTTTAGCATGTCAATCTTGGCGGGGTCAAACTGATGCATGGCTGCAAAGCCACAACACAACACTAAACAATACATGAATTGGACTATAACGGTGACAAACAGTGCCCACTAACTGTTAGGGCCTACATAAAGCTGTCCAGACAGCAGAGTCCCAACAGCAGTCCCAACATCTTACCAATGTTACACCTGGCTATCAGCGGAGACTTGTCTGGCAGCGAAACAGTTCATTCAGCCTCATTTACTGCCTTTAAAAAAAAAATAGCTGATATGGCTGACTTGCTTAAACAAGTGTGGTTTCTACTGACAATTGAGATGTACAAACTATGGCATGAGGGGACGACGAGCGGATAAGAGGCAATCCGTAATTTCGATGAAGACATTAATGGGCGACCTTGGATGTATAACTATTATTTCAGCACTTTTGAAATGTACAGCGACAGAATTCAGAACATGGGCCAAGTCAGAACCGAAGGATAAATAAAGGGGGCATATAAGCAGACAATGAAAGCTCATACAATATTAAATTATTACATTTCTCTAAAACAGGCTATAGGCTACATGTGCACCACCAAGTCAGAACAGTAGGCTAAGTTATGAGGGGGAAAGGGACCAAATTATTAATGTAATGCACATGGGCTACTAACAGCTTACTACACAACATAAACGTAGTATTACTTTCTTAGCTACTGTAAACATATCTCACTGGCATATTACAAAATTTATGCAGCTGCATACAATACATTTTTGGACTCACCTTGCTGTGCTCATTCGAACAGGAAGATTGCGCGGCGGTCCTTGTTGCTGGCAAATGTTGTCATCTAACTTTGTCATCAAAGTCTGGCATTACCTGGATTTATGGTGCTTTCAATACAACTGGGAACTCAGAAAACATAAAGGTCGAATAATGACGCCAGTGATCTTCAGGTCAGAGCTCTAGAAAGAGGCCCAAGTTCCCGACTTGGAATTCCGAGTTGGATGGTCGTTCAAAACGTATTTTCCCAGTCGGAGCTAGTTTTTTTCCAAGATTTCCCAGTTCCGAGTATCCAGTTGTTTTGAAAGCGGCATAAATCATGCTGGATTAACAGCATGGCCAATGTTGAATGTTTATCCTTTTAAGGTTGGAAAAGAGACCCTTAAACCCAGACTTGGACCACACATACACAACATTGTTGAATTTGCGATTTCCAACTTGTTGTGTAATGTTTATATCCAATGGCCAATGAGCACTGATACGTTTGATCTATAATTTCTCTTCATAATTTCTCTTCATATGAAAAGGATTTGCCAGTAGATTGTCGACTTGATGATTCATGATGATGACTGCTAGCTTGCTGGCTAAGATTTTGAAAGTATGATGTTGACATGATCAGTCCAATCAAAGCTACTGTAGATATAACGTGATTTGATGTAATTTTATCAAAACACACGGCCAAGGCAACAAAGGAGTGGCTCAAGAAGAAGCACATTAAGGTCCTGGAGTGGCCTAGCCAGTCTCCAGACCTTAATCCCATAGAAAATCTGTGGAGGGAGCTGAAGGTTCGAGTTGCCAAACGTCAGCCTTGAAACCTTAAGGACTTGGAGAAGATCTGCAAAGAGGAGTGGGACAAAATCCCTCCTGAGATGTGTGCAAACCTGGTGGCCAACTACAAGAAACTTCTGACCTCTGTGATTGCCAACAAGGGTTTTGCCACCAAGTACTAAGTCATGTTTTGCAGAGGGGTCAAATACTTATTTCCCTCATTAAAATGCAAATCAATTTATAACATCTTTGACATGCGTTTTTCTGGATTTTTTGTTGTTATTCTGTCTCTCACTGTTCAAATAAACCTACCATTAAAATTATAGACTGATCATGTCTTTGTCAGTGGGCAAACGTACAAAATCAGCAGGGGATCAAATACTTTTTTCCCTCACTGTAAGGGACATGTACAGTGCAGTGGCACTACTGATGTTAATTAGAGGATATTGGCTGACATAAAAAAGGGCAAGAAAATAGCTATGCTGTGTTTAAAAATGGCATTGGTAACCAAAAAAGGTCTTAAATTATTAGGCCATTCCATTGCCAAAACTAATATTTCTATTTCATGTTGGAGGCCTAAGATGAAAACCAAGAGCCAATAATGCAGGTTGTGTGCTGTGGGGGAGAAACTTACTACACTATGAACTATTTTAACCTCAGGGCTAGGCTGGGTTGGGTTCAGTATCAGAGGCACTAGAGAGGGGAATATGATCCTTCACTGTTGGTCCAAACATCAAAAGAGAAATGATCTTAATAAGTTTAATTTCCCAAACAAATAAGCAGTTTATCAAGCCAATATTTAATAAGCTTGATCTAATAACTCTGACTTGATTGTCTTCTTTAAAAGTCTGTTCATGCTGCTCAAACTACTGTAAACAGACTTGCTAGACTGTAGCTTTTATTCCTGTTCAGACAGCCAATAGAGTCTCTCAGTTCAGTGTTCCCTCCTACGCTGTATAAAGGCTATATGTAAAGTTTCATCATAAAAGAGGTGCCCTGTTGTCAGAACCTCACACTATGACTATACAGTGCAGAAAGGATTGACATTACAATGATGATTAGACATTGGACAATGTTTTTGTTTTACGCCAACTTCGGTAAGTAAGAATTTTAAATATGGATGCTTTTTCAAATCATTTCATGCCATAGTGTTTTGAATCCATTTAAATTAATTGTAGTATGAATATGAAATGTATAATGAGATGTACTGTCTCTATAATGGGTAGAAATGATTTTTGATCCGTTTTATGTTGATATTTTTACAGTTTGTGCATTGACTATGGACATTGTTCAACCAGACCCTGGGATTTGTACTGAGATGGGAGGTAGTGTGTCTCTCCCTTGCTTTTGTCCATCTGATATGGTGACCTGTGTTGCTTGGTTCAAGCAGATTTTGGATTTTCATTTTGCACCATAAACTTTAGAATCTGCCGATAAAAAAATATAGCAGGAAAATTCAATTTACACACCATGATCTTACTCTGTAACTCTCTTCAGCAGCCTGTGTCGGAGTCTGTCCAGCCAAGAGACTCTGTGATTGAACTGTACATACAGACTGAGACCGTTTCAGGAGAACATAGCATTCGAAAAGTATTCAGACCCCTTGACTTTTTGTTAAAATTTTGTTACGTTACAGCCTTTTTCTAAAGTTGATTAAATTGTTTTTTTTCACAAATCAATCTACACACAATACCCCATAATGACAAAGAAAAAACAGGTTTCTAGAAATAAAAATCTGAAACATTACGTTTAAGTATTCAGACCCTTTACTCAGTACTTTCTTGAAGCACCTTTGGCAGCGATTACAGCCTCGAGTCTTCTTGGGTATGATGTTAGATCAGCTTTAAGTCCGGGCTATGGCTGGGCCATTCAAGGACCTTAAGAGACTTGTCCCGAAGCCACTCCTGCATTGTCTTGGCTGTGTGCTTAGGGTCGTTGTCCTGTTGGAAGGAAAGCCTTCACCCCAGTCTGAGGTGCTGAGCGCTCTGGAGCATCTCTCTGTACTTTGCTCCGTTCATCTTTCCCTCGATTCTGACTATTCTTCCAGTCCAAGTCGCTGAAAAACATCCCCACAGCATGATGCTGCCACCACCATGCTTCACCGTAGGGATGGTATTGGCCAGGTGATGAGCGGTGCCTGGTTTCCTCCAGACGTGATGCTTGGCATTCAGGCCAAAGAGTTCAATCTTGGTTTTATCAGACCAGAGAATCTTGTTTCTCATGGTCTGAGAGTCCTTTAGGTGCCTTTTTGCAAACTCCAAACGGGCTGTCATGTGCCTTTTACTGAGGAGTGGCTTCTGCCTGTCCACTATACCATAAAGGCCTGATTGGTGGAGTGCTGCAGAGATGGCTGTCCTTCTGGAAGGTTCTCCAAACTCCACAGAGGAACTCTGGAGCTCTGTCAGAGTGACCATCGGTTTCTTGGTCACCTCCCTGACCAAGGCCCTTCTTCCCCGGTTGCTCAGTTTGGCCGAGCGGCCAGCTCAAGGAAGAGTATTGTTGCTTCCAAACTTCTTTCATTTAAGAATGATGGAGGCCACTGTGTTCTTGGGGACCTTCAATGCTGCAGAATTTTTTTGGTAGCCTTCCCCAGATCTGTGCCTTGACACAATCCTGTCTCGGAGCTCTATGGAAATGTCCTTCTACCTCATGGCTTGGTTTTTGCTCTTACATGACAGGTGTATTCCTTTGCAAATTCAGTCCAATCAATTGAATTTACCACAGGTGGACTCAAATCAAGTTGTAGAAACATCTCAAGGATGATCAATGGAAACAGGATGCTCCAGAGCTCAATTTCGAGTCTCATAGCA
Source organism: Coregonus lavaretus (assembly GCF_964263955.1). NCBI lineage: Eukaryota > Metazoa > Chordata > Actinopteri > Salmoniformes > Salmonidae > Coregonus > Coregonus lavaretus. The sequence continues at coordinate 14,715,738 of NC_140026.1, read as the reverse complement.
AGTAAGGTATTTCTGCAAAAATTTCTAAAAGCCTGTTTTCGCTTTGTCATTATGGGGTATTGTGTGAAGATCAATGAGGGAAAAAAATAATTGAATCTATTTTAGAATAAGGCTGTAACGTAACAAAATGTGGAAAAAGGGAAGGGGTCTGAATACTTTCCTAATGCACTGTAGAGCTTCGTCACTTTATATAACTTTGAAGCGAACAACTCCAGTCTATGTGTAAAAGTGTTTGAGAATAAATAATACAAAATCATTTAAAAGTATATTTGTTTTTTAAGTTTCAGACCTGTTGGGTGATCAGATTAAGCTTATTTTTGTCATCATTCTATCTTGCCTGACAACTGCTGTGATTCTGAGTGTGGTTGTCAACATTTTCCTCTGTGAGAATGAAGAGGTCACGATGTGAACACTGTGCAGGTACTGTAAAAGTGTTCATGCTAATAGTAATAGTAATAATAGTTATAGATCAAAAAGAAGGGTGAAGGCTAGCTCTCCTTTTACCACATCCCACTCTGGACATTGTTTTCATTTCACAAGCCTAATTCATTTTGAAACAGAAAATATGACATACATAGTATGTTTCCAGTGTTTTGAATATTTTATCTTTTATCTATTAGTGGGGACCCCTTTTCAGCAGAGCCAGTATGGGAAGCTTCATGCCAACACATCTGACCAACAGGTTAGCAGAATTGCTGTATCAAGAGTGAGACTGGATAAGCGTATTAAAGCAAAAGACTACAGCATTAGATTTGACCTGGAGTTTGAATTGAGTGAGTCTGTGTTTCATCCTCATAGCTCCACAGTGACGATGATGGCCTGAACTACTCTGCCCTGAAGTTCACTGACAAGAAGAGTACCAATCCCAGGAGACAGAGGAGAGAACAGAGAGAGGAAGAAACCATCTACTCTGATGTGTCATATACACAGGATGTGGCAGTCCTCCAATCAGTATCACAGGCGGTCAGTGGCACCTTAATTAGGGAGAACAGGCTCATAGCAATGGCTAGAACGGAATAAATTGAATGTTATTGAACACATCAAAAACATGGATACCATTCCATTCACTCCATTCCAGCCATTTTTATGAGCCGTCCTCCCCTAAGCAGCCTCCTGTGATCAGCATCATTCTAAGTTAAGCCAAACCCCTCCTCTGAACTCCACTTTGAGCTTGACTGTGTCCTTTTGACCTGGCTATTTTGTACAATTCTCATTTACTGTAGGATGCCATTGCGGGGGCCTAGCTTTGCCTAATATACACTACCGGTCGAAAGTTTTAGAACACCTACTCATTCAAGGGTTTTTCTTTATTTTTAATATTTTCTACATTGTAGAATAATAGTTAAGACATCAGTACTATGAAATAACACATGGAATCATGTAGTAACCAAAAAAGTGTTTAAAAAATCAAAATACGTTTTATAATTGAGATTATTCAAATAGCCACCCTTTGCCTTGATGACAGCTTTGCACACTCTTGGCATTCTCTCAACCAGCTTCATGAGGTAGTCACCTGGAATGCATTTCAATTAACAGGTGTGCCTTCTTAAAAGTTAATTTGTGGAATTTCTTTCCTTCATTTATGTGTTTGAGCCCATCAGTTGTGTTGTGACAAGGTAGGGGGGGTATACAGAAGATAGCCCTATTTGGTAAAAGACCATGTCCACATTATGTCAAGAACAGCTCAAATAAGCAAAGAGAAATGACAGTCCATAATTACTTTAAGTCATGAAGGTCAGTCAATACGGAACATTTCAAGAACTTTGAAAGTTTCTTCAAGTGCAGTCGCAAAAACCATCAAGCGCTATGATGAAACTGGCTCTCATGAGGACCACCACAGGAATGGAAGACCCAGAGTCACCTCTGCTACAGAGGATAAGTTCATTAGAGTTACTAGTCTCAGAAATTGCAGCCCAAATAAATGCTTCACAGAATTCAAGTAATAGACACATCTCAACATCAACTGTTCAGAATAAACTGTGTGAATCAGGCCTTCATGGTCAAATTGCTGCAAAGAAACCACTACTAAAGGACACCAATAATAAGAAGAGACTTGCTTGGGCCAAGAAACACGAGTAATGGACATTAGACCGATGGAAATTTATCCTTTGGTATGGAGTCCAAATTTGAGATTTTTTGGTTCCAATCTCCTCATGTGTATTTCCCACCGTAAAGCATGGAGTAGGAGGTGTTATGGTGTGGGGATGCTTTGCTGGTGACACTGTCTGTGATTTATTTAGAATTCAAGGCACACTTAACCAGCATGGCTACCACAGCATTCTGCAGCAATACGCCATCTCATCTGGTTTGGGCTTAGTGGGACTATCATTTGTTTTTCAACAGGACAATGACCCAACACACCTCCAGGCTGTGTAAGGGCTATTTGACCAAGAAGGAGAGTGATTGAGTGCTGCATCAGATGACCTGGCCTCCACAATCCCCCCACCTCTACCAAATTGAGATGGTTTGGGATGAGTCGGACCACAGAGTGAAGGAAAAGCAGCCAACAACTGCTCAGCATTTGTGGGAACTCCTTCAAGACTGTTTGAAAATCATTCCAGGAGAAGCTGGTTGAGAGAATGCCAAGAGTGTGCAAAGCTGTCACCAAGGCAAAGGGTGGCTATTTGAAGAATCTCAAATATAAAATATATTTTGATTTGTTTAACACTTATTTGGTTACTACATGATTCCATATGTGTTATTTCATAGTTTTGATGTCTTCACTATTACTCTACAATGTAGAAAAGAGTTAAAAAAAAAAAAAAAACTTGAATGAGTAGGTGTTCTAAAACTTTTCACCGGTAGTCTACATGTACAATAACTCAGGTGCAGAGCATAATTTTCCCCAAAGTGTGAAAGCTGATACTAGGATGGTTTCAGAAGTCTCAAATCGTCACCAATAGTGGCTGAGGTTCACTGACTGGATATATTTGTTTTTGTAGAAGTGTACAATAAATGTATATTATGATTTTGCAAACGTCTGAACTCGTCCTATTGATGATAATATTTGTAACATGGAACTCTGTAACCTGCCCTTATGCTTGTGTTATATTTCAATAAACATGTTTTTATTTCCTACATTTTAATGGCTTGCCCAATTCTTACCACTTATTTGCACCAGGTATCAAATGATCACATCTTTATTTTGTCAAAAAGGTGCGAACCTCACCAGAGTTCACTTCCTCCTGAAAGCTTGAACTGCTTCTACAGACATGAAGTGAGAAATACAATGTAAACCCCCTGTGTATGTCAAAGAGGACATATGTACCACTAGTCTCAGCCACCGACCCAAATGATGAAAAAATACAAACCAGTAACTCTGACTTTACATCATTTGAAGGGCTGCTCTAACTATGGTATGCCACAGGACACATGTTAGATTGTAGTTTTTATCAGTTGCTTCATGCCTGTTCAGACAGCCAATAAAATCACTTTGTTCAGAGTTTCCGCCTACTTCATAATGATTACCCGATGTCATCATATAAAAGGTGCCCCGATGTCAGACCCACACACTATACAGTGCAGAAAGGACATTAAAATGATGATTATATATTGGACAATCTTTTTGTTTTACTCCAATTTGGGTAAGTAAGAAATATTCATGTGGATCCTTTTACTTTTTTTGTCATAGTCTTTTTTAATCCATTTTAATGACTATGTAGTCTGAATAATGATAATAATGTATCATTCTGTACTATACCTTTGTCTTTGATTTAGTTAGTTTGTTTGCTTCCCAGGATGTGCACTTAAAAAGGATGTAATCCAACCAGACCCTGTGATGGTTACACACCTTGGACAAAGTGTATCTCTCACTTGCTTTTGTCGATCTCAATTTATCTGTATCTCTTGGTTCAAGCAAACTGTTGGACAGAAGCCTCTTCTCATGGCATCATCATATTACCGCCCTCCAAAGGCTTTTTATTACAACAATTTTACCAAGGACTTTAATGAGACTAAACATCTGAGTGTGAAGAGAGGAGTTGACAGCTGTAACCTGACAATCTCAAAGATAGAGTCAGGGGACTCAGCTACATACTACTGTGGTAGTATGTTAGCGAGGGATGTCAAATTTGGAGAAGGAACAGTTATATTTGTGAAAGGTAACATCAGTTCCTTTTAAAAATGTTAAATACTGAAGTGTGTTCATATAATGCTAAATTAATGAATCTAGCAGGAAACTAGAATGTACACACCATGATCTTACTCACTCTCTTCAGATTCAGGGTCCAACAGCATGTCTGTGATCCAGCAGTCTGTGTCTGAGTCAGTCCAGCCAGGAGACTCTGTGACTCTGAACTGCACAATACACACTGAGACCTGTGCAGGAGAACACAGTGTATATTGGTTCAGACATGGCTCAGGAGAATCCCATCCAGGAATCATTTATACCCTTGGAGACAGGAGTGATCAGTGTGAGAAGAGCCCTGAGGCTGGGTCTCCTACACAGAGCTGTGTCTACAACCTCCCCAAGAGGAACCTCAGCCTCTCTGATGCTGGGACTTACTACTGTGCTGTGGCCTCATGTGGGGAGATACTGTTTGGAAACGGGACCAAGCTGGACATCGAAGTTAAACTGTGCACAACCAAAATACAGCACTAATGTTCTCTCAAATGTTAAGAAATATAATATGTAAATCTATCACTTTCAATTGATAGTAGATTTCAAATATAACTTTTATAGCTAACTTTTATGCCAAAAGCACTGAGCTACAAAGAATAATATAAAATAATCTAAGTTTCAGACCTGTTGGGTGATCAGAGAAATCATATTTTCCTCATCATTCTATCTTGCCTGACAACTGCTGTGATTCTGAGTGTGGTTGTCAACGTTATCCTCTGTGTGAGAATGAAGAGGTCACGATGTGAACACTGTGCAGGTACAGTAAAAGTCTTCATGCTAAAAGTAATAGTAATAATAGTTATAGATCATAAAGAAGGGTGAAGGCTAGCTCTCCTTTTACCACTTTCCTCTCTGGACATTGTTTTCATTTCACAAGCCTACTTAATTTTGAAGCAGAAAATATGACATTCACAGCAGTATGCCTTTTTATTAGTAAACAAGAAAAGGTTTCAAGTATATTGAATGTTTTATCATTGATCTTTTAGTGAGGACCCCTTCTCAGCAGAGCCAGTATTGGAAGCCTCATGCCAACACGTCAGAACAACAGGTTAGCAGAATTGATGTATCAAGAGTGAGACTGGATAAGAGTATTAAAGCTAAATATTACAGCATTATATTTGACCCAGAGTCTGAATTGAGTGAGTATGTGTTTCATCCTCATAGTTCCACGGTGACGATGATGGCCTGAACTACTCGTGCCCTGAAGTTCACTGACAAGAAGAGTACCAATCCCAGGAGACAGAGGAGAGAACAGAGAGAACAGAGAGAGGAAGATACCATCTACTCTGGTGTGAGTCATCAAGACAGGATGTGACAGTCCTCCAATCAGCATCATTTTAAGTTTAGCCCTACTGACCTCCACTTTGAGCTTGACTGTGTCCGTGTGACTTGGCTATTTTGTACATTCCTCATTTGCTGTAAAATGTAATGGTCGGGCCTAGCTGAAGAGACTGTCACTGCATTGGCCTATTCTCTTAATATCAATGTAGAATTATTCAGATGCAGAGCATAATTGTCCAGCAAGTGTGAAAGCTGATACTAGGATGGTTTCAGAAGTCTCAAATCCTCAGCAATAGTGGCTGAGGTTGACTGACTGGATACATTTGCTTTTGTAAATAGAAGTGTAGCACAAAATACTGTATTTACAATGATTTAGCAAATGTCTGCACTCTTCCTTCTCATGATAATAGTTGTAACATGGAACTATGTAACCTGCCTTTATTCTTGTGTGATATTTTAATAAACATGTTTTTATTTCCTACATTTAATGACTTTCCCAATTCTTACCACTTATTTGCACCATGTAATACTATATTAGAAATTCTTCCACTTTGATATTAGTTTTTTGAGTAGATTGTTGACAAAAAAGATCACAATTAAATCCATTTGAATCCCACTTTGTAACACAATAAAATGTGAAGAAATCCAGTGTTGGTGTAGACTTTCTATAGGTACTGTATGTGCCACTAGTCACATCAACTGACGCAAACGATTAATCAATACAAACCAGTAACTCTGACTTTACACCCTTTGAAGATAAATAGCACACCTTTTTGGTAGAATAAGCATTTTATGCATAATTGATTCATAGATGAATACAGACTGAATCTGTATGTAAGGTGGGAATCTATTGGTTCAGACATGGCTCAGGAGAATCCCATCCAGGAATTATTTACACTCGTGGAGACAGGAGTGATCAGTGTGAGAAGAGCCCTGATGCTGGGTCTCCTACACAGAGCTGTGTCTACAACCTCCCCAAGAGGAACCTCAGCCTCTCTGATGCTGGTACTTACTACTGTGCTGTGGCCTCATGTGGGGAGATACTATTTGGCAACTGGACCAAGCTGGACATTGTCTGTAAGTTATATTTTTGACATTTCTGAAAATGTCTAAAATACTTTCACATTGTTGTGAATAAATTGTATGTCTGGTTGAACAAAATGTCCTGAATTTCCTCTATCACTGTCTGTATTTCTACAGATGGTTGTAAGGAGGACCATGTTCTCTTGGTGTGCTGTCTGGGTGTAGTGTTGGCTCTTTCTGTCATCCTCATCATTGTCCTTGGTTCTGTTTTGTATAAGATGACCAAGAAAACCTCTCTGCTGTGTAGAGGTAAGTGGTATCATTGTGAACAATATACACTGCATTCGGAAAAAATTCAGACCCCTTGACGTTTTCCACATATTGTTTTACTTTACAGCCTGTTTTAGTCATGAAACTGGGTTAATTCATTATATGATGATGATGATGATGATGATGATTCCACCATGTGTTTCTCTACAGGAACACACCTTCAGTCAAGTACTTCATCAGTCCCCAGTTCTCATAACCAGGTAGACAGACCTAACACTGGTCCAACTGTTGTTGATTCAATGTATTTTATCTTCATTCAAAATATGAAAATAGGCATTTACTTAAAGGTGTTGTTTCACTATAAATATATTTGTCTAATACAAAATGTTTCGGTTTTATATTTGTTTAACATTGATACTGTTGTGAATTTTAGATCAAATAAAACATTCAACTGCTTTCATATAGAGGCATTTTTTTATTTGATATTTTCCTCTGTTGTTAAATTTCACCTGAAGATTCAGTATGCAACAACCATATTAAGCTTATAATCAATGTAACAAAGCTTTTTTGGGTCGCATAATGCAATGTAAATACAAATCTACTGACTGGTGTTTTAGTTTGTCTCAAACTCTTTTGTAGGTGTATCCTGACAACATCTCTGTAGTGTTATGAATGCCCTAAAAATATTAAACTAATCTCTAACCCCCAGCAATGACCTTCAGTCCGCACCACACACTACCTACACACACCTCAGTGCATCAAAACCACAAACAACCATGTCACTAAGAGCACAACTCACTCTCTAAATGAGAAAAACTTGAAGTAAAAATAAACATCCTAGTTTAATATACAGTCGTGGTCAAAAGTTTTGAGAATAACACAAGTATTGGTCTTCACAAAGTTTGCTGCTTCAGTGTTTTTAGATATTTTTGTCAGATGTTACTATGGTATACTGAAGTATAATTACAAGCATTCCATAAGTGTCGAAAGCTTTTATTGACAATTACATTACGTTTATGCAAAGAGTAAATATTTCCAGTGTTGACCCTTCTTTTCAAGACCTCTGCAATCCACCCTGGCATGCTGTCAATTAACTTCTGGGCCACATCCTGACTGATGGCAGCCCATTCTTGCATAATCAATGTTTGGAGTTTGTCAGAATTTGTGGGTTTTTTGTTTGTCCACCCGCCTCTTGAGGATCGACCACAAGATCTCAATGGGATTAAGGTCTGGGGAGTTTCCTGGCCATGGACCCAACATTTAGATCTTTTGTTCCCCGAGCCACTTAGTTATCACTTTTGCCTTATGGCAAGGTGCTCCATCATGCTGGAAAAGGCATTGTTCGTCACCAAACTGTTCTTGGATGGTTGGAAGAAGTTGCTCTCGGAGGATGAGTTGGTATCATTCTTTATTCATGGCTGTGTTCTTAGGCAAAATAGTGAGTGAGCCCAAACCCTTGGCTGAGAAGCAACCCCACACATGAATGGTCTCAGGATGCTTTACTGTTGGCATGACACAGGACTGATGGTAGCGCTCACCTTGTCTTCTCCGAATAAGCTTTTTTCTGGATGCCCCAAACAATCGGAAAGGGGATTCATCAGAGAAAATGATTTTGCCCCAGTCCTCAGCAGTCCAATCCCTGTACCTTTTGCAGAATATCAGTCTGTCCCTGATCTTTTTCCTGGAGAGAAGTGGCTTCCTCGCTGCCCTTCTTGACACCAGGCCATCCTCCAAAAGTCTTTGCCTCACTGTGCGTGCAGATGCACTCATTCCTGCCTGCTGCCATTCCTGAGCAAGCTCTGCACTGGTGGTGCCCCGATCCCGCAGCTGAATCAACTTTAGGAGACGGTCCTGGCGCTTGCTGGACTTACTTGGGTGCCCTGAAGCCTTCTTCACAACAATTGAACCTCTCTCCTTGAAGTTCTTGATGATCTGATAAATGGTTGATTTAGGTGCAAGCTTACTAGTAGCAATATCCTTGCCTGTGAAGCCCTTTTTGTGCAAAGCAATGATGACGGCACGTGTTTCCTTGCAGGTAACCATGGTTAACAGAGGAAGAACAATGATTTCAAGCGCCACCCTCCTTTTAAAGCTTCCAGTCTGTTATTCTAACTCAATCAGCATGACAGAGTGATCTCCAGACTTGTCCATGTCAACACTCTCACCTGTGTTAACGAGAGAAACAAAGGCCCAACAAAAACACTGTGTGGCTGTTAAGAATTTATAACAAGGTAATATATACATTTATTACATGCATATTAAACATCAGTATCATGTTATAAATCCATTTCAGAATCATTGCGTCACATCAATCAAACAGGCTAGGTAGTCATCATCACTGGATCATTACTACTAACATCAACTAAGTTATTATAAGTGTAGCTTAGTTACCAGGATGAGCCACACAATCACTCAAAATAAAACTTGAAGAAGGGTTATCTCTATGACGAAGACAACGACTCGTGTGTTTCAATGTAGTGTTTTAAAATTGAGTTCCAGAGAGTAGTTGAAAAAGTATGGGAGACAACCCATTTATTCATATCATCTCTCCTCTGTAATGTGTTGACCTCTTCTAGTGGTGTTGATAGCATGTCACTCACACCCACCCCCACACAGTGAACAAGTTGACAGGTACTCTGCAGTCTTCTGTAAGCCCAAGATGATGTCGTATCTACGCTTTGGTCAGGTGGGCCTGCTGGCTTTGTGCACACAGGACCCTCCTACCTGCTCTCTGTGTCTCTGTGTCTCTATGTGGTTTTCAGCAGGATGTCTATGTGGTGTCACTGTTGTTCTCACTATCTTTACGTGTTGTTCATGTTGCCCCTGACAGCTTACAGCCACAGCAAAACAGTTATTAATTAAACTGACTCAAATATATATTTAGTTATCTGAAATCAGCTACAAACCACAAATGACTGCTAATGAACCCTATTTGAACCCTCTGAGTTAAGCATCTCATTTGTGATACAGCACCATCTATTCTAACTTGTGGTCCAGTGGTGAGGGGCCATTTTGTGATGATGTCATGGGAGAACTTTCAGTACATTCTCAAACAGACATGACTTGTGAAGCACAAACACTACTGCAGGATGCTCTGTGAGAAGGAGACCAATAGAGGAGGATCCTCCTTCTGACAGATTGCTTTCATTTAGAAACGCACTAACCAGAGAGTAAAACTGACTAGATAGGTAAAGTGTGTCACTTCAGGCATGTACTCTCAGGTGATACACTTAGTGAATGTTTCTGTAAATTATATACAAGGAATGGAAGACTGACATGTACTTGTTTCATTGTGTAGGTGTTTACCTCACTGATGTTCACCCTTGTACATACACTATATATACAAAGGTATGTGGACACCCCTTCAAATTAGTGGATTCGGCTATTTCAGCAATACCCGTTGCTGACAGGTGTATAATATCGAGCACACAGCCATGCAATCTCCATAGACAAAAATTGGCAGTAGAATGGCCTTTATGTAGAGCTCAGTATCTTTCAACGTGGCACCTTTCTAACAAGTCAGTTCGTCAAATTTCTGCACTGCTAGAGCTGCCCCGGTCACCTGTAAGTGCTGGTATTGTGAAGTGGAAAAATCTAGGAGCAACAACGGCTTAGCCGAGAAGTGGTAGGCCACACAAGCTCACAGAACGGGACCACCGAGTGCTGAAGCGCACAGCGTGTCAAAATCTTCTGTCCTCGGTTGCAAAATCTTCTGTCCTCGGTTGCAGTTTGGAACTCCCTAACGAGTTCCAAACTGCCTCTTGAAGCAATGTCAGCACCCGACGTCAGCACAAGAACTGTTTGGTTTCCATTTCCGAGCAGCCGCACACAAGCCTAAGATCACCATGCGCAATGCCAAGTGTCGGCTGGAGTGGTGCAAAGCTCACCGCCATTGGACTCTAGAGCAGTGTTCTCTGGAGTGATTAATCACACTTCACTATACAGCAGTCAGACAGATGAATCTGGGTTTGGCGGATGCCAGAAAAACACTACCTGCCCCAATTCATAGTGCCAACTGTAATGTTTGGTGAAGGAGGAATTATGGTCTTGGGCTGTTATTCATGGTTCAGGCTAGGCCCCTTAGTTCTAGTGAAGAGAAATCTTACAAACACATCACACAATGACATTCTAGATGATCCTGTGCTTCCAACTTTGTGGCAACAGTTTGGGGAAGGCCCTTTCCTTTTTCAGCATGGCAATGCCCCTGTGCACAACGCGAGGTCCATACAGAAATGGTTTGTCGAGATTGGAGTGGAAGAACTTGACTGGCCTGTACAGAGCCATGACCTCAACCCTATCGAACACCTTTGGGATAAATTGGATCGCCGACTGCGAGTCAGGCTTAATTGCCCAAAATCAGTGCCCAACCTCACTAATGCTCTTGTGGCTGAATGGAAGCAAGTCCCCACTGCAACTTTACAACATCTATTGGAAAGCCTTCCCAAAAGAGTGGAAGCAGTTATAGCAGCAAAGGGGTGACCAACTCCATATTAATACCCATGATTTTGGAATGAGATGTTCGACGAGCAGTTACTGATTTGCGATATCGACTACTGGGCATAGCAATATAGTGGAATGACACGGTATACACTGAGTATACCAAACATTAGGAACAACTTCCTAATATTGAGTTGCAACCCCCCTTTTGCCCTCAAACAGCCTCAATTCGTCTGTGTATGGACTCTACAAGGTGTTGAAAGCTTTCCACAGGGATGATGTTGACTCCAATGCTTCCCACAGTTGTGACAAGTTGGCTGGATGTCCTTTGGGTGGTGGACCATTCTTGATACACACAGGAAACTGTTGAACATGAAAAACCCAGCAGCGTTGCAATTCTTGACACAAACCAGTGGGCCTGGCACCTACTACCATACAACATTCAAAGGCACTTCAATCTATTGTCTTGCCCATTCATCCTCTGAATCACACAATCCATGTCTCAATTGTGTCAAGGCTTAAGAATCCTTCTTTAACGTGTCTCCTCACCTTCATCTACCCTGATTGAAGTGGATTTAACAAGTGACATCAATAACGGATCATAGCTTTCACCTGATCAGTCTACGTCATGGAAAGATACATTTTATTATTTCAGATTGTGACGTTGATCCACAGATGAGAATCCTGGACCTTCTCTCCATCATCAGAACTGGAGTTCTCCTCTGCTGCCTGATCATCTTCATCATCATCTACCTCATCAGGAAATAGATCAAGCTAAGGCCAGTGTCAATAGACTAGAGATGGGTTATTGAGTAAAGTAGAAGATACTGTATCATCGCTATACATTGCAAATTATGATTTATTGAGATTGCTTAGTTGCTCGTATTGCATTAGAAAAATATTAGCCTGCGACTTCTAATTCAATTGAGCATCATCATCCTTGCTTGTGCTGTATGTGTTAATTGATTGAACTGCTCTCCTGAAATCCCTGTGTACAGAATGTGCCTTCTTTTTGCATTAATAAATATATGCAGTATTTAAACAACTGATAGGGACTAAAATAGACTTATTCCATCTCTAGTGTTCTGTACATACAGTATCCCTGTATGAATGTTTGTCCAGAGGGCTTCTGCAGAGACTACCTACTGTTACCATGCTAAACCCACCCACGCATCATGCACTCAGTGAGCTGTTCACAGGTATCTGAACACTTTGGTCTGCTGTGAGCTCAAGACAAGGCCGTCTCTTTGCTTTGGACAGGCGTGATTGGCCTTTCACTCACTATGTAGTTTCAGCAGGAAGTTTATGTGGTGTCAATGTGTTTTCTCTCATGCTTACATTGTTGATCACAACCATGACAATTAGAAACACAGTCCACTGACATACTGCATGCTATATAGCCTCTATCTTATCATATGGGCCAGTTTCCCAGCATGTTCATGTTCATTCTTGAACTACGATAATTGATTTACAGAGTTTAAAGTAGAAGTTGTATCAATGTATACTAGGCTACAGCTAAGAGCCCTATCCACCCAGGTACACCCCTGACCCCTACTAAACTATCAGGTGTTACACTTCAGTTAGAGCATGATTCTGTGAATGATAGGTAATGAGACTTACATAAAATAGATTGTTTCATCCTGTAGTGTACGTTATTCCCCCATATACACTCATGATGCTCCACCCCTGATCCCCCTGGTACATATCAAGTTCTGTTCTATGTATAACAGTCCTCCTATAGGTCATTAGGAGAACTGTAACTGTTGCATGGGGTGGGGCCAAGTCTAAGGCACACAACTAAGTTTGATCCCATGGGCATGTACAGCTACATACTGTATATGTAATGTATGCTTGTTAATGTACTCCATGCTTATCAGACAACAGTGGTGGAAAAAGTACCCAATTGTCATACTTGAGTAAAAGTGAAAGTCACCCAGTAAAATACTACTTGAGTAAGAATGTCTTTATGAATGTTTGTCCAGAGGGCTTCTGCAGAGACTACCTACTGTTACCATGCTAAACCCACCCACTCAACATGCACTCAGTGAGCTGTTCACAGGTATCTGAACACTTTGGTCTGCTGTAAGCTCAAGATGAAGCCATCTCTACGCTGTGGACAGGCCTGCTGGCCTCCTACACACTATGTGGTTTTCAGCAGGATGTCTATGTGGTGTCAGTCAGTTACTTTCTTTCTTCCTTGCTCACGCCAATGACAATTAGAAACACAGCTCCATCTAGACTAACACAGTATCTTATCACTTACAAGATCATAGGTTTTATCAGTTCTTGAACTTTAATCATTAATTTACACAGTATAGAGTAGAAGGTGTAAGTCCTACCCACCCAGGTAAACCCCTGACCCCTACTAAACTATCAGGTGTTACACTTCATGTTTCTGTGAATGATAGTGAAAGTAAGACTGACATAAAATTGTCTTGCTTTATCATCAGGAGAACTGTAACTGCTGCATGTGGTGGAACCAAAGATGTCTAAGGCACACAACTGATGTTGATACCAAGAGTATACAATACATGCAGTGGATTCGGAAAGTGTTCAGACAGCTTTTTCCACATTTTGTTAAGTTACAGCCTTATTCAAAAATTGATTAAATTGATTTTATTTCTCATCAAACAACACACAATACCCCATAATGACAGAGCAAAAACAGGTTTTTAGAAATTTTTGCAAATGTAATAAAAATGTAAACCCAAAATATAAAATGTACATAAGTAATCAGACCGTTTACTCAGTACTTTGTTGAAGCACCTTTTGCAGCGATTACAGCCTTGAGTCTTCTTGGGTATGACACTAAAAACTTTGCACACCTGTATTTGGGGAGTTTCTCCCATTCTTCTCTGCAGATCCTCTCAAGCTCAGTCATGTTGGATGGGGAGCATCGCTGCACAGCTATTTTCAGGTCTCTCCAGAGATGTTCAATCGGGTTCAAGTCCGGGCTCTGGCTGGGCCACTCAAGGACATTCATAGACTTGTACAGAAGCAACTCCTGCATTGTCTTGGCTGTGTGCTTAGGGTTGTTGTCCTGTTGGAAGGTGAACCTTCACCCCAGTCTGAGGTCATGAGCGCCCTGGAGTAGGTTTTCATCAAGGATCTCTCTGTACTTTGCTCCGTTCGTCTTGCCCTCGAGCCTGACTAGTCTCCCAGTCTCCCAGTCCCTGCCGCCGAAAAACATCCCCACAGCATGATGCTGCCACCACAATGCTTCACCAAAGGGATGGTGCCAGGCCAAAGAGTTCAATCTTGGTTTCATAAGACCAGAGTATCTTGTTTCTCATGGTCTGAGTCCTTCAGGTGCCTTTTGTGAAACTCCAAGCGGGCTGTTATGTACCTTTTACTGAGGAGTGGCTTTCCTCTGGCCACTCTACAATAAAGGCCTGATTGTTGGAGTGCTGCAGAGATGGTTGTCCTTCTGGACGGTTCTCCCATCTCGGTCACCTCCATGGCCAAGGCCCTTCTCCCCCAATAGTTCAGTTTGGCTGGGTGGACAGCTCTAGGAAGAGTCTTGGTGGTTCCGAACTTCTTCCATTTAAGAATGATGCAGGCCACTGCGTTCTTGGACAATTCCTTCAACCTCATGGCTTGGTTATTGCTCTGACATGCACTGTCAACTCTGGGACCTTATATAGACAGGTGTGTGCCTTTCCAAATCATGGCCAATCAATTGAATTTACCTCAGGGGGACTCTGATCAATGGATACAGGATGCACCTGAGCTCAATTTTGAGTCTCATAGCAAAGGGTCTAAATACCTAAATAAATTAGGTATTTCTCTTTTTCATTTGTAATACATTTGCAAAAAAAATCTAAAAACCTGTTTTTCGCTTTGTCATTATGTTGTATTTTGTGTAGATTGATTCGATTTTTTATTTATGTAATCAATTTTAGAATAATGCTGTAATGTAACAAAATGTTTAAAAAGTCAAAGGGTCTGAATACTTTCCTAATGCACTGTATAATGTATGCTAATTTTTTGTTGTTGTAAAAACTACATGAAAAACGTATTTAAAAATATAAATTAACCTGTGATGGTAAATGGGGTGGTAAAGTATGATTTCCAAGAAGGAAAAAAAGGTTGTTGGATAATATTTTGATTGGTCTTACACAGACTATCTATCCAGATAAGAGTTTTAACAGAGTATTAGACAGCTTTCATCCAGCCAGTTGTTGCAAATTACTAGCATTGGTCCACTTTTAGCATTGATTATATACAGTAAGTGATTCTCAGTTTATGGTGGGCTGGATAAGGCATCAACAAAAATGACGTGTCCAGTTTAACCAATCACCAAATAGCCCACTGTTGATTTCTTTTTTTTTTACTTGGGTAGACTTCTTCCACTCAAGACACAGTTACTAACTTCAAAGATGATCATCACACTCTGCCTGATATTTCCACTTCTCAGGGAGATGGGTAGGTCCAACTTATATATTTCTGTGCTTATAGGGGGTACACCATACATTTGAAGTCAACCAGGAACTTTGTTGATGTAATTCATATCTGTCTTTGTGTGTATTCTAGCTGGGGTACAATCCTCAGCCATGCACCTTGTTTCAGCCAACATAGGAGACACAGTGACATTGCAATGCTTCCATGAAGGCAACTTGGCACTGCACTTCTTGTGGTTCAAGCAAACATTGGCTGACAATCCTCAGCTCATGACAACTTTCTACAGTTATGACAATAATGCCACATTCCACAATGAATTTGAAGGCAACCCTCACTACTTAGTGCAAAGTGGCAAAGGAATAAAACACCTAAGGATCTCAGACATGCAGCTCTCAGATTCAGCAATAATTATTGTGGGAGTTCTTATTCCAACAAGGTGGATTTGGAGAAGGAGCAATTCTCATTGTTAAAGGTACAACATCTAAATTTAGAGAGAATATAACTAGAAACGAGTGTTCTGTAACTATAATCATGAGCATTGTTGCACTTTACATTTTGGATATACAATGTCTTAATTAAATGTAAGGTAATCCCACAATAATATATTACTGTAGCTTAAGTTTTCAACAAATGTTGAGTTAGGACACAAAATAGGAAACACATTTACTGACATGAAAACCTTTTTGTCAGGTTCAGGATCCAGAAACACCACCGTTGTACAGCAGTCTGTCTGAGTCAGTCCAGACAGGAGACTCTGTGACTCTGAACTGTACAATACACACTGAGACCTGTGCAGGAGAACACTGTGTCTATTGGTTCAGACATGGCTCAGGAGATTCCCGTCCAGGAATCATTTACACCCATGAAGACAGGAGTGATCAGTGTGAGAAGAGCCCTGAGGCTGGGTCTCCTACACAGAGCTGTGTCTACAACCTCCCCAAGAGGAACCTCAGCCTCTCTGATGCTGGGACTTACTACTGTGCTGTGGCCTCATGTGGGGAGATACTGTTTGGAAACGGGACCAAGCTGGAGATTAAGGGTAGGTTATACATCTTACATTTCTGTTTATATCTATTGTATAATCTATTGTGTCCAACTGTACACAGTGCTAGTTATTTAGATCACATAAGAAAACGTCCAATCATTTTCCCAGACAATGTTGCAGACCCTCTTCTCTTGGTGTACTTCCTGAGTGCTGCATTGGGTCTCTCATTTATCCTGATCATTGTCCTTGGTAGCATCACGAACATCACGATCAAGAGAAAGTATCTGCAGTGTAGGGGTAAGTGAAGTCCAAACCAAATAAATGAATGATATACGTACAGTGGGGAGAACAAGTATTTGATACACTACCGATTTTGCAGGTTTTCCTACTTACAAAGCATGTAGAGGTCTGTAATGTTTATCATAGGTACACTTCATCTGTGAGAGATGGAATGTAAAACAAAAATCCAGAAAATCACATTGTATGATTTTTAAGTAATTAATTTGCATTTTATTGCATGACATAAGTATTTGATATATCAGAAAAGCAGAACTTAATATTTGGTACAGAAACATTTGTTTGCAATTACAGAGATAACACGTTTCCTGTAGGTCTTGACCAGGTTTGCACACACTGCAGCAGGGATTTTGGCCCACTCCTCCATACAGACCTTCGCCAGATCCTTCAGGTTTCGGGGCTGTCGCTGGGCAATACGGACTTTCAGCTCCCTCCAAAGATTTTCTATTGGGTTCAGGTCTGGAGACTGGCTAGGCCACTCCAGGACCTTGAGATGCTTCTTACGGAGCCACTCCTTAGTTTCCCTGGCTGTGTGTTTCGGGTCGTTGTCATGCTGGAAGACCCAGCCCCGACCCATCTTCAATGCTCTTACTGAGGGAAGGAGGTTGTTGGCCAAGATCTCGCGATACATGGCCCCATCCATCCTCCCCTCAATATGGTGCAGTCGTCCTGTCCCCTTTGCAGAAAAGCATCCCCAAAGAATGATGTTTCCACCTCCATGCTTCACGGTTGGGATGGTGTTCTTGGGGTTGTACTCATCCTTCTTCTTCCTCCAAACACGGCGAGTGGAGTTTAGACCAAAAAGCTCTATTTTTGTCTCATCAGACCACATGACCTTCTCCCATTCCTCCTCTGGATCATCCAGATGGTCATTGGCAAACTTCAGACGGGCCTGGACATGCGCTGGCTTGAGCAGGGGGACCTTGCGTGCGCTGCAGGATTTTAATCCATGACGGCGTAGTGTGTTACTAATGGTTTTCTTTGACACTGTGGTCCCAGCTCTCTTCAGGTCATTGACCAGGTGCTGCCGTGTAGTTCTGGGCTGATCACTCACCTTCGTCATGATCATTGATGCCCCACGAGGTGAGATCTTGCATGGAGCCCCAGACCGAGGGTGATTGACCGTCATCTTGAACTTCTTCCATTTTCTAATAATTGCGCCAACAGTTGTTGCCTTCTCACCAAGCTGCTTGCCTATTGTCCTGTAGCCCATCCCAGCCTTGTGCAGGTCTACAATTTTATCCCTGATGTCCTTACACAGCTCTCTGGTCTTGGCCATTGTGGAGAGGTTGGAGTCTGTTTGATTGAGTGTGTGGACAGGTGTCTTTTATGCAGGTAACGAGTTCAAACAGGTGCAGTTAATACAGGTAATGAGTGGAGAACAGGAGGGCTTCTTAAACAAAAATGAACAGGTCTGTGAGAGACGGAATTCTTACTGGTTGGTAGGTGATCAAATACTTATGTCATGCAATAAAATGCAAATTAATTACTTAAAAATCATACAATGTGATTTTCTGGATTTTTGTTTTAGATTCCGTCTCTCACAGTTGAAGTGTACCTATGATTAAAATTACAGACCTCTACATGCTTTGTAAGTAGGAAAACCTGCAAAATCGGCAGTGTATCAAATACTTGTTCTGCCCACTGTATGTAGCAGGTACAGTCCTTCAGAAAAGTTTATATTCTTTTATATCACCAGATGTATCTGTAGTGGAAGAAGTAGTTGTATCTTTATCTTTTCTGTCTTTCTTTTCAGGACCCGTCTCTCAGACAAGAGGTCCAGCAGTCTCTTCTTCAGATGCAAGGGTAAACAGAATTCCTGATGTTGTATTACCATAAAAGGGAAGTTTGAAAGTGGTTACAATAAAAACATATAGTAATACTTCCCCCATTTTATAATTGTTCTTCACAGGCCCAAGATGCAGACAGTCTCCATTATGTAGCTCTGAATCTGAGCAACAAGAAGAACAGGTCTAGAAGACAGAGAAGCAACATGGTGGAGGAGATGGTGTACTCTGGGATCAGACAGTAGAACTGGATGAATGACACAGCCTTAATTGTTAACTTTATTAGCTGTAACTGTAATGAATTAGGTGCATTGCTTCTCTTCCAAACTCATTGACAATGACTTACTTGTGATATGATGAATAAAGCATTTAACTATAATCAAGACAAAGGAAGTTGAATGTATTTATTTAGGCCATACCCAAGCATCTTTATGTTGCAGTGACAAACAGCTTTTTCTCTTGTCATGCCAGCAACACCCCCTCTCACTCACAGCAACCTATTTACAGGTACTCTGATTTCATTTCTTAATTCAGAAGAAAATAATACATGGTAGTATGCCTTTTAATAAGTAAACAAGAGGAGGTTTCAAGTGTTTTAAATGTTTTGTCATTTTTCTTTTAGCGGGGACCCCTTCTCAGCAGAGCCAGTATGGGAATCCTCATGCCAACACCTCAGACCAACAGGTTAGCAGAATTGCTGTATCAAGAGTGAGACTGGATAACAGTATTAAAGCTAAATATTACAGCATTAGATTTGACCCAGATTCTGAATTGAGTGAGTCTGTGTTTCATCCCCATAGTGTAACTCCACGGTGATGATGTTGCCCTAAACTATACCGCCCTGAAGTTCCCTGACAAGAAGAGTACCAATCCCAGGAGACAGAGGAGAGAGAGAGAACAGAGAGAGGAAGAAACCATCTACTCTTGTGTGAGTCATCAAGACAGGACTTGACATGTATGGGTCATCCAATAAGAATCAGCCCCACCCCTCCTCTGAACTCCACTTTGATGTTGATTGTGCCTGTGTGAACTGGCGATTATATACTCTACATTTCTTATTTGCTGTAGGATGCCTTTGCAGGGGCCTATTGGATGAGGTTGACTGACAGCATACATTTGTTTTTGTATAAACAACATTTATATAATAATTTTGCAAATGTCTGAACTCTTCCTTTTGATGATAATAGCTGTAACCTGCCTTTATGCTTGTTTGATATTTCAATAAACATGTTTTTATTTCGAAGTTTAATGGCCCAATTCTTACCATTTATTTGCACCAGGTATCAAAGGATCACATCTTTATTCTGTCAAAAAGGTGCCAACCTCACCAGAATGAATTTCCTCCTGAAAGCTTGAACTGCCTTCTACAGACATGAAGTGAGAAATACAATGTAAACCCCCAGTGTATGTCAAAGAGGACATATGTACCACTAGTCTCAGCCTTCGACCCAAATGATGAAAAAATACAAACCAGTAACTCTGACTTTAAGTCATTTGAAGGGCTGCTCTAACTATGGTATGCCACAGGACACGTTACATTGTAGTTTTTATCAGATGGTTTATGCCTATTCAGAGAGCCAATGAAATCACTTTGTTCAGTGTTTCCGCCTACTTCATAATGACTACCCGATGAGTGTCATCATATAAAAGGTCCCCGTTGTCAGACCCACCACTATACAGTGCAGAAAGGACATTAAAATGATGATTATATATTGGACAATCTTTTTGTTTTACACCAATTTTGGTAAGTAAGAAATATTCATGTGGATCCTTGTACTTTTTATGTCAGTCTTTTTGAATCCAATTGAATGACCATGTAGTCTGAATAATGATAATAATGTATAATTCTGTACTATACCTTTGTCTTTGATTTATTTAGTTTGTTTGCTTCACAGGTTGTGCACTTAACAAGAATGTAATCCAACCAGACCCTTTGATGGTTACACACCTTGGACAAAGTGTATCTCTCACTTGCTTTTGTCGATCTGATTTGATCGAAGTCTCTTGGTTCAAGCAAACTGTTGGACAGAAACCTCTTCTCATGGCATTATCAATTCATCCCGATAAAAAATATACATATTTCAACAACTTTTACAAGGACTTTACGGAGAATAAACGTTTGAGTGTGAAGAGAGGAGTTGACAGCTGTAACCTGACCATCTCAAAGATAGAGTCAGGGGACTCAGCTACATACTACTGTGGTGCTATGAAAGTGGGTGAAGTCAAATTTGGAGAAGGAACAGTTATATTTGTGAAAGGTAACATCAGTTCCTTTTAAAAATGTTAAATACTGAAGTGTGTTCATATAATGCTAAATTAATGAATTTAGCAGGAAAATAGAATGTACACACCATGATCTTACTCACTCTCTTCAGATTCAGGGTCCAACAGCATGTCTGTGATCCAGCAGCCTGTGTCTGAGTCAGTCCAGCCAGGAGACTCTGTTACTCTGAACTGTACAATACACACTGAGACCTGTGCAGGAGAACATAGTGTCTATTGGTTCAGACATGGCTCAGGAGAATCCCATCCAGGAATCATTTACACCCATGGAGACAGGAGTGATCAGTGTGAGAAGAGCCCTGAGGCTGGGTCTCCTACACAGAGCTGTGTCTACAACCTCCCCAAGGGGAACCTCAGCCTCTCTGATGCTGGGACTTACTACTGTGCTGTGGCCTCATGTGGGGAGATACTATTTGGGAAAGGGACCAAAGCTGGACATTGAAAGTAAGTGATATTTCGGACATTTCTGAAAATGTCTAACATTCTTTCACATTGCTGTGAATAAATTGTATGCCTGGTTGAACAAAATGTCCTGAATTTCCTCTATCACTGTCTGTATTTCTACAGATGGTTGTAAGGAGGACCATGTTCTCTTGGTGTACTGTCTGGGTGTAGCGTTGGCTCTTTGTGTCATCCTCATCATTGTCCTTGGTTGTGTTTTGTATAAATGACCAAGAAAACCTCTCTGCTGTGTAGAGGTAAGTGTTATCATTGCCACAATATATGCTTAAACTGTTGGTGCAGTATACATTACATGTTTTAGTCATGAAACTGGGTTAATTCAATGTATGATGATGATGATGATGATGATGATTCCACCATGTGTTTGTCTAAAAGGAACGCACACTCAGTCAAGTGGTCCGGCAGTCCCCAGTTCTCATAATCAGGTATGCAGACCATAAAGATATACACTGTAAACAGGTCCTTCTATCAAAATACCAGGAAATTTCCTGATGTCTTTGGAATTTGTTTTGCTATTCCTCTTAGGATCAAGAAGATGATGACACACTCACGTCGGTCCGTTACGCTGCTCTGAATGTCATCCACAAGAAGCCAAAGACCCAGAGACAGAGGAGCGCCATGGAGAGAGACACTGTGTATTCTGGGGTGAGGTGCCAAAACATGGACTGAAACGTCAATTTTTGCTCTCTAATAACTTGCATTGATTTTGTGTTTTCTATACTATATATACAACTATGGCTTTTTCATTGTGCGTTACAATTACTTGTATTCTGTCAATCTCCTGTTAAAAAAAAACTGTTGTGCATTTTAGATCCAATAAAACATTCATCTGCTTTCATATAGAGGCATTCATATTTTTCTCTGTTCTTAAATTTCACCCACAGATTCAGTTTGCAACAATCATATTAGGCTTGTGCTCAATGTAACAAAGCTCTTTTTGTTTGCATAACGCACTGTAAATATACATCTATTGACTAGTGTTTTAGTTTGTCTCAAACTCTTTTTTAGCTGGATCCTGAAAACATCTCTGTGGTGTTCTGAATGTCCTAAATCCCCAGCAATGACCTTCAGTCCTCACAACGCGCTCTCTACGCACACCTCAGTGCATCTAAACCACAAACAACCATGTCACTAAGAGCACAACTCACTCTCTTCATGAGGAAAGCCTTGAAGGAAAAATAAACATCCTAGCGAATATACTTTGAACAGAATTTATATTGTTGAGACTGATTTCAGATATGACTACACATTGTGACTGAGCAGTTTTCACAAACTATTGACAAAATGTGAAGGTATAAGTCCACCTTGCAGGACTGCAATTCATTTATCTTTCAATAGGAGCAGCAGTGTATATGGAAGTCCCTCTGACTGCTTTACAATTAGAGTTGCAGCAACTTTAAGAAGTTGTGAAAATGTTCAAATTGTTGAATCGTTGAAAACGTACTTTCCTGTGATAGTTTGTGTGTAGCCGAAATAGCTGTCAAACAAGTGCCCAACAAACACAATGTGTGGCTGTTAAGAATCTATAACAAGGTAATATAGTTATTACATGCTTATTACAAATCAATAAGATGTTATAAACCCATATCAGCATCATAGATTCACATGCATCTAACAGGCCAGGCATTCTACATCACTAGATCATTACTGCTAACATCCAATAAGCTATTATAAAGTGTAGCTTAGTTACCAGGAAGAGCCACAGCATCACTCAAAATAGAACTGGTAGCAGAGTGATCTCTACATGACGAAGACAATGACTCATCTGTTTAAATGTAGTTTTTTTTTAATTGAGTTCCAGGTCGTAACTGCATAATTAACGGACACAACCTTTTTATTCACGTCATCTCTCCTCTGTAATGTGTTGTATTATTTTAGTTGTGTTGATAGCAAGACCCACCCCCACACAGTGAACAAGTTCACAGATACTCTGCAGTCTTCTGTAAGCCCGAGATAAGGCCATATCTATGCTTTGGTCTTCTGGCCTGCTGGCTTTGTGCACACAGGACCCTCCTACCTGCTCTCTGTGTCTCTGTGTCTCTATGTGGTTTTCAGAAGGATGTCTATGTGGTGTCACTGTTGTTCTCACTATCTATGTGGTCCTCTGTAGCTCAGCTGGTAGATCACGGCGCTTGTAACGCCAAGGTAGTGGGTTCGATCCCCGGGACCACCCATACACAAAAAATGTATGCACGCACGACTGTAAGTCGCTTTGGATAAAAGCGTCTGCTAAATGGCATAGTATTATTATTATTATTATTATTTATCTTTACTTGTTGTTCATGTTGCCCCTGACATCTTACAGCCACAGCAAAACAGTTATTTATTCAACTGACTGCAATGTACTGTATATGTAGTTATCTGAAATCAGTTACAAACCACAAAGAACTACTAATGAACCCTCTTTCAACCCTCTGAGTTAAGCATCTCATGTGTGATGCAACACCATCTAGTCTAAGTTGTGGTCCAGGGGGAGGGGCCATTTTGTGATGATGTGATGGGAGAACTTTCAGTACATTCTCAAACAGACATGACTTGTGAAGCACAAAGACTACTGCAGGATGCTCTGTGAGAAGGAGACCAATAGAGGAGGATCCTCCTTCTGCTAGATTGCTTCCTTTTAGAACCACACTAACCACAGAGTAAAACAGACTGGATAAAGTGTGTCACATTAGCTGGTTGGCTGTGGTGTCCAATCATGTATGCACTCTCAGGTGTTACACATAGTGAATGTTTCTGTGAATGATATACAAGGAATAAGACTGACATAACATGTACTTGTTTCATTCTGTAGGTGTTTACCCCACCTATGTTCACCCTTGTACATATGTTCTATGGAAAACAGTCCTCCTATGTCATCTGGAGTACTGTAGCTAACTGTTAAATGCTGGTCCAAATAGTATTTGTTAATTTAGGTACACATGGTTAAGCATGACTGGTCCATCAATTGCAACTAAAGTAAGTGTGTGAGGAAACAAGAAATAGCTCAATAGAAATAGAAAATACTATTTAACACAGGTCTGTCCAGAGAGAATGAATGTGAGAAAATCACAAACCACAATTTCTTGCAAGACCAATCAATAGCAGCTCCTGTCTGAGTCATGGTACAATACAAGACCAATGGTTGTTTGAATGAGGCATCAACAAAAATGATGCGGTCCAGTTGAACCAATCACCTTTTACTCCATTGTTAAAGTGTAGTCTACAGTTGCGATTTTAGCATGTCAATCTTGGCGGGGTCAAACTGATGCATGGCTGCAAAGCCACAACACAACACTAAACAATACATAAATTGGACTATAACGGTGACAAACAGTGCCCACTAACTGTTAGGGCCTACATAAAGCTGTCCAGACAGCAGAGTCCCAACAGCAGTCCCAACATCTTACCAATGTTACACCTGGCTATCAGCGGAGACTTGTCTGGCAGCAAAACAGTTCATTCAGCCTCATTTACTGCCTTTAAAAAAAAAATAGCTGATATGGCTGACTTGCTTAAACAAGTGTGGTTTCTACTGACAATTGAGATGTGCAAAATATGGCATGAGGGGACGACGAGCGGATAAGAGGTAATCCGTAATTTCGATGAAGACATTAATGGGCGACCTTGGATGTATAACTATTATTTCAGCACTTTTGAAATGTTCAGCGACAGAATTCAGAACATGGGCCAAGTCAGAACCGAAGGATAAATAAAGGGGGCATATAAGCAGACAATGAAAGCTCATACAATATTAAATTATTACATTTCTCTAAAACAGGCTATAGGCTACATGTGCACCACCAAGTCAAATCAAATCAAATCAAATCAAATCAAATTTTATTGGTCACATGCGCCGAATACAACAGGTGCAGACATTACAGTGAAATGCTTACTTACAGCCCTTAACCAACAGTGCATTTATTTTAAACAAAAAAAGTAAGAATAAAACAACAACAACAAAAAAGTGTTGAGAAAAAAAGAGCAGAAGTAAAATAAAGTGACAGTAGGGAGGCTATATATTCAGGGGGTACCGTTGCAGAGTCAATGTGCGGGGGCACCGGCTAGTTGAGGTAGTTGAGGTAATATGTACATGTGGGTAGAGTTAAAGTGACTATGCATAAATACTTAACAGAGTAGCAGCAGCGTAAAAAGGATGGGGTGGGGGGGCAGTGCAAATAGTCCGGGTAGCCATGATTAGCTGTTCAGGAGTCTTATGGCTTGGGGGTAGAAGCTGTTGAGAAGTCTTTTGGACCTAGACTTGGCACTCCGGTACCGCTTGCCGTGCGGTAGCAGAGAGAACAGTCTATGACTAGGGTGGCTGGAGTCTTTGACAATTTTGAGGGCCTTCCTCTGACACCGCCTGGTATAGAGGTCCTGGATGGCAGGAAGCTTTGCCCCAGTGATGTACTGGGCCGTACGCACTACCCTCTGTAGTGCCTTGCGGTCAGAGGCCAAGCAGTTGCCATACCAGGCGGTGATGCAACCAGTCAGGATGCTCTCGATGGTGCAGCTGTAGAATTTTTTGAGGATCTGAGGACCCATGCCAAATCTTTTTAGTCTCCTGAGGGGGAATAGGCTTTGTCGTGCCCTCTTCACGACTGTCTTGGTGTGTTTGGACCATGATAGTTTGTTGGTGATGTGGACACCAAGGAACTTGAAGCTCTCAACCTGTTCCACTACAGCCCCGTCGATGAGAATGGGGGCGTGCTCAGTCCTCTTTTTTTTCCTGTAGTCCACAATCATCTCCTTTGTCTTGGTCACGTTGAGGGAGAGGTTGTTGTCCTGGCACCACACGGCCAGATCTCTGACCTCCTCCCTATAGGCTGTCTCATCGTTGTCGGTGATCAGTCAGAACAGTAGGCTAAGTTATGAGGGGGAAAGGGACCAAATTATTAATGTGAGGCACATGGGCTACTAACAGCTTACTACACAACATAAACATAGTATTACTTTCTTAGCTACAGTAAACATATCTCACTGGCATATTACATAATTTATGCAGCTGCATACAATACATTTTTGGACTCACCTTGCTGTGCTCATTCGAACAGGAAGATTGCGCGGCGGTCCTTGTTGCTGGCAAATGTTGTCATCTAACTTTGTCATCAAAGTCTGGCATTCCCTGGATTTATGGTGCTTTCAATACAACTGGGAACTCAGAAAACATAAAGGTCGAATAATGACGCCAGTGATCTTCAGGTCAGAGCTCTAGAAAGAGGCCCAAGTTCCCGACTTGGAATTCCGAGTTGGATGGTCGTTCAAAACGTATTTTCCCAGTCGGAGCTAGTTTTTTTCCAAGATTTCCAAGTTCCGAGTATCCAGTTGTTTTGAAAGCGGCATAAATCATGCTGGATTAACAGCATGGCCAATGTTGAATGTTTATCATTTTAAGGTTGGAAAAGAGACCCTTAAACACAGACTTGGACCACACATACACAACATTGTTGAATTTGCGATTTCCAACTTGTTGTGTAATGTTTATATCCAATGGCCAATGAGCACTGATACGTTTGATCTATAATTTCTCTTCATAATTTCTCTTCATATGAAAAGGATTTGCCAGTAGATTGTCGACTTGATGATTCATGATGATGACTGCTAGCTTGCAGGCTAAGATTTTGAAAGTATGATGTTGACATGATCAGTCCAATCAAAGCTACTGTAGATATAACGTGATTTGATGTAATTTTATCAAAACACACGGCCAAGGCAACAAAGGAGTGGCTCAAGAAGAAGCACATTAAGGTCCTGGAGTGGCCTAGCCAGTCTCCAGACCTTAATCCCATAGAAAATCTGTGGAGGGAGCTGAAGGTTCGAGTTGCCAAACGTCAGCCTTGAAACCTTAATGACTTGGAGAAGATCTGCAAAGAGGAGTGGGACAAAATCCCTCCTGAGATGTGTGCAAACCTGGTGGCCAACTACAAGAAACTTCTGACCTCTGTGATTGCCAACAAGGGTTTTGCCACCAAGTACTAAGTCATGTTTTGCAGAGGGGTCAAATACTTATTTCCCTCATTAAAATGCAAATCAATTTATAACATCTTTGACATGCGTTTTTCTGGATTTTTTTGTTGTTATTCTGTCTCTCACTGTTCAAATAAACCTACCATTAAAATTATAGACTGATCATGTCTTTGTCAGTGGGCAAACGTACAAAATCAGCAGCGGATCAAATACTTTTTTCCCTCACTGTAAGGGACATGTACAGTGCAGTGGCACTACTGATGTTAATTAGAGGATATTGGCTGACATAAAAAAGGGCAAGAAAATAGCTATGCTGTGTTTAAAAATGGCATTGGTAACCAAAAAAGGTCTTAAATTATTAGGCCATTCCATTGCCAAAACTAATATTTCTATTTCATGTTGGAGGCCTAAGATGAACACCAAGAGCCAATAATGCAGGTTGTGTGCTGTGGGGGAGAAACTTACTACACTATGAACTATTTTAACCTCAGGGCTAGGCTGGGTTGGGTTCAGTATCAGAGGCACTAGAGAGGGGAATATGATCCTTCACTGTTGGTCCAAACATCAAAAGAGAAATGATCTTAATAAGTTTAATTTCCCAAAAAAATAAGCAGTATATCAAGCCAATATTTAATAAGCTTGATCTAATAACTCTGACTTGATTGTCTTCTTTAAGAGTCTGTTCATAGTGCTCAAACTACTGTAAACAGACTTGCTAGACTGTAGCTTTTATTCCTGTTCAGACAGCCAATAGAGTCTCTCAGTTCAGTGTGCCCTCCTACGCTGTATAAAGGCTACATGTAAAGTTTCATCATAAAAGAGGTGCCCTGTTGTCAGACCCTCACACTATGACTATACAGTGCAGAAAGGATTGACATTACAATGAAGATCAGACATTGGACAATGTTTTTGTTTTACGCCAACTTCGGTAAGTAAGAATTTTAAATATGGATGCTTTTTCAAATCATTTCATGCCATTGTGTTTTGAATCCATTTAAATTAATTGTAGTATGAATATGAAATGTGTAATGAGATGTACTGTCTCTATAATGGGTAGAAATGATTTTTGATCCGTTTTATGTTGATCTTTTTACAGTTTGTGCATTGACTATGGACATTGTTCAACCAGACCTTGGGATTTGTACTGGGAGTGGAGGTAGTGTGTCTCTCCATTGCTTTTGTCCATCTGATATGGTGACCTGTGTTGCTTGGTTCAAGCAGATTTTGGATTTTCATTTTGCACCATAAACTTTAGAATCTGCCGATAAAAAAATATAGCGGGAAAATACAATTTACACACCATGATCTTACTCTGTAACTCTCTTCAGCAGCCTGTGTCGGAGTCTGTCCAGCCAAGAGACTCTGTGATTGAACTGTACATACAAACTGAGACCGTTTCAGGAGAACATAGCATTCGAAAAGTATTCAGACCCCTTGACTTTTTGTTAAAATTTTGTTATGTTACAGCCTTTTTCTAAAGTTGATTAAATAGTTTTTTTCACACATCAATCTACACACAATACCCCATAATGACAAAGAAATAACAGGTTTCTAGAAATAAAAATCTGAAACATCACGTTTAAGTATTCAGACCCTTTACTCAGTACTTTCTTGAAGCACCTTTGGCAGCGATTACAGCCTCGAGTCTTCTTGGGTATGATGTTAGATCAACTTTAAGTCCGGGCTATGTCTGGGCCACTCAAGGACCTTAAGAGACTTGTCCCGAAGCCACTCCTGCATTGTCTTGGCTGTGTGCTTAGGGTCGTTGCCCTGTTGGAAGGCAAGCCTTCACCCCAGTCTGAGGTGCTGAGCGCTCTGGAGCAGATTTTAATCAAGGATCTCTCTGTACTTTGCTCTGTTCATCTTTCCCTCGATTCTGACTATTCTTCCAGTCCAAGTCGCTGAAAAACATCCCCACAGCATGATGCTGCCACCACCATGCTTCACCGTAGGGATGGTATTGGCCAGGTGATGAGCGGTGCCTGGTTTCCTCCAGACGTGATGCTTGGCATTCAGGCCAAAGAGTTCAATCTTGGTTTTATCAGACCAGAGAATCTTGTTTCTCATGGTCTGAGAGTCCTTTAGGTGCCTTTTTGCAAACTCCAAACGGGCTGTCATGTGCCTTTTACTGAGGAGTGGCTTCTGTCTGTCCACTCTACCATAAAGGCCTGATTGGTGGAGTGCTGCAGAGATGGTTGTCCTTCTGGAAGGTTCTCCAATCTCCACAGAGGAACTCTGGAGCTCTGTCAGAGTGACCATCGGTTTCTTGGTCACCTCCCTGACCAAGGCCCTTCTTCCCCGGTTGCTCAGTTTGGCTGAGCGGCCAGCTCAAGGAAGTGTATTGTTGCTTCCAAACTTCTTCCATTTAAGAATGATGGAGGCCACTGTTTTCTTGGGGACCTTCAATGCTGCAGACATTTTTTGGTAGCCTTCCCCAGATCTGTGCCTTGACACAATCCTGTCTCGGAGCTCTATGGAAATGTCCTTCTACCTCATGGCTTGGTTTTTGCTCTGACATGCACGGTCAACTGTGGGACCTTATATAGACAGGTGTGTTCCTTTGAAAATTCAGTCCAATCAATTGAATTTACCACAGGTGGACTCAAATCAAGTTGTAGAAACATCTCAAGGATGATCAATGGAAACATGATGCTCCAGAGCTCAATTTCGAGTCTCATAGCAAGTCTCATGCAAACATTTCTAAAAACCTGTTTTCGCTTTGTCATTATGGGGTATTGTGTGAAGATCAATGAGGGAAAAAAATAATTGAATCTATTTTAAAATAAGGCTGTAACATAACAAAATGTGGAAAAAGGGAAGGGGTCTGAATACTTTCCTAATGCACTGTAGAGCTTCGTCACTTTATATAACTTTGAAGCGAACAACTCCAGTCTATGTGTAAAAGTGTTTGAGAATAAATAATACAAAATCATTTAAAAGTATATTTGTTTTTTAAGTTTCAGACCTGTTGGGTGATCAGATTAAGCTTATTTTTGTCATCATTCTATCTTGCCTGACAACTGCTGTGATTCTGAGTGTGGTTGTCAACGTTTTCCTCTTTATGAGAATGAAGAGGTCACGATGTGAACACTGTGCAGGTACTGTAAAAGTCTTCATGCTAATAGTAATAGTAATAATAGTTATAGATCATAAAGAAGGGTGAAGGCTAGCTCTTCTTTTACCACTTCCCTCTCTGGACATTGTTTTCATTTCACAAGCCTAATTCATTTTGAAACAGAAAATATGACATACATAGTATGTTTCCAGTGTTTTGAATCTTTTATCTTTTATCTATTAGTGGGGACCCCTTCTCAGCAGAGCCAGTATGGGAAGCTTCATGCCAACACATCTGACCAACAGGTTAGCAGAATTGCTGTATCAAGAGTGAGACTGGATAAGCGTATTAAAGCAAAAGACTACAGCATTAGATTTGACCTGGAGTTTGAATTGAGTGAGTCTGTGTTTCATCCTCATAGCTCCACAGTGACGATGATGGCCTGAACTACTCTGCCCTGAAGTTCACTGACAAGAAGAGTACCAATCCCAGGAGACAGAGGAGAGAACAGAGAGGGGAAGAAACCATCTACTCTGATGTGTCATATACACAGGATGTGGCAGTCCTTCAATCAGTATCACAGGCGGTCAGTGGCACCTTAATTAGGGAGAACGGGCTCATAGCAATGGCTAGAACGGAATAAATTGAATGTTATTGAACACATCAAAAACATGGATACCATTCCATTCACTCCATTCCAGCCATTTTTATGAGCTGTCCTCCCCTAAGCAGCCTCCTGTGATCAGCATCATTCAAAGTTAAGCCCAACCCCTCCTCTGAACTCAACTTTGAGCTTGACTGTGTCCTTTTGACCTGGCTATTTTGTACAATTCTCATTTACTGTAGGATGCCATTGCGGGGGCCTAGCTTTGCCTAATATACACTACCGGTCGAAAGTTTTAGAACACCTACTCATTCAAGGGTTTTTCTTTATTTTTAATATTTTCTACATTGTAGAATAATAGTTAAGACATCAGTACTATGAAATAACACATGGAATCATGTAGTAACCAAAAAAAGTGTTAAAAAAATCAAAATATCTTTCATAATTGAGATTATTCAAATAGCCACCCTTTGCCTTGATGACAGCTTTGCACACTCTTGGCATTCTCTCAACCAGCTTCATGAGGTAGTCACCTGGAATGCATTTCAATTAACAGGTGTGCCTTCTTAAAAGTTAATTTGTGGAATTTCTTTCCTTCTTAATGTGTTTGATCCCATCAGTTGTGTTGTGACAAGGTAGGGGGGGTATACAGAAGATAGCCCTATTTGGTAAAAGACCATGTCCACATTATGTCAAGAACAGCTCAAATAAGCAAAGAGAAATGACAGTCCATAATTACTTTAAGTCATGAAGGTCAGTCAATACGGAACATTTCAAGAACTTTGAAAGTTTCTTCAAGTGCAGTCGCAAAAACCATCAAGCGCTATGATGAAACTGGCTCTCATGAGGACCACCACAGGAATGGAAGACCCAGAGTCACCTCTGCTACAGAGGATAAGTTCATTAGAGTTACCAGCCTCAGAAATTGCAGCCCAAATAAATGCTTCACAGAATTCAAGTAACAGACACATCTCAACATCAACTGTTCAGAATAAACTGTGTGAATCAGGCCTTCATGGTCAAATTGCTGCAAAGAAACCACTACTAAAGGACACCAATAATAAGAAGAGAATTGCTTGGGCCAAGAAACACAAGTAATGGACATTAGACCGATGGAAATTTGTCCTTTGGTATGGAGTCCAAATTTGAGATTTTTTGGTTCCAATCTCCTCATGTGTATTTCCCACCGTAAAGCATGGAGGAGGAGGTGTTATGGTGTGGGGGTGCTTTGCTGGTGACACTGTCTGTGATTTATTTAGAATTCAAGGCACACTTAACCAGCATGGCTACCACAGCATTCTGCAGCAATACGCCATCCCATCTGGTTTGGGCTTAGTGGGACTATCATTTGTTTTTCAACAGGACAATGACCCAACACACCTCCAGGCTGTGTAAGGGCTATTTGACCAAGAAGGAGAGTGATTGAGTGCTGCATCAGATGACCTGGCCTCCACAATCCCCCCACCTCTACCAAATTGAGATGGTTTGGGATGAGTCGGACCACAGAGTGAAGGAAAAGCAGCCAACAACTGCTCAGCATTTGTGGGAACTCCTTCAAGACTGTTTGAAAATCATTCCAGGAGAAGCTGGTTGAGAGAATGCCAAGAGTGTGCAAAGCTGTCACCAAGGCAAAGGGTGGCTATTTGAAGAATCTCAAATATAAAATATATTTTGATTTGTTTAACACTTCTTTGGTTACTACATGATTCCATATGTGTTATTTCATAGTTTTGATGTCTTCACTATTACTCTACAATGTAGAAAAGAGTAAAAAATAAAGAAAAACCCTTGAATGAGTAGGTGTTCTAAAACTTTTGACCGGTAGTCTACATGTACAATAACTCAGGTGCAGAGCATAATTTTCCCCAAAGTGTGAAAGCTGATACTAGGATGGTTTCAGAAGTCTCAAATCGTCACCAATAGTGGCTGAGGTTCACTGACTGTATATATTTGTTTTTGTAGAAGTGTACAACAAAATGTATATTATGATTTTGCAAATGTTTGAACTCGTCCTATTGATGATAATATTTGTAACATGGAACTCTGTAACCTGCCCTTATGCTTGTGTTATATTTCAATAAACATGTTTTTAATTCCTACATATTAATGGCTTGCCCAATTCTTACCACTTATTTGCACCAGGTATCAAATGATCACATCTTTATTTTGTCAAAAAGGTGCGAACCTCACCAGAGTTCACTTCTTCCTGAAAGCTTGAACTGCCCTCTACAGACATGAAGTGAGAAATACAATGTAAACCCCCTGTGTATGTCAAAGAGGACATATGTACCACTAGTCTCAGCCACCGACCCAAATGATAAAAAAATACAAACCAGTAACTCTGACTTTACATCATTTGAAGGGCTGCTCTAACTATTGTATGCCACAGGACACATGTTAGATTGTAGTTTTTATCAGTTGCTTCATGCCTGTTCAGACAGCCAATAAAATCACTTTGTTCAGAGTTTCCGCCTACTTCATAATGATTACCCGATGTCATCATATAAAAGGTGCCCCGTTGTCAGACCCACCACTATACAGTGCAGAAAGAACATTCAAATGATTATTATATATTGGACAATCTTTTTGTTTTACTCCAATTTGGGTAAGTAAGAAATATTCATGTGGATCCTTTTACTTTTTTTGTCATAGTCTTTTTTAATCCATTTTAATGACTATGTAGTCTGAATAATGATAATAATGTATCATTCTGTACTATACCTTTGTCTTTGATTTAGTTAGTTTGTTTGCTTCCCAGGATGTGCACTTAAAAAGGATGTAATCCAACCAGACCCTGTGATGGTTAAACACCTTGGACAAAGTGTATCTCTCACTTGCTTTTGTCGATCTCAATTTATCGGTATCTCTTGGTTCAAGCAAACTGTTGGACAGAAGCCTCTTCTCATGGCATCATCATATTACCGCCCTCCAAAGGCTTTTTATTACAACAATTTTACCAAGGACTTTAATGAGACTAAACATCTGAGTGTGAAGAGAGGAGTTGACAGCTGTAACCTGACAATCTCAAAGATAGAGTCAGGGGACTCAGCTACATACTACTGTGGTAGTATGTTAGCGGGGGATGTCAAATTTGGAGAAGGAACAGTTATATTTGTGAAAGGTAACATCAGTTCCTTTTAAAAATGTTAAATACTGAAGTGTGTTCATATAATGCTAAATTAATGAATCTAGCAGGAAACTAGAATGTACACACCATGATCTTACTCTCTCTCTTCAGATTCAGGGTCCAACAGCATGTCTGTGATCCAGCAGTCTGTGTCTGAGTCAGTCCAGCCAGGAGACTCTGTGACTCTGAACTGCACAATACACACTGAGACCTGTGCAGGAGAACACAGTGTATATTGGTTCAGACATGGCTCAGGAGAATCCCATCCAGGAATCATTAATACCCTTGGAGACAGGAGTGATCAGTGTGAGAAGAGCCCTGAGGCTGGGTCTCCTACACAGAGCTGTGTCTACAATCTCCCCAAGAGGAACCTCAGCCTCTCTGATGCTGGGACTTACTACTGTGCTGTGGCCTCATGTGGGGAGATACTGTTTGGCAACGGGACCAAGCTGAACATTGACCGTTAGTGATATTTCTGACATTTCTGAAAATGTCTAACATTCTTTCACATTGCTGTGAATAAATTGTATGCCTGGTTGAACAAAATGTCCTGAATTTTCTCTATCACTGTCTGTATTTCTACAGATGGTTGTAAGGAGGACCATGTTCTCTTGGTGTACTGTCTGGGTGTAGTGTTGGCTCTTTGTGTCATCCTCATCATTGTCCTTGGTTGTGTTTTGTATAAGATGACCAAGAAAACCTCTCTGCTGTGTAGAGGTAAGTGTTATCATTGCCACAATATATGCTTAAACTGTTGGTGCAGTATACATTACATGTTTTAGTCATGAAACTGGGTTAATTCAATGTATGATGATGATGATGATGATGATTCCACCATGTCTTTGTCTAAAAGGAACGCACACTCAGTCAAGTGGTCCGGCAGTCCTCAGTTCTCATAATCAGGTATGCAGACCATAAAGATATACACTGTAAACAGGTCCTTTTTCAAAATACCAGGTAATTTCCTGATGTCTTTGGAATTTGTTTTGCTATTCCTCTTAGGATCAAGAAGATGATGACACACTCACGTCGGTCCATTACGCTGCTCTGAATGTCATCCACAAGAAGCCAAAGACCCAGAGACAGAGGAGTGCCATGGAGAGAGACACTGTGTATTCTGGGGTGAGGTGCCAAAACATGGACTGAAACGTCAATTTTTGCTCTCTAATAACTTGCATTGATTTTGTGTTTTCTATACTATATATACAACTATGGCTTTTTCATTGTGCGTTACAATTACTTGTATTCTGTCAATCTCCTGTAAAAAAAAAAACTGCATTTTAGATCCAATAAAACATTCATCTGCTTTCATATAGAGGCATTCATATTTTTCTCTGTTCTTAAATTTCACCCACAGATTCAGTTTGCAACAATCATATTGGGCTTGTGCTCATTGTAACAAAGCTCTTTTTGTTTGCATAACGCACTGTAAATATACATCTATTGACTAGTGTTTTAGTTTGTCTCAAACTCTTTTTTAGCTGGATCCTGAAAACATCTCTGTGGTGTTCTGAATGTCCTAAATCCCCAGCAATGACCTTCAGTCCTCACAACGCGCTCTCTACGCACACCTCAGTGCATCTAAACCACAAACAACCATGTCACTAAGAGCACAACTCACTCTCTTCATGAGGAAAGCCTTGAAGGAAAAATAAACATCCTAGCGAATATACTTTGAACAGAATTTATATTGTTGAGACTGATTTCAGATATGACTACACATTGTGACTGAGCAGTTTTCACAAACTATTGACAAAATGTGAAGGTATAAGTCCACCTTGCAGGACTGCAATTCATTTATCTTTCAATAGGAGCAGCAGTGTATATGGAAGTCCCTCTGACTGCTTTACAATTAGAGTTGCAGCAACTTTAAGAAGTTGTGAAAATGTTCAAATTGTTGAATCGTTGAAAACGTACTTTCCTGTGATAGTTTGTGTGTAGCCGAAATAGCTGTCAAACAAGTGCCCAACAAACACAATGTGTGGCTGTTAAGAATCTATAACAAGGTAATATAGTTATTACATGCTTATTACAAATCAATAAGATGTTATAAACCCATTTCAGCATCATAGATTCACATGCATCTAACAGGCCAGGCATTCTACATCACTAGATCATTACTGCTAACATCCAATAAGCTATTATAAAGTGTAGCTTAGTTACCAGGAGGAGCCACAGCATCACTCAAAATAGAACTGGTAGCAGAGTGATCTCTACATGACGAAGACAATGACTCATCTGTTTAAATTTAGTTTTTTTTTTTATTGAGTTCCAGGTCGTAGCTGCATAATTAACGGACACAACCTTTTTATTCACGTCATCTCTCCTCTGTAATGTGTTGTATTCTTTTAGTTGTGTTGATAGCAAGACCCACCCCCACACAGTGAACAAGTTCACAGATACTCTGCAGTCTTCTGTAAGCCCGAGATAAGGCCTTATCTATGCTTTGGTCTTCTGGCCTGCTGGCTTTGTGCACACAGGACCTCCTACCTGCTCTCTGTGTCTCTGTGTCTCTATGTGGTTTTCAGAAGGATGTCTATGTGGTGTCACTGTTGTTCTCACTATCTTTACTTGTTGTTCATGTTGCCCCTGACATCTTACAGCCACAGCAAAACAGTTATTTATTAAACTGACTGCAATGTACTGTAAATGTAGTTATCTGAAATCAGTTACAAACCACAAAGAACTACTAATGAACCCTCTTTCAACCCTCTGAGTTAAGCATCTCATGTGTGATACAGCACCATCTATTCTAACTTGTGGTCCAGGGGGAGGGGCCATTTTGTGATGATGTCATGGGAGAACTTTCAGTACATTCTCAAACAGACATGACTTGTGAAGCACAAAGACTACTGCAGGGTAAAAGTGTGTCACATTAGCTGGTTGGCTGTGGTGTCCAATCATGTATGCACTCTCAGGTGTTACACATAGTGAATGTTTCTGTGAATGATATACAAGGAATAAGACTGACATAACATGTACTTGTTTCATTCTGTAGGTGTTTACCCCACCTATGTTCACCCTTGTACATATGTTCTATGGAAAACAGTCCTCCTATGTCATCTGGAGTACTGTAGCTAACTGTTAAATGCTGGTCCAAATAGTATTTGTTAATTTAGGTACACATGGTTAAGCATGACTGGTCCATCAATTGCAACTAAAGTAAGTGTGTGAGGAAACAAGAAATAGCTCAATAGAAATAGAAAATACTATTTCACACAGGTCTGTCCAGAGAGAATGAATGTGAGAAAATCACAAACCACAATTTCTTGCAAGACCAATCAATTGTCACGGATTCTGCCGAGGCTGCTCCTCCTCCTTGTTCGGGCAGGCTTTGGCATTCGTCGTCCCCGGAGTACTAGCTGCCACCGTTGAATGTTTCTATGTTTGATTGCTTTTGTCTGTCTATTGCACCTGTGTCCGTTTGTGTCGGATTATGTGTTCTATAAGTTGCCTGTTTTGTATTGGTTAGGTTGTGTGTTGTTTTTCGCATGTCAGTTTGTGCTGCGTGTTTGCTCTGTTTGTTGTTTTGGAGTTTACGCACAGTTTGCGTAATCGCTCGCCTCTGTGTGTTTTTGAGGCCGTTTATTGTATTTTTGCCTAGTGGTTAACTAGTATACTTTGTTGGACTAAGCTTCGGTGTCCTGCGCCTGACTTCCACACCACACTTACATCAGCCCTTGACAGAACAACACACCATTATGGAGTCAGCAGGAGCAGCGGCGGCACCCAAGTCGCTGGAGGATCGGATCAGCGACCAAGACACCATGATCCGGCAACTTGGGGCCGCCATGAACGAGGTGTCCAACACTCTACGCCGGTTGGTTACGGGAGAGGTGCCCACGTCTTCGCACACCTTAACATCACCATCGGCCAGTCCTCCTCTCCCAGCACCGGAACCCAGTGGCATTCGGCTCTCGCTCCCGAGGGCATATGATGGTTCTGCAGCCGGGTGTCAGGGGTTCCTCCTGCAGGTGGAACTATACCTGGCCACCATACACCCGGTGCCCTCGGGATACGAGAGCGTCTCCGCCCTCATCTCCTGTCTATCCGGCAAGGCGTTGGAGTGGGCCAACGCCGAATGGAGGGGAATAGACGCCGCTACCATCACCTACGCGGAGTTCTCCCGCCGCTTCAGGGCTGTGTTCGATCATCCACCTGAGGGGAAGGCGGCGGGGGAGCGTCTGTTCCACCTCCGACAAGGGAAGAGGAGTGCACAGGAGTTCGCCCTGGAGTTTCGGACTCTAGCGGCGGATGCGGGGTGGAATGAGAGGGCCCTCATCGACCATTACCGGTGTAGCCTACGAGAGGACGTTCGTCGTGAGCTGGCCTGCAGGGACACCAACCTATCCTTCGACCAGTTGGTGGACATTTCCATCCGTCTCGACACCCTGCTGGCTACCCGCGGACGTCCCGAGTGGGGGTCGTCCATTCCACCCTCCAGCACTTCCGAGCCGATTCCTATGGAGCTCGGGGGTGCTGGCGCTAGGGAGAGGAGGAGAGAGAACCCGAGGGGGGCCGTCCCCTGCACCAACTGTGGCCGTGGAGGACACACTGCGGCTAGGTGCTGGGGAGGGTCTCCTGGGAGAGGGGACAACAGGTCACGCACCGGGGAGTCATTTCAGGTGAGTAGGCGCCCCACTTACCCAGAGCTCTCTGTTGGTCACATGAGTATACCTGTGAGATTTCCACAGGTGGCACCTCATTCCCAGCATAAGGCGCTAGTAGATTCAGGCGCAGCTGGGAATTTTGTTGATCGTGAATTTTGTTATAGGCTAGGAATTCTCCTTCGGCCGGTAGAAGCCCCTTTTCCTGTTCATGCCCTAGACAGCCGGCCGCTGGGGTCGGGGTTGATCAGAGAAGTCACAGCACCACTTAAGATGATGACGCAGGGGGGTCATGAGGAGATCATTCAGTTTTATCTGATCGTCTCTCCTGCGTATCCCGTGGTGCTGGGGCTTCCCTGGTTAAGCGCCCATGATCCTACCATTGCGTGGCAACAGAGGGCTCTTATGGAGTGGTCTGCCCAGTGTGTAGGGAAATGTCTAGGTGTTTCCTTAGGGGCGACCTCGCTGGAGAGTCTGAACCAAGTGCCCGCAATGCGCATTCCCCCTGAATATGAGGATTTAGCACTTGTGTTCAGCAAAACTAGGGCAACACGGCTACCACCTCATAGACAGGGGGATTGTGCGATAGATCTCCAAACAGGAGCGGCACTTCCGCGGAGCCGTGTGTATCCCCTGTCTCAAGAAGAGACAGCGGCTATGGAGACTTACATAGCCGAGTCCTTGGCACAGGGATACATCCGGTCCTCCACTTCCCCGGTTTCCTCAAATTTCTTCTTTGTGAAGAAGAAGGACGGGGGTTTGCGCCCGTGTATTGATTACCGTAGCCTCAATCAGATCACGGTTAAGTACAGTTACCCTCTTCCTCTGATTGCGACTATGACGGAGTCATTACGCGGAGCGCGGTTCTTCACAAAGTTGGATCTCAGGAGCGCGTACAATCTGGTGCGCATTAGGGAGGGGGATGAATGGAAAACAGCATTTAGCACCACCTCGGGTCATTACGAGTATCTCGTCATGCCATACGGGTTAATGAATGCTCCTTCAGTCTTCCAATCCTTTGTTGACGAGATTTTCCGGGACATGCATGGGCAGGGTGTGGTAGTATACATTGACGACATCCTAGTGTACTCTTCTACCCGAGCCGAGCATGTAGCCCTGGTGCGCCGAGTATTGAGGAGGCTGTTGGAGCATGACTTGTATGTTAAGGCAGAGAAATGCCTGTTTTTCCAGGAGTCCATCTCCTTTTTGGGTTATCGATTGTCCGCGTCTGGTGTGAAGATAGAGGTTGACCGTGTGTCGGCCGTGCGTAATTGGCAAACTCCAACCACTGTAAAAGAGGTGCAGCAGTTTTTGGGTTTTGCTAATTACTACCGGAGGTTTATCCGGGGCTTTGGACAGGTGGCAGCTCCCATTACGTCCCTGCTAAAGGGGGGTCAGGTGCGTTTGCAGTGGTCAGCTGAAGCGGACAGGGCATTTGTTAGACTGAAGAACCTGTTCACTTCGGCTCCGGTGCTGGCGCATCCGGACCCCGCTTTACCATTTCAAGTTGAGGTAGACGTGTCTGAGGCCGGTATTGGGGCAATCCTGTCGCAACGGTCCGGCACGCCACCCAAGCTCCGCCCCTGTGCGTTCTACTCTAAGAAGCTCAGCTCGGCGGAGCGTAATTATGACGTAGGGGACAGGGAGCTGTTGGCTGTAGTCCAGGCCCTAAAGGTGTGGAGGCATTGGCTTGAGGGGGCTCAACACCCTTTCCTCATTCTGACTGACCACCGTAACCTGGAGTACATCCGGGCAGCTAGGAGATTGAACCCTCGTCAGGCTAGGTGGAACATGTTCCTGACCCGGTTTGTTTTTAAGATCACATACATCCCAGGGTCCCAGAACGGTAAGGCAGACGCCCTGTCCCGGTGGTATGACACAGAGGAGAGGTCCATTGAGCCTACTCCCATACTGCCGGAGTCTTGGGACCGCCTTATTTATTGGGCTCATACATCACCCTCCTCTGGACATCCAGGTATTGGCCGGACAGTGCACTGCCTTAGCGTGAAATACTGGTGGCCAACGTTAGCTAGGGATGTGAGGGTTTATGTCTCCTCCTGCTCGATGTGCGCCCAGTGTAAGGCGCCTAGACATTTGCCCAGGGGAAAGTTACATCCCCTGCCCGTTCCACAACGACCATGGTCCCACCTCTCGGTGGATTTTGTGACTGACCTTCCCCCCTCCCAGGGGAATAACACCATTTTGGTCGTTGTGGATCGGTTTTCCAAGGCCTGTTGTCTCCTCCCAATGCCGGGTCTCCCTACTGCCCTACAGACCGCTGAGGCCCTATTTACCCACGTGTTCCGGCACTATGGGGTCCCCGAGGATATTGTGTCTGACCGAGGTCCCCAGTTCACCTCCAGAGTCTGGGGGGCGTTCATGGAACGCTTGGGGGTCTCGGTGAACCTTACCTCGGGGTACCACCCAGAGAGCAATGGGCAGGTTGAACGAGTCAACCAGGGTGTGGGTAGGTTTCTGAGGTCCTATTGCCAGGGCCGGCCGGAGGAGTGGTCTAGGTATATCCCCTGGGCAGAGATGGCCCAGAACTCTCTCCGCCACTCCTCCACCAATTTAACACGTTTCCTGTGTGTTTTAGGGTATCAGCCGGTCCTGGCACCATGGCACGAGAGCCAGATCGAGGCCCCTGCGGTGGATGAGTGGATTCGGCGCTCGGAGGAGACGTGGGACGCTGCACATGTCCATCTGCAGCGGGCCATCCGTCGACAGAAGGCGAGCGCCGATCGCCACCGCAGTGAGGGACCGGTATACGCACCGGGAGATCGAGTCTGGCTCTCGACTCGAAACCTGCCCCTCCGCCTGCCCTGCCGGAAGCTGGGTCGGCGGTTTGTGGGGCCTTTTAAAGTCCTGAAAAGATTGAACGAGGTGTGTTACAGGTTACAACTGCCTATTGATTACAAGAATATTATCCCCTCGTTCCATGTGTCTCTTCTCAGGCCGGTGGTAGCTGGCCCACTCCAAGAAGATGAGATAGGAGAGACCCCTCCGCCCCCATTGGACATCGAGGGGCCCCGGCGTACAGGGTCCGGACCATCTTGGACTCGAGGCGCCGGATGAGTGGTCTCCAGTATCTCGTGGAGTGGGAGGGGTACGGTCCGGAGGAACGGTGCTGGGTGCCTAGGAGGGACATCCTAGATCCATCCCTCCTGACTGAGTTCCACCGTGGGCATCCCACGCGCCCGGGACCGCGTCCTCCTGGCCGTCCCCGAGGCCGGGGTCGGCGCACGGCTGGAGCCGCGCGTCAAGGGGGGGGGTACTGTCACGGATTCTGCCGAGGCTGCTCCTCCTCCTTGTTCGGGCATCAGTGTCGTCCCCGGAGTACTAGCTGCCACCGTTGAATGTTTCTATGTTTGATTGCTTTTGTCTGTCTATTGCACCTGTGTCCGTTTGTGTCTGATTATGTGTTCTATAAGTTGCCTGTTTTGTATTGGTTAGGTTGTGTGTTGTTTTTCGCATGTCAGTTTGTGCTGCGTGTTTGCTCTGTTTGTTGTTTTGGAGTTTACGCACAGTTTGCGTAATCGCTCACCTCTGTGTGTTTTTGAGGCCGTTTATTGTATTTTTGCCTAGTGGTTAACTAGTATACTTTGTTGGACTAAGCTTCGGTGTCCTGCGCCTGACTTCCACACCACACTTACATCAGCCCTTGACATCAATAGCAGCTCCTGTCTGAGTCATGGTACAATACAAGACCAATGGTTGTTTGAATGAGGCATCAACAAAAATGATGCGGTTCAGTTGAACCAATCACCTTTTACCCCATTGTTAAAGTGTAGTCTACAGTTGCGATTTTAGCATGTCAATCTTGGCGGGGTCAAACTGATGCATGGCTGCAAAGCCACAACACAACACTAAACAATACATGAATTGGACTATAACGGTGACAAACAGTGCCCACTAACTGTTAGGGCCTACATAAAGCTGGCTGTCCAGACAGCAGAGACCCAACAGCAGTCCCAACATCTTACCAATGTTACACCTGGCTATCAGTGGAGACTTGTCTGGCAGCGAAACAGT
Source organism: Coregonus lavaretus (assembly GCF_964263955.1). NCBI lineage: Eukaryota > Metazoa > Chordata > Actinopteri > Salmoniformes > Salmonidae > Coregonus > Coregonus lavaretus. Next base: position 14,673,021 of record NC_140026.1, on the reverse strand, counting down.
TCATTCAGCCTCATTTACTGTCTTTAAAAAAAACATAGCTGATATGGCTGACTTGCTTAAACAAGTGTGGTTTCTACTGACAATTGAGATGTACAAACTATGGCATGAGGGGACGATGAGCGGATAAGAGGCAATCCGTAATTTCGATGAAGACATTAATGGGCGACCTTGGATGTATAACTATTATTTCAGCACTTTTGAAATGTACAGCGACAGAATTCAGAACATGGGCCAAGTCAGAACCGAAGGATAAATAAAGGGGGCATATAAGCAGACAATGAAAGCTCATACAATATTAAATTATTACATTTCTCTAAAACAGGCTATAGGCTACATGTGCACCACCAAGTCAGAACAGTAGGCTAAGTTATGAGGGGGAAAGGGACCAAATTATTAATGTGAGGCACATGGGCTACTAACAGCTTACTACACAACATACACTTAGTATTACTTACTTAGCTACAGAATACATATCTCACTGGCATATTACATAATTTATGCAGCTGCATACAATACATTTTTGGACTCACCTTGCTGTGCTCATTCGAACAGGAAGATTGCGCGGCGGTCCTTGTTGCTGGCAAATGTTGTCATCTAACTTTGTCATCAACGTCTGGCATTCCCTGGATTTATGGTGCTTTCAATACAACTGGGAACTCAGAAAACATAAAGGTTGAATAATGACGCCAGTGATCTTCAGGTCAGAGCTCTAGAAAGAGGCCCAAGTTCCCGACTTGGAATTCCGAGTTGGATGGTCGTTCAAAACGTATTTTCCCAGACGGAGCTAGTTTTTTTCCAAGATTTCCCAGTTCCGAGTATCCAGTTGTTTTGAAAGCGGCATAAATCATGCTGGATTAACAGCATGGCCAATGTTGAATGTTTATCCTTTTAAGGTTGGAAAAGAGACCCTTAAACCCAGACTTGGACCACACATACACAACATTGTTGAATTTGCGATTTCCAACTTGTTGTGTAATGTTTATATCCAATGGCCAATGAGCACTGATACGTTTGATCTATAATTTCTCTTCATAATTTCTCTTCATATGAAAAGGATTTGCCAGTAGATTGTCGACTTGATGATTCATGATGATGACTGCCAGCTTGCTGGCTAAGATTTTGAAAGTATGATGTTGACATGATCAGTCCAATCAAAGCTACTGTATATATAACGTGATTTGATGTAATTTTATCAAAACACACGGCCAAGGCAACAAAGGAGTGGCTCAAGAAGAAGCACATTAAGGTCCTGGAGTGGCCTAGCCAGTCTCCAGACCTTAATCCCATAGAAAATCTGTGGAGGGAGCTGAAGGTTCGAGTTGCCAAACGTCAGCCTTGAAACCTTAATGACTTGGAGAAGATCTGCAAAGAGGAGTGGGACAAAATCCCTCCTGAGATGTGTGCAAACCTGGTGGCCAACTACAAGAAACTTCTGACCTCTGTGATTGCCAACAAGGGTTTTGCCACCAAGTACTAAGTCATGTTTTGCAGAGGGGTCAAATACTTATTTCCCTCATTAAAATGCAAATCAATTTATAACATCTTTGACATGCGTTTTTCTGGATTTTTTTGTTGTTATTCTGTCTCTCACTGTTCAAATAAACCTACCATTAAAATTATAGACTGATCATGTCTTTGTCAGTGGGCAAACGTACAAAATAAGCAGGGGATCAAATACTTTTTTCCCTCACTGTAAGGGACATGTACAGTGCAGTGGCACTACTGATGTTAATTAGAGGATATTGGCTGACATAAAAAAGGGCAAGAAAATAGCTATGCTGTGTTTAAAAATGGCATTGGTAACCAAAAAAGGTCTTAAATTATTAGGCCATTCCATTGCCAAAACTAATATTTCTATTTCATGTTGGAGGCCTAAGATGAAAACCAAGAGCCAATAATGCAGGTTGGTTGCTGTGGGGGAGAAACTTACTACACTATGAACTATTTTACCCTCAGGGCTAGGCTGGGTTGGGTTCAGTATCAGAGGCACTAGAGAGGGGAATATGATCCTTCACTGTTGGTCCAAACATCAAAAGAGAAATGATCTTAATAAGTTTAATTTCCCAAAAAAATAAGCAGTATATCAAGCCAATATTTAATAAGCTTGATCTAATAACTCTGACTTGATTGTCTTCTTTAAAAGTCTGTTCATGCTGCTCAAACTACTGTAAACAGACTTGCTAGACTGTAGCTTTTATTCCTGTTCAGACAGCCAATAGAGTCTCTCAGTTCAGTGTGCCCTCCTACGCTGTATAAAGGCTACATGTAAAGTTTCATCATAAAAGAGGTGCCCTGTTGTCAGACCCTCACACTATGACTATACAGTGCAGAAAGGATTGACATTACAATGATGATTAGACATTGGACAATGTTTTTGTTTTACGCCAACTTCGGTAAGTAAGAATTTTAAATATGGATGCTTTTTCAAATCATTTCATGCCATAGTGTTTTGAATCCATTTAAATTAATTGTAGTATGAATATGAAATGTATAATGAGATGTACTGTCTCTATAATGGGTAGAAATGATTTTTTATCCGTTTTATGTTGATCTTTTTACAGTTTGTGCATTGACTATGGACATTGTTCAACCAGACCCTGGGATTTGTACTGGGATTGGAGGTAGTGTGTCTCTCCATTGCTTTTGTCCATCTGATATGGTGACCTATGTTGCTTGGTTCAAGCAGATTTTGGATTTTCATTTTGCACCATAAACTTTAGAATCTGCCGATAAAAAAATATAGCAGGAAAATACAATTTACACACCATGATCTTACTCTGTAACTCTCTTCAGCAGCCTGTGTCGGAGTCTGTCCAGCCAAGAGACTCTGTGATTGAACTGTACATACAGACTGAGACCGTTTCAGGAGAACATAGCATTCGAAAAGTATTCAGACCCCTTGACTTTTTGTTAAAATTTTGTTACGTTACAGCCTTTTTCTAAAGTCGATTAAATTGTTTTTTTCACACATCAATCTACACACAATACCCCATAATGACAAAGAAAAAACAGGTTTCTAGAAAGAAAAAAACTGAAACATCACGTTTAAGTATTCAGACCCTTTACTCAGTACTTTCTTGAAGCACCTTTGGCAGTGATTACAGCCTTGAGTCTTCTTGGGTATGATGTTAGATCAGCTTTAAGTCCGGGCTATGGCTGGGCCACTCAAGGACCTTAAGAGACTTGTCCCGAAGCCACTCCTGCATTGTCTTGGCTGTGTGCTTAGGGTCGTTGTCCTGTTGGAAGGCAAGCCTTCACCCCAGTCTGAGGTGCTGAGCGCTCTGGAGCATCTCTCTGTACTTTGCTCCGTTCATCTTTCCCTCGATTCTGACTATTCTTCCTGTCCAAGTCGCTGAAAAACATCCCCACAGCATGATGCTGCCACCACCATGCTTCACCGTAGGGATGGTATTGGCCAGGTGATGAGCGGTGCCTGGTTTCCTCCAGACGTGATGCTTGGCATTCAGGCCAAAGAGTTCAATCTTGGTTTTATCAGACCAGAGAATCTTTTTTCTCATGGTCTGAGAGTCCTTTAGGTGCCTTTTTGCAAACTCCAAACGGGCTGTCATGTGCCTTTTACTGAGGAGTGGCTTCTGTCTGTCCACTATACCATAAAGGCCTGATTGGTGGAGTGCTGCAGAGATGGCTGTCCTTCTGGAAGGTTCTCCAAACTCCACAGAGGAACTCTGGAGCTCTGTCAGAGTGACCATCGGTTTCATGGTCACCTCCCTGACCAAGGCCCTTCTTCCCCGGTTGCTCAGTTTGGCCGAGCGGCCAGCTCAAGGAAGAGTATTGTTGCTTCCAAACTTCTTTCATTTAAGAATGATGGAGGCCACTGTGTTCTTGGGGACCTTCAATGCTGCAGACATTTTTTGGTAGCCTTCCCCAGATCTGTGCCTTGACACAATCCTGTCTCGGAGCTCTATGGAAATGTCCTTCTGCCTCATGGCTTGGTTTTTGCTCTTACATGACAGGTGTGTTCCTTTGCAAATTCAGTCCAATCAATTGAATTTACCACAGGTGGACTCAAATCAAGTTGTAGAAACATCTCAAGGATGATCAATGGAAACAGGATGCTCCAGAGCTCAATTTCGAGTCTCATAGCAAGTAAGGTATTTCTGCAAAAATTTCTAAAAGCCTGTTTTCGCTTTGTCATTATGGGGTATTGTGTGAAGATCAATGAGAGAAAAAAATAATTGAATCTATTTTAGAATAAGGCTGTAACGTAACATAATGTGGAAAAAGGGAAGGGGTCTGAATACTTTCCTAATGCACTGTAGAGCTTCGTCACTTTATATAACTTTGAAGCGAACAACTCCAGTCTATGTGTAAAAGTGTTTGAGAATAAAAAATACAAAAACATTTAAAAGTTTGTTTTTTAAGTTTCAGACCTGTTGGGTGATCAGATTAAGCTTATTTTTGTCATCATTCTATCTTGCCTGACAACTGCTGTGATTCTGAGTGTGGTTGTCAACGTTTTCCTCTTTGTGAGAATGAAGAGGTCACGATGTGAACACTGTGCAGGTACAGTAAAAGTCTTTATACTAATAGTAATAGTAAGAAAGGTTATAGATCATAAAGAAGGGTGAAGGCTAGCTCTCCTTTTACCACTTTCCTCCCTGGACATTGTTTTCATTTCACAAGCCTACTGTAGTGAATAAACAGTTTATGACTTTGCTGATGTTTGCAAATGGTGTGTTAGAGGAAGTTGACTCAGCTTGTGGAAGCATCTGGAAAGCATTACTATAGGGGCCCCCTAAAACAGAGGAAGTCTGTTATGTGGCGTCCTGGGATTGGTTTATGGGGAAACCACCCATATCATGTTACAGATTATAAATACCATGGTTGAAACAAAGGACGGAGAGGAACAACATATTAGAGATTGGGTCAGTTGTTCTCCAGATGTCTGCAGGAGACTGTAAATTGGCGCTGAAATCTTTGGTATAATAAACTATTATAATCAAGGACAGTGTCAGCGGATTTCTTGTCCTCACAGCATAATTAGCATGGTTATTTAGATACCACACTACTTAATTTTGAAACAGAAAATATGACATACATAGTATGTTTCAAGTGTTTTTAATGTTTTATATTTTATCTATTAGCGGGGACCCCTTCTCAGCAGAGCCAGTATGGGAAGCCTCATGTCAACACGTCAGACCAACAGGTTAGCAGAATTGCTGTATCAAGAGTGAGACTGGAAAAGCGTATTAAAGCAAAAGATTACAGCATTAGATTTGACCTAGAGTCTGAATTGAGTGAGTCTGTGTTTCATCCTCATAGCTCCACAGTGACGATGATGGCCTGAACTACTCTGCCCTGAAGTTCACTGACAAGAACAGTACCAATCCCAGGTGACAGAGGAGAGAACAGAGAGAACAGAGAGAGGAAGAAACAATCTACTCTGATGTGTCACATAGACAGGATGTGGCAGTCCTCCAATCAGTATCACAGGCGGTCAGTGGCACCTTAGTTAAGGAGAACGGGCTCATAGCAATGGCTAGAACGGAATAAATTGAATGTTATTGAACACATCAAAAACATGGATACCATTCCATTCACTCCATTCCAGCCATTTTTATGAGCCGTCCTCCCCTAAGCAGCCTCCTGTGATCAGCATCATTCTAAGTTAAGCCCAACCCCTCCTCTGAACTCCACTTTGAGCTTGACTGTGTCCTTTTGACCTGGCTATTTTGTACAATTCTCATTTGCTGTAGGATGCCATTGCGGGGGCCTAGCGTTGCCTAATATACACTACCTGTCGAAAGTTTTAGAACACCTAATCATTCAAGGGTTTTTCTTTATTTTTAATATTTTCTACATTGTAGAATAATAGTTCAGACATCAGTACTATGAAATAACATATGGAATCATGTAGTAACCAAAAAAGTGTTAAAAAAATCAAAATATGTTTTATAATTGAGATTATTCAAATAGCCACCCTTTGCCTTGATGACAGCTTTGCACACTCTTGGCATTCTCTCAACCAGCTTCATGAGGTAGTCACCTGGAATGCGTTTCAATTAACAGGTGTGCCTTCTTAAAAGTTAATTTGTGGAATTTCTTTCCTTCTTAATGTGTTTGAGCCCATCAGTTGTGTTGTGACAAGGTAGGGGGGGGGGGGGGGGGTATACAGAAGATAGCCCTATTTGGTAAAAGACCATGTCCACATTATGTCAAGAACAGCTCAAATAAGCAAAGAGAAACGACAGTCCATAATTACTTTAAGTCATGAAGGTCAGTCAATACGGAACATTTCAAGAACTTTGAAAGTTTCTTCAAGTGCAGTCGCAAAAACCATCAAGCGCTATGATGAAACTGGCTCTCACGAGGACCACCACAGGAATGGAAGACCCAGAGTCACCTCTGCTACAGAGGATAAGTTCATTAGAGTTACCAGCCTTAGAAATTGCAGCCCAAATAAATGCTTCACAGAGTTCAAGTAACAGACAAATCTCAACATCAACTGTTCAGAATAAACTGTGTGAATCAGGCCTTCATGGTCGAATAGCTGCAAAGAAACCACTACTAAAGGACACCAATAATAAGAAGAGACTTGCTTGGGCCAAGAAACATGAGCAATGGACATTAGACCGATGGAAATTTGTCCTTTGGTATGGAGTCCAAATTTGAGATTTTTTGGTTCCAACCGCTGTGTCTTTGTGAGACGCGGTGTGGGTGAACGGATGATCTCCTCATGTGTATTTCCCACCGTAAAGCATGGAGGAGGAGGTGTTATGGTGTGGGGGTGCTTTGCTGGTGACACTGTCAGTGATTTATTTAGAATTCAAGGCACACTTAACCAGCATGGCTACCACAGCATTCTGCAGCAATACGCCATCCCATCTGGTTTGGGCTCAGTGGGACTATCATTTGTTTTTCAACAGGACAATGACCCAACACACCTCCAGGCTGTGTAAGGGCTATTTGACCAAGAAGGAGATTGATTGAGTGCTGCATCAGATGACCTGGCCTCCACAATCCCCCGACCTCTACCAAATTGAGATGGTTAGGGATGAGTCGGACCGCAGAGTGAAGGAAAAGCAGCCAACAACTGCTCAGCATTTGTGGGAACTCCTTCAGGACTTTGAAAATCATTCCAGGAGAAGCTGGTTGAGAGAATGCCAAGAGTGTGCAAAGCTGTCACCAAGGCAAAGGGTGGCTATTTGAAGAATATAAAATATAAAATATATTTTGATTTGTTTAACACTTGTTTGGTTACTACATGATTCCATATGTGTAATTTCATAGTTTTGATGTCTTCACTATTAGTAAAAATAAATAGTAAAAATAAAGAAAAACCCTTGAATGAGTAGGTGTTCTAAAACTTTTCACCGGTAGTCTACATGTACAATAACTCAGGTGCAGAGCATAATTTTCCCCAAAGTGTGAAAGCTGATACTAGGATGGTTTCAGAAGTCTCAAATCGTCACCAATAGTGGCTGAGGTTCACTGACTGGATATATTTGTTTTTGTAGAAGTGTACAACAAAATGTATATTATGATTTTGCAAATGTCTGAACTCGTCCTATTGATGACAATATTTGTAACATGGAACTCTGTAACCTGCCCTTATTTCAATAAACATGTTTTTAATTCCTACATATTAATGGCTTGCCCAATTCTTACCACTTATTTGCACAAGGTATCAAATGATCACATCTTTATTTTGTCAAAAAGGTGCGAACCTCACCAGAGTTCACTTCCTCCTGAAAGCTTGAACTGCCCTCTACAGACATGAAGTGAGAAATACAATGTAAACCCCCTGTGTATGTCAAAGAGGACATATGTACCACTAGTCTCAGCCACCGACCCAAATGATGAAAAAATACAAACCAGTAACTCTGACTTTACATCATTGAAGGGCTGCTCTAACTATGGTATGCCACAGGACACATGTTAGATTGTATAATAATAATAATAATATGCCATTTAGCAGACGCTTTTATCCAAAGCGACTTACAGTCATGCGTGCATACATTTTTGTGTATGGGTGGTCCAGGGGATCGAACACACTACATTGGCGTTACAAGCGCCGTGCTCTACCATCTGAGCTACAGAGGTAGTTTTTATCAGTTGCTTCATGCCTGTTCAGACAGCCAATAAAATCACTTTGTTCAGAGTTTCCGCCTACTTCATAATGATTACCCGATGTCATCATATAAAAGATGCCCCGATGTCAGACCCACACACTATACAGTGCAGAAAGGACATTAAAATGATGATTATATATTGGACAATCTTTTTGTTTTACTCCAATTTGGGTAAGTAAGAAATATTCATGTGGATCCTTTTACTTTTTATGTCATAGTCTTTTTTAATCCATTTTAATGACTATGTAGTCTGAATAATGATAATAATGTATCATTCTGTACTATACCTTTGTCTTTGATTTAGTTAGTTTGTTTGCTTCCCAGGATGTGCACTTAACAAGGATGTAATCCAACCAGACCCTGTGATGGTTACACACCTTGGACAAAGTGTATCTCTCACTTGCTTTTGTCGATCTCAATTTATCGGTATCTCTTGGTTCAAGCAAACTGTTGGACAGAAGCCTCTTATCATGGCATCATCATATTACCGCCCTCCAACGGCTTTTTATTACAACAATTTTACCAAGGATTTAATGAGACTAAACATCTGAGTGTGAAGAGAGGAGTTGACAGCTGTAACCTGACAATCTCAAAGACAGAGTCAGGGGACTCTGCTACTTACTACTGTGGTGCTGTGGAAGTGGGCAAAGTCAAATTTGGAGAAGGAACTGTTTTGATTGTCAAAGGTAACTTAACTTCCTTCCCTAATTTTGGATTTTAAATTTTGCACCATCAAATTAGAAATATACTTTAGAATTTGGCGCTAAATGAAAATACCAGGCCAATACAATTTACACACTATGATCTTACTCACTCTCTTCAGATTCAGGGTCCAACAGCATGTCTGTTCTCCAGCAGTCTGTGTCTGAGTCAGTCCAGCCAGGAGACTCTGTGACTCTGAACTGTACAATACACACTGAGACCTGTGCAGGAGAACACAGTGTCTATTGGTTCAGACATGGCTCAGGAGAATCCCATCCAGGAATAATTTACAACAATGGAGACAGGAGTGATCAGTGTGAGAAGAACCCTGAGGCTGGGTCTCCTACACAGAGCTGTGTCTACAACCTCCCCAAGAGGAACCTCAGCCTCTCTGATGCTGGGACTTACTACTGTGCTGTGGCCTCATGTGGGGAGATACTGTTTGGAAACGGGACCAAGCTGGACATCGAAGGTAAACTGTGCTAAACCAAAATACAGCACTAATGTTCTCTCAAATGTTAAGAAATATCATATGTAAATCTATCACTTTCAATTGATAGTAGATTTCAAATATAACTTTTATAGCTAACTTTTATGCCAAAAGCACTGAGCTACAAAGAATAATATAAAATAATCTAAGTTTCAGACCTGTTGGGTGATCAGAGAAATCATATTTTCCTCATCATTTTATCTTGCCTGACAACTGCTGTGATTCTGAGTGTGGTTGTCAACGTTATCCTCTGTGTGAGAATGAAGAGGTCACAATGTGAACACTGTGCAGGTACAGTAAAAGTCTTCATGCTAATAGTAATAGTAATAATAGATATAGATCATAAAGAAGGGTGAAGGCTAGCTCTCCGTTTACCACTTCCCTCTCTGGACATTGTTTTCATTTCACAAGCCTACTTAATTTTGAAGCAGAAAATATGACATTCACAGCAGTATGCCTTTTTATTAGTAAACAAGAAAAGGTTTCAAGTATATTGAATGTTTTATCATTGATCTTTTAGTGAGGACCCCTTCTCAGCAGAGCCAGTATTGGAAGCCTCATGCCAACACGTCAGAACAACAGGTTAGCAGAATTGCTGTATCAAGAGTGAGACTGGATAAGAGTATTAAAGCTAAATATTACAGCATTATATTTGACCCAGAGTCTGAATTGAGTGAGTCTGTGTTTCATCCTCATAGCTCCACGGTGACGATGATGGCCTGAACTACACTGCCCTGAAGTTCACTGACAAGAAGAGTACCAATCCCAGGAGACAGAGGAGAGAACAGAGAGAACAGAGAGAGGAAGAAACCATCTACTCTGGTGTGAGTCATCAAGACAGGATGTGACAGTCCTCCAATCAGCATCATTTTAAGTTTAGCCCTACTGACCTCCACTTTGAGCTTGACTGTGTCCGTGTGACTTGGCTATTTTGTACATTCCTCATTTGCTGTAAAATGTAATGGTCGGGCCTAGCTGAAGAGACTGTCACTGCATTGGCCTTTTCTCTTAATATCAATGTAGAATTATTCAGATGCAGAGCATAATTGTCCAGCAAGTGTGAAAGCTGATACTAGGATGGTTTCAGAAGTCTCAAATCCTCAGCAATAGTGGCTGAGGTTGACTGACTGGATACATTTGCTTTTGTAAATAGAAGTGTAGCACAAAATACTGTATTTACAATGATTTAGCAAACGTCTGCACTCTTCCTTCTCATGATAATAGTTGTAACATGGAACTATGTAACCTGCCTTTATTCTTGTGTGATATTTCAATAAACATGTTTTTATTTCCTACATTTAATGACTTGCCCAATTCTTACCACTTATTTGCACCATGTAATACTATATTAGAAATTCTTCCACTTTGATATTCGTTTTTTTGAGTAGATTGTTGACAAAAAAGATCACAATTAAATCCATTTGAATCCCACTTTGTAACACAATAAAATGTGAAGAAATCCATTGTTGGTGTAGACTTTCTATAGGTACTGTATGTGCCACTAGTCACATCAACTGACGCAAACGATTAATCAATACAAACCAGTAACTCTGACTTTACACCCTTTGAAGATAAATAGCACACCTTTTTGGTAGAATAAGCATTTTATGCATAATTGATTCATAGATGAATACAGACTGAATCTGTATGTAAGGTGGGAATCTATTGGTTCAGACATGGCTCAGGAGAATCCCATCCAGGAATTATTTACACTCGTGGAGACAGGAGTGATCAGTGTGAGAAGAGCCCTGAGGCTGGGTCTCCTACACAGATTTGTGTCTACAACCTCCCCAAGAGGAACCTCAGCCTCTCTGATGCTGGGACTTACTACTGTGCTGTGGCCTCATGTGGGGAGATACTGTTTGGGAACGGGACCAAGCTGGACATTGTCTGTAAGTTATATTTTTGACATTTCTGAAAATGTCTAACATACTTTCACATTGTTGTGAATAAATTGTATGCCTGGTTGAACAAAAAGTCCTGAATTTCCTCTATCACTGTCTGTATTTCTACAGATGGTTGTAAGGAGGACCATGTTCTCTTGGTGTACTGTCTGGGTGTAGTGTTGGCTCTTTGTGTCATCCTCATCATTGTCCTTGGTTGTGTTTTGTATAAGATGACCAAGAAAACTTCTCTGCTGTGTAGAGGTAAGTGGTACCATTGCGAACAATATACACTGCATTCGGAAAATATTCAGACCCCTTGACTTTTTCCACATATTGTTTTACTTTACAGCCTGTTTTAGTCATGAAACTGGGTTAATTCATTGTATGATGATGATGATGATGATGATGATGATGATGATGATGATTCCACCATGTGTTTGTCTACAGGAACACACCCTCAGTCAAGTACTTCATCAGTCCCCAGTTCTCATAACCAGGTAGACAGACCTAACACTGGTCCAACTGTTGTTGATTCAATGTATTTTATCTTCATTCAAAATATGAAAATAGGCATTTACTTAAAGGTGTTGTTTCACTATAAATATATTTGTCTAATACAAAATGTTTCGGTTTTATATTTGTTATTCCTCTCGGAATCAAGATGCTGACACACTCCAATACGCTGCTCTGAACGTCATCCACAAGAAAGTAAAGGCTGGGAGACAGAGGAGTGCCATGGAGAGAGACACTGTGTACTCTGGGGTGAGACTCCAAAACATGGACTGAAACGTCAACTTTTGCTCTTTAATAACTTGCATTGCTTTTGTGTTTTCTATACTGTATGTATAACTATGGCTTTTTCATTGTGTGGTACAATTACTTGTACTCTGTCAACCTCCTTTTAACATTGATACTGTTGTGAATTTTAGATCAAATAAAACATTCAACTGCTTTCATATAGAGGCATTTTTTTATTTGATATTTTCCTCTGTTGTTAAATTTCACCTGAAGAATCAGTATGCAACGACCATATTAAGCTTATAATCAATGTAACAAAGCTTTTTTGGGTCGCATTATGCAATGTAAATACAAATCTACTGACTGGTGTTTTATTTTGTCTCAAACTCTTTTGTAGGTGTATCCTGACAACATCTCTGTAGTGTTATGAATGCCCTAAAAATATTAAACTAATCTCTAACCCCCAGCAATGACCTTCAGTCCGCACCACACACTACCTACACACACCTCAGTGCATCAAAACCACAAAAAACCATGTCACTAAGAGCACAACTCACTCTCTAAATGAGAAAAACTTGAAGTAAAAATAAACATCCTAGTTTAATATACAGTCGTGGTCAAACGTTTTGAGAATAACACATGTATTGGTCTTCACAAAATTTGCTGCTTCAGTGTTTTTAGATATTTTTGTCAGATGTTACTATGGTATACTGAAGTATAATTACAAGCATTCCATAAGTGTCGAAAGCTTTTATTGACAATTACATTACGTTTATGCAAAGAGTAAATATTTCCAGTGTTGACCCTTCTTTTTCAAGACCTCTGCAATCCACCCTGGCATGCTGTCAATTAACTTCTGGGCCACATCCTGACTGATGGCAGCCCATTCTTGCATAATCAATGTTTGGAGTTTGTCAGAATTTGTGGGTTTTTTGTTTGTCCACCCGCCTCTTGAGGATCGACCACAAGATCTCAATGGGATTAAGGTCTGGGGAGTTTCCTGGCCATGGACCCAACATTTATATATTTTGTTCCCCGAGCCACTTAGTTATCACTTTTGCCTTATGGCAAGGTGCTCCATCATGCTGGAAAAGGCATTGTTCATCACCAAACTGTTCTTGGATGGTTGGAAGAAGTTGCTCTCGGAGGATGAGTTGGTATCATTCTTTATTCATGGCTGTGTTCTTAGGCAAAATAGTGAGTGAGCCCAAACCCTTGGCTGAGAAGCAACCCCACACATGAATTGTCTCAGGATGCTTTAATGTTGGCATGACACAGGACTGATGGTAGCGCTCACCTTGTCTTCTCCGAATAAGCTTTTTTCTGGATGCCCCAAACAATCGGAAAGGGGATTCATCAGAGAAAATGATTTTGCCCCAGTCCTCAGCAGTCCAATCCCTGTACCTTTTGCAGAATATCAGTCTGTCCCTGATCTTTTTCCTGGAGAGAAGTGGCTTCCTCGCTGCCCTTCTTGACACCAGGCCATCCTCCAAAAGTCTTTGCCTCACTGTGCGTGCAGATGCACTCATTCCTGCCTGCTGCCATTCCTGAGCAAGCTCTGCACTGGTGGTGCCCCGATCCCGCAGCTGAATCAACTTTAGGAGACGGTCCTGGCGCTTGCTGGACTTACTTGGGCGCCCTGAAGCCTTCTTCACAACAATTGAACCTCTCTCCTTGAAGTTCTTGATGATCTGATAAATGGTTGATTTAGGTGCAAGCTTACTAGTAGCAATATCCTTGCCTGTGAAGCCCTTTTTGTGCAAAGCAATGATGACGGCACGTGTTTCCTTGCAGGTAACCATGGTTAACAGAGGAAGAACAATGATTTCAAGCGCCACCCTCCTTTTAAAGCTTCCAGTCTGTTATTCTAACTCAATCAGCATGACAGAGTGATCTCCAGACTTGTCCATGTCAACACTCTCACCTGTGTTAACGAGAGAAACAAAGGCCCAACAAAAACACTGTGTGGCTGTTAAGAATTTATAACAAGGTAATATATACATTTATTACATGCATATTAAACATCAGTATCATGTTATAAATCCATTTCAGAATCATTGCGTCACATCAATCAAACAGGCTAGGTAGTCATCATCACTGGATCATTACTACTAACATCAACTAAGTTATTATAAGTGTAGCTTAGTTACCAGGATGAGCCACACAATCACTCAAAATAAAACTTGAAGAAGGGTTATCTCTATGACGAAGACAACGACTCGTGTGTTTCAATGTAGTGTTTTAAAATTGAGTTCCAGGGAGTAGTTGAAAAAGTATGGGAGACAACCTATTTATTCATATCATCTCTCCTCTGTAATGTGTTGACCTCTTCTAGTGGTGTTGATAGCATGTCACTCACACCCAACCCCACACAGTGAACAAGTTGACAGGTACTCTGCAGTCTTCTGTAAGCCCAAGATGATGTCGTATCTACGCTTTGGTCAGGTGGGCCTGCTGGCTTTGTGCACACAGGACCCTCCTACCTGCTCTCTGTGTCTCTGTGTCTCTATGTGGTTTTCAGAAGGATGTCTATGTGGTGTCACTGTTGTTCTCACTATCTTTACGTGTTGTTCATGTTGCCCCTGACAGTTTACAGCCACAGCAAAACAGTTATTAATTAAACTGACTCAAATATACATTTAGTTATCTGAAATCAGTTACAAACCACAAATGACTACTAATGAACCCTATTTGAACCCTCTGAGTTAAGCATCTCATTTGTGATACAGCACCATCTATTCTAACTTGTGGTCCAGGGGGAGGGGCCATTTTGTGATGATGTCATGGGAGAACTTTCAGTACATTCTCAAACAGCCATGACTTGTGAAGCACAAACACTACTGCAGGATGCTCTGTGAGAAGGAGACCAATAGAGGAGGATCCTCCTTCTGATAGATTGCTTCCTTTTAGAACCATAATAACCACAGAGTAAAACAGACTAGATAGGTAAAGTGTGTCACTTCAGGCATGTACTCTCAGGTGATACACTTAGTGAATGTTTCTGTAAATTATATACAAGGAATGGAAGACTGACATGTACTTGTTTCATTGTGTAGGTGTTTACCTCACTGATGTTCACCCTTGTACATACACTATATATACAAAGGTATGTGGACACCCCTTCAAATTAGTGGATTCGGCTATTTCAGCAATACCCGTTGCTTACAGGTGTATAATATCGAGCACACAGCCATGCAATCTCCATAGACAAAAATTGGCAGTAGAATGGCCTTTATGTAGAGCTCAGTATCTTTCAACGTGGCACCTTTCTAACAAGTCAGTTCGTCAAATTTCTGCACTGCTAGAGCTGCCCCGGTCAACTGTAAGTGCTGGTATTGTGAAGTGGAAAAATCTAGGAGCAACAACGGCTTAGCCGAGAAGTGGTAGGCCACACAAGCTCACAGAACGGGACCACCGAGTGCTGAAGCGCACAGCGTGTCAAAATCTTCTGTCCTCGGTTGCAACACTCCCTAACGAGTTTCAAACTGCCTCTTGAAGCAATGTCAGCACCCGACGTCAGCACAAGAACTGTTTGGTTTCCATTTCCGAGCAGCCGCACACAAGCCTAAGATCAACATGCGCAATGCCAAGTGTCGGCTGGAGTGGTGCAAAGCTCACCGCCATTGGACTCTAGAGCAGTGTTCTCTGGAGTGATTAATCACACTTCACTATACAGCAGTCAGACAGATGAATCTGGGTTTGGCGGATGCCAGAAAAACACTACCTGCCCCAATTCATAGTGCCAACTGTAATGTTTGGTGGAGGAGGAATTATGGTCTTGGGCTGTTATTCATGGTTCAGGCTAGGCCCCTTAGTTTGAGTGAAGAGAAATCTTAAAAACACATCACACAATGACATTCTAGATGATTCTGTGCTTCCAACCTTGTGGCAACAGTTTGGGGAAGGCCCTTTCCTTTTTCAGCATGGCAATGCCCCTGTGTACAACTTCCTAATATTGAGTTGCAACCCCCCTTTTGCCCTCAAACAGCCTCAATTCGTCTGTGTATGGACTCTACAAGGTGTTGAAAGTTTTCCACAGGGATGCTGTTGACTCCAATGCTTCCCACAGTTGTGACAAGTTGGCTGGATGTCATTTGGGTGGTGGACCATTCTTGATACACACAGGAAACTGTTGAACATGAAAAACCCAGCAGCGTTGCAATTCTTGACACAAACCGGTGGGCCTGGCACCTACTACCATACAACATTCAAAGGCACTTCAATCTATTGTCTTGCCCATTCATCCTCTGAAACACACAATCCATGTCTCAATTGTGTCAAGGCTTAAGAATCCTTCTTTAACGTGTCTCCTCACCTTCATCTACCCTGATTGAAGTGGATTTGACAAGTTTTATCAATAACGGATCATAGCTTTCACCTGATCAGTCTACGTCATGGAAAGATACATTTTATTATTTCAGATTGTGACGTTGATCCACAGATGAGAATCCTGGACCTTCTCCCCATCATCAGAACTGGAGTTCTCCTCTGCTGTCTGATCATCTTCATCATCATCTACCTCATCAGGAAATAGATCACGCTAAGGCCAGTGTCAATAGACTAGAGAAGGGTTATTGAGTAAAGTAGGAGATACTGTATCATCGCTATACATTGCAAATGATGATTTATTGAGATTGCTTAGTTGCTCGTATTGCATTAGAAAAATATTAGCCTGCGACTTCTAATTCAATTGAGCATCATCATCCTTGCTTATGCCCTATGTGTTAATTGATTGAACTGCTCTCCTGAAATCCCTGTGTACAGAATGTGCCTTCTTTTTGCATTAATAAATATCTATTTAAACAACTGATAGGGACTAAAATAGACGTATTCCTTCTCGTGTGTTCTGTACATACAGTATCCCTGTATGAATGTTTGTCCAGAGGGCTTCTGCAGAGACTACCTACTGTTACCATGCTAAACCCACCCACGCATCATGCAGTGAGCTGTTCACAGGTATCTGAACACTTTGGTCTGCTGTGAGCTCAAGACAAGGCCATCTCTTTGCTTTGGATAGGCCTGGTTAGCCTTTCACTCACTATGTGGTTTCAGCAGGATGTCTACCTGGTGTCAGTGTGTTTTCTCTCATGCTTACATTGTTGATCAGGACCATGACAATTAGAAACACAGTCCACTGACATACTGCATGCTATATAGCCTCTATCTTATCATATGGGCCAGTTTCCCAGACACAGTTTAAGCCGAGTCCTGTACTAAAAAGCATGTTTATGTTCATTCTTGAACTACGATAATTGATTTACAGAGTTTAAAGTAGAAGTTGTATCAATGTATACTAGGCTACAGCTAAGAGCCCTACCCACCCAGGTACACCCCTGACCCCTACTAAACTATCAGGTGTTACACTTCAGTTAGAGCATGATTCTGTGAATGATAGGTAATGAGACTTACATGAAATAGATTGTTTCATCCTGTAGTGTACGTTATTCCCCCATATACACTCATGATGCTCCACCCCTGATCCCCCTGGTACATATCAAGTTCTGTTCTATGTATAACTGTCCTCCTATAGGTCATTAGGAGAGCCGTATCTGTTGCATGGGGTGGGGCCAAGTCTAAGGCACACAACTAAGTTTGATCCCAAGGGCATGTACAGCTACATACTGTATATGTAATGTATGCTTGATAATGTACTGCATGCTTATCAGACAACAGTGGTGGAAAAAGTCCCCAATTGTCATACTTGAGTAAAAGTGAAAGTCACCCAGTAAAATACTACTTGAGTAAGAATGTATTTATGAATGTTTGTCCAGAGGGCTTCTGCAGAGACTACCTACTGTTACCATATTAAACCCACCCACACATCATGCACTCAGTGAGCTGTTCACAGGTATCTGAACACTTTGGTCTGCTGTGAGCTCAAGATGAAGCCATCTCTACGCTGTGGACAGGCCTGCTGGCCTCCTACACACTCTGTGGTTTTCAGCAGGATGTCTATGTGGTGTCAGTCAGTTACTTTCTTTCTTCCTTGCTCACGCCAATGACAATTAGAAACACAGCTCCATCTAGACTAACACAGTATCTTATCACTTACAAGATCATAGGTTTTATCAGTTCTTGAACTTTAATCATTAATTTACACAGTATAGAGTAGAAGGTGTAAGCAAGAGCCCTACCCACCCAGGTAAACACCTGACCCCTACTAAACTATCAGGTGTTACACTTCATGTTTCTGTGAATGATAGTGAAAGTAAGACTGACATAAAATTGTCTTGCTTTATCATCAGGAGAACTGTAACTGCTGCATGTGGTGGAACCAAAGATGTCTAAGGCACACAACTGATGTTGATACCAAGAGTATACAAGTACATGCAGTGGATTCAGAAAGTGTTCAGACAGCTTTTTCCACATTTTGTTAAGTTGCAGCCTTATTCAAAAATTGATTAAATTGATTTTATTTCTCATCAAACAACACACAATACCCCATAATGACAGAGCAAAAACAGGTTTTTAGAAATTTTTGCAAATGTAATAAAAATGTAAACCCAAAATATAAAATGTACATAAGTAATCAGACCGTTTACTCAGTACTTTGTTGAAGCACCTTTTGCAGCGATTACAGCCTTGAGTCTTCTTGGGTATGACACTAAAAACTTTGCACACCTGTATTTGGGGAGTTTCTCCCATTCTTCTCTGCAGATCCTCTCAAGCTCAGTCATGTTGGATGGGGAGCTTCGCTGCACAGCTATTCTCCGGTCTCTCCAGAGATGTTCAATCGGGTTCAAGTCCGGGCTCTGGCTGGGCCACTCAAGGACATTCATAGACTTGTACAGAAGCAACTCCTGCATTGTCTTGGCTGTGTGCTTAGGGTTGTTGTCCTGTTGGAATGTGAACCTTCACCCCAGTCTGAGGTCATGAGCGCCCTGGAGTAGGTTTTCATCAAGGATCTCTCTGTACTTTGCTCCGTTCGTCTTGCCCTCGAGCCTGACTAGTCTCCCAGTCCCTGCCGCCGAAAAACATCCCCACAGCATGATGCTGCCACCACAATGCTTCACCAAAGGGATGGTGCCAGGTTTCCTCCAGGCGTGACGCTTGGCATTCAGGCCAAAGAGTTCAATGTTGGTTTCATAAGACCAGAGTATCTTGTTTCTCATGGTCTGAGTCCTTCAGGTGCCTTTTGTGAAACTCCAAGCGGGCTGTTATGTACCTTTTACTGAGGAGTGGCTTTCCTCTGGCCACTCTACAATAAAGGCCTGATTGTTGGAGTGCTGCAGAGATGGTTGTCCTTCTGGACGGTTCTCCCATCTCGGTCACCTCCATGGCCAAGGCCCTTCTCCCCCAATTGTTCAGTTTGGCTGGGTGGCCAGCTCTAGGAAGAGTCTTGGTGGTTCCAAACTTCTTCCATTTAAGAATGATGCAGGCCACTGCGTTCTCTGACAATTCCTTCAACCTCATGGCTTGGTTATTGCTCTGACATATACTGTCAACTCTGGGACCTTATATAGACAGGTGTGTGCCTTTCCAAATCATGGCCAATCAATTGAATTTACCTCAGGGGGACTCTGATCAATGGATACAGGATGCACCTGAGCTCAATTTTGAGTCTCATAGCAAAGGGTCTAAATACCTAAATAAATGTCACGCCCTGGCTCTGGGGACACTGTTATGTTGAGCCAGGGTGTGTAAATCTATGTTTGTATTTCTATGTTGGCCTGAGTGACTCCCAATCAGAGGCAACGAGTGTCAGCTGGTTATCTCTGATTGGGAGCCATATTTAACTGTCTGTCTTTTCACTTTGTGTTTGTGGTTTCTTGTTCCGTGTTGGTTGGTTTATGTAACCAGGGACGTCACGTTTCGTTTTTTGTTGTTTTGATCGTGTGATCATCTTGATATAATAAAATGTTCGCGTTCAACGCTGCGCCTTGGTCCTCCTCCTCCTTAGACGAGCGTGACAGAAGAAACCACCAAGATGTGACCAAGCAGCGTGTCCAGGAGCCATCGCCAGGGAGATCCCTAACAGATCTCCTTCGCCTCCTCGACTGGGTCAAGCCGAGTGAGGAAGAGAAGGGCTTGACATTATGGCAGAAGGGCGAAAGGCTGGCGAGGGACATGGAGACCTGGTCCACGGGTAGGGGAGACGCCCAGAATTTTTTTAGAGGGGGGCTAACGCCGTGGACGACGGGCCAGCAGGAGACCGCGGCAGAGCGGCCCAGTGGATTGGCAGAGGAGGCCGCCAGGTTACGGGGGCCACTGGTCGAAGAGGGGGTGGAAGATGTAGAGGCACGGCGAGAGGTACTGGCGTGTTTTGCCAGTCCGGTCCGGCCTGTTCCTGATCCCCACGTAGGGCCAGTGGTGTGTGTTCCCAGTACGGTCCGGCCTGTTCCTGCTCCCCGCACCAAGTCAGTGGTGCGCGTCGCCAGCCCAGTCCGGCCCATTCCTGCTCCCCGCACCAAGTCTGTGGTGTGCGTCGCCAGCCCAGTCCGGCCCATTCCTGCACCCCGCACCAAGTCTACGGTGCGCATCGCCAGCTCGGCCCGGCCCATTCCTGCTCCCCGCACCAAGTCAGTGGTGCGCGTCGCCAGCCCAGTCCGGCCCATTCCTGCTCCCCGCACCAAGTCTGTGGTGCGTTTCGTCAGCCCGGCTCGGCCCGTTCCTGCTCCCCGCACCAAGTCTACGGTGCGTGTCGCCAGCTCGGCCCGGCCTGCTCCCCGCACCAAGTCAGTGATGCGTTTCGTCAGCCCTGTCCGGCCCGCTCCTGCTCCCCACACCAAGCCAGTGGTGTGCGTCGTCAGTCCAGCACGGCCCGTGCCTGTTCCCCACACCAAGCCAGTGGTGTGCGTCGTCGGTCTGGCACGGCCCGTGCCTGTTCCACTGGTGCCTGGTCCGGCACCGGTCAGATGCGTTACGCCGGAGCTAGAGCAATCCGCTCCATCAGTGTGCAGTCCAGCTCCGGCCAGCGGGGCCAGACCGGACCAGGGGTACTTTGGGGGGTTGGAGAGGGAGTGGGGATCAGGCCCGGAGCCGGATCCGCCGCCAAGGCGGAGTGCCCACCCGGTCCCTCCCCTGTGGTATTTAGTTGGCGCGGTCGGAGTCCGCGCCTTTAGGGGGGGGTACTGTCACGCCCTGGCTCTGGGGACACTGTTATGTTGAGCCAGGGTGTGTAATTCTATGTTTGTATTTCTATGTTGGCCTGAGTGACTCCCAATCAGAGGCAACGAGTGTCAGCTGGTTGTCTCTGATTGGGAGCCATATTTAACTGTCTGTCTTTTCACTTTGTGTTTGTGGTTTCTTGTTCCGTGTTGGTTGGTTTATGTAACCAGGGACGTCACGTTTTGTTTTTTGTTGTTTTGATCGTGTGATCATCTTGATATAATAAAATGTTCGCGTTCAATGCTGCGCCTTGGTCCTCCTCCTCCTTAGACGACCGTGACAATAAATTAGGTATTTCTCTTTTTTATTTGTAATACATTTGCAAAAAAAATCTAAAAACCTGTTTTTCGCTTTGTCATTATGTTGTATTTTGTGCAGATTGATTAGATTTTTTATTTATGTAATCAATTTTAGAATAATGCTGTAATGTAACAAAATGTTAAAAAGTCAAAGGGTCTGAATACTTTCCTAATGCACTGTATAATGTATGCTAATTTTTTGTTGTTGTAAAAACTACATGAAAAACGTATTTAAAAATATAAATTAACCTGTGATGGTAAATGGGGTGGTAAAGTATGATTTCCAAGAAGGAAAAAAAGGTTGTTGGATAATATTTTGATTGGTCTTACACAGACTATCTATCCAGATAAGAGTTTTAACAGAGTATTAGACAGCTTTCATCCAGCCAGTTGTTGCAAATTACTAGCATTGGTCCACTTTTAGCATTGATTATATACAGTAAGTGATTCTCAGTTTATGGTGGGCTGGATAAGGCATCAACAAAAATGACGTGTCCAGTTTAACCAATCACCAAATAGCCCACTGTTGATTTCTTTTTTTTTTACTTGGGTAGACTTCTTCCACTCAAGACACAGTTACTAACTTCAAAGATGATCATCACACTCTGCCTGATATTTCCACTTCTCAGGGAGATGGGTAGGTCCAACTTATATATTTCTGTGCTTATAGGGGGTACACCATACATTTGAAGTCAACCAGGAACTTTATTGATGTAATTCATATCTGTCTTTGTGTGTATTCTAGCTGGGGTACAATCCTCAGCCATGCACCTTGTTTCAGCCAACATAGGAGACACAGTGACATTGCAATGCTTCCATGAAGGCAACTTGGCACTGCACTTCTTGTGGTTCAAGCAAACATTGGCTGACAATCCTCAGCTCATGACAACTTTCTACAGTTATGACAATAATGCCACATTCCACAATGAATTTGAAGGCAACCCTCACTACTTAGTGCAAAGTGGCAAAGGAATAAAACACCTAAGGATCTCAGACATGCAGCTCTCAGATTCAGCAATAATTATTGTGGGAGTTCTTATTCCAACAAGGTGGATTTGGAGAAGGAGCAATTCTCATTGTTAAAGGTACAACATCTGAATTTAGAGAGAATATATCTAGAAACGAGTGTTCTGTAACTATAATCATGAGCATTGTTGCACTTTACATTTTGGATATACAATGTCTTAATTAAATGTAAGGTAATCCCACAATAACATATTACTATAGCTTAAGTTTTCAGCAAATGTTGAGTTAGGACACAAAATAGGAAACACATTTACTGACATGAAAACCTTTTTGTCAGGTTCAGGGTCCAGAAACACCACCGTTGTACAGCAGTCTGTCTGAGTCAGTCCAGACAGGAGACTTTGTGACTCTGAACTGTACAATACACACTGAGACCTGTGCAGGAGAACACTGTGTCTATTGGTTCAGACATGGCTCAGGAGATTCCCGTCCAGGAATCATTTACACCCATGAAGACAGGAGTGATCAGTGTGAGAAGAGCCCTGAGGCTGGGTCTCCTACACAGAGCTGTGTCTACAACCTCCCCAAGAGGAACCTCAGCCTCTCTGATGCTGGGACTTACTACTGTGCTGTGGCCTCATGTGGGGAGATACTGTTTGGAAACGGGACCAAGCTGGAGATCAAGGGTAGGTGATACATCTTACATTTATGTTTATATCTATTGTATAATCTATTGTGTCCAACTGTACACAGTGCTAGTTATTTAGATCACATAAGAAAACGTCCAATCATTTTCCCAGACAATGTTGCAGACCCTCTTCTCTTGGTGTACTGCCTGAGTGCTGCATTGGGTCTCTCATTTATCCTGATCATTGTCCTTGGTAGCATCACGAACATCACGATCAAGAGAAAGTATCTGCAGTGTAGGGGTAAGTGAAGTCCAAACCAAATAAATAAATGATATACGTACAGTGGGGAGAACAAGTATTTGATACACATTTTGATACACATTTTGCATGTAGATGTCTGTAATTTTTATCATAGGTACACTTCAACTGTGAGAGATGGAATGTAAAACAAAAATCCAGAAAATCACATTGTATGATTTTAAAGTAATTAATTTGCATTTTATTGCATGACATAAGTATTTGATACATCAGAAAAGCAGAACTTAATATTTGGTACAGAAACATTTGTTTGCAATTACAGAGATCACACGTTTCCTGTAGGTCTTGACCAGGTTTGCACACACTGCAGCAGGGATTTTGGCCCACTCCTCCATACAGACCTTCGCCAGATCCTTCAGGTTTCGGGGCTGTCGCTGGGCAATACGGACTTTCAGCTCCCTCCAAAGATTTTCTATGGGGTTCAGGTCTGGAGACTGGCTAGGCCACTCCAGGACCTTGAGATGCTTCTTACGGAGCCACTCCTTAGTTGCCCTGGCTGTGTGTTTCGGGTCGTTGTCATGCTGGAAGACCCAGCCACGACCCATCTTCAATGCTCTTACTGAGGGAAGGAGGTTGTTGGCCAAGATCTCGCGATACATGGCCCCATCCATCCTCCCCTCAATATGGTGCAGTCGTCCTGTCCCCTTTGCAGAAAAGCATCCCCAAAGAATGATGTTTCCACCTCCATGCTTCACGGTTGGGATGGTGTTCTTGGGGTTGTACTCATCCTTCTTCTTCCTCCAAACACGGCGAGTGGAGTTTAGACCAAAAAGCTCTATTTTTGTCTCATCAGACCACATGACCTTCTCCCATTCCTCCTCTGGATCATCCAGATGGTCATTGGCAAACTTCAGACGGGCCTGTTCATGCGCTGGCTTGAGCAGGGGGACCTTGCGTGCGCTGCAGGATTTTAATCCATGACGGCGTAGTGTGTTACTAATGGCTTTCTTTGAGACTGTGGTCCCAGCTCTCTTCGGGTCATTGACCAGGTGCTGCCGTGTAGTTCTGGGCTGATCCCTCACCTTCCTCATGATCATTGATGCCCCACCACGTGAGATCTTGCATGGAGCCCCAGACCGAGGGTGATTGACCGTCATCTTGAACTTCTTCCATTTTCTAATAATTGCGCCAACAGTTGTTGCCTTCTCACCAAGCTGCTTGCCTATTGTCCTGTAGCCCATCCCAGCCTTGTGCAGGTCTACAATTTTATCCCTGATGTCCTTACACAGCTCTCTGGTCTTGGCCATTGTGGAGAGGTTGGAGTCTGTTTGATTGAGTGTGTGGACAGGTGTCTTTTATGCAGGTAACGAGTTCAAACAGGTGCAGTTAATACAGGTAATGAGTGGAGAACAGGAGGGCTTCTTAAAGAAAAACGAACAGGTCTGTGAGAGCCGGAATTCTTACTGGTTGGTAGGTGATCAAATACTTATGTCATGCAATAAAATGCAAATTAATTACTTAAAAATCATACAATGTGATTTTCTGGATTTTTGTTTTAGATTCCGTCTCTCACAGTTGAAGTGTACCTATGATTAAAATTACAGACCTCTACATGCTTTGTAAGTAGGAAAACCTGCAAAATCGGCAGTGTATCAAATACTTGTTCTCCCCACTGTATGTAGCAGGTACAGTCCTTCAGAAAAGTTTATATTATTTTATTTCACCAGCTGTATCTGTAGTGGAAGAAGTAGTTGTATCTTTATCTTTTCTGTCTTTCTTTTCAGGACCCGTCTCTCAGACAAGAGGTCCAGCAGTCTCTTCTTCAGATGCAAGGGTAAACAGGATTCCTGATGTTGTATTACCATAAAAGGGAAGTTTGAAAGTGGTTACAATAAAAACATATAGTAATACTTCCCCCATTTTATAATTGTTCTTCACAGGCCCAAGATGCAGACAGTCTCCATTATGTAGCTCTGAATCTGAGCAACAAGAAGAACAGGTCTAGAAGACAGAGAAGCAACAAGGTGGAGGAGATGGTGTACTCTGGGATCAGACAGTAGAACTGGATGAATGACACAGCCTTAATTGTTAACTTTATTAGCTGTAACTGTAATGAATTAGGTGCATTGCTTCTCTTCCAAACTCATTGACAATGACTTACTTGTGATATGATGAATAAAGCATTTAACTATAATCAAGACAAATGAAGTTGAATGTATTTATTTAGGCCATACCCAAGCATCTTTATGTTGCAGTGACGAACAGCTTTTTCTCTTGTCATGCCAGCAACACCCCCTCTCACTCACAGCAACCTATTTACAGGTACTCTGATTTCATTTCTTAATTCAGAAGAAAATAATACATGGTAGTATGCCTTTTAATAAGTAAACAAGAGGAGGTTTCAAGTGTTTTAAATGTTTTGTCATTTTTCTTTTAGCGGGGACCCCTTCTCAGCAGAGCCAGTATGGGAATCCTCATGCCAACACCTCAGACCAACAGGTTAGCAGAATTGCTGTATCAAGAGTGAGACTGGATAACAGTATTAAAGCTAAATATTACAGCATTAGATTTGACCCAGATTCTGAATTGAGTGAGTCTGTGTTTCATCCCCATAGTGTAACTCCACGGTGATGATGCTGCCCTAAACTATACCGCCCTGAAGTTCCCTGACAAGAAGAGTACCAATCCCAGGAGACAGAGGAGAGAGAGAGAACAGAGAGAGGAAGAAACCATCTACTCTTGTGTGAGTCATCAAGACAGGACTTGACATGTATGGGTCATCCAATAAGAATCAGCCCCACCCCTCCTCTGAACTCCACTTTGATGTTGATTGTGCCTGTGTGAACTGGCGATTATATACTCTACATTTCTTATTTGCTGTAGGATGCCTTTGCAGGGGCCTATTGGATGAGGTTGACTGACTGCATACATTTGTTTTTGTATAAACAACATTTATATAATAATTTTGCAAATGTCTGAACTCTTCCTTTTGATGATAATAGCTGTAACCTGCCTTTATGCTTGTTTGATATTTCAATAAACATGTTTTTATTTCGAAGTTTAATGGCCCAATTCTTACCATTTATTTGCACCAGGTATCAAAGGATCACATCTTTATTTTGTCAAAAAGGTGCCAACCTCACCAGAATTAATTTCCTCCTGAAAGCTTGAACTGCCTTCTACAGACATGAAGTGAGAAATACAATGTAAAGCCCCTGTGTATGTCAAAGAGGACATATGTACCACTAGTCTCAGCCACCCACCCAAATGATGAAAAAATACAAACCAGTAACTCTGACTTTAAGTCATTTGAAGGGCTGCTCTAACTATGGTATGCCACAGGACACGTTACATTGTAGTTTTTATCAGATGGTTTATGCCTATTCAGAGAGCCAATGAAATCACTTTGTTCAGTGTTTCCGCCTACTTCATAATGACTACCCGATGAGTGTCATCATATAAAAGGTGCCCCGTTGTCAGACCCACCACTATACAGTGCAGAAAGGACATTAAAGTGATGATTATATATTGGACAATCTTTTTGTTTTACACCAATTTTGGTAAGTAAGAAATATTCATGTGGATCCTTGTACTTTTTATGTCAGTCTTTTTGAATCCAATTGAATGACCATGTAGTCTGAATAATGATAATAATGTATCATTCTGTACTATACCTTTGTCTTTGATTTATTTAGTTTGTTTGCTTCACAGGTTGTGTACTTAACAAAAATGTAATCCAACCAGACCCTGTGATGGTTACACACCTTGGACAAAGTGTATCTCTCACTTGCTTTTGTCGATCTGATTTGATCAAAGTCTCTTGGTTCAAGCAAACTGTTGGACAGAAACCTCTTCTCATGACAGTATCAATTTATCCCGAAAATAAATATACATATTCCAACAACTTTTACAAGGACTTTACGGAGAATAAACGTTTGAGTGTGAAGAGAGAAGTTGACAGCTGTAACCTGACCATCTCCAAGATAGAGTCAGGGGACTCAGCTACATACTACTGTGGTGTTATGTTAGCGAGGGATGTCAAATTTGGAGAAGGAACAGTTATATTTGTGAAAGGTAACATCAGTTCCTTTTAAAAATGTTAAATACTGAAGTGTGTTCCTATAATTGTAAATTAATGAATTTGGAGGAAAATAGAATGTACACACCATGATCTTACTCACTCTCTTCAGATTCAGGGTCCAACAGCATGTCTGTGATCCAGCAGCCTGTGTCTGAGTCAGTCCAGCCAGGAGACTCTGTTACTCTGAACTGTACAATACACACTGAGACCTGTGCAGGAGAACATAGTGTCTATTGGTTCAGACATGGCTCAGGAGAATCCCATCCAGGAATCATTTACAACCATGGAGACAGGAGTGATCAGTGTGAGAAGAGCCCTGAGGCTGGGTCTCCTACACAGAGCTGTGTCTACAACCTCCCCAAGGGGAACCTCAGCCTCTCTGATGCTGGGACTTACTACTGTGCTGTGGCCTCATGTGGGGAGATACTGTTTGGCAACGGGACCAAGCTGGACATTGAAAGTAAGTGATATTTCGGACATTTCTGAAAATGTCTAACATTCTTTCACATTGCTGTGAATAAATTGTATGCCTGGTTGAACAAAATGTCCTGAATTTTCTCTATCACTGTCTGTATTTCTACAGATGGTTGTAAGGAGGACCATGTTCTCTTGGTGTACTGTCTGGGTGTAGTGTTGGCTCTTTGTGTCATCCTCATCATTGTCCTTGGTTGTGTTTTGTATAAGATGACCAAGAAAACCTCTCTGCTGTGTAGAGGTAAGTGTTATCATTGCCACAATATATGCTTAAACTGTTGGTGCAGTATACATTACATGTTTTAGTCATGAAACTGGGTTAATTCAATGTATGATGATGATGATGATGATGATTCCACCATGTGTTTGTCTAAAAGGAACGCACACTCAGTCAAGTGGTCCGGCAGTCCCCAGTTCTCATAATCAGGTATGCAGACCATAAAGATATACACTGTAAACAGGTCCTTCTATCAAAATACCAGGTAATTTCCTGATGTCTTTGGAATTTGTTTTGCTATTCCTCTTAGGATCAAGAAGATGATGACACACTCACGTCGGTCCGTTACGCTGCTCTGAATGTCATCCACAAGAAGCCAAAGACCCAGAGACAGAGGAGCGCCATGGAGAGAGACACTGTGTATTCTGGGGTGAGGTGCCAAAACATGGACTGAAACGTCAATTTTTGCTCTCTAATAACTTGCATTGATTTTGTGTTTTCTATACTATATATACAACTATGGCTTTTTCATTGTGCGTTACAATTACTTGTATTCTGTCAATCTCCTGTTAAAAAAAAACTGTTGTGCATTTTAGATCCAATAAAAAATTCATCTGCTTTCATATAGAGGCATTCATATTTTTCTGTGTTCTTAAATTTCACCCACAGATTCAGTTTGCAACAATCATATTGGGCTTGTGCTCATTGTAACAAAACTCTTTTTGTTTGCATAACGCACTGTAAATATACATCTATTGACTAGTGTTTTAGTTTGTCTCAAACTCTTTTTTAGCTGGATCCTGAAAACATCTCTGTGGTGTTCTGAATGTCCTTAACCCCCAGCAATGACCTTCAGTCGTCACAACGCGCTCTCTACACACACCTCAGTGCATCTAAACCACAAACAACCATGTCACTAAGAGCACAACTCACTCTCTTCATGAGGAAAGCCTTGAAGGAAAAATAAACATCCTAGCGAATATACTTTGAACAGAATGTATATTGTTGAGACTGATTTCAGATATGACTACACATTGTGACTGAGCAGTTTTCACAAACTATTGACAAAATGTGAAGGTATAAGTCCACCTTGCAGGACTGCAATTCATTTATCTTTCAATAGGAGCAGCAGTGTATATGGAAGTCCCTCTGACTGCTTTACAATTAGAGTTGCAGCAACTTTAAGAAGTTGTGAAAATGTTCAAATTGTTGAATCGTTGAAAACGTACTTTCCTGTGATAGTTTGTGTGTAGCCGAAATAGCTGTCAAACAAGTGCCCAACAAACACAATGTGTGGCTGTTAAGAATCTATAACAAGGTAATATAGTTATTACATGCTTATTACAAATCAATAAGATATTATAAACCCATTTCAGCATCGTAGATTCACATGCATCCAACAGGCCAGGCATTCTACATCACTAGATCATTACTGCTAACATCCAATAAGCTATTATAAAGTGTAGCTTAGTTACCAGGAAGAGCCACAGCATCAATCAAAATAGAACTGGTAGCAGAGTGATCTCTACATGACAAAGACAATGACTCATCTGTTTAAATATAGTTTTTTTTTTATTGAGTTCCAGGTCGTAGCTGCATAATTAACGGACACAACCTTTTTATTCACGTCATCTCTCCTCTGTAATGTGTTGTATTCTTTTAGTTGTGTTGATAGCAAGACCCACCCCCACACAGTGAACAAGTTCACAGATACTCTGCAGTCTTCTGTAAGCCCGAGATAAGGCCATATCTATGCTAGGTCTTCTGGCCTGCTGGCTTTGTGCACACAGGACCTCCTACCTGCTCTCTGTGTCTCTGTGTCTCTATGTGGTTTTCAGAAGGATGTCTATGTGGTGTCACTGTTGTTCTCACTATCTATGTGGTCCTCTGTAGCTCAGCTGGTAGAGCACGGCGCTTGTAATGCCAAGGTAGTGGGTTCGATCCCCGGGACCACCCATACACAAAAAATGTATGCACGCACGACTGTAAGTCGCTTTGGATAAAAGCGTCTGCTAAATGGCATATTATTATTATTTATCTTTACTTGTTGTTCATGTTGCCCCTGACATCTTACAGCCACAGCAAAACAGTTATTTATTAAACTGACTGCAATGTACTGTATATGTAGTTATCTGAAATCAGTTACAAACCACAAAGAACTACTAATGAACCCTCTTTCAACCCTCTGAGTTAAGCATCTCATGTGTGATGCAACACCATCTAGTCTAAGTTGTGGTCCATGGGGAGGGGCCATTTTGTGATGATGTGATGGGAGAACTTTCAGTACATTCTCAAACAGACATGACTTGTGAAGCACAAAGACTACTGCAGGATGCTCTGTGAGAAGGAGACCAATAGAGGAGGATCCTCCTTCTGTAAGATTGCTTCCTTTTAGAACCGCACTAACCACAGAGTAAAACAGACTAGATAAAGTGTGTCACATTAGCTGGTTGGCTGTGGTGTCCAATCATGTATGCACTCTCAGGTGTTACACATAGTGAATGTTTCTGTGAATGATATACAAGGAATAAGACTGACATAACATGTACTTGTTTCATTCTGTAGGTGTTTACCCCACCTATGTTCACCCTTGTACATATGTTCTATGGAAAACAGTCCTCCTATGTCGTCTGGAGTACTGTAGCTAACTGTTCAATGCTGGTCCAAATAGTATTTGTTAATTTAGGTACACATGGTTAAGCATGACTGGTCCATCAATTGCAACTAAAGTAAGTGTGTGAGGAAACACGAAATAGCTCAATAGAAATAGAAAATACTATTTCACACAGGTCTGTCCAGAGAGAATGAATGTGAGAAAATCACAAACCACAATTTCTTGCAAGACCAATCAATAGCAGCTCCTGTCTGAGTCATGGTACAATACAAGACCAATGGTTGTTTGAATGAGGCATCAACAAAAATGATGCGGTCCAGTTGAACCAATCACCTTTTACCCCATTGTTAAAGTGTAGTCTACAGTTGCGATTTTAGCATGTCAATCTTGGCGGGGTCAAACTGATGCATGGCTGCAAAGCCACAACACAACACTAAACAATACATGAATTGGACTATAACGGTGACAAACAGTGCCCACTAACTGTTAGGGCCTACATAAAGCTGTCCAGACAGCAGAGTCCCAACAGCAGTCCCAACATCTTACCAATGTTACACCTGGCTATCAGCGGAGACTTGTCTGGCAGCGAAACAGTTCATTCAGCCTCATTTACTGCCTTTAAAAAAAAAATAGCTGATATGGCTGACTTGCTTAAACAAGTGTGGTTTCTACTGACAATTGAGATGTACAAACTATGGCATGAGGGGACGACGAGCGGATAAGAGGCAATCCGTAATT
The DNA here is from genome assembly GCF_964263955.1 of Coregonus lavaretus. Taxonomy (NCBI): domain Eukaryota; kingdom Metazoa; phylum Chordata; class Actinopteri; order Salmoniformes; family Salmonidae; genus Coregonus; species Coregonus lavaretus. The sequence continues at coordinate 14,641,728 of NC_140026.1, read as the reverse complement.
TCGATGAATACATTAATGGGCGACCTTGGATGTATAACTATTATTTCAGCACTTTTGAAATGTACAGCGACAGAATTCAGAACATGGGCCAAGTCAGAACCGAAGGATAAATAAAGGGGGCATATAAGCAGACAATGAAAGCTCATACAATATTAAATTATTACATTTCTCTAAAACAGGCTATAGGCTACATGTGCACCACCAAGTCAGAACAGTAGGCTAAGTTATGAGGGGGAAAGGGACCAAATTATTAATGTGAGGCACATGGGCTACTAACAGCTTACTACACAACATAAACATAGTATTACTTTCTTAGCTACTGTAAACATATCTCACTGGCATATTACAAAATTTATGCAGCTGCATACAATACATTTTTGGACTCACCTTGCTGTGCTCATTCGAACAGGAAGATTGCGCGGCGGTCCTTGTTGCTGGCAAATGTTGTCATCTAACTTTGTCATCAAAGTCTGGCATTACCTGGATTTATGGTGCTTTCAATACAACTGGGAACTCAGAAAACATAAAGGTCGAATAATGACGCCAGTGATCTTCAGGTCAGAGCTCTAGAAAGAGGCCCAAGTTCCCGACTTGGAATTCCGAGTTGGATGGTCGTTCAAAACGTATTTTCCCAGTCGGAGCTAGTTTTTTTCCAAGATTTCCCAGTTCCGAGTATCCAGTTGTTTTGAAAGCGGCATAAATCATGCTGGATTAACAGCATGGCCAATGTTGAATGTTTATCCTTTTAAGGTTGGAAAAGAGACCCTTAAACCCAGACTTGGACCACACATACACAACATTGTTGAATTTGCGATTTCCAACTTGTTGTGTAATGTTTATATCCAATGGCCAATGAGCACTGATACGTTTGATCTATAATTTCTCTTCATAATTTCTCTTCATATGAAAAGGATTTGCCAGTAGATTGTCGACTTGATGATTCATGATGATGACTGCTAGCTTGCTGGCTAAGATTTTGAAAGTATGATGTTGACATGATCAGTCCAATCAAAGCTACTGTAGATATAACGTGATTTGATGTAATTTTATCAAAACACACGGCCAAGGCAACAAAGGAGTGGCTCAAGAAGAAGCACATTAAGGTCCTGGAGTGGCCTAGCCAGTCTCCAGACCTTAATCCCATAGAAAATCTGTGGAGGGAGCTGAAGGTTCGAGTTGCCAAACGTCAGCCTTGAAACCGTAATGACTTGGAGAAGATCTGCAAAGAGGAGTGGGACAAAATCCCTCCTGAGATGTGTGCAAACCTGGTGGCCAACTACAAGAAACTTCTGACCTCTGTGATTGCCAACAAGGGTTTTGCCACCAAGTACTAAGTCATGTTTTGCAGAGGGGTCAAATACTTATTTCCCTCATTAAAATGCAAATCAATTTATAACATCTTTGACATGCGTTTTTCTGGATTTTTTGTTGTTATTCTGTCTCTCACTGTTCAAATAAACCTACCATTAAAATTATAGACTGATCATGTCTTTGTCAGTGGGCAAACGTACAAAATCAGCAGGGGATCAAATACTTTTTTCCCTCACTGTAAGGGACATGTACAGTGCAGTGGCACTACTGATGTTAATTAGAGGATATTGGCTGACATAAAAAAGGGCAAGAAAATAGCTATGCTGTGTTTAAAAATGGCATTGGTAACCAAAAAAGGTCTTAAATTATTAGGCCATTCCATTGCCAAAACTAATATTTATATTTCATGTTGGAGGCCTAAGATGAAAACCAAGAGCCAAGAATGCAGGTTGTGTGCTGTGGGGGAGAAACTTACTACACTATGAACTATTTTAACCTCAGGGCTAGGCTGGGTTGGGTTCAGTATCAGAGGCACTAGAGAGGGGAATATGATCCTTCACTGTTGGTCCAAACATCAAAAGAGAAATGATCTTAATAAGTTTAATTTCCCAAACAAATAAGCAGTGTATCAAGCCAATATTTAATAAGCTTGATCTAATAACTCTGACTTGATTGTCTTCTTTAAAAGTCTGTTCATGCTGCTCAAACTACTGTAAACAGACTTGCTAGACTGTAGCTTTTATTCCTGTTTAGACAGCCAATAGAGTCTCTCAGTTCAGTGTGCCCTCCTACGCTGTATAAAGGCTACATGTAAAGTTTCATCATAAAAGAGGTGCCCTGTTGTCAGACCCTCACACTATGACTATACAGTGCAGAAAGGATTGACATTACAATGATGATTAGACATTGGACAATGTTTTTGTTTTACGCCAACTTCGGTAAGTAAGAATTTTAAATATGGATGCTTTTTCAAATCATTTCATGCCATAGTGTTTTGAATCCATTTAAATTAATTGTAGTATGAATATGAAATGTATAATGAGATGTACCGTCTCTATGATGGGTAGAAATGATTTTTGATCCGTTTTATGTTGATCTTTTTACAGTTTGTGCATTGACTATGGACATTGTTCAACCAGACCCTGGGATTTGTACTGGGATTGGAGGTAGTGTGTCTCTCCATTGCTTTTGTCCATCTGATATGGTGACCTATGTTGCTTGGTTCAAGCAGATTTTGGATTTTCATTTTGCACCATAAACTTTAGAATCTGGCGATAAAAAAATATAGCGGGAAAATACAATTTACACACCATGATCTTACTCTGTAACTCTCTTCAGCAGCCTGTGTCGGAGTCTGTCCAGCCAAGAGAATCTGTGATTGAACTGTACATACAGACTGAGACCGTTTCAGGAGAACATAGCATTCGAAAAGTATTCAGACCCCTTGACTTTTTGTTAAAATTTTGTTATGTTACAGCCTTTTTCTAAAGTTGATTAAATAGTTTTTTTCACACATCAATCTACACACAATACCCCATAATGACAAAGAAATAACAGGTTTCTAGAAATAAAAATCTGAAACATCACGTTTAAGTATTCAGACCCTTTACTCAGTACTTTCTTGAAGCACCTTTGGCAGTGATTACAGCCTCGAGTCTTCTTGGGTATGATGTTAGATCAACTTTAAGTCTGGGCTATGTCTGGGCCACTCAAGGACCTTAAGAGACTTGTCCCGAAGCCACTCCTGCATTGTCTTGGCTGTGTGCTTAGGGTCGTTGCCCTGTTGGAAGGCAAGCCTTCACCCCAGTCTGAGGTGCTGAGCGCTCTGGAGCAGATATTAATCAAGGATCTCTCTGTAGTTTGCTCTGTTCATCTTTCCCTCGATTCTGACTGTTCTTCCAGTCCAAGTCGCTGAAAAACATCCCCACAGCATGATGCTGCCACCACCATGCTTCACCGTAGGGATGGTATTGGCCAGGTGATGAGCGGTGCCTGGTTTCCTCCAGACGTGATGCTTGGCATTTAGGCCAAAGAGTTCAATCTTGGTTTTATCAGACCAGAGAATCTTGTTTCTCATGGTCTGAGAGTCCTTTAGGTGCCTTTTTGCAAACTCCAAACGGGCTGTCATGTGCCTTTTACTGAGGAGTGGCTTCTGTCTGTCCACTCTACCATAAAGGCCTGATTGGTGGAGTGCTGCAGAGATGGTTGTCCTTCTGGAAGGTTCACCAATCTCCACAGAGGAACTCTGGAGCTCTGTCAGAGTGACCATCGGTTTCTTGGTCACCTCCCAGACCAAGGCCCTTCTTCCCCGGTTGCTCAGTTTGGCTGAGCGGCCAGCTCAAGGAAGTGTATTGTTGCTTCCAAACTTCTTCCATTTAAGAATGATGGAGGCCACTGTGTTTTTGGGGACCTTCAATGCTGCAGACATTTTTTGGTAGCCTTCCCCAGATCTGTGCCTTGACACAATCCTGTCTCGGAGCTCTATGGAAATGTCCTTCTACCTCATGGCTTGGTTTTTGCTCTGACATGCACGGTCAACTGTGGGACCTTATATAGACAGGTGTGTTCCTTTGAAAATTCAGTCCAATCAATTGAATTTACCACAGGTGGACTCAAATCAAGTTGTAGAAACATCTCAAGGATGATCAATGGAAACAGGATGCTCCAGAGCTCAATTTCGAGTCTCATAGCAAGTCTCATGCAAAAATTTCTAAAAACCTGTTTTTGCTTTGTCATTATGGGGTATTGTGTGAAGATCAATGAGGGAAAAAAATAATTGAATCTATTTTAAAATAAGGCTGTAACGTAACAAAATGTGGAAAAAGGGAAGGGGTCTGAATACTTTCCTAATGCACTGTAGAGCTTCGTCATTTTATATAACTTTGAAGCGAACAACTCCAGTCTATGTGTAAAAGTGTTTGAGAATAAATAATACAAAATCATTTAAAAGTATATTTGTTTTTTAAGTTTCAGACCTGTTGGGTGATCAGATTAAGCTTATTTTTGTCATCATTCTATCTTGCCTGACAACTGCTGTGATTCTGAGTGTGGTTGTCAACGTTTTCCTCTTTGTGAGAATGAAGAGGTCACGATGTGAACACTGTGCAGGTACTGTAAAAGTCTTCATGCTAATAGTAATAGTAATACTAGTTATAGATCATAAAGAAGGGTGAAGGCTAGCTCTCCTTTTACCACTTCCCTCTCTGGACATTGTTTTCATTTCACAAGCCTAATTCATTTTGAAACAGAAAATATGACATACATAGTATGTTTCCAGTGTTTTGAATCTTTTATATTTTATCTATTAGTGGGGACCCCTTCTCAGCAGAGCCAGTATGGGAAGCTTCATGCCAACACATCTGACCAACAGGTTAGCAGAATTGCTGTATCAAGAGTGAGACTGGATAAGCGTATTAAAGCAAAAGACTACAGCATTAGATTTGACCTGGAGTTTGAATTGAGTGAGTCTGTGTTTCATCCTCATAGCTCCACAGTGACGATGATGGCCTGAACTACTCTGCCCTGAAGTTCACTGACAAGAAGAGTACCAATCCCAGGAGACAGAGGAGAGAACAGAGAGGGGAAGAAACCATCTACTCTGATGTGTCATATACACAGGATGTGGCAGTCCTTCAATCAGTATCACAGGCGGTCAGTGGCACCTTAATTAGGGAGAACGGGCTCATAGCAATGGCTAGAACGGAATAAATGGAATGTTATTGAACACATCAAAAACATGGATACCATTCCATTCACTCCATTCCAGCCATTTTTATGAGCCGTCTTCCCCTAAGCAGCCTTCTGTGATCAGCATCATTCAAAGTTAAGCCCAACCCCTCCTCTGAACTCCACTTTGAGCTTGACTGTGTCCTTTTGACCTGGCTATTTTGTACAATTCTCATTTACTGTAGGATGCCATTGCGGGGGCCTAGCTTTGCCTAATATACACTACCGGTCGAAAGTTTTAGAACACGTACTCATTCAAGGGTTTTTCTTTATTTTTAATATTTTCTACATTGTAGAATAATAGTTAAGACATCAGTACTATGAAATAACACATGGAATCATGTAGTAACCAAAAAAAGTGTTAAAAAAATCAAAATATGTTTCATAGTTGAGATTATTCAAATAGCCACCCTTTGCCTTGATGACAGCTTTGCACACTCTTGGCATTCTCTCAACCAGCTTCATGAGGTAGTCACCTGGAATGCATTTCAATTAACAGGTGTGCCTTCTTAAAAGTTAATTTGTGGAATTTCTTTCCTTCTTAATGTGTTTGAGCCCATCAGTTGTGTTGTGACAAGGTAGGGGGGGTATACAGAAGATAGCCCTATTTGGTAAAAGACCATGTCCACATTATGTCAAGAACAGCTCAAATAAGCAAAGAGAAATGACAGTCCATAATTACTTTAAGTCATGAAGGTCAGTCAATACGGAACATTTCAAGAACTTTGAAAGTTTCTTCAAGTGCAGTCGCAAAAACCATCAAGCGCTATGATGAAACTGGCTCTCATGAGGACCACCACAGGAATGGAAGACCCAGAGTCACCTCTGCTACAGAGGATAAGTTCATTAGAGTTACCAGCCTCAGAAATTGCAGCCCAAATAAATGCTTCACAGAATTCAAGTAACAGACACATCTCAACATCAACTGTTCAGAATAAACTGTGTGAATCAGGCCTTCATGGTCAAATTGCTGCAAAGAAACCACTACTAAAGGACACCAATAATAATAAGAGAATTGCTTGGGCCAAGAAACACAAGTAATGGACATTAGACCGATGGAAATTTGTCCTTTGGTATGGAGTCCAAATTTGAGATTTTTTGGTTCCAATCTCCTCATGTGTATTTCCCACCGTAAAGCATGGAGGAGGAGGTGTTATGGTGTGGGGGTTTGCTTTGCTGGTGACACTGTCTGTGATTTATTTAGAATTCAAGGCACACTTAACCAGCATGGCTACCACAGCATTCTGCAGCAATACGCCATCCCATCTGGTTTGGGCTTAGTGGGACTATCATTTGTTTTTCAACAGGACAATGACCCAACACACCTCCAGGCTGTGTAAGGGCTATTTGACCAAGAAGGAGAGTGATTGAGTGCTGCATCAGATGACCTGGCCTCCACAATCCCCCCACCTCTACCAAATTGAGATGGTTTGGGATGAGTCGGACCACAGAGTGAAGGAAAAGCAGCCAACAACTGCTCTGCATTTGTGGGAACTCCTTCAAGACTGTTTGAAAATCATTCCAGGAGAAGCTGGTTGAGAGAATGCCAAGAGTGTGCAAAGCTGTCACCAAGGCAAAGGGTGGCTATTTGAAGAATCTCAAATATAAAATATATTTTGATTTGTTTAACACTTCTTTGGTTACTACATGATTCCATATGTGTTATTTCATAGTTTTGATGTCTTCACTATTACTCTACAATGTAGAAAAGAGTAAAAAATAAAGAAAAACCCTTGAATGAGTAGGTGTTCTAAAACTTTTGACCGGTAGTCTACATGTACAATAACTCAGGTGCAGAGCATAATTTTCCCCAAAGTGTGAAAGCTGATACTAGGATGGTTTCAGAAGTCTCAAATCGTCACCAATAGTGGCTGAGGTTCACTGACTGTATATATTTGTTTTTGTAGAAGTGTACAACAAAATGTATATTATGATTTTGCAAATGTCTGAACTCGTCCTATTGATGATAATATTTGTAACATGGAACTCTGTAACCTGCCCTTATGCTTGTGTTATATTTCAATAAACATGTTTTTAATTCCTACATATTAATGGCTTGCCCAATTCTTACCACTTATTAGCACCAGGTATCAAATCACATCTTTATTTTGTCAAAAAGGTGCGAACCTCACCAGAGTTCACTTCTTCCTGAAAGCTTGAACTGCCCTCTACAGACATGAAGTGAGAAATACAATGTAAACCCCCTGTGTATGTCAAAGAGGACATATGTACCACTAGTCTCAGCCACCGACCCAAATGATGAAAAAATACAAACCAGTAACTCTGACTTTACATCATTTGAAGGGCTGCTCTAACTATGGTATGCCACAGGACACATGTTAGATTGTAGTTTTTATCAGTTGCTTCATGCCTGTTCAGACAGCCAATAAAATCACTTTGTTCAGAGTTTCCGCCTACTTCATAATGATTACCCAATGTCATCATATAAAAGGTGCCCCGATGTCAGACCCACACACTATACAGTGCAGAAAGAACATTAAAATGATTATTATATATTGGACAATCTTTTTGTTTTACTCCAATTTGGGTAAGTAAGAAATATTCATGTGGATCCTTTTACTTTTTTTGTCATAGTCTTTTTTAATCCATTTTAATGACTATGTAGTCTGAATAATGATAATAATGTATCATTCTGTACTATACCTTTGTCTTTGATTTAGTTAGTTTGTTTGCTTCCCAGGATGTGCACTTAAAAAGGATGTAATCCAACCAGACCCTGTGATGGTTACACACCTTGGACAAAGTGTATCTCTCACTTGCTTTTGTCGATCTCAATTTATCGGTATCTCTTGGTTCAAGCAAACTGTTGGACAGAAGCCTCTTCTCATGGCATCATCATATTACCGCCTACCAAAGGCTTTTTATTACAACAATTTTACCAAGGACTTTAATGAGACTAAACATCTGAGTGTGAAGAGAGGAGTTGACAGCTGTAACCTGACAATCTCAAAGATAGAGTCAGGGGACTCAGCTACATACTACTGTGGTAGTATGTTAGCGAGGGATGTCAAATTTGGAGAAGGAACAGTTATATTTGTGAAAGGTAACATCAGTTCCTTTTAAAAATGTTAAATACTGAAGTGTGTTCATATAATGCTAAATTAATGAATCTAGCAGGAAACTAGAATGTACACACCATGATCTTACTCACTCTCTTCAGATTCAGGGTCCAACAGCATGTCTGTTCTCCAGCAGTCTGTGTCTGAGTCAGTCCAGCCAGGAGACTCTGTGACTCTGAACTGCACAATACACACTGAGACCTGTGCAGGAGAACACAGTGTATATTGGTTCAGACATGGCTCAGGAGAATCCCATCCAGGAATCATTTATACCCTTGGAGACAGGAGTGGTCAGTGTGAGAAGAGCCCTGAGGCTGGGTCTCCTACACAGAGCTGTGTCTACAACCTCCCCAAGAGGAACCTCAGCCTCTCTGATGCTGGGACTTACTACTGTGCTGTGGCCTCATGTGGGGAGATACTGTTTGGAAAAGGGACCAAGCTGGACATCGAAGGTAAACTGTGCATAACCAAAATACAGCACTAATGTTCTCTCAAATGTTAAGAAATATCATATGTAAATCTATCACTTTCAATTGATAGTAGATTTCAAATATAACTTTTATAGCTAACTTTTATGCCAAAAGCACTGAGCTACAAAGAATAATATAAAATAATCTAAGTTTCAGACCTGTTGGGTGATCAGAGAAATCATATTTTCCTCATCATTCTATCTTGCCTGACAACTGCTGTGATTCTGAGTGTGGTTGTCATCGTTATCCTCTGTGTGAGAATGAAGAGGTCACGATGTGAACACTGTGCAGGTACAGTAAAAGTCTTCATGCTAAAAGTAATAGTAATAATAGTTATAGAGCATAAAGAAGGGTGAAGGCTAGCTCTCCTTTTACCACTTTCCTCTCTGGACATTGTTTTCATTTCACAAGCCTACTTAATTTTGAAGCAGAAAATATGACATTCACAGCAGTATGCCTTTTTATTAGTAAACAAGAAAAGGTTTCAAGTATATTGAATGTTTTATCATTGATCTTTTAGTGAGGACCCCTTCTCAGCAGAGCCAGTATTGGAAGCCTCATGCCAACACGTCAGAACAACAGGTTAGCAGAATTGCTGTATCAAGAGTGAGACTGGATAAGAGTATTAAAGCTAAATATTACAGCATTATATTTGACCCAGAGTCTGAATTGAGTGAGTATGTGTTTCATCCTCATAGCTCCACGGTGACGATGATGGCCTGAACTACACTGCCCTGAAGTTCACTGACAAGAAGAGTACCAATCTCAGGAGACAGAGGAGAGAACAGAGAGAACAGAGAGAGGAAGATACCATCTACTCTGGAGTGAGTCATCAAGACAGGATGTGACAGTCCTCCAATCAGCATAAATTTAAGTTTAGCCCTACTGACCTCCACTTTGAGCTTGACTGTGTCCGTGTGACTTGGCTATTTTGTACATTCCTCATTTGCTGTAAAATGTAATGGTCGGGCCTAGCTGAAGAGACTGTCACTGCATTGGCCTATTCTCTTAATATAAATGTAGAATTATTCAGATGCAGAGCATAATTGTCCAGCAAGTGTGAAAGCTGATACTAGGATGGTTTCAGAAGTCTCAAATCCTCAGCAATAGTGGCTGAGGTTGACTGACTGGATACATTTGCTTTTGTAAATAGAAGTGTAGCACAAAATACTGTATTTACAATGATTTAGCAAATGTCTGCACTCTTCCTTCTCATGATAATAGTTGTAACATGGAACTATGTAACCTGCCTTTATTCTTGTGTGATATTTTAATAAACATGTTTTTATTTCCTACATTTAATGACTTGCCCAATTCTTACCACTTATTTGCACCATGTAATACTATATTAGAAATTCTTCCACTTTGATATTAGTTTTTTGAGTAGATTGTTGACAAAAAAGATCACAATTAAATCCATTTGAATCCCACTTTGTAACAGAATAAAATGTGAAGAAATCCAGTGTTGGTGTAGACTTTCTATAGGTACTGTATGTGCCACTAGTCACATCAACTGACGCAAACGATTAATCAATACAAACCAGTAACTCTGACTTTACACCCTTTGAAGATAAATAGCACACCTTTTTGGTAGAATAAGCATTTTATGCATAATTGATTCATAGATGAATACAGACTGAATCTGTATGTAAGGTGGGAATCTATTGGTTCAGACATGGCTCAGGAGAATCCCATCCAGGAATTATTTACACTCGTGGAGACAGGAGTGATCAGTGTGAGAAGAGCCCTGATGCTGGGTCTCCTACACAGAGCTGTGCCTACAACCTCCCCAAGAGGAACCTCAGCCTCTCTGATGCTGGGATTTACTACTGTGCTGTGGCCTCATGTGGGGAGATATTATTTGGCAACTGGACCAAGCTGGACATTGTCTGTAAGTTATATTTTTGACATTTCTGAAAATGTCTAAAATACTTTCACATTGTTGTGAATAAATTGTATGTCTGGTTGAAAAAAATGTCCTGAATTTCCTCTATCACTGTCTGTATTTCTACAGATGGTTGTAAGGAGGACCATGTTCTCTTGGTGTACTGTCTTGGTGTAGTGTTGGCTCTTTGTGTCATCCTCATCATTGTCCTTGGTTCTGTTTTGTATAAGATGACCAAGAAAACCTCTCTGCTGTGTAGAGGTAAGTGGTATCATTGTGAACAATATACACTGCATTCGGAAAATATTCAGACCCCTTGACTTTTTCCACATATTGTTTTACTTTACAGCCTGTTTTAGTCATGAAACTGGGTTAATTCATTGTATGATGATGATGATGATGATGATGATCCCACCATGTGTTTGTCTACAGGAACACACCCTCAGTCAAGTACTTCATCAGTCCCCAGTTCTCACAGGTAGACATACCTAACACTGGTCCAACTGTTGTTGATTCAATGTATTTTATCTTCATTCAAAATATGAAAATAGGCATTTACTTAAAGGTGTTGTTTCACTATAAATATATTTGTCTAATGCAAAATGTTTCGGTTTTATATTTGTTATTCCTCTCGGAATCAAGATGCTGACACACTCCAATACGCTGCTCTGAACGTCATCCACAAGAAAGTAAAGGCTGGGAGACAGAGGAGTGCCATGGAGAGAAACACTGTGTATTCTGGGGTGAGACTCCAAAACATGGACTGAAACGTCAACTTTTGCTCTTTAATAACTTGCATTGCTTTTGTGTTTTCTACACTGTATGTATAACTATGGCTTTTTCATTGTGTGGTACAATTACTTGTACTCTGTCAACCTCCTTTTAACATTGATACTGTTGTGAATTTTAGATCAAATAAAACATTCAACTGCTTTCATATAGAGGCATTTTTTTATTTGATATTTTCCTCTGTTGTTAAATTTCACCTGAAGATTCAGTATGCAACAACCATATTAAGCTTATAATCAATGTAACAAAGCTTTTTTGGGTCGCATAATGCAATATAAATACAAATCTACTGACTGGTGTTTTAGTTTGTCTCAAACTCTTTTGTAGGTGTATCCTGACAACATCTCTGTAGTGTTATGAATGCCCTAAAAATATTAAACTAATCTCTAACCCCCAGCAATGACCTTCAGTCCGCACCACACACTACCTACACACACCTCAGTGCATCAAAACCACAAACAACCATGTCACTAAGAGCACAACTCACTCTTAAAATGAGAAAAACTTGAAGTAAAAATAAACATCCTAGTTTAATATACAGTCGTGGTCAAAAGTTTTGAGAATAACACAAGTATTGGTCTTCATAAAGTTTGCTGCTTCAGTGTTTTTAGATATTTTTGTCAGATGTTACTATGGTATACTGAAGTATAATTACAAGCATTCCATAAGTGTCGAAAGCTTTTATTGACAATTACATTACGTTTATGCAAAGAGTAAATATTTCCAGTGTTGACCCTTATTTTTCAAGACCTCTGCAATCCACCCTGGCATGCTGTCAATTAACTTCTGGGCCACATCCTGACTGATGGCAGCCCATTCTTGCATAATCAATGTTTGGAGTTTGTCAGAATTTGTGGGTTTTTTGTTTGTCCACCCGCCTCTTGAGGATCGACCACAAGATCTCAATGGGATTAAGGTCTGGGGAGTTTCCTGGCCATGGACCAAACATTTAGATCTTTTGTTCCCCGAGCCACTTAGTTATCACTTTTGCCTTATGGCAAGGACCTCCATCATGCTGGAAAAGGCATTGTTCGTCACCAAACTGTTCTTGGATGGTTGGAAGAAGTTGCTCTCGGAGGATGAGTTGGTATCATTCTTTATTCATGGCTGTGTTCTTAGGCAAAATAGTGAGTGAGCCCAAACCCTTGGCTGAGAAGCAACCCCACACATGAATTGTCTCAGGATGCTTTACTGTTGGCATGACACAGGACTGATGGTAGCGCTCACCTTGTCTTCTCCGAATAAGCTTTTTTCTGGATGCCCCAAACAATCGGAAAGGGGATTCATCAGAGAAAATGATTTTGCCCCAGTCCTCAGCAGTCCAATCCCTGTACCTTTTGCAGAATATCAGTCTGTCCCTGATCTTTTTCCTGGAGAGAAGTGGCTTCCTCGCTGCCCTTCTTGACACCAGGCCATCCTCCAAAAGTCTTTGCCTCACTGTGCGTGCAGATGCACTCATTCCTGCCTGCTGCCATTCCTGAGCAAGCTCTGCACTGGTGGTGCCCCGATCACGCAGCTGAATCAACTTTAGGAGACGGTCCTGGCGCTTGCTGGACTTACTTGGGTGCCCTGAAGCCTTCTTCACAACAATTGAACCTCTCTCCTTGAAGTTCTTGATGATATGATAAATTGTTGATTTAGGTGCAAGCTTACTAGTAGCAATATCCTTGCCTGTGAAGCCCTTTTTGTGCAAAGCAATGATGACGGCACGTGTTTCCTTGCAGGTAACCATGGTTAACAGAGGAAGAACAATGATTTCAAGCGCCACCCTCCTTTTAAAGCTTCCAGTCTGTTATTCTAACTCAATCAGCATGACAGAGTGATCTCCAGACTTGTCCATGTCAACACTCTCACCTGTGTTAACGAGAGAAACAAAGGCCCAACAAAAACACTGTGTGGCTGTTAAGAATTTATAACAAGGTAATATATACATTTATTACATGCATATTAAACATCAGTATCATGTTATAAATCCATTTCAGAATCATTGCGTCACATCAATCAAACAGGCTAGGTAGTCATCATCACTGGATCATTACTACTAACATCAACTAAGTTATTATAAGTGTAGCTTAGTTACCAGGATGAGCCACACAATCACTCAAAATAAAACTTGAAGAAGGGTTATCTCTATGACGAAGACAACGACTCGTGTGTTTCAATGTAGTGTTTTAAAATTGAGTTCCAGGGAGTAGTTGAAAAAGTATAGGAGACAACCTATTTATTCATATCATCTCTCCTCTGTAATGTGTTGACCTCTTCTAGTGGTGTTGATAGCATGTCACTCACACCCAACCCCACACAGTGAACAAGTTGACAGGTACTCTGCAGTCTTCTGTAAGCCCAAGATGATGTCGTATCTACGCTTTGGTCAGGTGGGCTTGCTGGCTTTGTGCACACAGCACCCTCCTACCTGCTCTCTGTGTCTCTATGTGGTTTTCAGCAGGATGTCTATGTGGTGTCACTGTTGTTCTCACTATCTTTACTTGTTGTTCATGTTGCCCCTGACATCTTACAGCCACAGCAAAACAGTTATAAATTAAACTGACTCAAATATATATTTAGTTATCTGAAATCAGTTACAAACCACAAATGACTGCTAATGTACCCTATTTGAACCCTCTGAGTTAGGCATCTCATGTGTGATACAGCACCATCTATTCTAACTTGTGGTCCAGTGGTGAGGGGCCATTTTGTGATGATGTCATGGGAGAACTTTCAGTACATTCTCAAACAGACATGACTTGTGAAGCACAAAGACTACTGCAGGATGCTCTGTGAGAAGGAGACCAATAGAGGAGGATCCTCCTTCTGACAGATTAATTTCATTTAGAACCGCACTAACCAGAGAGTAAAACAGACTAGATAGGTATAGTGTGTCACTTCAGGCATGTACTCTCAGGTGATACACTTAGTGAATGTTTCTGTAAATTATATACAAGGAATGGAAGACTGACATGTACTTGTTTCATTGTGTAGGTGTTTACCCCACTGATGTTCACCCTTGTACATACACTATATATACAAAGGTATGTGGACACCCCTTCAAATTAGTGGATTCGGCTATTTCAGCAATACCCGTTGCTGACAGGTGTATAATATCGAGCACACAGCCATGCAATCTCCATAGACAAACATTGGCAGTAGAATGGCCTTTATGTAGAGCTCAGTATCTTTCAACGTGGCACCTTTCTAACAAGTCAGTTCGTCAAATTTCTGCACTGCTAGAGCTGCCCCGGTCACCTGTAAGTGCTGGTATTGTGAAGTGGAAAAATCTAGGAGCAACAACGGCTTAGCCGAGAAGTGGTAGGCCACACAAGCTCACAGAACGGGACCACCGAGTGCTGAAGCGCACAGCGTGTCAAAATCTTCTGTCCTCGGTTGCAAAATCTTCTGTCCTCGGTTGCAGTTTGGAACTCCCTAACGAGTTCCAAACTGCCTCTTGAAGCAATGTCAGCACCCGACGTCAGCACAAGAACTGTTTGGTTTCCATTTCCGAGCAGCCGCACACAAGCCTAAGATCACCATGCGCAATGCCAAGTGTCGGCTGGAGTGGTGCAAAGCTCACCGCCATTGGACTCTAGAGCAGTGTTCTCTGGAGTGATTAATCACACTTCACTATACAGCAGTCAGACAGATGAATCTGGGTTTGGCGGATGCCAGAAAAACACTACCTGCCCCAATTCATAGTGCCAACTGTAATGTTTGGTGAAGGAGGAATTATGGTCTTGGGCTGTTATTCATGGTTCAGGCTAGGCCCCTTAGTTCTAGTGAAGAGAAATCTTACAAACACATCACACAATGACATTCTAGATGATCCTGTGCTTCCAACTTTGTGGCAACAGTTTGGGGAAGGCCCTTTCCTTTTTCAGCATGGCAATGCCCCTGTGCACAACGCGAGGTCCATACAGAAATGGTTTGTCGAGATTGGAGTGGAAGAACTTGACTGGCCTGTACAGAGCCATGACCTCAACCCTATCGAACACCTTTGGGATAAATTGGATCGCCGACTGCGAGTCAGGCTTAATTGCCCAAAATCAGTGCCCAACCTCACTAATGCTCTTGTGGCTGAATGGAAGCAAGTCCCCACTGCAACTTTACAACATCTATTGGAAAGCCTTCCCAAAAGAGTGGAAGCAGTTATAGCAGCAAAGGGGTGACCAACTCCATATTAATACCCATGATTTTGGAATGAGATGTTCGACGAGCAGTTACTGATTTGCGATATTGACTACTGGGCATAGCAATATAGTGGAATGACACGGTAAACACTGAGTATACCAAACATTAGGAACAACTTCCTAATATTGAGTTGCAACCCCCCTTTTGCCCTCAAACAGCCTCAATTCGTCTGTGTATGGACTCTACAAGGTGTTGAAAGCTTTCCACAGGGATGCTGTTGACTCCAATGCTTCCCACAGTTGTGACAAGTTGGCTGGATGTCCTTTGGGTGGTGGACCATTCTTGATACACACAGCAAACTGTTGAACATGAAAAACCCAGCAGCGTTGCAATTCTTGACACAAACCGGTGGGCCTGGCACCTACTACCATACAACATTCAAAGGCACTTCAATCTATTGTCTTGCCCATTCATCCTCTGAATCACACAATCCATGTCTCAATTGTGTCAAGGCTTAAGAATCCTTCTTTAACGTGTCTCCTCACCTTCATCTACCCTGATTGAAGTGGATTTAACAAGTGACATCAATAACGGATCATAGCTTTCACCTGATCAGTCTACGTCATAGAAAGATACATTTTATTATTTCAGATTGTGACGTTGATCCACAGATGAGAATGCTGGACCTTCTCTCCATCATCAGAACTGGAGTTCTCCTCTGCTACCTGATCATCTTCATCATCATCTACCTCATCAGGAAATAGATCAAGCTAAGGCCAGTGTCAATAGACTAGAGATGGGTTATTGAGTAAAGTAGGAGATACTGTATCATCGCTATACATTGCAAATGATGATTTATTGAGATTGCTTAGTTGCTCGTATTGCATTAGAAAAATATTAGCCTGCGTCTTCTAATTCAATTGAGCATCATCATCCTTGCTTGTGCTGTATGTGTTAATTGATTGAACTGCTCTCCTGAAATCCCTGTGTACAGAATGTGCCTTCTTTTTGCATTAATAAATATATGCAGAATTTAAACAACTGATAGGGACTAAAATAGACGTATTCCATCTCTAGTGTTCTGTACATATAGTATCCCTGTATGAATGTTTGTCCAGAGGGCTTCTGCAGAGACTACCTACTGTTACCATGCTAAACCCACCCACGCATCATGCACTCAGTGAGCTGTTCACAGATACCTGAGCACTTTGGTCTGCTGTGAGCTCAAGACAAGGCCATCTCTTTGCTTTGGATAGGCCTGGTTGGCCTTTCACTCACTATGTAGTTTCAGCAGGATGTCTACGTGGTGTCAGTGTGTTTTCTCTCATGCTTACATTGTTGATCACGACCATGACAATTAGAAACACAGTCCACTGACATACTGCATGCTATATAGCCTCTATCTTATCATATGGGCCAGTTTCCAAGCATGTTCATGTTCATTCTTGAACTACGATAATTGATTTACAGAGTTTAAAGTAGAAGTTGTATCAATGTATACTAGGCTACAGCTAAGAGCCCTATCCACCCAGGTACACCCCTGACCCCTACTAAACTATCAGGTGTTACACTTCAGTTAGAGCATGATTCTGTGAATGATAGGTAATGAGACTTACATAAAATAGATTGTTTCATCATGTAGTGTACGTTATTCCCCCATATACACTCATGATGCTCCACCCCTGATCCCCCTGGTACATATCAAGTTCTGTTCTATGTATAACAGTCCTCCTATAGGTCATTAGGAGAACTGTAACTGTTGCATGGGGTGGGGCCAAGTCTAAGGCACACAACTAAGTTTGATCCCAAGGGCATGTACTGTATATGTAATGTATGCTTGTTAATGTACATGCTTATCAGACAACAGTGGTGGAAAAAGTACCCAATTGTCATACTTGAGTAAAAGTGAAAGTCACCCAGTAAAATACTACTTGAGTAAGAATGTCTTTATGAATGTTTGTCCAGAGGGCTTCTGCAGAGACTACCTACTGTTACCATGCTAAACCCACCCACGCATCATACACTCAGTGAGATGTTCACAGGTATCTGAACACTTTGGTCTGCTGTAAGCTCAAGATGAAGCCATCTCTACGCTGTGGACAGGCCTGCTGGCCTCCTACACACTATGTGGTTTTCAGCAGGATGTCTATGTGGTGTCAGTCAGTTACTTTCTTTCTTCCTTGCTCACGCCAATGACAATTAGAAACACAGCTCCATCTAGATTAACACAGTATCTTATCACTTACAAGATCATAGGTTTTATCAGTTCTTGAACTTTAATCATTTATTTACACAGTATAGAGTAGAAGGTGTAAGTCCTACCCACCCAGGTAAACCCCTGACCCATACTAAACTATCAGGTGTTACACTTCATGTTTCTGTGAATGATAGTGAAAGTAAGACTGACATAAAATTGTCTTGCTTTATCATCAGGAGAACTGTAACTGCTGCATGTGGTGGAACCAAAGATGTCTAAGGCACACAACTGATGTTGATACCAAGAGTATACAAGTACATGCAGTGGATTCGGAAAGTGTTCAGACAGCTTTTTCCACATTTTGTTAAGTTACAGCCTTATTCAAAAATTGATTAAATTGATTTTATTTCTCATCAAACAACACACAATACCCCATAATGACAGAGCAAAAACAGGTTTTTAGAAATTTTTGCAAATGTAATAAAAATGTAAACCCAAAATATAAAATGTACATAAGTAATCAGACCGTTTACTCAGTACTTTGTTGAAGCACCTTTTGCAGCGATTACAGCCTTGAGTCTTCTTGGGTATGACACTAAAAACGTTGCACACCTGTATTTGGGGAGTTTCTCCCATTCTTCTCTGCAGATCCTCTCAAGCTCAGTCATGTTGGATGGGGAGCATCGCTGCACAGCTATTTTCCGGTCTCTCCAGAGATGTTCAATCGGGTTCAAGTCCGGGCTCTGGCTGGGCCACTCAAGGACATTCATAGACTTGTACAGAAGCAACTCCTGCATTGTCTTGGCTGTGTGCTTAGGGTTGTTGTCCTGTTGGAAGGTGAACCTTCACCCCAGTCTGAGGTCATGAGCGCCCTGGAGTAGGTTTTCATCAAGGATCTCTCTGTACTTTGCTCCGTTCGTCTTGCCCTCGAGCCTGACTAGTCTCCCAGTCCCTGCCGCCAAAAAACATCCCCACAGCATGATGCTGCCACCACAATGCTTCACCAAAGGGATGGTGCCAGGTTTCCTCCAGGCGTGATGCTTGGCATTCAGGCCAAAGAGTTCAATCTTGGTTTCATAAGACCAGAGTATCTTGTTTCTCATGGTCTGAGTCCTTCAGGTGCCTTTTGTGAAACTCCAAGCGGGCTGTTATGTACCTTTTACTGAGGAGTGGCTTTCCTCTGGCCACTCTACAATAAAGGCCTGATTGTTGGAGTGCTGCAGAGATGGTTGTCCTTCTGGACGGTTCTCCCATCTCGGTCACCTCCATGGCCAAGGCCCTTCTCCCCCAATAGTTCAGTTTGGCTGGGTGGCCAGCTCTAGGAAGAGTCTTGGTGGTTCCGAACTTCTTCCATTTAAGAATGATGCAGGCCACTGCGTTCTTGGACAATTCCTTCAACCTCATGGCTTGGTTATTGTTCTGACATGCACTGTCAACTCTGGGACCTTATATAGACAGGTGTGTGCCTTTCCAAATCATGGCCAATCAATTGAATTTAACTCAGGGGGACTCTGATCAATGGATACAGGATGCACCTGAGCTCAATTTTGAGTCTCATAGCAAAGGGTCTAAATACCTAAATAAATTAGGTATTTCTCTTTTTTATTTGTAATACATTTGCAAAAAAAATCTAAAAACCTGTTTTTCGCTTTGTCATTATGTTGTATTTTGTGCAGATTGATTAGATTTTTTATTTATGTAATCAATTTTAGAATAATGCTGTAATGTAACAAAATGTTTAAAAAGTCAAAGGTTCTGAATACTTTCCTAATGCACTGTATAATGTATTGTAGTCTATCGCGTCGATGCTGGCAATTATTGCTGTCAAACAAAGGAGTCCGCTTATACTGAACTTTGATCACAAGTTTTATTCATATCACAAGTTTTCAGCATAAGTTTACAGACCTGCAGTGTCTGGAGAAACAGTGTCCCAAAATAATCTGTCTGTTTCTAACCCCCTCTTCCTCCAGCATATACTTATAAACAATGCAAAAATATGGGTTGCTCCCTCTGCTGTCCAATCACCTGTCTCCCCTGGGGCGTCACCCTACAAATGGCTACTTTTGAACTAACATAAACATATTTTCAGTTCTACATGAAAAACATTAACAAAGACATAATCCTAATACACAACATTCCCCCCTTCGAGACGAACTAAAAGTCTCGAAAACAAACAAAACAGGATTATGACAAGTAACAATTTATCTTATTGAGTATCTTTAACATTAAACCAAAAAACATTTTTCTCTAGAGTGTAAATACCTTTCTATGAAATATGAACAAATGTTTATGGAGTGTGAATACATTACTATGAAATATGAACAAATCTTTATGGAGTGTGAGAGCGAAAAACTGTCTGGCAACCTTCGTTCCAAATCCATCCATCAATCAAGACAGTAAAATTCTCTCACGGTCCCTCTGCCCCAGGCAACCACCTAGGTACTCCCGATGAATTCATAAATCTTTATCAATGCATTTGAAACTATGATGCAATTAAATATACATGTAAGCCCTTGCAAACAAAATACTATCCAAAAAATGTCCACTCTAAGGCTGGTCAACCCATCGGACCCTATAGTGAATCTCTATCCCTGCCTAGACTCCCTGTCCCTAAGCATTCACGAAATAAACAAAAACATCTAAGTTCCCCACATGTATTCAATAACATCAAATATCATTCTACAAAAATTAATACCTAAGACTATGACACAAATTATGTATTACACATGCAAATATGTCTATATTTCATTGCAGACACTGGAATGTAGTCCACTACACTTCATCTCCCCCGTAGTCTCGACTTCCAATGCATTGTTGATGATGGAATCGGAACCTTTCCACCCCTTCCTTGTTCCATCTCCTCCAGTCATTCTCCTTTCATATTGTCCCTTCATATTGTCCTTGTTTGAGTATTTCAATCTCTACATTTTCCCCCAAATGCTTCTGGAAGAAAAGAAAAGACCAAACAGTATCTTTTGCAAAACAACACTTTCAAATTAAACATCAATATCAACTAAGAATATAGAAATTATATATAAATGATGTATGAATCAATATAAATGATAGAATAATGAAATAGGATAATGTGATTTATTCATACACTTCCCCCCTTTGATTCATAACATCATACTAAAATCACACTAATATTGAATTTTTTTTAAAAAATGATCAAAAAATCAAAAAGGATATTTATCATCAATACTCCATCCAGTCCCACTTGTCCCTCTTCATCCAGATCAGGAACAGTCAACAACGGCATCTGAGTGTTGTCTCCAGGCATCACTACGCCAACCTATCTCAATATCATAGCTTTCTCAAAGGTCAGTAACAAATTACAAAAGAAAAACATCACACACAGTGCTATCAAAGCTGCTATTAAATCTGAACCATCACTGCTCCTACTGAGCCTAACTGATCTTGCAACCAAGACTTCGCTGACCATCCAGCTCCTTCAGATCTACCAAACGCATCCCTTATATTCTTCAATGCATCTATAACTATCTGGAATCAAAGTATAGGTAATATTATCAATATGATCTGCCAATAATGTTACACCATACCATGGAAAAAGTCCCCCCTTCTCTCTTAGACTTATCCTCCAATGATAGGCTTCAAGACTATGAAATGTCGCCATGTCCCTTTTCACCCTATTTCCAAACCTAGAATCAGATTTATCTGTGTCCGGTGCTACCCCTCTTTTAATGGTAAAAGCCTCATATGGAAGCTTCAACGTTGACATGTAACAACATCCTGTCCATCCATAGGGTAAGAATATATATGCTTCATGTGACACTCTGGCTCTATGGACTTTATAATTGAGCCAGGGTTGTTCATTTTCATGTGTTTGGGTGTATTTCATTTGGTGGTGTTGGGGATGGGTGAGTTTCATTTTGTTTGTGTCTATGGTGATTGGTCTATGACTCCCAATCGGAGGTAACGAGTGTCAGCTGTCGGCTCGTTATCTCTGATTGGGAGCCATATATATTCTGTGTGTTTTCTCCTTTGTTTTGTGGGTTATTGTTTCCGTGTTGCTGTTAGTCTGTATCAGTATTTGAACTTCACGTATCGTCATTTGTTGTTTTCTTCGTGGTTGCTTTAAATAATAAAGTCATCATGTTCACTCCACGCGCTGCGTATTGGTCCGCTCCTTCAGATGATCGTGACAGAATAACCCACCACAAAAGGACCAAGCAGCGTAACAAGCGGCAACAGGACCTACCTACACAGGAGTTATGGACGCCTCCTAAGGATTTTTGGACATGGGAGGAGATTCGGGCTGGAAAGGGTCCTTGGGCACAACCGGAGGAATATCACCGCCCTCGTGAAGAGCTGGAGGCAGCCAAAGCCGAGAGGAGGTGGTACGAGGAGGCAGCGCGAAGGCGAGGCTGGAAGCCCGTGGAAGAGAGGCAACCCCAAGAAATTTTTTGGGGGGGGCACATGGCTTGGGCAGCTGGGCAGCAGGAGGCTGCCACAGGGAGAAAAGGAGAGAAGGCTAACGGAGTACGGGAGCCATTGGCGAGTAGAAGGAGGGAAGTTGTTGTGGCACGGCATGAGAGACTGAAGTGTGTTACCAGTCCGGTCCGGCCCGTTCCTGATCCCCAGTTAAGGCCAGTGGTGTGTGTTCCCGGTATGGACCGGCCTGTTCCTACTCCACGCACCAGGTCCACGATGTGCGTCGCCAGCCGGCCAGAGTCTGCCGTCTGCCCAACGGCGCCTGAACTGGCCGTCTGCCCAACGGTGCCGGAACTGCCCGTCTGCCCTAGGGCGTCTGAACTGCCCGTCTGCCAAGCGCTGCATAAGCCGCCCGTCTGTACTGAGCCTGCAAAGCCGCCCGTCTGCCATGAGCCTTCAGAGCCGTCCGCCAGATCGGAGCCGCTAGAGCCTTCCGCCAGACAGGAGCCGCTAGAGCCTTCCGCCAGACAGAATCATACACCTGCTATGGAATCAGCAGGAGCCGACGCAGCCCATACTAGACTGGAAGCTCAGGTTCGGGACCAGCAAGAGCAGCTCCTGCAGATGGGAGCCGCCCTGCTGGAGGTGATGACTGCAATCCGAGGCTGGGGTCCGCCTCCACCGCCAGCCGCCCAGCCAGCACCATCAGCCAGCCATGAGCAGCCAGATCCGTCAGCCAGCCATGAGCAGCCAGATCCGTCAGCCAGCCATGAGCAGCCAGATCCGTCAGCCAGCCATGAGCAGCCAGATCCGTCAGCCAGCCATGAGCAGCCAGATCCGTCAGCCAGCCATGAGCAGCCAGATCCGTCAGCCAGCCATGAGCAGCCAGATCCGTCAGCCAGCCAGGATCCTCCAGAGCCGTCCAGCCAGGATCCGCCAGAGCCGTCCAGCCAGGATCCGCCAGAGCCGTCTAGCCAGGATCCGCCAGAGCCGTCCAGCAAGGATCCGCCAGAGCTGTCCAGCCAGGATCCGCCAGAGCCGTCCAGCCAGGATCCGCCAGAGCCGTCTAGCCAGGATCCGCCAGAGCCGTCCAGCAAGGATCCGCCAGAGCTGTCCAGCCAGGATCCGCCAGAGCCGTCCAGCCAGGATCCGCCAGAGCCGTCCAGCCAGGATCCGCCAGAGCCGTCCAGCCAGGATCCGCCAGAGCCGTCTAGCCAGGATCCGCCAGAGCCGTCCAGCAAGGATCCGCCAGAGCCGTCCAGCCAGGATCCGCCAGAGCCGTCCAGCCAGGATCCGCCAGAGCCGTCCAGCCAGGATCCGCCAGAGCCGTCCAGCCAGGATCCGCCAGAGCCGTCCAGCCAGGATCCGCCAGAGCCGTCCAGCCAGGATCCGCCAGAGCCGTCCAGCCAGGATCCGCCAGAGCCGTCTAGCCAGGATCCGCCAGAGCCGTCCAGCCAGGATCCGCCAGAGCAGTCCAGCCAGGATCCGCCAGAGCCGTCCAGCCAGGATCCGCCAGAGCCGTCCAGCCTGGATCCGCCAGAGCCGTCCCGCCAGGATCCGCCAGAGCCGTCCAGCCTGGATCCGCCAGAGCCGTCCCGCCGGGATCCGCCAGAGCCGTCCCGCCGGGATCCGCCAGAGCCGTCCCGCCGGGATCCGCCAGAGCCGTCCAGCCGGGATCCGCCAGAGCCGTCCAGCCGGGATCCGCCAGAGCCGTCCAGCCGGGATCCGCCAGAGCCGTCCAGCCGGGATCCGCCAGAGCCGTCCAGCCGGGATCCGCCAGAGCCGTCCAGCCGGGATCCGCCAGAGCCGTCCAGCCGGGATCCGCCAGAGCCGACCAGCCGGGATCCGCCATTCAGCCTGGTACTGCCCCTTAGTCCGGTGCTGCCCCTTAGTCAGGTACTGTCCCTTAGCCCGGTGCTGCCCCGTAGTCCGGTGCTGCCCCTTAGTCCGGTGCTGCCCCTTAGTCCGGTGCTGCCCCTTAGTCCGGTGCTGCCCCTTGTCCCGGTGCTGCCCCTTGTCCCGGTGCTGCCCCTTGTCCCGGTGCTGCCCCTTATCCCGGTGCTGCCCCTTAGGCCGATGCTGCCCCTTAGTCCGGTGTTGCCCCTTAGTCCAGGTGGGGTTAGTTGGAGGGTGGTCATTGGGAGGAGGCTACCGAAGCAGGTTGTGACTGTGGTGGGGTGGGGATCACGACCGGGGCCAGAGCCGCCACCGTGGACAGACGCCCACCCAGACCCTCCCCTAGTCCTGATGTTGGTGCGCCCGGAGTTCGCACCTTTAGGGGGGGGTACTGTGACACTCTGGCTCTATGGACTTTATAATTGAGCCAGGGTTGTTCATTTTCATGTGTTTGGGTGTATTTCATTTGGTGGTGTTGGGGATGGGTGAGTTTCATTTTGTTTGTGTCTATGGTGATTGGTCTATGACTCCCAATCGGAGGTAACGAGTGTCAGCTGTCGGCTCGTTATCTCTGATTGGGAGCCATATATATTCTGTGTGTTTTCTCCTTTGTTTTGTGGGTTATTGTTTCCGTGTTGCTGTTAGTCTGTATCAGTATTTGAACTTCACGTATCGTCATTTGTTGTTTTCTTCGTGGTTGCTTTAAATAATAAAGTCATCATGTTCACTCCACGCGCTGCGTATTGGTCCGCTCCTTCAGACGATCGTGACACTTCATCACCACAAACCCTCCAAATATCTCTAAAATTCCCAATAGTCACATTGTCAGGCAAAAGCTAATCTTTTAACCATCAAAGTCCTGCTCTTCTTACTAACTGGAACATAAAAAGTAACATTATATTTCTCATTACTACCCTTAATGTCATGCATACCCAAAGTTATCATATAATCATCACAATCTGATATTCCCATAAACATACCCCTTACATCATATGTTTTATTAGAACAAAAACAACTTTTAGCCCTCACTGGTTTCACCTCCAATGCTTCAGGGTTCGCTGTTAAGTGATTTTCCTTCCCATCTAACAAATTCACACAAGTTAATTCACTTAACCCAATAACACTTAAACCTAGGCTTAAACAAATGTTTTGACAACGACATTATTTTATCTGTTAATGATTGTTGCTGATATAACAGTCAGATAGAGGTTGAGCGACCGTCTCTAAAATGTTTGGTGCTGGAATTCTCAACAGACATGGACCCACAAGATTCCTCACTGATCTTACAGAATGAGCTAGCTGCTGGAACCAAAGATTCCTACCTGCCCATCCATCTTTAATATTCACAACAGAAGAATCAAACCCATAAGCCTCCCATTTAGTTTATCTCTTCCCTAACGAGCGGTACTGATCAGATACCTCTCCTTGTCTGTCATTAAAATCAAAGACCTCATCCTGTACCTCCATGATAGTATCCTTCACTATTTCAGATGAATCTATATTGTTCACTACCACTATCTGCTCTCCTATTTTAACCCTATCCTTACTACCATTGACAGCACTCTCCATGCGTATCATTTCAGAAAAGTCGTTGTTTGTGTCTGTGTCATACTTCCTACATTTGTTATTGCCGTCGCATCATTAATCCCTTCCAAAGTTACCATTAAAGTAGTTGATTTAGTTGATGTATTAACACCCTTAACTACTTCTAGTGGGAAAGCTACCGATATCCTATGTGTATTATTTACTGTTGGAGTGGCTACTGTAATATACTTCTCCTGAACTCCTTTGGTGACTGTGGAAGCTTCACCAGACTTCAACTCTTCCATTATAAGCGTCACTTTACGAATTACATAGCCTTTTAACCAATAATTCTTAACCGGAACAAATTTTAATGCTTGCACTGGATAAGTACACATATATTCTCCCTGATCTTTCTCTGTAACATTATGCAAAATAAATGAACAATCACTCATAACCCTCTTCCACTTCATATCGTTGTACAAACTATACTTCCTTTGACTAGGTGCAACAGCTTCTACTTCTGGTCCTGATAACACTTCTTCTCCCTAATTATCTCTCCATGTGGGAGGAACGTCCCCATCCTAACCCTAATAACAGTATTTTTCCCCCTAAAATTGGTGCTGGAGCTATTGGTTCCCTTATAATCAAATGCGATATATTTATGGCTTTAATAACTATCAATGTTGAAAGAGTTAAATTGCTTCTCACTGTTGTTTTAATATGCTGAAGTGTTAATGTCATTGTTGTTACTTCATCTATTTTCCCTAAGACTTTTAACTCCTTACTTGTATTTCCCTCTATCACCACTAGTGTCACTTTTTTTTAGCTCTCAGTCCTACCTCTAATCCCTGACATTCAAACTTTTGATTATAACAAAATACACCTATAATTACCTTGATCTCCCTGCTGGGAACTGTAAATATAGATACTCAATCACCCTCAATCTTCTCTTATCATTCAGCAACGCATACTTTCTCAATGCATCTGCTCCTAACAGATCTAAACTCCTACCATATCTATCTTCCCACTAAACTTTAAAAATGTCCTTCACCACTGTTCTCTCTCTTTTACTACTAACTAACATTGAAACTTAGCTTACTGTCTTAGAGTTCCTTCAACCCTAGTTCTCCTAACTTTTTTAATCTAATATTTTCTCCTAACCTATAAAAACCTTTTCCACTGATTTATTCACAAAATCCCTTTACCACCCATTTTTAGAATATGTGATTGGGAAGTCCCCACCTGCTTCTGACTTCTTTACACACAGACTTGGCAAACGACTAAACATCCATTAGCCTAGCCTGAAATCTCTTGGTGTAGGAATGTAACCCAGAATAACAGTCTCCCCTTTTAACTTTATTTTTCAGACAGATTGTCTAATAGGCAGTCTAATAGATTATCATCCTTCCTATGATATTATCTTTTTAAGCAAATATGATTCCCAAAAACCCTACTTTTTTTAAAATCCTCTACCAGACAGTCGTTTAGTGTACATCTTATTGTACAGTTCAATTTACACAATGCATCTCTTCCCAACAATGCAATAGGTATATGTTCTAATATTAGTATGTCTATTTTAATTTCTCTTTGATTTTTATAGAAGAGCTCAATTGGTTCCTTAAGAGTAATTAGCTGTTTTACTACCTCAAATCCCTATCCTAATTAGTTAATTTTACATAGTGAGATGTTTAACCTCTTTAGGCTCAACACAGATAAAAGTTTTTCCACTATTCACCATCACTTCTCAAAGTCCTCTGTTTTTACTTCAATTGTTAGATATTTTTCTTCTTCTCCCTAAATCGGCTCTATCAGCTGACACCCCCCTTCGTATCTTCTAGGCACTCTAGAATCCTTGAAGGGTTCACCTGGAGAACAGGTGATCTTCACTTGCTCCTTTATCTTCCTCAGAAATGTCCTCTGTTGTTTCCTCCTGGCCCATTGCACTCACAGGTAAAGTGACCAACCTGTCCACAATTATAACACTCTTCTGAAAGTTGCTGGAAGTGTAGCTGAAATCTTCCTCCTCCTTCTAAGCCTTCTCGTCCTCTTCCTCTCCAATTCTGTGTCTGTCCAGAAACTGTCTGTGGATATGAAACACCTGGTACCGCCCTTGGTGGCTGGTACAATTGCGGTTGGAACTGGTCCTGTTGAAGCTGTGGCAGTGATTGTTGATTTGGTGCACTCTGATTCTTCATAACCAAAGCTTCTCTTCTCCTTCCTCTTCTCCACCAGTTGTAAATTGTATTTGATTGAGTTTTCTAAGAGTTTCTTGATCCTGTTCTTTCTTGTTGTTGACATATCAGGATTCTTCAACAGCTTATATTCTAAGTTCTGTCCCCGAAATATCATCTTCCATCATCTTATTACTAGTGGCCTTTTCCCTTGGCCTCACTGTATTCTTCTCTTAGTTTCCAGACATCTCGGTTTTTCTTACTTCTGGAGTTTTGGATTCATCTTTCTGGTCGTTTCTGCTTGTCCTCTATCTATTATTCGTTCATCTTCATCTCTGATGCAATAATCACCCTCCTGGATGATCACTGGAAGCTGATGATTAACATCCCTAAGCTCTACTTCCTTCTCATAAGGTGGGTGTCTTTTTGCTGAATCCGTGTGTGCGAAAGGTGTACTAACTTCTGCCATTAGTTTTTCTGTCGCCTTCTCTTCCTTTAGCCTTTTCTCTATACCTTTGTTTATCTTGTCGCTGGAATCTTTTATCAGTTTTTGTTTGAGAATGAAGGGCAACTTTTGTTTCATTTGCCGGATAACCTCGCAATACCCTTAACTAAAGGATTACTATTTTCAACTATATCAACCGGTGTAATGACTTTCATAGCCTTGCTGTCCTTTCTCCCCATTGTAACTACTATTTTATATTCCTTTATTGTGAATATTTTTTTTAATCAATTAACAAAAATATGAATATTAAAAAAATTCAATTAAAATTTTTATTTAAAAAATATGTTTTATTAAAATAAAAAATCTATAAAAAAATCAATTCAAAATTATGAATAATTAAAACCAATTTCTTATTTCTATATCCTATCTTACCAATTTATCAATTAGTGGCTCTCTTACCACAACCCATCAGGAAAGTAAATGCAAGTAGTCAACTTTACAGCAATCCTAAAAACAAAGCCCTCTAACCCTACAATCACTACAATACCCATAAACCCCCTTGCTCTATAAGCACCTAATTATCTTAATTTTACAGAATAATGTCAGTACTCGATTTCCAACACAACTGTAATCAAACCAAGTGATGCCCAGAGACTCTAAAATGCAAATTTTATTCAAATGATCAGTCTGTTGCCAAGCCTCTGTGAAATTGTCATAACATCAAATATCCTGTAGGGGAAGATTTTGTAAACAGAACAGCACCAAAGAAACCTTTTGACTCGATCCTCTGTCGCGTCACGTGATGTATACGTCAGCACTTCCCCTCTTTCTCCTCTCTCTCCTCTCGTCCTATCGTTCCTCTCATATGACAAAAGAACAGAGACACAGAAAAAGATTTTAGTAGTTTATGCAATCACTGAGTTACTTCTAGCCTTCAATATTCCTTCGTTCACATTTGCTCTAAGAATCAACTCAGGAATAAATATAGATAGCTCAATAACATTTTTATTTTATTTTAATCCGTCATTTTATTTTATTTATTTTAATCAGTCAACATATATCCCTCTCATGTATCAATTCAATAGGTCACAAAACCACTTTCATCTTTAATCAACAGCCGCTTTAACAACTAGAAGATTCCATTCGTGTTAAAATCTCTCCTCTTTGTTCCCTCGTCTGTGTTTCTGTCTCCCCCTGCAGTGTAACAGAAGTATGACCCATTTACCCAAAATCCCCCTTGTTGTAGTTCTAGTAAACAACGTGTTGTAGTTTAGTGCCGTAAAACAAACGTGTCATAATCTAGTGCCGTAAACTCCCCCGTTTTGTAGTGTAGTGTCGTAAAATCAAACGCATGCGCAAATACATTTAACGATACGATTTCCAGACAATAGAACGTTAGCATTCTGCCACAGCCCCTCTCTTTTACCGCTTATAGTCAAACAATAACACTTAACAGAGCTCACAATCGCATAGAACCTGAATTCTACATACACAAACATAATTTAAGAGGCTTTATTCCATCGCAATGGCCCTCTAAGGTCACACGTTAGCATGTAGCACGCAACACAATTAGCATTTAGCATTAGCATTTAGCATTAGCATTTAGCATTAGCCTTTATGTACAATGTGGCATGAAACACAACCAGCATTTAGCATTAGCATTAGCATTAGCATTTAGCATTAGCCTTTATGTACAATGTGGCATGAAACACAACCAGCATTTAGCATTAGCATTAGCATTTAGCGTGCAACATGTAACAATAACCTGCATTGTGCCTAAATTATTTTTCCTTTACCGCTAACTTCATGCTGCCGTGAGTTCATGGATATCCTATGAGAGGTTACATCAAACAAAATGCTTCGTCAACCACCCGCTGAGCGGTAACATGCAATTGAACATATTCCAAAAATACCAGTCCCAGACTGACCTTCAACACCTAATGCGTTAGAGGATTTTATGGCCCATCCTATGATGGCCTCGTTTCGAGGTCTTTTCAGATTCACAATGCCCTAATTGTACGTATATCTGCCTTTATTCACTACCATCAATTGCTGTACAATTTTAGAATAATTATGACAGACCCTTAGTCGACCGCAATAACACCACATCAGCACAAACCCAAGTAATTTACATGGTACACCTTCACCAGCGCACATCCATAAGCTAGCCAAACAACTAACGCCCAATAATTTGTGAGGAATCTCACTTTATAGCCGGCTTGAGCGGTAGTCACCTCGCTGCTCATGAATGAAACAAAGGGAAGATGCAGGCCAATCTCAGCGGAGCCTCCATTTGTAGTCTATCGCGTCGATGCTGGCAATTATTGCTGTCAAACAAAGGAGTCCGCTTATACTGAACTTTGATCACAAGTTTTATTCATATCACAAGTTTTCAGCATAAGTTTACAGACCTGCAGTGTCTGGAGAAACAGTGTCCCAAAATAATCTGTCTGTTTCTAACCCCCTCTTCCTCCAGCATATACTTATAAACAATGCAAAAATATGGGTTTCTCCCTCTGCTGTCCAATCACCTGTCTCCCCTGGGGCGTCACCCTACAAATGGCTACTTTTGAACTAACATAAACATCTTTTCAGTTCTACATGAAAAACATTAACAAAGACATAATCCTAATACACAACAGTATGCTAATGTTTTGTTGTTGTAAAAACTACATGAAAAACGTATTTAAAAATATAAATTAACCTGTGATGGTAAATGGGGTGGTAAAGTATGATTTCCAAGAAGGAAAAAACGGTTGTTGGATAATATTTTGATTGGTCTTACACAGACTATCTATCCAGATAAGAGTTTTAACAGAGTATAAGACAGCTTTCATCCAGCCAGTTGTTGCAAATTACTAGCATTGGTTCACTTTTAGCATTGATTATATACAGTAAGTGATTCTCAGTTTATGGTGGGCTGGATAAGGCATCAACAAAAATGACGTGTCCAGTTTAACCAATCACCAAATAGCCCACTGTTGATTTCATTTTTTTTACTTGGGTAGACTTCTTCCACTCAAGACACAGTTACTAACTTCAAAGATGATCATCACACTCTGCCTGATATTTCCACTTCTCAGGGCGATGGGTAGGTCCAACTTATATATTTCTGTGCTTATAGGGGGTACACCATACATTTGAAGTCAACCAGGAACTTTATTGATGTAATTCATATATGTCTTTGTGTGTATTCTAGCTGGGGTACAATCCTCAGCCATGCACCTTGTTTCAGCCAACATAGGAGACACAGTGACATTGCAATGCTTCCATGAAGGCAACTTGGCACTGCACTTCTTGTGGTTCAAGCAAACATTGGCTGACAATCCTCAGCTCATGACAACTTTCTACAGTTATGACAATAATGCCACATTCCACAATGAATTTGAAGGCAACCCTCACTACTTAGTGCAAAGTGGCAAAGGAATAAAACACCTAAGGATCTCAGACATGCAGCTCTCAGATTCAGCAATAATTATTGTGGGAGTTCTTATTCCAACAAGGTGGATTTGGAGAAGGAGCAATTCTCATTGTTAAAGGTACAACATCTGAATTTAGAGAGAATATAACTAGAAACGAGTGTTCTGTAACTATAATCATGAGCATTGTTGCACTTTACATTTTGGATATACAATGTCTTAATTAAATGTAAGGTAATCCCACAATAATATATTACTGTAGCTTAAGTTTTCAACAAATGTTGAGTTAGGACACAAAATAGGAAACACATTTACTGACATGAAAACCTTTTTGTCAGGTTCAGGGTCCAGAAACACCACCGTTGTACAGCAGTCTGTCTGAGTCAGTACTGTACAATACACACTGAGACCTGTGCAGGAGAACACAGTGTCTATTGGTTCAGACATGGCTCAGGAGATTCCCGTCCAGGAATCATTTACACCCATGAAGACAGGAGTGATCAGTGTGAGAAGAGCCCTGAGGCTGTGTCTCCTACACAGAGCTGTGTCTACAACCTCCCCAAGAGGAACCTCAGCCTTTCTGATGCTGGGACTTACTACTGTGCTGTGGCCTCATGTGGGGAGATACTGTTTGGAAACGGGACCAAGCTGGAGATCAAGGGTAGGTGATACATCTTACATTTATGTTTATATCTATTGTATAATCTATTGTGTCCAACTGTACACAGTGCTAGTTATTTAGATCACATAAGAAAACGTCCAATCATTTTCCCAGACAATGTTGCAGACCCTCTTCTCTTGGTGTACTGCCTGAGTGCTGCATTGGGTCTCTCATTTATCCTGATCATTGTCCTTGGTAGCATCACGAACATCACGATCAAGAGAAAGTATCTGTAGTGTAGGGGTAAGTGAAGTCCAAACCAAATAAATGAATGACATACGTACAGTGGGGAGAACAAGTATTTGATACACTGCCGATTTTGCAGGTTTTCCTACTTACAAAGCATGTAGAGGTCTGTAATTTTTATCATAGGTACACTTCAACTGTGAGAGATGGAATGTAAAACAAAAATCCAGAAAATCACATTGTATGATTTTTAAGTAATTAATTTGCATTTTATTGCATGACATAAGTATTTGATACATCAGAAAAGCAGAACTTAATATTTGGTACAGAAACATTTGTTTGCAATTACAGAGATCATACGTTTCCTGTAGGTCTTGACCAGGTTTGCACACACTGCAGCAGGGATTTTGGCCCACTCCTCCATACAGACCTTCGCCAGATCCTTCAGGTTTCGGGGCTGTCGCTGGGCAATACGGACTTTCAGCTCCCTCCAAAGATTTTCTATTGGGTTCAGGTCTGGAGACTGGCTAGGCCACTCCAGGACCTTGAGATGCTTCTTACGGAGCCACTCCTTAGTTGCCCTGGCTGTGTGTTTCGGGTCGTTGTCATGCTGGAAGACCCAGCCACGACCCATCTTCAATGCTCTTACTGAGGGAAGGAGGTTGTTGGCCAAGATCTCACGATACATGGCCCCATCCATCCTCCCCTCAATATGGTGCAGTCGTCCTGTCCCCTTTGCAGAAAAGCATCCCCAAAGAATGATGTTTCCACCTCCATGCTTCACGGTTGGGATGGTGTTCTTGGGGTTGTACTCATCCTGTCATGAACCCTGCATCCTGAGTCGGTTCCTGCCTGTGTTGCCATTTTTCTGCTCGGAATCTCCAGTTTCCTGAGGGTTCGTGAACGCTCCCGGCCTGGTTGCCGGGTGACGTTGCTAGGCGGGAGATCTCCCGATTAACCGCACCTGCATCTCATCAGCGGTCTGCACACCTGGTCCTGATCATCACCCTTCTTAAGCCCTGACCTGACATCCATTCCCTGCCGGATCGTTAGCCATGAACAGTATGTTTGTCAGTGTATCAGCCTTGGAGTTTCTAGCGTTAGTTTTGTTGTTTTGCACCTTGTTGGCTTGCCGTGTACTTACCTCCGTTTTGTTTCTATCTGCAGTCAATCTCCCGGAACCTTCACCCAACCCCTGCCTGGTTGTCGGCGGCTGCCGAGCCATTCTTGGATCTGCCACTGCACCTCCACCAACTCATCTCCGCCGCCCGCTCTGTCCCCTGGATTATTCTACATCGTTTTTTTGAATCTGTTAAATAAATACTCACCTTCGTTACAACTCACCTTGTCCTGGTCTGCTTCTGGGTTCTGGCTTAGTAAACCGTGACACATCCTTCTTCTTCCTCCAAACACGGCAAGTGGAGTTTAGACCAAAAAGCTCTATTTTTGTCTCATCAGACCACATGACCTTCTCCCATTCCTCCTCTGGATCATCTAGATGGTCATTGGCAAACTTCAGACGGGCCTGGACATGCGCTGGCTTGAGCAGGGGGACCTTGCGTGCGCTGCAGGATTTTAATCCATGACGGCGTAGTGTGTTACTAATGGCTTTCTTTGAGACTGTGGTCCCAGCTCTCTTCAGGTCATTGACCAGGTGCTGCCGTGTAGTTCTGGGCTGATCCCTCAACTTCCTCATGATCATTGATGCCCCACGAGGTGAGATCTTGCATGGAGCCCCAGACCGAGGGTGATTGACCGTCATCTTGAACTTCTTCCATTTTCTAATAATTGCGCCAACAGTTGTTGCCTTCTCACCAAGCTGCTTGCCTATTGTCCTGTAGCCCATCCCAGCCTTGTGAAGGTCTACAATTTTATCCCTGATGTCCTTACACAGCTCTCTGGTCTTGGCCATTGTGGAGAGGTTGGAGTCTGTTTGATTGAGTGTGTGGACAGGTGTCTTTTATGCAGGTAACAAGTTCAAACAGGTGCAGTTAATACAGGTAATGAGTGGAGAACAGGAGGGCTTCTTAAAGAAAAACGAACAGGTCTGTGAGAGACGGAATTCTTACTGGTTGGTAGGTGATCAAATACTTATGTCATGCAATAAAATGCAAATTAATTACTTAAAAATCATACAATGTGATTTTCTGGATTTTTGTTTTAGATTCCGTCTCTCACAGTTGAAGTGTACCTATGATTAAAATTACAGACCTCTACATGCTTTGTAAGTAGGAAACCTGCAAAATCGGCAGTGTATCAAATACTTGTTCTCCCCACTGTATGTAGCAGGTACAGTCCTTCAGAAAAGTTTATATTCTTTTATTTCACCAGCTGTATCTGTAGTGGAAGAAGTAGTTGTATCTTTATCTTTTCTGTCTTTCTTTTCAGGACCCGTCTCTCAGACAAGAGGTCCAGCAGTCTCTTCTTCAGATGCAAGGGTAAACAGAATTCCTGATGTTGTATTACCATAAAAGGGAAGTTTGAAAGGGGTTACAATAAAAACATATAGTAATACTTCCCCCATTTTATAATTGTTCTTCACGGGCCCAAGATGCAGACAGTCTCCATTATGTAGCTCTGAATCTGAGCAACAAGAAGAACAGGTCTAGAAGACAGAGAAGCAACATGGTGGAGGAGATGGTGTACTCTGGGATCAGACAGTAGAACTGGATGAATGACACAGCCTTAATTGTTAACTTTATTAGCTGTAACTGTAATGAATTAGGTGCATTGCTTCTCTTCCAAACTCATTGACAATGACTTACTTGTGATATGATGAATAAAGCATTTAACTATAATCAAGACAAAGGAAGTTGAATGTATTTATTTAGGCCATACTCAGGCATCTTTATGTTGCAGTGACAAACAGCTTTTTCTCTTGTCATGCCAGCAACACCCCCTCTCACTCACAGCAACCTATTTACAGGTACTCTGATTTCATTTCTTAATTCAGAAGAAAATAATACATGGTAGTATGCCTTTTAATAAGTAAACAAGAGGAGGTTTCAAGTGTTTTAAATGTTTTGTCATTTTTCTTTTAGCGGGGACCCCTTCTCAGCAGAGCCAGTATGGGAATCCTCATGCCAACACCTCAGACCAACAGGTTAGCAGAATTGCTGTATCAAGAGTGAGACTGGATAACAGTATTAAAGCTAAATATTACCGCATTAGATTTGACCCAGATTCTGAATTGAGTGAGTCTGTGTTTCATCCCCATAGTGTAACTCCACGGTGATGATGCTGCCCTAAACTATACCGCCCTGAAGTTCCCTGACAAGAAGAGTACCAATCCCAGGAGACAGAGGAGAGAGAGAGAACAGAGAGAGGAAGAAACCATCTACTCTTGTGTGAGTCATCAAGACAGGACTTGACATGTATGGGTCATCCAATAAGAATCAGCCCCACCCCTCCTCTGAACTCCACTTTGATGTTGATTGTGCCTGTGTGAACTGGCGATTATATACTCTACATTTCTTATTTGCAGTAGGATGCCTTTGCAGGGGCCTATTGGATGAGGTTGACTGACTGCATACATTTGTATTTGTATAAACAACATTTATATAATAATGTTGCAAATGTCTGAACTCTTCCTTTTGATGATAATAGCTGTAACCTGCCTTTATGCTTGTTTGATATTTCAATAAACATGTTTTTATTTTGAAGTTTAATGGCCCAATTCTTACCATTTATTTGCACCAGGTATCAAAGGATCACATCTTTATTTTGTCAAAAAGGTGCCAACCTCACCAGAATTAATTTCCTCCTGAAAGCTTGAACTGCTTCTACAGACATGAAGTGAGAAATACAATGTAAACCCCCTGTGTATGTCAATGAGGACATATGTACCAGTAGTCTCAGCCACCGACCCAAATGATGAAAAAATACAAACCAGTAACTCTGACTTTACATCATTTGAAGGGCTGCTCTAACTATGGTATGCCACAGGACACGTTAGATTGTAGTTTTTATCAGATGGTTTATGCCTATTCAGAGAGCCAATGAAATCACTTTGTTCAGTGTTTCCGCCTACTTCATAATGACTACCCGATGAGTGTCATCATATAAAAGGTTCCCCGTTGTCAGACCCACACACTATACAGTGCAGAAAGGACATTAAAATGATGATTATATATTGGACAATATTTTTGTTTTACACCAATTTTGGTGAGTAAGAAATATTCATGTGGATCCTTTTACTTTTTATGTCAGTCTTTTTGAATCCAATTGAATGACTATGTAGTCTGAATAATGATAATAATGTATCATTCTGTACTATACCTTTGTCTTTGATTTATTTAGTTTGTTTGCTTCCCAGGATGTGCACTTAACAAGAATGTAATCCAACCAGACCCTGTGATGGTTACACACCTTGGACAAAGTGTATCTCTCACTTGCTTTTGTCGATCTGATTTGATCGAAGTCTCTTGGTTCAAGCAAACTGTTGGACAGAAACCTCTTCTCATGGCATCATCAATTTATCCCGATAAAAAAAATACATATTTCAACAACTTTTACAAGGACTTTACGGAGAATAAACTTTTGAGTGTGAAGAGAGGAGCTGACAGCTGTAACCTGACAATCTCAAAGATAGAGTCAGGGGACTCAGCTACATACTACTGTGGTGTTATGTTAGCGAGGGATGTCAAATTTGGAGAAGGAACAGTTATATTTGTGAAAGGTAACATCAGTTCCTTTTAAAAATGTTAAATACTGAAGTGTGTTCATATAATGCTAAATTAATGAATCTAGCAGGAAAATAGAATGTACACACCATGATCTTACTCACTCTCTTCAGATTCAGGGTCCAACAGCATGTCTGTTCTCCAGCAGTCTGTGTCTGAGTCAGTCCAGCCAGGAGACTCTGTGACTCTGAACTGTACAATACACACTGAGACCTGTGCAGGAGAACACAGTGTCTATTGGTTCAGACATGGCTCAGGAGAATCCCATCCAGGAATCATTTACACCCATGGAGACAGGAGTGATCAGTGTGAGAAGAGCCCTGGGGCTGGGTCTCCTACACAGAGCTGTGTCTATAACCTCCACAAGAGGAACCTCAGCCTCTCTGATGCTGGGACTTACTACTGTGCTGTGGCCTCATGTGGGGAGATACTGTTTGGAAACGGGACCAAGCTGGACATCGAAGGTAAACTGTGCATAACCAAAATACAGCACTAATGTTCTCTCAAATGTTAAGAAATATCATATGTAAATCTATCACTTTCAATTGATAGTAGATTTCAAATATAACTTTTATAGCTAACTTTTATGCCAAAAGCACTGAGCTACAAATAATAATATAAAATAATCTAAGTTTCAGACCTGTTGGGTGATCAGAGAAATCATATTTTCCTCATCATTCTATCTTGCCTGACAACTGCTGTGGTTCTGAATGTGGTTGTCAACGTTTTCCTCTGTGTGAGAATGAAGAGGTCACGATGTGAACACTGTGCAGGTACAGTAAAAGTCTTCATGCTAATAGTAATAGTAATAATAGTTATAGATCAAAAAGAAAGGTGAAGGCTAGCTCTCCTTTTACCACTTTCCTCTCTGGACATTGTTTTCATTTCACAAGCCTACTTAATTTTGAAGCAGAAAATATGACATTCACAGCAGTATGCCTTTTTATTAGTAAACAAGAAAAGGTTTCAAGTATATTGAATGTTTTATCATTGATCTTTTAGCGAGGACCCCTTCTCAGCAGAGCCAGTATTGGAAGCCTCATGCCAACACGTCAGAACAACAGGTTAGCAGAATTGCTGTATCAAGAGTGAGACTGGATAAGAGTATTAAAGCTAAATATTACAGCATTATATTTGACCCAGAGTCTGAATTGAGTGAGTCTGTGTTTCATCCTCATAGCTCCACGGTGACGATGATGGCCTGAACTACACTGCCCTGAAGTTCACTGACAAAAAGAGTACCAAGCCCAGGAGACAGAGGAGAGAACAGAGAGAACAGAGAGAGGAAGAAACCATCTACTCTGGTGTGAGTCATCAAGACAGGATGTGACAGTCCTCCAATCAGCATCATTTTAAGTTTAGCCCTACTGACCTCCACTTTGAGCTTGACTGTGTCCGTGTGACTTGGCTATTTTGTACATTCCTCATTTGCTGTAAAATGTAATGGTCGGGCCTAGCTGAAGAGACTGTCACTGCATTGGCCTATTCTCTTAATATCAATGTAGAATTATTCAGATGCAGAGCATAATTGTCCAGCAAGTGTGAAAGCTGATACTAGGATGGTTTCAGAAGTCTCAAATCCTCAGCAATAGTGGCTGAGGTTGACTGACTGGATACATTTGCTTTTGTAAATAGAAGTGTAGCACAAAATACTGTATTTACAATGATTTAGCAAATGTCTGCACTCTTCCTTCTCATGATAATGTCACGCCCTGGCTCTGGGGACACTGTTATGTTGAGCCAGGGTGTGTTATTCTATGTTTGTATTTCTATGTTGGCCTGAGTGACTCCCAATCAGAGGCAACGAGTGTCAGCTGGTTGTCTCTGATTGGGAGCCATATTTAACTGTCTGTCTTTCACTTTGTGTTTGTGGTTTCTTGTTCTTATTTGGTTTGTTTATGTAACCAGAGACATCATGTTTTCATCTGTTATTTTGATCGTGTGATCATTCTAATAAATATAATGTTCGCATTCAACGCTGCGCCTTGGTCTCTCCCTGACGATCGTGACAGAAGAAACCACCAAAACCAGACCAAGCAGCGTGTCCAGGAGCCATCGCTAGCAGATCTCCGTGGCAACCTCCACTGGGTCAAGCCGAGTGAGGAGCAGAGAGGGTGGACTTGGGAACAGTTGAGGAAGAGCTTCGACTGGGTCAAGCCCATTGAGGAGCTGAATAGCGGGAGTTGGAGACAGAAGAGCGAGAGTTGGGCGAGAACTATAGAGGCCTGGCCCACGGGGAGGAGAGACCCCCAGAAATTTTTTAGGGGGGGGCTCACGACGTCGGGGCAGCAGGAGGCCGCGATAGAGCGGTCCAGCGGGTTGGCAGAGGAGGCCGCCAGGTTACGGGGGCCACTGGTCGAAGAGGGGATGGAAGGTGGAGAGGCACGGCGAGAGGTACTGGGGTGTGTTACCAGTCCGGTCCGGCCCGTTCCAGATCCCGATGTAGGGCCAGTGGTGTGTGTCCCCAGTACGGTCCGGTCTGTTCCTGCTCCCCGCACCAAGTCAGTGGTGCGCTTCGTCAGCCCGGCTCGGTCCGTTCCTGCTTCCCGCACCAAGTCAGTGGTGCGCTTCGTCAGCCCGGCTCGGCCCATTCCTGCTCCCCGCACCAAGTCTGGGGTGCGTTTCGTCAGCCCTGTCCGGCCCGTTCCTGCTCTCCGCACCAAGTCTGTGGTGCGTTTCGTCAGCCCTGTCCGGCCCGT
Organism: Coregonus lavaretus; assembly: GCF_964263955.1. NCBI lineage: Eukaryota > Metazoa > Chordata > Actinopteri > Salmoniformes > Salmonidae > Coregonus > Coregonus lavaretus. The sequence continues at coordinate 14,602,073 of NC_140026.1, read as the reverse complement.
TCCTGCTCTCCGCACCAAGTCTGTGGTGCGCGTCGCCAGCCCAGTCCGGCCCATTCCTGCTCCCCGCACCAAGTCTGTGGTGCGTTTCATCAGCCCGGCTCGGCCCGTTCCTACTCCCCGCACCAAGTCTACGGTGCGTGTCGCCAGCTCGGCCCGGCCTGCTCCCCGCACCAAGGCAGTGGTGCGTTTCGTCAGCCCTGTCCGGCCCGCTCCTGCTCCCCACACCAAGCCAGTGGTGTGCGTCGTCAGTCCAGCACGGCCCGTGCCTGTTCCCCACACCAAGCCAGTGGTGTGCGTCGTCGGTCCGGCACGGCCCGTGCCTGTTCCACTGGTGCCTGGTCCGGCACCGGTCAGATGCGTTACGCCGGAGCTAGAGCAATCCGCTCCATCAGTGTGCAGTCCAGCTCCGGCCAGCGGGGCCAGACCGGACCAGGGGTACTTTGGGGGGTTGGAGAGGGAGTGGGGATCAGGCCCGGAGCCGGATCCGCCGCCAAGGCGGAGTGCCCACCCGGTCCCTCCCCTGTGGTATTTAGTTGGCGCGGTCGGAGTCCGCGCCTTTAGGGGGGGGTACTGTCACGCCCTGGCTCTGGGGACACTGTTATGTTGAGCCAGGGTGTGTAAGTCTATGTTTGTATTTCTATGTTGGCCTGAGTGACTCCCAATCAGAGGCAACGAGTGTCAGCTGGTTGTCTCTGATTGGGAGCCATATTTAACTGTCTGTCTTTCACTTTGTGTTTGTGGTTTCTTGTTCTTATTTGGTTTGTTTATGTAACCAGAGACATCACGTTTTCGTCTGTTATTTTGATCGTGTGATCATTCTAATAAATATAATGTTCGCATTCAACGCTGCGCCTTGGTCTCTCCCTGACGATCGTGACAGATAATAGTTGTAACATGGAACTATGTAACCTGCCTTTATTCTTGTGTGATATTTCAATAAACATGTTTTTATTTCCTACATTTAATGACTTGCCCAATTCTTACCACTTATTTGCACCATGTAATACTATATTATAAATTCTTTCACTTTGATATTAGTTTTTTGAGTAGATTGTTGACAAAAAAGATCACAATTAAATCCATTTGAATCCCACTTTGTAACACAATAAAATGTGAAGAAATCCAGTGTTGGTGTAGACTTTCTATAGGTACTGTATGTGCCACTAGTCACATCAACTGACGCAAACGATTAATCAATACAAACCCGTAACTCTGACTTTACACCCTTTGAAGATAAATAGCACACCTTTTTGGTAGCATAAGCATTTTATGCATAATTGATTCATAGATGAATACAGACTGAATCTGTATGTAAGGTGGGAATCTATTGGTTCAGACATGGCTCAGGAGAATCCCATCCAGGAATTATTTACACTCGTGGAGACAGGAGTGATCAGTGTGAGAAGAGCCCTGATGCTGGGTCTCCTACACAGAGCTGTTGTCAGTGATGCTGTAGGTGGGTGTAGTGGTGGAATCAAGCGCAGGACACCGAAGTACAGTCCAAAAGACTTTAGTGAAATTCCACAAGGGAAAATGAACAAACTGGCCCGAAGGCGAAACTCCGCACGTAGGCAGACAAAACAAACGGGCGCACTACACAGGTGCGTAAAACGCTCCAACACAGTGGAGAGATAGCTCAACCGAGCGAATAAGTAAACACGTCCAGTAACGCACGACAGACAATAAAGCAATCACACACAACACTGGACAAACACAACGAGAAACTTATAGGACGCTAATTAACCTAAACGATAACAGGTGTCACAACAAACAGACAAAAGCAAACGAACATAGAAACATGCAACGGTGGCAGCTAGAATTCCGGAGACAACGAACGCCGAAGCCTGCCCGAACAAGGAAGAGAGGCAGCCTCGGCCGAAACCGTGACAGTACCCCCCCCTTGAGGCGCGGCTCCAGACGTGCGCCGACTCCTGCCTCGGGGACGACCAGGAGGACGCGGAGCAGGGTGCGTCGGGTGCCCACGATGGAATTCCGTCAGGAGAGACGGGTCCAAAATGTCTCTCCTCGGCACCCAGCACCGTTCCTCCGGACCGTACCCCTCCCACTCCACTAGATATTGGAGACCCCCCATCCGACGTCTCGAATCCAAGATGGACCTCACGGAGTACGCCGGTGCCCCCTCGATGTCCAATGGGGGCGGAGGAGTCTCCCTGATCTCACTTTCTTGGAGTGGGCCAGCTACCACCGGCCTGAGAAGAGACACATGGAACGAGGGGTTAATACTTTTATATTCAACAGGTAGTTGTAATTTGTAACACACCTCGTTCAACCTTCTCAGGACTTTAAATGGCCCTACAAACCACCGACCCAGTTTCCGACAGGGCAGGCGGAGGGGCAGGTTTCTGGTAGAGAGCCAGACTCGATCACCAGGTGCGTACACCGGTCCCTCACTGCGGTGGAGATCGGCGCTCGCCTTATGACGACGGAGGGCCCGCTGCAGGTGGACGTGTGCAGCGTTCCATGTCTCCTCCGAGCGCCGCGCCCACTCATTCACCGCAGGAGCCTCGATCTGGCTCTGCTGCCAAAGTGCCAGAACCGGCTGGTAACCTAACACACATTGAAAAGGGGTTAGGTTAGTGGAGGAATGGCGTAGGGAATTCTGGGCCATCTCGGCCCAGGGAACGTACCTTGCCCACTCCTCCGGCCGGTCCTGGCAGTATGTTCTAAGAAACCTACCCACATCCTGGTTCACGCGTTCCACCTGCCCATTACTCTCCGGGTGGTAACCCGAGGAAGGGCTCACCGAGACCCCCAACCGCTCCATAAAGGCTCTCCAAACCCTGGAGGTAAATTGGGGACCTCGATCAGACACAATATCCTCGGGTACCCCGTAGTGCCGGAACACATGGGTGAATAGTGCTTCGGCAGTTTGCAGGGCAGTAGGAAGGCCCGGCATGGGGAGCAGACGACAGGCCTTAGAAAACCGGTCCACAACGACTAGTATAGTGGTATTTCCCTGTGAAGGAGGAAGGTCAGTAAGGAAATCCACCGAGAGGTGAGACCATGGTCGTTGTGGAACGGGCAGGGGTAGTAACTTACCCCTAGGCAGATGTCTAGGCGCCTTACACTGGGCGCACACCGAGCAGGAGGAAACATAAACCCTCACATCCCTTGCCAACGTGGGCCACCAGTACTTGGCACTAAGACAGTGCACTGTCCGGCCGATACCAGGGTGTCCAGAGGAGGGTGACGTGTGAGCCCAATAGATCAATCGATCCCGAACCTCGAGCGGAACGTACTTCCGACCCTCCGGGCATTGCGGTGGACTAGGGTCGGTGCGTAACGCCCGCTCGAGCTCAGCATCGACCTCCCACACTACCGGTGCCACCAGACACGACTCCGGCAGTATGGGAGTGGGCTCCACGGACCTCTCCTCCGTGTCATACCGCCGAGACAGCGCATCTGCCTTACCGTTCTGTGACCCAGGGATGTACGTGATCTTAAATGTAAACCGGGTCAAAAACATATTCCATCTTGCCTGGCGAGGGTTCAGCCTCCTCGCTGCCCGGATGTACTCCAGGTTACGGTGGTCCGTCAAAATGAGGAAAGGGTGTTGAGCCCCCTCAAGCCAGTGCCTCCACACCTTTAGGGCCTGTACCACGGCTAACAGCTCCCTGTCCCCTACGTCATAGTTTCGCTCCGCCGGACTGAGCTTCTTAGAATAAAAAGCACAGGGGCGGAGTTTAGGTGGCGCGCCTGACCGTTGTGAAAGCACGGCTCCTATACCGGCCTCAGACGCGTCCACCTCTACCTGAAATGGCAAAGAGGGATCCGGATGCGCCAGCACCGGGGCCGAGGTAAACAGGTCCTTCAGCCTCCCAAACGCCCTGTCCGCCTCGGCAGACCACTGCAGACGCACCGGACCCCCCTTCAAAAGAGACGTGATGGGAGCTGCCACCTGTCCAAAACCCCGGATAAACCTCCGGTAGTAATTCGCAAACCCCAAAAACTGCTGCACCTCCTTCACAGTGGTTGGTGTTTGCCAATTACGCACGGCTGACACCCGGTCTACCTCCATCTTCACCCCTGACGCAGACAACTGATACCCCAAAAAGGAGACCGACTCCTGGAAAAACAGACACTTCTCTGCCTTAACATACAGGTCGTGCTCCACCAGCCTCCGCAACACTCTGCGCACCAGGGCCACATGCTCGACTCGGGTAGGCGAGTGCACGAGAATGTCATCTATGTACACAACCACCCCCTGCCCCTGCATGTCCCTGAAGATCTCATCCACAAATGATTGGAAAACTGACGGAGCGTTCATCAACCCGTATGGCATGACAAGATACTCGTAATGGCCCGAGGTGGTACTAAAGGCTGTCTTCCATTCATCGCCCTCCCTGATGCGCACCAAGTTGTACGCGCTCCTGAGATCTAATTTAGTGAAGAAACGCGCCCCATGCAATGACTCCGTCATGGTCGCAATCAGCGGGAGTGGATAACTGTACTTCACCGTGATCTGATTGAGACCACGGTAATCGATGCACGGGCGTAACCCACCATCCTTTTTCTTCACAAAAAAGAAACTCGAGGACGCAGGGGAAGTGGAAGGCCGTATGTATCCTTGTCTCAGAGATTCGTCTATGTAAGTCTCCATAGCTTTCTTCTCCTCCTGAGACAGAGGATACACATGGCTCCGTGGGAGCGCAGCTCCTGCCTGGAGGTCTATCGCACAATCTCCCTGCCTATGGGGCGGCAACTGCGTCGCCCTCGACTTACTAAACGCAATAGCCAAATCCCCATACTCAGGGGGAACGTGCAATGCGGGCACCTGGTTTGGACTCTCCACCGAGGTAGCCCCTATGGAAACGCCCAAACATCGACCCACACACTGGGCAGACCACTCCATCAGAGCCCTCTCCTGCCATGAAATAGATGGGTTATGGGTACTCAACCAGGGCATGCCCAGCACCACCGGATACGCAGGCGAGTCGATCAGAAATAGCTGAATCATCTCCTGATGACCCCCCTGCGCACACATCCTAAGTGGCGCAGCGACCTCCCTGATCAAGCCCGCACCCAACGGACGGCTATCTAGGGCATGAACGGGGAAAGGGACATCAACAGGAAGACGGGGGATCCCTAAGGCTAAACAAAACTTCTTATCAACAAAATTCCCAGCCGCGCCTGAATCTACCAGCGCCTTATGCTGGGAATGAGGTGCTACCTGTGGGAAACGCACAGGTATACAGAAATGTGCAACAGAGAGCTCTGGGTGAGTGGGGCGCCTACTCACCTGGAAGGACTCCCCAGTGCGGGACCTGTCGTCCTCTCCCCTAGGAGGCCATCCCCAGCACCTAGCCGCGGTGTGTCCTCCCCGACCACAGTTGGTGCAGGAGATGGACCCCCTCGTAAGCCGACCCCTCCTCTCTCTAGCGCCAGCGCCCCCGAGCTCCATGGGGCACGGCTCGGAGGCGCTGGAGGGTGAAATGGACGGACCCCCCTCGGAACGTCCGCGGGTAGCTAGCAGGTTATCCAGCCTGATGGACATGTCGACCAACTGGTCGAACGAGAGGCTGGTGTCCCTACAGGCCAGCTCCCTACGGACGTCCTCGCGTAGACTACATCTGTAGTGATCGCTGAGAGCCCGCTCATTCCACCCTGCATCCGCCGCTAGAGTACGGAATTCTAAGGCGAACTCCTGGGCACTCCTCTTCCCCTGCCGGAGGAAGACCAGACGCTCCCCCGCCGCTTTCCCCTCCGGGGGATGGTCGAACACCGCCCTGAAGCGGCGGGAGAACTCGTCGTAGGTGATGGTGTTCGCGTCGATCCTCCTCCACTCTGCGTTGGCCCATTCCAACGCCTTCCCGGAAAGGCAGGAGATCAGGGCGGACACGCTCTCATGTCCCGAAGGCGCCGGGTGCACGGTGGCCAGGTAAAGCTCCACCTGGAGAAGGAATCCCTGACACCCGGCCGCGGTCCCATCGTAGGCCCTCGGGAGCGAGAGTCGAACTCCTCTGGGTTCCGGAGCGGGAATGGGCTGACTTGCCGATGGTGCTGGCAGAGAGGATGGCGGTGGAGGAGTCCCCCAGCCTCGGATGGTGGTGATCACCTCCTGCAGTGCGGACCCCATCTGCAGGATCTGGTCACTCTGTTCTCGGACCCTGTCCTCCAGCGTCGCCTGGGCTGCTGCGGCTCCTGCTGATTCCATTCTTGCAGGTGTGTGATTTTGTCAGTGATGCTGTAGGTGGGTGTAGTGGTGGAATCAAGCGCAGGACACCGAAGTACAGTCCAAAAGACTTTAGTGAAATTCCACAAGGGAAAATGAACAAACTGGCCCGAAGGCGAAACTCCGCACGTAGGCGGACAAAACAAACGGGCGCACTACACAGGTGCGTAAAACGCTCCAACACAGTGGAGAGATAGCTCAACCGAGCGAATAAGTAAACACGTCCAGTAACGCACGACAGACAATAAAGCAATCACACACAACACTGGACAAACACAACGAGAAACTTATAGGACGCTAATTAACCTAAACGATAACAGGTGTCACAACAAACAGACAAAAGCAAACGAACATAGAAACATGCAACGGTGGCAGCTAGAATTCCGGAGACAACGAACGCCGAAGCCTGCCCGAACAAGGAAGAGAGGCAGCCTCGGCCGAAACCGTGACAGCTGTGTCTACAACCTCCCCAAGAGGAACCTCAGCCTCTCTGATGCTGGGACTTACTACTGTGCTGTGGCCTCATGTGGGGAGATACTGTTTGGGAACGGGACCAAGCTGGACATTGTCTGTAAGTTATAATTTTGACATTTCTGAAAATGTCTAACATACTTTCACATTGTTGTGAATACATTGTATGTCTGGTTGAACAAAATGTCCTGAATTTCCTCTATCACTGTCTGTATTTCTACAGATGTTTGTAAGGAGGACCATGTTCTCTTGGTGTACTGTCTGGGTGTAGTGTTGGCTCTTTGTGTCATCCTCATCATTGTCCTTGGTTCTGTTTTGTATAAGATGACCAAGAAAACCTCTCTGCTGTGTAGAGGTAAGTGGTATCATTGTGAACAATATACACTGCATTCGGAAAATATTCAGACCCCTTGACTTTTTCCACATATTGTTTTACTTTACAGCCTGTTTTAGTCATGAAACTGGGTTAATTCATTGTATGATGATGATGATGATGATGATGATGATGATGATGATGATTCCACCATGTGTTTGTCTACAGGAACACACCCTCAGTCAAGTACTTCATCAGTCCCCAGTTCTCATAACCATGTAGACAGACCTAACACTGGTCCAACTGTTGTTGATTCAATGTATTTTATCTTCATTCAAAATATGAAAATAGGCATTTACTTAAAGGTGTTGTTTCACTATAAATATATTTGTCTAATACAAAATGTTTCGGTTTTATATTTGTTATTCCTCTCGGAATCAAGATGCTGACACACTCCAATACGCTGCTCTGAACGTCATCCACAAGAAAGTAAAGGCTGGGAGACAGAGGAGTGCCATGGAGAGAGACACTGTGTACTCTGTGGTGAGACTCCAAAACATGGACTGAAACGTCAACTTTTGCTCTTGAATAACTTGCATTGCTTTTGTGTTTTCTACACTGTATGTATAACTATGGCTTTTTCATTGTGTGGTACAATTACTTGTACTCTGTCAACCTCCTTTTAACATTGATACTGTTGTGAATTTTAGATCAAATAAAACATTCAACTGCTTTCATATAGAGGCATTTTTTTATTTGATATTTTCCTCTGTTGTTAAATTTCACCTGAAGATTCAGTATGCAACAACCATATTAAGCTTATAATCAATGTAACAAAGCTTTTTTGGGTCGCATAATGCAATGTAAATACAAATCTACTGACTGGTGTTTTAGTTTGTCTCAAACTCTTTTGTAGGTGTATCCTGACAACATCTCTGTAGTGTTATGAATGCCCTAAAAATATTAAACTAATCTCTAACCCCCAGCAATGACCTTCAGTCCGCACCACACACTACCTACACACACCTCAGTGCATCAAAACCACAAACAACCATGTCACTAAGAGCACAACTCACTCTCTAAATGAGAAAAACTTGAAGTAAAAATAAACATCCTAGTTTAATATACAGTCGTGGTCAAAAGTTTTGAGAATAACACAAGTATTGGTCTTCACAAAGTTTGCTGTTTCAGTGTTTTTAGATATTTTTGTCAGATGTTACTATGGTATACTGAAGTATAATTACAAGCATTCCATAAGTGTCGAAAGCTTTTATTGACAATTACATTACGTTTATGCAAAGAGTAAATATTTCCAGTGTTGACCCTTCTTTTTCAAGACCTCTGCAATCCACCCTGGCATGCTGTCAATTAACTTCTGGGCCACATCCTGACTGATGGCAGCCCATTCTTGCATAATCAATGTTTGGAGTTTGTCAGAATTTGTGGGTTTTTGTTTGTCCACCCGCCTCTTGAGGATCGACCACAAGATCTCAATGGGATTAAGGTCTGGGGAGTTTCCTGGCCATGGACCCAACATTTAGATGTTTTGTTCCCCGATCCACTTAGTTATCACTTTTGCCTTATGGCAAGGTGCTCCATCATGCTGGAAAAGGCATTGCTCGTCACCAAACTGTTCTTGGATGGTTGGAAGAAGTTGCTCTCAAGAGGATGAGTTGGTATCATTCTTTATTCATGGCTGTGTTCTTAGGCAAAATAGTGAGTGAGCCCAAACCCTTGGCTGAGAAGCAACCCCACACATGAATGGTCTCAGGATGCTTTACTGTTGGCATGACACAGGACTGATGGTAGCGCTCACCTTGTCTTCTCCGAATAAGCTTTTTTCTGGATGCCCCAAACAATCGGAAAGGGGATTCATCAGAGAAAATGATTTTGCCCCAGTCCTCAGCAGTCCAATCCCTGTACCTTTTGCAGAATATCAGTCTGTCCCTGATCTTTTTCCTGGAGAGAAGTGGCTTCCTCGCTGCCCTTCTTGACACCAGGCCATCCTCCAAAAGTCTTTGCCTCACTGTGCGTGCAGATGCACTCATTCCTGCCTGCTGCCATTCCTGAGCAAGCTCTGCACTGGTGGTGCCCCGATCCCGCAGCTGAATCAACTTTAGGAGACGGTCCTGGCGCTTGCTGGACTTACTTGGGCGCCCTGAAGCCTTCTTCACAACAATTGAACCTCTCTCCTTGAAGTTCTTGATGATCCGATAAATGGTTGATTTAGGTGCAAGCTTACTAGTAGCAATATCCTTGCCTGTGAAGCCCTTTTTGTGCAAAGCAATGATGACGGCACGTGTTTCCTTGCAGGTAACCATGGTTAACAGAGGAAGAACAATGATTTCAAGTGCCACCCTCCTTTTAAAGCTTCCAGTCTGTTATTCTAACTAAATCAGCATGACAGAGTGATCTCCAGACTTGTCCTCGTCAACACTCTCACCTGTGTTAACGAGAGAAACAAAGGCCCAACAAAAACACTGTGTGGCTGTTAAGAATTTATAACAAGGTAATATATACATTTATTACATGCATATTAAACATCAGTATCATGTTATAAATCCATTTCAGAATCATTGCGTCACATCAATCAAACAGGCTAGGTAGTCATCATCACTGGATCATTACTACTAAAATCAACTAAGTTATTATAAAGTGTCGCTTAGTTACCAGGAGGAGCCACACAATCACTCAAAATAAAACTTGAAGAAGGGTTATCTCTATGACGAAGACAACGACTCGTGTGTTTCAATGTAGTGTTTTAAAATTGAGTTCCAGGGAGTAGTTGAAAAAGTATGGGAGACAACCCATTTATTCATATAATCTCTCCTCTGTAATGTGTTGACCTCTTCTAGTGGTGTTGATAGCATGTCACTCACACCCACCCCCACACAGTGAACAAATTCACAGATACTCTGCAGTCTTCTGTAAGCCCAAGATGATGTCGTATCTACGCTTTGGTCAGGTGGGCCTGCTGGCTTTGTGCACACAGGACCCTCCTACCTGCTCTCTGTGTCTCTGTGTCTCTATGTGGTTTTCAGCAGGATGTCTATGTGGTGTCACTGTTGTTCTCACTATCTTTACTTGTTGTTCATGTTGCCCCTGACAGCTTACAGCCACAGCAAAACAGTTATTAATTAAACTGACTCAAATATATATTTAGTTATCTGAAATCAGTTACAAACCACAAATGACTGCTAATGAACCCTATTTGAACCCTCTGAGTTAAGCATCTCATGTGTGATACAGCACCATCTATTCTAACTTGTGGTCCAGTGGTGAGGGGCCATTTTGTGATGATGTCATGGGAGAACTTTCAGTACATTCTCAAACAGACATGACTTGTGAAGCACAAAGACTACTGCAGGATGCTCTGTGAGAAGGAGACCAATAGAGGAGGATCCTCCTTCTGACAGATTAATTTCATTTAGAACCGCACTAACCAGAGAGTAAAACAGACTAGATAGGTATAGTGTGTCACTTCAGGCATGCACTCTCAGGTGATACACTTAGTGAATGTTTCTGTGAATTATATTCATGGAATGGAAGACTGACATGTACTTGTTTCATTGTGTAGGTGTTTACCCCACTGATGTTCACCCTTGTACATACACTATATATACAAAGGTATGTGGACACCCCTTCAAATTGGTGGATTCGGCTATTTCAGCAATACCCGTTGCTGACAGGTGTATAATATCGAGCACACAGCCATGCAATCTCCATAGACAAAAATTGGCAGTAGAATTGCCTTTATGTAGAGCTCAGTATCTTTCAACGTGGCACCTTTCTAACAAGTCAGTTCGTCAAATTTCTGCACTGCTAGAGCTGCCCCGGTCAACTGTAAGTGCTGGTATTGTGAAGTGGAAAAATCTAGGAGCAACAACGGCTTAGCCGAGAAGTGGTAGGCCACACAAGCTCACAGAACGGGACCACCGAGTGCTGAAGCGCACAGCGCGTAAAAATCTTCTGTCCTCGGTTGCAACACTCCGTAAATAGTTCCAAACTGCCTCTTGAAGCAATGTCAGCACCCGACGTCAGCACAATAACTGTTTGGTTTCCATGGCCGAGCAGCCGCACACAAGCCTAAGATCACCATGCTCAATGCCAAGTGTCGGCTGGAGTGGTGCAAAGCTCACCGCCATTGGACTCTAGAGCAGTGTTCTCTGGAGTGATTAATCACACTTCACTATACAGCAGTCAGACAGATGAATCTGGGTTTGGCGGATGCCAGAAAAACACTACCTGCCCCAATTCATAGTGCCAACTGTAATGTTTGGTGGAGGAGGAATTATGGTCTTGGGCTGTTATTCATGGTTCAGGCTAGGCCCCTTAGTTCCAGTGAAGAGAAATCTTACAAACACATCACACAATGACATTCTAGATGATTCTGTGCTTCCAACTTTGTGGCAACAGTTTGGGGAAGGCCCTTTCCTTTTTCAGCATGGCAATGCCCCTGTGTACAACTTCCTAATATTGAGTTGCAACCCCCCTTTTGCCCTCAAACAGCCTCAATTCGTCTGTGTATGGACTCTACAAGGTGTTGAAAGCTTTCCACAGGGATGCTGTTGACTCCAATGCTTCCCACAGTTGTGACAAGTTGGCTGGATGTCCTTTGGGTGGTGGACCATTCTTGATACACACAGGAAACTGTTGAACATGAAAAACCCAGCAGCGTTGCAATTCTTGACACAAACCGGTGGGCCTGGCACCTACTACCATACAACATTCAAAGGCACTTCAATCTATTGTCTTGCCCATTCATCCTCTGAATCACACAATCCATGTCTCAATTGTGTCAAGGCTTAAGAATCCTTCTTTAACGTGTCTCCTCACCTTCATCTACCCTGATTGAAGTGGATTTGACAAGTTTTATCAATAACGGATCATAGCTTTCACCTGATCAGTCTACGTCATGGAAAGATACATTTTATTATTTCAGATTGTGACGTTGATCCACAGATGAGAATCCTGGACCTTCTCCCCATCATCAGAACTGGAGTTCTCCTCTGCTGCCTGATCATCTTCATCATCATCTACCTCATCAGGAAATAGATCACGCTAAGGCCAGTGTCAATAGACTATAGCTGGGTTATTGAGTAAAGTAGGAGATACTGTATCATTGCTATACATTGCAAATGATGATTTATTGAGATTGCTTAGTTGCTCGTATTGCATTAGAAAAATATTAGCCTGCGACTTCTAATTCAATTGAGCATCATCATCCCTGCTTATGCTGTATGTGTTAATTGATTGAACTGCTCTACTGAAATCCCTGTGTACAGAATGTGCCTTCTTTTTGCATTAATAAATATCTATTTAAACAACTGATAGGGACTAAAATAGACTTATTCCTTCTCGTGTGTTCTGTACATACAGTATCCCTGTATGAATGTTTGTCCAGAGGGCTTCTGCAGAGACTACCTACTGTTACCATGCTAAACCCACCCACGCATCATGCAGTGAGCTGTTCACAGGTACCTTAACACTTTGGTCTGCTGTGAGCTCAAGACAAGGCCATCTCTTTGCTTTGGATAGGCCTGGTTGGCCTTTCACTCACTATGTGGTTTCAGCAGGATGTCTACCTGGTGTCAGTGTGTTTTCTCTCATGCTTACATTGTTGATCACGACCATAACAATTAGAAACACAGTCCACTGACATACTGCATGCTATATAGCCTCTATCTTATCATATGGGCCAGTTTCCCAGACACAGTTTAAGCCGAGTCCTGTACTAAAAAGCATGTTCATGTTCATTCTTGAACTACGATAATTGATTTACAGAGTTTAAAGTAGAAGTTGTATCAATGTATACTAGGCTACAGCTAAGAGCCCTACCCACCCAGGTACACCCCTGACCCCTACTAAACTATCAGGTGTTACACTTCAGTTAGAGCATGATTCTGTGAATGATAGTTAATGAGAGTTACATGAAATAGATTGTTTCATCCTGTAGTGTACGTTATTCCCCCATATATACTCATGATGCTCCACCCCTGATCCCCCTGGTACATATCAAGTTCTGTTCTATCTATAACAGTCCTCCTATAGGTCATTAGGAGAGCCGTAACTGTTGCATGGGGTGGGGCCAAGTCTAAGGCACACAACTAAGTTTGATCCCAAGGGCATGTACAGCTACATACTGTATATGTAATGTATGCTTGATAATGTACTGCATGCTTATCAGACAACAGTGGTGGAAAAAGTACCCAATTGTCATACTTGAGTAAAAGTGAAAGTCACCCAGTAAAATACTACTTGAGTAAGAATGTCTTTATGAATGTTTGTCCAGAGGGCTTCTGCAGAGACTACCTACTGTTACCATGCTAAACCCACCCACGCATCATACACTCAGTGAGCTGTTCACAGTTACCTGATCACTTTGGTCTGCTGTGAGCTCAAGATGAAGCCATCTCTACGCTGAGGACAGGCCTGCTGGCCTCCTACACACTCTGTGGTTTTCTGCAGGATGTCTATGTGGTGTCAGTCAGTTACTTTCTTTCTTCCTTGCTCACGCCAATGACAATTAGAAACACAGCTCCATCTAGACTAACACAGTATCTTATCACTTACAAGATCATAGGTTTTATCAGTTCTTGAACTGTAATCATTAGTTTACAGAGTATAGAGTAGAAGGTGTATCCAGGCTACAGACAAGAGCCCTACCCACCCAGGTAAACCCCTGACCCCTACTAAACTCCTGAGTGGCGCAGTGGTCTAAGGCACTGCATCGCAGTGCTAACTGTGCCACTAGAGATCCTGGTTCGAATCCAGGCTCTGTCGCAGCCGGCCGCGACCGGGAGACTCATGGGCGGCGCACAATTGGCCCAGGGTAGGGGAGGGAATGGCCGGCAGGGATGTAGCTCAGTTGATAGAGCATGGCGTTTGCAACGCCAGGGTTGTGGGTTCGATTCCCACGGGGAGCCAGTATAAAAAAATATGTATTCACTAACTGTAAGTCGCTCTGGATAAGAGCGTCTGCTAAATGACTAAAATGTAAATGTAAATGTAAACTATCAGGTGTTACACTTCATGTTTCTGTGAATGATAGTGAAAGTAAGACTGACATAAAATTGTCTTGCTTTATCATCAGGAGAACTGTAACTGCTGCATGTGGTGGAACCAAAGATGTCTAAGGCACACAACTGATGTTGATACCAAGAGTATACAAGTACATGCAGTGGATTCGGAAAGTGTTCAGACAGCTTTTTCCACATTTTGTTAAGTTACAGCCTTATTCAAAAATTGATTAAATTGATTTTATTTCTCATCAAACAACACACAATACCCCATAATGACAGAGCAAAAACAGGTTTTTAGAAATTTTAGCAAATGTAATAAAAATGTAAACCCAAAATATAAAATGTACATAAGTAATCAGACCGTTTACTCAGTACTTTGTTGAAGCACCTTTTGCAGCGATTACAGCCTTGAGTCTTCTTGGGTATGACACTAAAAACTTTGCACACCTGTATTTGGGGAGTTTCTCCCATTCTTCTCTGCAGATCCTCTCAAGCTCAGTCATGTTGGATGGGGAGCTTCGCTGCACAGCTATTTTCCGGTCTCTCCAGAGATGTTCAATCGGGTTCAAGTCCGGGCTCTGGCTGGGCCACTCAAGGACATTCATATTTATTTTTATTTTATTTTATTTCACCTTTATTTAACCAGGTAAGCCAGTTGAGAACAGGTTCTCATTTACAACTGCGACCTGGCCAAGATAAAGCAAAGTAGTGCAATAAAAACAACACAGAGTTACATATGGGGTAAAAAAAACACAAAGTCAGAAATACAACAGTAAATATATATACAGTGTGTGCAAATGTAGCAAGTTATGGAGGTAAGGCAATAAATAGGCTATAGTGCAGAATAATTACAATAGTATTAACACTGGAATGCTAGATGTGCAAGAGATTATGTGCAAATAGAGATACTGGGGTGCAAAAGAGCAAAATAAATAACAATATAGGGATGAGGTAGTTGGGTGGGCTAATTTCAGATGGGCTGTGTACAGGTGCAGTGATCGGTAAGGTGCTCTGACAACTGATGCTTAAAGTTATTGAGGGAGATAAGAGTCTCCAGCTTCAGAGATTTTTGCAATTCGTTCCAGTCATTGGCAGCAGAGAACTGGAAGGAATGGCGGCCAAAGGAGGTGTTGGCTTTGGGAATGACCAGTGAGATATACCTGCTGGAGCGCAGACTACGGGTGGGTGCTGCTATGGTGACCAATGAGCTAAGATAAGGCGGGGATTTGCCTAGCAGTGATTGTACAGAAGCAACTCCTGCATTGTCTTGGATGTGTGCTTAGGGTTGTTGTCCTGTTGGAAGGTGAACCTTCACCCCAGTCTGAGGTCATGAGCGCCCTGGAGTAGGTTTTCATCAAGGATCTCTCTGTACTTTGCTCCGTTCGTCTTGCCCTCGAGCCTGACTAGTCTCCCAGTCCCTGCCGCCGAAAAACATCCCCACAGCATGATGCTGCCACCACAATGCTTCACCAAAGGGATGGTGCCAGGTTTCCTCCAGGCGTGACGCTTGGCATTCAGGCCAAAGAGTTCAATCTTGGTTTCATAAGACCAGAGTATCTTGTTTCTCATGGTCTGAGTCCTTCAGGTGCCTTTTGTGAAACTCCAAGCGGGCTGTTATGTACCTTTTACTGAGGAGTGGCTTTCCTCTGGCCACTCTACAATAAAGGCCTGATTGTTGGAGTGCTGCAGAGATGGTTGTCCTTCTGGACGGTTCTCCCATCTCGGTCACCTCCATGGCCAAGGCCCTTCTCCCCCAATTGTTCAGTTTGGCTGGGTGGCCAGCTCTAGGAAGAGTCTTGGTGGTTCCAAACTTCTTCCATTTAAGAATGATGCAGGCCACTGTGTTCTTGGACAATTCCTTCAACCTCATGGCTTGGTTATTGCTCTGACATGCACTGTCAACTCTGGGACCTTATATAGACAGGTGTGTGCCTTTCCAAATCATGGCCAATCAATTGAATTTACCTCAGGGGGACTCTGATCAATGGATACAGGATGCACCTGAGCTCAATTTTGAGTCTCATAGCAAAGGGTCTAAATACCTAAATAAATTATGTATTTCTCTTTTTTATTTGTAATACATTTGCAAAAAAAAATCTAAAAACCTTTTTTTCGCTTTGTCATTATGTTGTATTTTGTGCAGATTGATTAGATTTTTTATTTATGTAATCAATTTTAGAATAATGCTGTAATGTAACAAAATGTTAAAAAGTCAAAGGGTCTGAATACTTTCCTAATGCACTGTATAATGTATGCTAATTTTTTGTTGTTGTAAAAACTACATGAAAAACGTATTTAAAAATATAAATTAACCTGTGATGGTAAATGGGGTGGTAAAGTATGATTTCCAAGAAGGAAAAAAAGGTTGTTGGATAATATTTTGATTGGTCTTACACAGACTATCTATCCAGATAAGAGTTTTAACAGAGTATTAGACAGCTTTCATCCAGCCAGTTGTTGCAAATTACTAGCATTGGTCCACTTTTAGCATTGATTATATACAGTAAGTGATTCTCAGTTTATGGTGGGCTGGATAAGGCATCAACAAAAATGACGTGTCCAGTTTAACCAATCACCAAATAGCCCACTGTTGATTTCTTTTTTTTTACTTGGGTAGACTTCTTCCACTCAAGACACAGTTACTAACTTCAAAGATGATCATCACACTCTGCCTGATATTTCCACTTCTCAGGGAGATGGGTAGGTCCAACTTATATATTTCTGTGCTTATAGGGGGTACACCATACATTTGAAGTCAACCAGGAACTTTATTGATGTAATTCATATCTGTCTTTGTGTGTATTCTAGCTGGGGTACAATCCTCAGCCATGCACCTTGTTTCAGCCAACATAGGAGACACAGTGACATTGCAATGCTTCCATGAAGGCAACTTGGCACTGCACTTCTTGTGGTTCAAGCAAACATTGGCTGACAATCCTCAGCTCATGACAACTTTCTACAGTTATGACAATAATGCCACATTCCACAATGAATTTGAAGGCAACCCTCACTACTTAGTGCAAAGTGGCAAAGGAATAAAACACCTAAGGATCTCAGACATGCAGCTCTCAGATTCAGCAATAATTATTGTGGGAGTTCTTATTCCAACAAGGTGGATTTGGAGAAGGAGCAATTCTCATTGTTAAAGGTACAACATCTGAATTTAGAGAGAATATAACTAGAATCGAGTGTTCTGTAACTATAATCATGAGCATTGTTGCACTTTACATTTTGGATATACAATGTCTTAATTAAATGTAAGGTAATCCCACAATAACATATTACTGTAGCTTAAGTTTTCAGCAAATGTTGAGTTAGGACACAAAATAGGAAACACATTTACTGACATGAAAACCTTTTTGTCAGGTTCAGGGTCCAGAAACACCACCGTTGTACAGCAGTCTGTCTGAGTCAGTCCAGACAGGAGACTTTGTGACTCTGAACTGTACAATACACACTGAGACCTGTGCAGGAGAACACTGTGTCTATTGGTTCAGACATGGCTCAGGAGATTCCCGTCCAGGAATCATTTACACCCATGAAGACAGGAGTGATCAGTGTGAGAAGAGCCCTGAGGCTGGGTCTCCTACACAGAGCTGTGTCTACAACCTCCCCAAGAGGAACCTCAGCCTCTCTGATGCTGGGACTTACTACTGTGCTGTGGCCTCATGTGGGGAGATACTGTTTGGAAACGGGACCAAGCTGGAGATCAAGGGTAGGTGATACATCTTACATTTCTGTTTATATCTATTGTATAATCTATTGTGTCCAACTGTACACAGTGCTAGTTATTTAGATCACATAAGAAAACGTCCAATCATTATCCCAGACATTGTTGCAGACCCTCTTCTCTTGGTGTACTTCCTGAGTGCTGCATTGGGTCTCTCATTTATCCTGATCATTGTCCTTGGTAGCATCACGAACATCACGATCAAGAGAAAGTATCTGCAGTGTAGGGGTAAGTGAAGTCCAAACCAAATAAATGAATGATATACTTACAGTGGGGAGAACAAGTATTTGATACACTGCCGATTTTGCAGGTTTTCCTACTTACAAAGCATGTAGATGCCTGTAATTTTTATCATAGGTACACTTCAACTGTGAGAGATGGAATGTAAAACAAAAATCCAGAAAATCACATTGTATGATTTTTAAGTAATTAATTTGCATTTTATTGCATGACATAAGTATTTGATACATCAGAAAAGCAGAACTTAATATTTGGTACAGAAACATTTGTTTGCAATTACAGAGATCACACGTTTCCTGTAGGTCTTGACCAGGTTTGCACACACTGCAGCAGGGATTTTGGCCCACTCCTCCATACAGACCTTCGCCAGATCCTTCAGGTTTCGGGGCTGTCGCTGGGCAATACGGACTTTCAGCTCCCTCCAAAGATTTTCTATGGGGTTCAGGTCTGGAGACTGGCTAGGCCACTCCAGGACCTTGAGATGCTTCTTACGGAGCCACTCCTTAGTTGCCCTGGCTGTGTGTTTCGGGTCGTTGTCATGCTGGAAGAACCAGCCATAACCCATCTTCAATGCTCTTACTGAGGGAAGGAGGTTGTTGGCCAAGATCTCGCGATACATGGCCCCATCCATCCTCCCCTCAATATGGTGCAGTCGTCCTGTCCCCTTTGCAGAAAAGCATCCCCAAAGAATGATGTTTCCACCTCCATGCTTCACGGTTGGGATGGTGTTCTTGGGGTTGTACTCATCCTTCTTCTTCCTCCAAACACGGCGAGTGGAGTTTAGACCAAAAAGCTCTATTTTTGTCTCATCAGACCACATGACCTTCTCCCATTCCTCCTCTGGATCATCCAGATGGTCATCTGCAAACTTCAGACGGGCCTGGACATGCGCTGGCTTGAGCAGGGGGACCTTGCGTGCGCTGCAGGATTTTAATCCATGACGGCGTAGTGTGTTACTAATGGCTTTCTTTGAGACTGTGGTCCCAGCTCTCTTCAGGTCATTGACCAGGTGCTGCCGTGTAGTTCTGTGCTGATCCCTCACCTTCCTCATGATCATTGATGCCCCACGAGGTGAGATCTTGCATGGAGCCCCAGACCGAGGGTGATTGACCGTCATCTTGAACTTGTAAGTAGGAAAACCTGCAAAATCGGCAGTGTATCAAATACTTGTTCTCCCCACTGTATGTAGCAGGTACAGTCCTTCAGAAAAGTTTATATTCTTTTATTTCACCAGCTGTATCTGTAGTGGAAGAAGTAGTTGTATCTTTATCTTTTCTGTCTTTCTTTTCAGGACCCGTCTCTCAGACAAGAGGTCCAGCAGTCTCTTCTTCAGATGCAAGGGTAAACAGAATTCCTGATGTTGTATTACCATAAAAGGGAAGTTTGAAAGTGGTTACAATAAAAACATATAGTAATACTTCCCCCATTTTATAATTGTTCTTCACAGGCCCAAGATGCAGACAGTCTCCATTATGTAGCTCTGAATCTGAGCAACAAGAAGAACAGGTCTAGAAGACAGAGAAGCAACAAGGTGGAGGAGATGGTGTACTCTGGGATTAGACAGTAGAACTGGATGAATGACACAGCCTTAATTGTTAACTTTATTAGCTGTAACTGTAATGAATTAGGTGCATTGCTTCTCTTCCAAACTCATTGACAATGACTTACTTGTGATATGATGAATAAAGCATTTAACTATAATCAAGACAAAGGAAGTTGAATGTATTTATTTAGGCCATACCCAAGCATCTTTATGTTGCAGTGACGAACAGCTTTTTCTCTTGTCATGCCAGCAACACCCCCTCTCACTCACAGCAACCTATTTACAGGTACTCTGATTTCATTTCTTAATTCAGAAGAAAATAATACATGGTAGTATGCCTTTTAATAAGTAAACAAGAGGAGGTTTCAAGTGTTTTAAATGTTTTGTCATTTTTCTTTTAGCGGGGACCCCTTCTCAGCAGAGCCAGTATGGGAATCCTCATGCCAACACCTCAGACCAACAGGTTAGCAGAATTGCTGTATCAAGAGTGAGACTGGATAACAGTATTAAAGCTAAATATTACAGCATTAGATTTGACCCAGATTCTGAATTGAGTGAGTCTGTGTTTCATCCCCATAGTGTAACTCCACGGTGATGATGCTGCCCTAAACTATACCGCCCTGAAGTTCCCTGACAAGAAGAGTACCAATCCCAGGAGACAGAGGAGAGAGAGAGAACAGAGAGAGGAAGAAACCATCTACTCTTGTGTGAGTCATCAAGACAGGACTTGACATGTATGGGTCATCCAATAAGAATCAGCCCCACCCCTCCTCTGAACTCCACTTTGATGTTGATTGTGCCTGTGTGAACTGGCGATTATATACTCTACATTTCTTATTTGCTGTAGGATGCCTTTGCAGGGGCCTATTGGATGAGGTTGACTGACTGCATACATTTGTTTTTGTATAAACAACATTTATATAATAATTTTGCAAATGTCTGAACTCTTCCTTTTGATGATAATAGCTGTAACCTGCCTTTATGCTAGTTTGATATTTCAATAAACATGTTTTTATTTCGAAGTTTAATGGCCCAATTCTTACCATTTATTTGCACCAGGTATCAAAGGATCACATCTTTATTTTGTCAAAAAGGTGCCAACCTCACCAGAATTAATTTCCTCCTGAAAGCTTGAACTGCCTTCTACAGACATGAAGTGAGAAATACAATGTAAAGCCCCTGTGTATGTCAAAGAGGACATATGTACCACTAGTCTCAGCCACCCACCCAAATGATGAAAAAATACAAACCAGTAACTCTGACTTTAAGTCATTTGAAGGGCTGCTCTAACTATGGTATGCCACAGGACACGTTAGATTGTAGTTTTTATCAGATGGTTTATGCCTATTCAGAGAGCCAATGAAATCACTTTGTTCAGTGTTTCCGCCTACTTCATAATGACTACCCGATGAGTGTCATCATATAAAAGGTGCCCCGTTGTCAGACCCACACACTATACAGTGCAGAAAGGACATTAAAATGATGATTATATATTGGACAATCTTTTTGTTTTACACCAATTTTGGTAAGTAAGAAATATTCATGTGGATCCTTGTACTTTTTATGTCAGTCTTTTTGAATCCAATTGAATGACCATGTAGTCTGAATAATGATAATAATGTATCATTCTGTACTATACCTTTGTCTTTGATTTATTTAGTTTGTTTGCCTCACAGGTTGTGTACTTAACAAAAATGTAATCCAACCAGACCCTGTGATGGTTACACACCTTGGACAAAGTGTATCTCTCACTTGCTTTTGTCGATCTGATTTGATCAAAGTCTCTTGGTTCAAGCAAACTGTTGGACAGAAACCTCTTCTCATGACAGTATCAATTTATCCCGAAAAAAAACAAACATATTTCAACAACTTTTACAAGGACTTTACGGAGAATAAACGTTTGAGTGTGAAGAGAGAAGTTGACAGCTGTAACCTGACAATCTCAAAGATAGAGTCAGGGGACTCAGCTACATACTACTGTGGTAGTATGTTAGCGAGTGATGTCACATTTGGAGAAGGAACAGTTATATTTGTGAAAGGTAACATCAGTTCCTTTTAAAAATGTTAAATACTGAAGTGTGTTCCTATAATGGTAAATTAATGAATTTGGAGGAAAATAGAATGTACACACCATGATCTTACTCACTCTCTTCAGATTCAGAGTCCAACAGCATGTCTGTGATCCAGCAGCCTGTGTCTGAGTCAGTCCAGCCAGGAGACTCTGTGACTCTGAACTGTACAATACACACTGAGACCTGTGCAGGAGAACACAGTGTCTATTGGTTCAGACATGGCTCAGGAGAATCCCATCCAGGAATAATTTACACCTATGGAGACAGGAGTGATCAGTGTGAGAGGAGCCCTGAGGCTGGGTCTCCTACACAGAGCTGTGTCTACAACCTCCCCAAGAGGAACCTCAGCCTCTCTGATGCTGGGACTTACTACTGTGCTGTGGCCTCATGTGGGGAGATACTGTTTGGCAACGGGACCAAGCTGGACATTGACCGTAAGTTATATTTCTGACATTTCTGAAAATGTCTAAAATTCTTTAACATTGTTGTGAATAAATTGTATGCCTGGTTGAACAAAATGTCCTGAATTTCCTCTATCACTGTCTGTATTTCTACAGATGGTTGTAAGGAGGACCATGTTCTCTTGGTGTACTGTCTGGGTGTAGCGTTGGCTCTTTGTGTCATCCTCATCATTGTCCTTGGTTGTGTTTTGTATAAGATGACCAAGAAAACCTCTCTGCTGTGTAGAGGTAAGTGGTATCATTGTGAACAATATACACTGCATTCGGAAAAAATTCAGACCCCTTGACTTTTTCCACATATTGTTTTACTTTACAGCCTGTTTTAGTCATGAAATTGGGTTAATTCATTGTATGATGATGATGATGATGATTCCACCATGTGTTTGTCTACAGGAAGGCACCCTCAGTCAAGTACTTCATCAGTCTCCAGTTCTCATAACCAGGTAGACAGACCTAACAGTGGTCCAGCTGTTGCTGATTCAATGTATTTTATCTTCAAAATATTAAAATAGGCATTTACCTAAAGGTGTTGTTTCACTATAAATATATTTGTCTAATAGCAAACATTTGGATTTTATATTTGTTATTCCTCTCAGGATCAAGATGCTGACACACTCCATTACGCCGCTCTGAACGTCATCCACAAGAAAGTAAACGCCGGGAGACAGAGGAGTGCCATGGAGAGTGACACTGTGTACTCTGGGGTGAGATGCCAAAACATGGACTGAAACGTCAACTTTTGCTCTTTAATAACTTGCATTGATTTAGTGTTTTCTACCCTATATGTATAACCATGGCTTTTTCATTGTGTATTACAATTACTTGTATTCTGTCAAGCTCCTTCTAACATTGATACTGGAAATGCATTTTAGATCCAATAAAACATTCAACTGCTTTCATTCAGAGGCATTGTTTGGTTTGCATTCATATTGTTCTCTGTCCATAGATTTCACCCACAGATTCTGCATTTTACAACCATGTTAGGCTTATGCTCAATGTAACAAAGCTATTTTTGGTTGCATCTATTGACTGGTGTTTTAGTTTGTCTCAAACTGTTTTGTAGCTGTACCCCGGAAACATCTCTGTGGTGTTCTGAATGCCCTAAATAGATTTAACTCTCAGCTAAACTCATCTCTAACCCCCAGCAATAAACTTCAGTCCTCACCACGCACTCTCTACACACACCTCAGTGCATTTAAACCACAAAAAAAACACGTCACTAAGATTACAACTCACTCTCTTCATGAGGAAAGCCTTGAAGTAAAAATAAACATCCTAGCTGAATATACTTTGAACAGAATGTATATTGTTGAGACTGATTTCAGATATGACAATGTACACATTGTGACTGAGCAGTTTTCACAAACTATTGACAAAATGTGAATGTATAAGTCCCCCTTGCAGGACTGCAATTAATTTATATTTCAATAGGGAGCAGCAGTGTATATGAAGTCCCTGTGTCAGCTTCAAATCAAATCAAATCAATGTCGCCAGAGGGGAGGCTGCCGTTTTAGGGGCTCCTAACCAATTCTGCTATTTCTTTATTTTTTTGGCATTGTTTATAACTTATTTTGAGCATAATGTTGCTGCTACCGTCTCTTATGACCGAAAAGTTATTCTGGATATCAGAACAGCGATTACTCACCTCGAACTGGACGTAGATTTTTTCTTTAATGCGTCTGACGCGAACAATATAATGTTGCTCCCAGACAAGGCCCAAATCCCCGTCATTTACATGAAGAAAATAAGGAAATACAGGGGGCGCAGATCAGGGTGCCTTGTGAGAATTTGTCTGCGAGTGGATAACCTCTACCATCCGTTCTATTGGCCAACGTGCAATCACTGGAGAATAAAGTGGATGAACTCCGTTCGAGACTATCCTACCAATGGGACATTAAAAACAGTAATATCTTATGTTTCACTGAGTCGTGGCTGATCGACGACATGGATAATATACAGTTGGCTGGGTTTTCCTTGCATCGGCAGGACAGAACAGCTATGTCCTGTAAAACGTAGGGTGGGGGTGTGTGTGTGTCTATTTGTCAATAACAGCTGGTGCACGATGTTTAATATTAAGGTAGTCTCGAGGTATTGCTCGCCTTAGGTAGAGTACCTCATGATAAGCTGTAGACCACACTATCTACCAGGAGAGTTTTCATCTATACTGTTCGTAGCTGTCTATTTACCACCACAACCTGAGGCTGGCACTAACGCGCTGTATAAGGCCATAAGCAAACAAGACAATGCTCATCCAGAAGCGGCGCTCCTAGGACTTTAATGCAGGCACATTTCAATCTGTTTTACCTCATTTCTACCAGCATGTCACATGTGCAACCAGAGTAAAAAAAAACTCTTGACCACCTTTACTCCACAAACAGAGACACGTACAAAGCTCTCCCTCGCCCTCCTTGGGCAAATCTGACCGTATTTCTATCCTCCTGATTCCTGCTTACAAGCAAAAATATCAGTGACGCGAGCCTACCAGATGGACTAAATGCCTTATATGCTCACTTCGAGGCAAGCAACACTGAAGCATGCATGAGAGCACCAGCTGTTCACATCTACACCATCATCCTGGAAACCCTAGACCCACTCCAATTCGCATACCGCCCCAACACATCCACAGATCAATTACACTCCACAGTGTTCTTTCACACCTGGACAAAAGGAACACCTATGTGAGAATGCTGTTCATTGACTACAGCTCAGTTTCAACACTATAGTGCCCACAAAGCTCATCACTAAGCTAAGGACCCTGGGACTAAACACCTCCCTCTGCAACTGGATGCTGGACTTCCTGACGGGCTGCCCCAGATGATAAGGGTAGGCAACAACACATCTGCCATGCTGATCCTCAACACGGGGGCCCCTCAGGGGTGTGTGCTTAGTCCTCTCCTGTTCTCCATGTTCACCCACGACTGCGTGGCCAAGCACAACTCCAACACCATCATTAAGTTTGCTGACGACATAACGGTGGTAGGCCTGATCACCGACAATGATGAGGAGGAGGTCAGAGACCTGGCAGTGTGGTGCCAGGACAGCAACCTCTCCCTCAACTTGAGCAAGACAAAGGAGATGATCGTGGACTACAGGAAAAGGAGGGCCGAACATGCTCCCATTCAAATCGACAGGGCAGTAGTGAAGCGGGTCAAGAGTTTCAAGTTTCTTGGTGTCCATATCACCAACAAACTATTATGGTCCAAACATACCAAGAAAGTTGTGAAGAGGGCATGACAACGCCTTTTCCCCCTCAGGAGACTGAAAAGATTTGGCATGGGTCCCCAGATCCTCATAAAGTTCTACAGCTGCACCATCGAGAGTATCCTGACCGGTTCCATCACCGCCTGGTATGGCAACTGCTCAGCATCCGACCGTAAGGCGCTACAGCGGGTAGTGCGTGCCGCCCAGTACATTACTGGGGCCAAGCTTCCTGCCATCCAGGACCTATATACTAGGCGGTGTCAGAGGAAGGCCCAAAAAATTGTTAAAGACTCCAGTCCCCCAAGTCATAGACTGTTCTCTCTGCTACCGCACGGCAAGCGGTGCCGGAGGGCCAAGTCTAGGTCCAAAAGGCTCCTTAACAGCTTCTACCCCCAAGCCGTAAGACTGCTGCAAAATTAATAAAATGGAGCACCCTGCAGAAAGACTACTGCAGGGTGCTCTGTGAGAAGGAGACCAATAGAGGAGGATCCTCCTTCTGCTAGATTGTTTCCTTTAAGAACCACACTAACCACAGAGTAAAACAGACTAGATAAAGTGTCACATTAGCTAGTGCTTTCAAGACAACTGGGAACTTTGAAAAAATCAAGGTCGAATCATGACATCAGTGATATTCAGGTCGGAGCTCTAGAAAGAGGCCCGAGTTCCTAACTTGGAATTCTGAGTTGGATGGCTGTTCAAAAACATATTTTCCCAGTATGAGCTAGTTATTTTCAGAGATCTCCCAGTTCCGAATTTCCAGTTGTTTTGCGGCAGAAGTCATGCTGGATTGACAGCATGGCCAATGTTGAATGTTTATCCT
Organism: Coregonus lavaretus; assembly: GCF_964263955.1. Taxonomy (NCBI): domain Eukaryota; kingdom Metazoa; phylum Chordata; class Actinopteri; order Salmoniformes; family Salmonidae; genus Coregonus; species Coregonus lavaretus. Next base: position 14,576,007 of record NC_140026.1, on the reverse strand, counting down.
TTTAAGTTTGGAAAAGAGACCCTTAAACCCAGACTTGGATCACACATCCACGCCACTGAATAGCAGGCTAGTCATTGCTTTGCAATGCTTGCAGATAGCCACTGATTCCTTCCAAATCACTCACTGTTGAATTTGCGATTTCCAACTTGTTGTGTTATGTTTATGTCCAATGGCCGATGAGCACTGATATGTTTGATCTATGATTTCTCTTCAATTTCTCTTCATATGACAAGGATTTGCCAGTAGATTGTCGTCTTGATTCATGATGATGACTGCTAGCTTGCTGGCTAAGATTCTGAAAGTACGATGTTGACATCCAATCAAAGCTACTGAAGATATAATGTGATTTGACGTCATTTTATCTGTGGCCAATGACCTTGAGCCTTCTTGGATGGGCACTTCTAATGTAACTCTATGGCAGCACCCAAGGGGTTTGAATTTTCGAGCTCTCCCTGTAGTGTCCCCATGAGTCCCCATGAGTAACAGAACACTGAGCCAATCACGGCACAACTAGAGAACATTACCAACCACTGCGCTCCGTATTTTTCCACTGGCTGCCCCACCACCACAGAAAGCACTGAGCTAGGCTGAAACACTTGCATTTTGAAGCTGCCTTACTCAAGAAAGCAAAAAAGAGACCATGTTTGTATGTGGTGTTATTAACTAAATTATACCTTTATCTTCAATTTAGTTAGTTTGTTTGCTTCACAGGTTGTGCACTTAACAATGATGTAATCCAACCAGACCCTGTGATGGTTACACACCTGGGACAAAGTGTATCTCTCACTTGCTTTTGTCGATCTGATTTGATCAGAGTCTCTTGGTTTAAGCAAACTGTTGGACAGAAACCTCTTCTCATGGCAACATCATATTATGGAACTGAAAATAGTTTTTATTACAACAACTTTACTGAGACTAAACATCTGAGTGTGAAGAGAGGAGTTGACAGCTCTAACCTGACCATCTCCAAGACAGTCAGGGGACTCAGCTACATACTACTGTGGTAGTATGTTAGCGAGGGATGTCAAATTTGGAGAAGGAACTATTTTAAGTGTCAAAGGTAACTTAAGTTGCTTTTTAAAATGCTGGTATTGAAGTGCGTTCATATAATGCTAAATAAATTAATCTACCAGGAAAATAGAATGTACACACCATGATCTTACTCACTCTCTTCAGATTCAGGGTCCAACAGCATGTCTGTTCTCCAGCAGCCTGTGTCTGAGTCAGTCCAGCCAGGAGATTCTGTGACTCTGAACTGTACAATACCAAATCAAATCAAATCAAATCAAATTTTATTGGTCACATGCGCCGAATACAACAGGTGCAGACATTACAGTGAAATGCTTACTTACAGCCCTTAACCAACAGTGCATTTATTTTAAACAAAAAAAGTAAGAATAAAACAACAACAAAAAAAAGTGTTGAGAAAAAAAAGAGCAGAAGTAAAATAAAGTGACAGTAGGGAGGCTATATATACAGTAAAATAAAGTGACAGTAGGGAGGCTATATATACAGGGGGGTACCGTTGCATTGTCAATGTGCGGGGGCACCGGCTAGTTGAGGTAGTTGAGGTAATATGTACATGTGGGTAGAGTTAAAGTGACTATGCATAAATACTTAACAGAGTAGCAGCAGCGTAAAAAGGGTGGGGTGGGGGGGCAGTGCAAATAGTCCGGGTAGCCATGATTAGCTGTTCAGGAGTCTTATGGCTTGGGGGTAGAAGCTGTTGAGAAGTCTTTTGGACCTAGACTTGGCACTCCGGTACCGCTTGCCGTGCGGTAGCAGAGAGAACAGTCTATGACTAGGGTGGCTGGAGTCTTTGACAATTTTGAGGGCCTTCCTCTGACACCGCCTGGTATAGAGGTCCTGGATGGCAGGGAGCTTTGCCCCAGTGATGTACTGGGCCGTACGCACTACCCTCTGTAGTGCCTTGCGGTCAGAGGCCAAGCAGTTGCCATACCAGGCGGTGATGCAACCAGTCAGGATGCTCTCGATGGTGCAGCTGTAGAATTTTTTGAGGATCTGAGGACCCATGCAAAATCTTTTTAGTCTCCTGAGGGGGAATAGGCTTTGTCGTGCCCTCTTCACGACTGTCTTGGTGTGTTTGGACCAGGATAGTTCGTTGGTGATGTGGACACCAAGGAACTTGAAGCTCTCAACCTGATCCACTACAGCCCCGTCGATGAGAATGGGGGCGTGCTCAGTCCTCTTTTTTTTCCTGTAGTCCACAATCATCTCCTTTGTCTTGGTCACGTTGAGGGAGAGGTTGTTGTCCTGGCACCACACGGCCAGATCTCTGACCTCCTCCCTATAGGCTGTCTCATCGTTGTCGGTGATCAGGCCTACCACTGTTGTGTCGTCGGCAAACTTAATGATGGTGTTGGAGTCGTGCCTGGCCATGCAGTCATGGGTGAACAGAGAGTACAGGAGGGGACTGAGCACGCACCCCTGAGGGGCCCCCGTGTTGAGGATCAGTGTGGCAGATGTGTTGTTACCTACCCTTACCACCTGGGGGCGGCCCGTCAGGAAGTCCAGGATCCAGTTGCAGAGGGAGGTGTTTAGTCCCAGGATCCTTAGCTTAGTGATGAGCTTAGAGGGCACTATGGTGTTGAATGCAGAGCTGTAGTCAATGAATAGCATTCTCACGTAGGTGTTCCTCTTGTCCAGGTGGGAAAGGGCAGTGTGGAGTGCGATAGAGATTGCATCATCTGTGGATCTGTTGGGGCGGTATGCAAATTGGAGTGGGTCCAGGGTTTCTGGGATTATGCTGTTGATGTGAGCCATGACCAGTCTTTCAAAGGACTTCATGGCTACAGACGTCAGTGCTACGGGTCGGTAGTCATTTAGGCAGGTTATCTTAGAGTTCTTGGGCACGGGGACTATGGTGGTCTGCTTGAAACATGTTGGTATTACAGACTCAGTCAGGGACATGTTGAAAATGTCAGTGAAGACACTTGCCAGTTGGTCAGCACATGCTCGGAATACACGTCCTGGTAATCCGTCTGGCCCTGCGGCCTTGTGAATGTTGACCTGCTTAAAAGTCTTACTCACATCGGCTACGGAGAGCGTGATCACATAGTCGTCCGGAACAGCTGGTGCTCTCATGCATGCTTCAGTGTTGCTTGCCTCGAAGCGAGCATAGAAGTGGTTTAGCTCGTCTGGTAGGCTTGTGTCACTGGGCAGCTCGCGGCTGTGCTTCCCTTTGTAGTCTGTAATAGTTTTCAAGCCCTGCCACATCCGACGAGCGTCAGAGCCAGTGTAGTATGATTCAATCTTAGACCTGTATTGACTCTTTGCCTGTTTGATGGTTCGTCGGAGGTCATAGCGGGATTTCTTATAAGCGTCCGGGTTAGAGTCCCGTTCCTTGAAAGCGGCAGCTCTACCCTTTAGCTCAGTGCGGATGTTTCCTGTAATCCATGGCTTCTGGTTGGGGTATGTACGTACGGTCACTGTGGGGACGACATCATCGATGCACTTATTGATGAAGCCAGTGACTGATGTGGTGTACTCCTCAATGCTGTCTGAAGAATCCCGGAACATGTTCCAGTCTGTGCTAGCAAAACAATCCTGTAGCTTAGCATCTGCGTCATCTGACCACTTTTTTATTAGCCGAATCACTGGTGCTTCCTGCTTCAGTTTTTGCTTATAAGCAGGAATCAGGAGGATAGAGTTATGGTCACACACTGAGACCTGTGCAGGAGAACACAGTATCTATTGGTTCAGACATGGCTCAGGAGAATCCCATCCAGGATTCATTTACACCCAAGGAGACAGGAGTGATCCGTGTGAGAAGAGCCCTGAGGCTGGGTCTCCTACACAGAGCTGTGTCTACAACCTCCCCAAGGGGAACCTCAGCATCTCTTACTACTGTGCTGTGGCCTCATGTGGGGAGATACTATTTGGGAAAGGGACCAAGCTGGACATTGAAAGTAAGTGATATTTCTGACATTTCTGAAAATGTCTAACATTCTTTCACATTGCTGAGAATATATTCCATGCCTGGTTGAACAAAATGTCCTGAATTTCCTCTATCACTGTCTGTATTTCTACAGATGGTTGTGAGGAGGACCATGTTCTCTTGGTGTACTGTCTGGGTGGCTCTTTGTGTCATCCTCAGCATCGTCCTTGGTTGTGTTTTGTATAAGATGACCAAGAAAACCTATAATAATAATAATAATAATAATAATATAATAAAAAAACCTCTCTGCTGTGTAGAGGTAAGCGTTATCATTGTGAACAATATACAGTGCATTCGGAAAATACTCAGACCCCTTGACTTTTTCCACATATTGTTTTACTTTACAGCCTGTTTTAGTCATGAAATTGGGTTAATTCATTGTATGATGATGTTGATGATGATGTTGATAATGATGATGATGATGATGATTCCTTCATGTGTTTGTCTAAAAGCAATGCACCCTCAGTCATGTGGTCCGGCAGTCCCCAATTCTCATAACCAGGCATGCAGACCATAAAGTGAAAAAAATTCTGTATGAGTTTGATGAATTGTAAACAGATCCTTCTATCAAAATATCAGGTAATTTCCTAATGTCTTTGGAATTTGTTTTGCTATTCCTTTTAGGATCAAGAAGATGATGACACACTCAAGTCGGTCCATTACGCTGCTCTGAATGTCATCCACAAGAAGCCAAAGACCAGAGACAGAGGAGCGCCATGGAGAGAGACATTGTGTATTCTGGGGTGAGGTGCCAAAACATGGACTGAAACGTCAGCTTTTGCTCTTTAATAATCAAATCAAATCAAATTTTATTGGTCACATGCGCCGAATACAACAGGTGCAGACATTACAGTGAAATGCTTACTTACAGCCCTTAACCAACAGTGCATTTATTTTAAACAAAAAAAGTAAGAATAAAACAACAACAAAAAAGTGTTGAGAAAAAAAGAGCAGAAGTAAAATAAAGTGACATAAAGTGACAGTAGGGAGGCTATATATACAGTAAAATAAAGTGACAGTAGGGAGGCTATATATACAGGGGGGGTACCGTTGCATAGTCAATGTGCGGGGGCACCGGCTAGTTGAGGTAGTTGAGGTAATATGTACATGTGGGTAGAGTTAAAGTGACTATGCATAAATACTTAACAGAGTAGCAGCAGCGTAAAAAGGATGGGGTGGGGGGGCAGTGCAAATAGTCCGGGTAGCCATGATTAGCTGTTCAGGAGTCTTATGGCTTGGGGGTAGAAGCTGTTGAGAAGTCTTTTGGACCTAGACTTGGCACTCCGGTACCGCTTGCCGTGCGGTAGCAGAGAGAACAGTCTATGACTAGGGTGGCTGGAGTCTTTGACAATTTTGAGGGCCTTCCTCTGACACCGCCTGGTATAGAGGTCCTGGATGGCAGGGAGCTTTGCCCCAGTGATGTACTGGGCCGTACGCACTACCCTCTGTAGTGCCTTGCGGTCAGAGGCCAAGCAGTTGCCATACCAGGCGGTGATGCAACCAGTCAGGATGCTCTCGATGGTGCAGCTGTAGAATTTTTTGAGGATCTGAGGACCCATGCCAAATCTTTTTAGTCTCCTGAGGGGGAATAGGCTTTGTCGTGCCCTCTTCACGACTGTCTTGGTGTGTTTGGACCATGATAGTTCGTTGGTGATGTGGACACCAAGGAACTTGAAGCTCTCAACCTGTTCCACTACAGCCCCGTCGATGAGAATGGGGGCGTGCTCAGTCCTCTTTTTTTTCCTGTAGTCCACAATCATCTCCTTTGTCTTGGTCACGTTGAGGGAGAGGTTGTTGTCCTGGCACCACACGGCCAGATCTCTGACCTCCTCCCTATAGGCTGTCTCATCGTTGTCGGTGATCAGGCCTACCACTGTTGTGTCGTCGGCAAACTTAATGATGGTGTTGGAGTCGTGCCTGGCCATGCAGTCATGGGTGAACAGAGAGTACAGGAGGGGACTGAGCACGCACCCCTGAGGGGCCCCCGTGTTGAGGATCAGTGTGGCAGATGTGTTGTTACCTACCCTTAATAACTTGCACTGATTTTGTGTTTTCTACACTGTATGTATAACTATGGCTTTTCATTGTGTGGTACAATTCTATTCTGTCAAGCTCGGTTGAACATTGATACTGTTGTGCATTTTAGATCAAATAAAACATTCATCTGCTTTCATATAGAGGTATTGTTTGGTTTGCATTCATATTTTTCTCTGTCCTTGAATTTCATCCACAGATTCAGTATGCAACAACAATATTAAGCTCATGCTCAATGTAACAAAGCTCTTTTTAGTTGCATAATACACTGTAAATATACACCTATTGACTGGTATTTTAGTTTGTCTCAAACTCTTTTTTAGCTGTATATTGAAAACATCTCTGTGGTGTTCTGAATGCCCTAAATAGATTTAACTCTCAGCTAATCTCATCTCTAACCCCCAGCAATGACCTACAGTCCTCACCATGCGCTCTCTACAAACACCTGCATCTAAACCACAAACAACCATGTCACTAAGAGCACAACTCACTGTCTTCATGAGGAAAGCCTGAACTAAAAATAAACATGCTAGATTAATATACTTCGAATAGTATTTATATTGTTGATCGCCAGATTTCAGATATGACAATGTACACTTTGTGACTGAGCAATTTTCACTAATTATTGACAAAATGTGAATGTAGAAGTGCACCTTGGAGGACTGCAATTCATTTATCTGTCGATAGGGAGCAGCAGGTTATATGGAAGTCCCCTGCGACTGCTTCACCAGCAGAGACGCAGCAACATTTAGAAGTTGTGAATATGTTCAAATTGTTAATTAATTTGACGAACAAGCGTTGAAAACGTACTTTCCTGAGGTAGTTAATGTGTGTAGTCATAATATCTGTCAACAAAGGCCCAACAAAGACACTGTGTGGCTGTTAAGAATCTATAACAAAGTAATATGTACATTTATTACATGCATATTACACATCTGTATCATGTTATGAATCCATTTCAGAATCATAGTGTCACATGCATCAAACAGGCTAGGTAGTAATCATCACTGGATCATTACTACCAACATCAACTAAGTTATTATAAAGTGTAGCTTAGTTACCTGGAGGAGCCACACAATCACTCAAAATAAAATGGGTAGCAGAGTGATCTCTATATGACAAAGACAATGACTCGTGTTTGTGTGTAGTTTTATATTGAGTTCCAGGGAGTAGTTGAATAAGTATGGGAGACAATCTATTTATTCAAGTCATCTCTCCTCTGTAATGTGTTGTCTTCTTTTAGTTGTGTTGAAAGCATGTCACTCACACCCACCCCCACAAGCAAGTTCACAGGTACTCTGCAGTCTTCTGTAAGCCCAAGACGAGGCCATATCTATGCTTTGGTCTTCTGGCCTGCTGGCTTTGTGCACACAGGACCCTCCTACCTGCTCTCTGTGTCTCTGTGTCTCTATGTGGTTTTCAGCAGGATGTCTATGTGGTGTCACTGTTGTTCTCACTATCTTTACTTGTTGTTCATGTTGCACCTGACAGATTACAGCCACAGCAAAACAGTTATTTATTAAACTGACTGCAATATTTTTTTTAAATACGAAATCTGTTACAAACCACACATAACTGCTAATGAACCCTATTTGAACCCTCAGAGTTAAGCATCTCTTGTGTGATACAGCACCATCTATTCTAACCTGTGGTCCAGGGGGAGGGTCCATTTTGTGATGATGTCATGGGAGAACTTTCAGTACATTCCTTCTGATAGATTGCTTCCTTTTAGAACCACACTAACCACAAAGTAAAACTAACTACATAGGTAAAGTGTGTCACATTAGCTGGTTGGCTGGGGTGTCCAATCAGGCATGCGCTATCAGGTGTTACACTTAGTGAATGTTTTTGTGAATGATGAACAATGAATGTAAGACTGACATAAAATGTACTTGTTTATTTTGTAGGCGTTTACCCCACTTACATACACTTTTACATACACTATACAAAAGCATGTGGCCTTCAAATTAGTGGATTTGGCTATTTCAGACCCACCCGTTGCGGACAGGTGTATAAAACTGAGCACACAAACATTGGCAGTAGAATGGCCTTACTGAAGAGCTCTGTGACTTTCAGTGTGGCACCGTCATAGGATGCCACCTGTCTAACAAATGATTTTGTAAAATTTTCATTAAGAAGTGGAAACTTCAAGGAGCAACAACGGCTCAGCCGCGAAGTGGTAGGACACACAAGTTCACAGAATGGGAACACAGAGTGCTGAAGCGCAGCGCGTAAAAATGGTCTGTCCTTGGTTGCAACACTCACTACGGAGTTCCAAACTGCCTCTGGAAGCAACGTCAGCACAATAACTGTTTGTCGGGAGCCTCATGAAATGGGTTTCCATGGTCGATCAGCCGCACACAAGCCTAAGATCACCATGAGCAATGCCAAGCGTAGGTTGGAGAGGTGCAAAGAGCACCGCCATTGGACTCTGGAGCAGTGGAAACGTGTTCTCTGAAGTGAATAATCACGCTTCACTATATGGCAGTCCGACGGACGATTTTGTGTTTGGCGCATGCCAGGAGAACGCTACTTTCCCCCAACTGTAAAGTTTTGTGGAGGAGGAATAATTGCCTAGGGCTGTTTTTCATGGTTCGGGCTAGGCCCCTTAGTTCAAGTGAAGGGAAATTCTAGACGATTCTGTGCTTCCAACTTTGTGGCAGCAGTTTGTGGATGGCCCTTTCCTGTTTCAGAATGACAATGACCCTGTGCACAAAGTAAGGTCCGTACAGAAAAAGTTTGTCGAGATCATTGTGAAAGAACTTGCTGGACTGCACAGAACCCTGACCTCAATCCCATCGAACGCCTTTGGGATGAATTGGAACGCCGACTACGAGCCAACACCCAACATCAGATTCCGACCTCGCTAATGCTGTTGTGGCTGAATGGAAGCAAGTCCAACATCTAGTGGAAAGCCTTCCCTGAAGAGTGGAGGCTGTTACAGCTGCAAAGAGGGGACCATCTCCATATTAATCCCCCCCCCCCCCCCCCCCCACACACACACACACTTTTGCCATCAGAACAGCCTCAATTATTCTGTACGTGGACTCTACAAGGTGTCGAAAGCATTCCACAGGGATGCTGGCCCATGTTGACTCCAATGCTTCAGTTGTGTCAAGTTGGCTGAATGTCCTTTGGGTGGTGGACCATTCTTGATACACACAGGAAACTGTTGAGAGTGAAAAACCCAGCAGTGTTGCAGTTCTTGACACAAACCGGTTTTCCTGGCACCTACTACCAAAGGCACTGAAATATTTTGTCTTGCCCAATCACCCTCTGAATCAAATAATCCATGTCTCAATTGTCTCAAGGATTACAAATCCTTCTTTAACCTGTCTCCTCCCCTTCATCTTCCCTGATTGAAGTGGATTTAACAAGTGACATCAATAATAGATAATGTAGACTAACAAAGTATCTTATCACTTACAAGATCATAGGTTTTATCAAAATCTTGAACTGTAATCATTAGTTTACAGAGTGTAGAGTAGAAGGTGTATCCAGGGTACAGCCAAGAGCCTTACCCACCCAGGTAAACCCCTGACCCCTAGTAAACAAAGATGTTACACATGATGTTTCTTTGAACGATAGTGAAAGTAAGACTGACATAAAATAGACCTGCTTCATCCTGTAGGTGTTTTCCCCATTATACAGTCATAATGCTCCACCCCTATTCATGCTGTACATACAGTATCAAGTCATGTTCTATGTATAACAGTCCTCCTATAGGTCATCAGGAGCACCGTAACTGCTGCATGTGGTGGGGCCAAAGATTTCTAAGGCACACAACTGATTTTGATACCAAGAGCATACATTTACATTTTAGTCATTTAGCAGACGCTCTTATCCAGAGCGACTTACAGTTAGTGAATACATATTTTTTTTATACTGGCCCCCCGTGGGAATCGACCCCACAACCCTGGCGTGGCAAACGACATGCTCTATCAACTGAGCTACATCCCTGCCAGCCATTCCCTCCCCTACCCTGGACGAATTGTGCGCCACCCATGAGTCTCCCGGTCGCGGCCGGCTGCGACAGAGCCTGGATTCGAACAAGGATCTCTAGTGGCACAGTTAGCACTGCGATGCAGTGCCTTAGACCACTGCGCCACTCAGGAGTACGGTACATATAATGTATGCTTCAAAAATGTACAAGTACAAACTACATAAAAAATCTATAAAGAAAAAACAACAACACGTGATGGTAAATCAGGTGGTAAAGTATGATTTTCAAGAAGGAAGAAAAGGTTGTTGGATGATATTTTAATTGTTCTTACACAGAGTATCTATCCAGATAAGAGTTTTAACAGAGTATTAGACAGCTTTCTTCCAGCCAGTTGTTGCAAATTACTAGCATTGGTCCACTTTTAGCATTGATTATATACAGTAAGTGATTCTCAGTTTATGGTGGGCTGGATAAGGCATCAACAAAAATGATGTGTCCAGTTCAACCAATCACCAAATAGCCCACTGTTGAAGTGTTGTCTACATGGGTAGACTTCTTCCACTCAAGACACAGTTAGTAAAGAGCATGACAACTTCAAAGATGATCATCACACTCTGCCTGATATTTCCACTTCTCAGGGAGATGGGTAGGTCCAACTTGTATATTTCTGTGCTTATAGGGGGTACACCCTAAATTTGAAGACACCCAAGAACTTTATTGATGCAATTCATATTTGTCTTTGTGTATATTCTAGCTGCGGTACAATCCTCAGTCATGCGCCTTGTGTCAACCAACATAGGAGACACAGTGACTTTACACTGCTTCCATGAAGGAAACTTGGCAATGCACTTCTTGTGGTTCAAGCAAACCTTGGGTGACAATTTTCAGCTCATGACAACTTTTTACAAGTTTGACAATAATGCTACACTCCACAATGAATTTAAAGGCAACCCTCGCTTCTCAGTGCAAAGTGGTAAAGGAATAAAACACCTAAGGATCTCAGAGATGCAGCTCATCAATATATTACTAGAACAGCGCCGGAGAAGATGGCTGCCGTTTTACAGCCCTCTAACCAATTGTACTATTATGTGTGTTTTTCCGCGTTATTTGTAATTTATTTTGTACATAATGTTTCTGCCATCGTCTCTTATAACCAAAAAGAGCTTCTGGATATCAGGACAGCGATTACTCACCTCGCATTGGACGAAGATTTTTTCTTCAACGAGGCGGCCGCGAAGGATATCCTACAGACACCCGACAAGGCCCAGATCCCCGTCATTCGCGTGAGGAAGAGACGGAGATATCGTGGACGCAGATCCGGGTGCCTTGTAAGGATCCGACGGCGAGCGAGTAAACTGCCTCTTCCATCAATCCTATTAGCCAACGTTCAAGCTTTTGAGAATAAAATGGACGATTTAAGATTACGGTTATCCTACCAACGGGACATTAAAAACTGTAATATCTTATGTTTCACGGAGTCGTGGCTGAACGACAACAATGATAACATTCAGCTAGCAGGCTATACGCTACATCGGCAGGACAGAACGTCTGACTCTGGTAAGACAAGGGGTGGCGGTCTCTGTATATTTGTAAACAACAGCTGGTGCACAAAATCAAATACTAAGGAAGTCTCGAGGTTTTGCTCGCCTGAGGTAGAGTATCTTATGATAAGCTGTAGACCACACTATTTACCAAGAGAGTTTTCATCTATATTTTTCATAGCTGTCTATTTACCACCACAAACCAATGCTGGCATTAAGATTGCACTGAATGAGTTGTACAAGGCCATTAATCAACAGGAAAACGCTCATCCAGATGCAGCGCTCCTAGTGGCCGGCGACTTTAATGCAGGGAAACTTAAATCCATTCTACCTAATTTCTACCAGCATGTTAAATGTGCAACCAGAGGGAAAAAAACTCTAGACCACCTTTACTCCACATACAGAGACGCATACAAAGCTCTCCCTCGCCCTCCATTTGGCAAATCTGACCATAACTCTATCCTCCTGATTCCTGCTTATAAGCAAAAACTGAAGCAGGAAGCACCAGTGATTCGGTTAATAAAAAAGTGGTCAGATGACGCAGATGCTAAGCTACAGGACTGTTTTGCTAGCACAGACTGGAACATGTTCCGGGATTCTTCAGACAGCATTGAGGAGTACACCACATCAGTCACTGGCTTCATCAATAAGTGCATCGATGATGTCGTCCCCACAGTGACCGTACGTACATACCCCAACCAGAAGCCATGGATTACAGGAAACATCCGCACTGAGCTAAAGGGTAGAGCTGCCGCTTTCAAGGAACGGGACTCTAACCCGGACGCTTATAAGAAATCCCGCTATGACCTCCGACGAACCATCAAACAGGCAAAGAGTCAATACAGGTCTAAGATTGAATCATACTACACTGGCTCTGACGCTCGTCGGATGTGGCAGGGCTTGAAAACTATTACAGACTACAAAGGGAAGCACAGCCGCGAGCTGCCCAGTGACACAAGCCTACCAGACGAGCTAAACCACTTCTATGCTCGCTTCGAGGCAAGCAACACTGAAGCATGCATGAGAGCACCAGCTGTTCCGGATGACTATGTGATCACGCTCTCCGTAGCCGATGTGAGTAAGACTTTTAAGCAGGTCAACATTCACAAGGCCGCAGGGCCAGACGGATTACCAGGACGTGTACTCCGAGCATGTGCTGACCAACTGGCAAGTGTCTTCACTGACATTTTCAACATGTCCCTGACTGAGTCTGTAATACCAACATGTTTCAAGCAGACCACCATAGTCCCCGTGCCCAAGAACTCTAAGATAACCTGCCTAAATGACTACCGACCCGTAGCACTGACGTCTGTAGCCATGAAGTGCTTTGAAAGACTGGTCATGGCTCACATCAACAGCATAATCCCAGAAACCCTAGACCTACTCCAATTTGCATACCGCCCCAACAGATCCACAGATGATGCAATCTCTATCGCACTCCACACTGCCCTTTCCCACCTGGACAAGAGGAACACCTACGTGAGAATGCTATTCATTGACTACAGCTCAGCATTCAACACCATAGTGCCCTCTAAGCTCATCACTAAGCTAAGGATCCTGGGACTAAACACCTCCCTCTGCAACTGGATCCTGGACTTCCTGACGGGCCGCCCCCAGGTGGTAAGGGTAGGTAACAACACATCTGCCACACTGATCCTCAACACGGGGGCCCCTCAGGGGTGCGTGCTCAGTCCCCTCCTGTACTCTCTGTTCACCCATGACTGCATGGCCAGGCACGACTCCAACACCATCATTAAGTTTGCCGACGACACAACAGTGGTAGGCCTGATCACCGACAACGATGAGACAGCCTATAGGGAGGAGGTCAGAGATCTGGCCGTGTGGTGCCAGGACAACAACCTCTCCCTCAACGTGACCAAGACAAAGGAGATGATTGTGGACTACAGGAAAAAAAAGAGGACTGAGCACGCCCCCATTCTCATCGACGGGGCTGTAGTGGAACAGATTGAGAGCTTCAAGTTCCTTGGTGTCCACATCACCAACGAACTATCATGGTCCAAACACACCAAGACAGTCGTGAAGAGGGCACGACAAAGCATATTCCCCCTCAGGAGACTAAAAAGATTTGGCATGGGTCCTCAGATCCTCAAAAAATTCTACAGCTGCACCATCGAGAGCATCCTGACTGGTTGCATCACCGCCTGGTATGGCAACTGCTTGGCCTCTGACCGCAAGGCACTACAGAGGGTAGTGCGTACGGCCCAGTACATCACTGGGGCAAAGCTCCCTGCCATCCAGGACCTCTATACCAGGCGGTGTCAGAGGAAGGCCCTCAAAATTGTCAAAGACTCCAGCCACCCTAGTCATAGACTGTTCTCTCTGCTACCGCACGGCAAGCGGTACCGGAGTGCCAAGTCTAGGTCCAAAAGACTTCTCAACAGCTTCTACCCCCAAGCCATAAGACTCCTGAACAGCTAATCATGGCTACCCGGACTATTTGCACTGCCCCCCCACCCCATCCTTTTTACGCTGCTGCTACTCTGTTAAGTATTTATGCATAGTCACTTTAACTCTACCCACATGTACATATTACCTCAACTACCTCAACTAGCCGGTGCCCCCGCACATTGACTCTGCAACGGTACCCCCCTGTATATATAGCCTCCCTACTGTCACTTTATTTTACTGTATATATAGCCTCCCTACTGTCACTTTATTTTACTTCTGCTCTTTTTTTTCTCAACACTTTTTTTGTTGTTGTTTTATTCTTACTTTTTTTGTTTAAAATAAATGCACTGTTGGTTAAGGGCTGTAAGTAAGCATTTCACTGTAATGTCTGCACCTGTTGTATTCGGCGCATGTGACCAATAACATTTGATTTGATTTGATTTGATCAATATATTACTGTGGGAGTTCTTATTCCAACAAGGTGGATTTGGAGAAGGAGCCATTCTCATTGTTAAAGGTACAAAATCTGAATTTAGAGAGAAATAACTAGAAACTGCTGTTCTGCAACAATAATCTTGAGCATTGTTGCACTTTTCTTTTTGGATATTCAATGTCTTAATTAAATGTGAGGTATTCGCACAGTCATACATTACTGTAGCTTAAGTTTTCAACAAATGTTGAGTTAGGACACAAAATAGGAAACACATTTACTGACATGAAAACCTTTTTGTCAAGTTCATCATCCAGAAACACAACAGTTGTACAGCAGTCTGTGTCTGAGTCAGTCCAGAAAGGAGACTCTTTGACTCTGAACTGTACAATACACACTGAGACCTGTGCAGGAGAACACTGTGTGTATTGGTTCAGCCATAGCTCAGGAGAATCCCATCCAGGAATTATTTACACCCATGGAGACAGGAGTGATCAGAGAGAGAAGAGCCCTGAGGCTGGGTCTCCTACACAGAGCTGTGTCTACAACCTCCCCAAGAGGAACCTCAGCCTCTCTGATGCTGGGATTTACTACTGTGCTGTGGCCTCATGTGGGGAGATACTGTTTGGAAACGGGACCAAGCTGGACATCGAAGGTAAGCTGTGCATAACCAAAATACCACACATTTTCTCCCAAATGATAGGACATGTCAATACGTCAATTCCATTAAATTCAAAGTAGATTTCAAATATAACTTTTATAGCTAACCTTTATGCCAAAAGCACTGAGGAATAAAGAATAATAGAAAATAATCAAGCCTTGTTTTCTAAGTTTCAGACCTGTTGGGTGATCAGAGTAATCTTATTTTCCTCATCATTCTATCTTGCCTGACAACTGCTGTGATTCTGAGTGTGGTTGTCAACGTTATCCTCTTTGTGAGAATGAAGAGGTCACGATGTGAACACTGTGCAGGTACAGTAAAAGTCTTCATACTAATAGTAATAGCAATGATAGTTATAGATCAAAAACGCTAGCCCTCCTTTTAACACTTCCCTCTCTGGACATTTTTTTCATTTCACAAGACTACTTAATTTTGAAGCAGAAAATATGACATTCACAGCAGTATGCCTTTTTATTAGTAAACAAGAAAAGGTTTCAAGTATATTTAATGTTTTATCATTGATCTTTTAGCGAGGACCCCTTCTCAGCAGAGCCAGTATTGGAAGCCTCATGCCAACACGTCAGCCCAACAGATTAGCAGAATTGCTGTATCAAGAGTGAGACTGGAGTTTTAAAGAGTATTAAAGCTAAATATTACAGCATTATATGTTTCATCCTCATAGCTCCACGGTGACGATGATGGCCTGAACTACACTGCCCTGAAGTTCACTGACAAGAAGAGTACCAAGCCCAGGAGACAGAGGAGAGAACAGAGAGAACAGAGAGAGGAAGATACCATCTACTCTGGTGTGTCACATAGACAGGATGTGGCAGTCCTCCAATCAGCATCATTTTAAGTTTAGCCTTACTGACCTCCCCTTTGAGCTTGACTGTGTCCGTGTGACTTGGCTATTTTGTACATTCCTCATTTGCTGTAAAATGTAATGGTCGGGCCTAGCTGAAGAGACTGTCACTGCATTGGAATATTCTCCTAATATCAATGTAGAATTATTCAGACGCAGAGCATAATTGTCCAGGAAGTGTGAAAGCTGATACTAAATCAAATGAAATCCAGTTATATTTGTCACTTGCACCGAATACTACAGGTGTAGACCTTACCGTGAAATGCTTACTTACAAGCCGTTAACCAACAATGCAGTTTTAAGAAAGGTAAGAGTTAAGAAAATATTTACTAAAGAAACTAAAAAAAGTAACACAATAAAATAACAATAACGAAGCTATATACAGGGGGTACCGGTACCGAGTTAATGTCCGGGGTTACAGGTTAGTCGAGGTAATTGAGGTAATATGTACATGTAGGTAGGGGTAAAGTGACCAAGCATAGATAATATACAGCGGGATTCAACAGTGAAAAATAGTCCAGGTAGCCATTTGATTACCTGTTCAGCAGTCATATGGATTGGGGGTAGAAGCTGTTAAGGAGCCTTTTGGACCTAGATTTGGAGCGGAAGCAGAGAACAGTCTACGACTAGGGTGGCTGGAGACTTTGACAATTTTTAGGGCCTTCCTCTGACACCACCTGGTAATTTAAATAGATTTTTATTTGGATTTCATGTAATGGACATACACAAAATACTCCAAATTGGTGAAGTGAAATGAAAAAATTACTTGTTTCAAAAAATTCTAAAAAATTAATAATGGAAAAGTGGTGCGTGCATATGTATTCACCCCCTTTGCTATGAAGCCCCTAAATAAGATCTGGTGCAACCAATTACCTTCAGAAGTCACATAATTAGTTAAATAAAGTCCACCTGTGTGCAATCTAAGTGTCACATGATCTGTCACATGATCTCAGTCTATATACACCTGTTCTGAAAGGCCCCAGAGTCTGCAACACCACTAAGCAGGGGGCACCACCAAGCAAGCGGCACCATGAAGACCAAGGAGCTCTCCAAACAGGTCAGGGACAAAGTTGTGGAGAAGTACAGATCAGGGTTGGGTTATAAAAAAATATCAGAAACTTTGAACATCCCACGAAGCACCATTAAATCCATTATTTTAAAAATGGAAAGAATATGGCACCACAACAAACCTCCCAAGAGAGGGCCGCACACAAAAACTCACAGACCAGACAAGGAGGGCAGTAATCAGAGAGGCAATAAAGAGACCAAAGATAACCCTGAAGGAGCTGCAAAGCTCCACAGCAGAGATTGGAGTATCTGTCCATAGTACCACTTTAAGCCGTACACTCCACAGAGCTGGGCTTTACAGAAGAGTTGCCAGAAAAAAAGCCAGCTTACTGTGTGATCAAGCTACGGAGAGCGTGATCACACAGTAGTCCGGAACAGCTGGTGCTGTCACGCATTCTTCAGTGTTGCTTGCCTCGAAGCGCGCACAGAAATCATTTAGCTCGTCTGGTAGGCTCATGTCACCGGGCAGCTCGCGGCTGGATTTCCCTTTGTAGTCCGTAACAGTTTGCAAGCCCTGCCACATCCAACAAGCGTCAGAGCTGGTGTAGTGGGATTCAATTTTAGTCCTTTATTGATGCTTTGCCTGTTTGATGGTTCGTCGGAGGGCATAGCGTGATTTCTTATAAGTGTCCGGGTTAGAGTCCCGTTCCTTGAAAGCGGCAGCTCTACCCTTCAGCCCAGTTCAGATGTTGCCTGTAATCCATGGTGTCTAGTTGGGGTATGTACGTACGGTCACTGGTGGGGATGACGTCATCGATGCACTTATTGATGAAGCTGGTGACTGATGTGGATACTCAATGCCATTGGATGAATCCCGGAACATATTCTACTCTCAGCTAGCAAAACAGTCCTGAAGCTTAGCATCTGCGTCATCTGACCACTTCTGTATTGAGCGAGTCACTGGTACTTCCTGCTTTAGTTTTTGCTTGTAAGCAGGAATCAGGAGGATAGAATTATGGTCAGATTTGCCAAATGAAGGGCGAGGGATAGCTTTGTACATGTGTCTGTGTGTGGAGTAAAGGTGGTCTAGAGGTGGTTGCACATGTGACATGCTGGTAGAAATGAGGTAAAATGGATGTAAGTTTTCCTGCATTAACGTCCCCGGCCACTAGGAGCACAGACTCTGGATCAGCATTTTCTTGTTTGCTTATGGCCTTATACAACGCGTTGAGTGCGGTCTTGGTGCCAGTATCGGTTTGTGGTGGTAAATAGACAGCTACGAACAGTATAGATGAAAACTCTCTTGGTAAATAGTGTGGTCTACAGCTTATCATGAGGAACACTACCTCAGGCGAGCAAAGCCTAGAGACTTCTTTAATATTAGATTTCGTGCACCAGTTGTTATTATCAAATAGACACAGACTACCACCCCTCGTCTTACCGGAGGTAGCTGTTTTGTCTTGCCGATGCACGGAAAACCCAGCTAACTGTATATTATCCATGTTGTCGTTCAGTCACGACTTGGTGAAACGTAAGATATTACTGTTTTTAATGTCCCGTTGGTAGGAGAGTCTCGAACGGAGCTCATCCAGTTTATTTTCCATTGATTGCACGTTGGCAAATAGGACGGATGGAAGAGGCGGGTTAGCCACTGGTTGACGAATTCAAACAAGGCATCCGGATTTTAGTCCCCTGTATCGGCGTCTCTTCTTCATGCGAATGACAGGAATTTGGGCCTGGTCCGGTAGCAGGAGTAAATCCTTCGCGTCTGACTCGTCAAATAAATAATTGAAGTGCGTAATCGCTGTTCTGATATCCAGAAGCTCTTTTCGGTCATAAGAGATGGTGGTAGAAACATTATTTACAAAATATGTTACAGACAATGCAAAAAAACACATACAATAGCACAATTGGTTTGGAGCTTGTAAAACGGCAGCCATCCCCACTAGTGCCATTTCTTCTTACTAGGATGCTTTCAGAAGTCTCAAATCCTGACTGGATACATTTGCTTTTGTAAAAAGAAGTGTAGTACAAAATATGTATTATCATTTTGCAAATGTCTGAACTCTTACTTTTGATGATAATAGTTGTAACATGACATTTCCTACGTTTAAGCACTTGCCCAATACTTACCACTTATTTGCACCAGGTAATCTTATGTTAGAATTTCTTCCACTTTGACATGAGTTTTTTTGTGTAGATTGTTGACAAAAAAAATCACAATTAAATCAATTTTAATCCCACTTTGTAACACAATAAAATGTGAAGAAATCCAGTGTTAGTGTATAAGTTCTATAGGCACTGTATGTGCCACTAGTCACAGCAACCAACCCAAATGATGAAAAAATACAAACCAATAACTCGGACTTTACACCCTTTGAAGATAAATGCGTAAGCATTTTAGAGAGAAACGCATCATTGATTCATCGATGAATACATACTGTATCGGTATGTAAGGTGGGAGATTTTCTCAACCTCACTTCCTCTTCAAACAACCAATGGAGCCAACCTAAAAGTTGTGCGTCATGTGGTGTATGTAGATACACTTTTCTGCTGATACTGTCACTTCACTTTGTCTCTTGACCCTCATCTCAGTTGTTCTTTTGCACCAGACCAGAGAGAAGAAGTTGAAGGATGTTCAGGTTGTGTCTTGTCCTGGTTCTCATCCAAGCCTGTAAGTTCATCTCATTATATGATCTATGTTATTGTAGTTTAACAACTTCAAATACTATTGGTTAACCAAGGATTCTAATATTTCACACTCCTGAATCAATGTTTAACAATGTTTGATTCACACACTCAGGGAAACCGAACACTGTACACCACACACAACCAGGACTTAGGGTTAATGTAATTAAAGTAAGTAAATGTTTATGTTGTCTGAGTTATCTTCACTGCATTTCATTTATAGTGGACACGGAAGACATCGGCCATCCAAGTCCTCTTCTGCACGCTCATCTTGGAGACAATGTGATTCTGCGATGCTTCTATCCAGACAGATATTCTTATATCTCATGGTACAAGCTAAATGTAGGACAGAAGCCTCAACTTGTAGCAACAATTTACAAATATGGTGGTGGTGCAACATTTTACAGTGAGTTTAAGGATAACCCTCGGTTCATAGTGCAAAGTGGAAACGGATTTTATCACCTACATATCTCCAACACTCATCCATCTGACTCCGCCACATATTTCTGTGGGGGACTTAATGTTAATGTGATGGAATTCAAAAATGGGATATTTCTCATTCTGAAAGGTAGGCTGTTGTTGTATTAATGTTAATGTTGTAAAATATAGCTATTTATGTTCATTCTTCAAATGTGCTAATCCATCATCTAAAGTTAGTTCATAACTACTTATTTCAGGACCAAGCAAAGCTGTTGTACAGCAGCCTGTGTCTGAGTCAGTCCAGCCAGGAGACTCTGTGACTCTGAACTGTACAATACACACTGAGACCTGTGCAGGAGAACACAGTGTCTATTGGTTCAGACATGGCTCAGGAGAATCCCATCCAGGAATCATTTACACCTATGGAGACAGGAGTGATCAGTGTGAGAAGAGCCCTGAGGCTGGGTCTCCTACACAGAGCTGTGTCTACAACCTCCCCAAGAGGAACCTCAGCCTCTCTGATGCTGGGACTTACTACTGTGCTGTGGCCTCATGTGGGGAGATACTGTTTGGCAACGGGACCAAGCTGGACATTGACCGTAAGTTATATTTCTGACATTTCTGAAATTGTCTAAAATTCTTTAACATTGCTGTGAATAAATTGTATGCCTGGTTGAACAAAAAGTCCTGAATTTCCTCTATCACTGTCTGTATTTCTACAGATGGTTGTAAGGAGGACCATGTTCTCTTGGTGTACTGTCTGGGTGTAGCGTTGGCTCTTTGTGTCATCCTCATCATTGTCCTTGGTTGTGTTTTGTATAAGATGACCAAGAAAACCTCTCTGCTGTGTAGAGGTAAGTGTTATCATTGCCCACAATATATGCTTAAACTGTTGGGGCGGTATACATTACACATTGGGGCGGCAGGTAGCTTAGGGGTTAAGAGCGTTGTGCCAGTAATCGAAAGGTCGCTGGTTCTAATCCCCGAGCTAACTAGGTGAAAAATCTGTTGACGTGCCCTTGAGCAAAGCACTTAACCCTAATTGCTCCTGTAAGTTGCTCTGGATAAGAGCGTCTGCTAAATGTAAATTTTAGTCATGAAACTGGGTTAATTCATTGTATGATGATGATGATGATGATGATGATAATGATGATGTTGATGATAATTCCACCATGTGTTTGTCTAAAAGGAATGGACCCTCAGTCAAGTGGTCCGGGAGTCCCCAGTTCTTATAATCAGGTATCCAGACCATACAGTGAAAAAAAAATGTTTTATGAGTTTGATGAACTGTAAACAGATCCTTCTGTCAAAATATCAGGTAATTTCCTGATGTCTTTGGAATTTGTTTTGCTATTCCTCTTAGGATCAAGAAGATGATGACACACTCACGTCTGTCCATTACGCTGCTCTGAATGTCATCCACAAGAAGCCAAAGACCCAGAGACAGAGGGGCACCATGGAGAGAGACACTGTGTATTCTGGGGTGAGGTGCAAAAACATGGACTGAAACGTCAACTTTTGATCTTTAATAACTTGCATTGATTTTGTGTTTTCTACACTGTATGTATAACTATGGCTGTTCATTGTGTGTTGTAATAGTATTCTGTGGAGCTCATTTTAACATTGAAACTGTTGTGCATTTTAGATCCAATAAAACATTCAACTGCATTCATTCAGAGGCATTGTTTGGTTTGCATTCATATGTTTCTCTCTCTTTAAATTTTACCCACAGATTCAGTATGCAACAACCATATTAGGCTTATGCTCAATGTAACAAAGGTATGTTTGGTTGCATAATACACTGTAAAAATGCATCTATTGACTGGTGTTTAAGTTTGTCTCAAAATCTTTTTTAACTGTATCCTGAAAAGATCTCTGTGGTATTCTGAATGCCCTAAATAGATTTAACTCTCAGCTAAACTCATCTTTAACCCCCAGCAATGACCTACAGTCCTCACCATGCGCTCTCTACAAACACCTGCATCTAAACCACAAACAACCATGTCACTAAGAGCACAACTCACTCTCTTCATGAGAAAAGCCTGAACTAAAAATAAACAGCTTAGGTGAATATACTTTGAACAGTTTTTATATTGTTGAGCGACTGATTTCAGACAGGACAATGTACACTTTGTGACTGAGGACTTTTCACAAACTATTGACAAAATGTGAATGTAGAAGTGCACCTTGGAGGACTGCAATTCATTTATCTGTCGATAGGGAGCAGCAGGTTACATGGAAGTCCCCTGCGACTGCTTCACCAGCAGAGACGCAGCAACATTTAGAAGTTGTGAATATGTTCAAATAGTTAATTAATTTGACGAACAAGCGTTGAAAACTTACTTTCCTGAGGTAGTTAATGTGTGTAGTCATAATATCTGTCAACAAAGGCCCAACAAAGACACTGTGTGGCTGTTAAGAATCTATAACAAGGTAATACATACATTTATTACATGCATATTACACATCTGTATCATGTTATAAATCCATATCAGCATCATAGCGTCACATGCATCAAACAGGCTAGGTAGTCATCATCACTGGATCATTACTACTAACATCAACTAAGTTATTATAAAGTGTAGCTTAGTTAACAGGAGGAGCCACAGCATCACTCAAAATAAAAGTGGTAGTAGAGTGCTCTCTATATGACGAAGACAATGACTCATGTTTTTACGTGTAATTTTAAAAAATTGATTTCCAGTGATAGTGGAATAAGTACAGTGAGGGAAAAAAGTATTTGATCCCCTGCTGATTTTGTACATTTGCCCACTGACAAAGAAATGATCAGTTTATAATTGTAATGGTAGGTTTATTTGAACAGTGAGAGACAGAATAACAACAAAAAATCCAGAAAAACGCATATCAAAAATGTTGAAATTGATTTGCATTTGAATTAGGGAAATAAGTATTTGACCCCTTCCGAGCTGAGATTAGGAGCACACTCTTAAAGGGAATGCTCCTAATCTCAGCTTGTTACCTGTATAAAAGACACCTGTCCACAGAAGCAATCAATCAATCAGATTCCAAACTCTCCACCATGGCCAAGACCAAAGAGCTCTCCAAGGATGTCAGGGACAAGATTGTAGACCCACACAAGGCTGGAATGGGCTACAAGACCATCGCCAAGCAGCTTGGTGAGAAGGTGACAACAGTTGGTGCGATTATTCGCAAATGGAAGAAACACAAAGAACTGTCAATCTCCCTCGGCCTGGGGCTCCATGCAAGATCTCACCTCGTGGAGTTGCAATGATCATGAGAACGGTGCTTTAGGGGTGTGTTTCTGCTAAGGGGACAGGACAACTTCACCGCATCAAAGGGACGATGGACGGGGCCATGTACCGTCAAATCTTGGGTGAGAACCTCCTTCCCTCAGCCAGGGCATTGAAAATGGGTCGTGGATGGGTATTCCAGCATGACAATGACCCAAAACACACGGCTAAGGCAACAAAGTAGTGGCTCAAGAAGAAGCACATTAAGGTCCTGGAGTGGCCTAGCCAGTCTCCAGACCTTAATCCCATAGAAAATCTGTGGAGGGAGCTGAAGGTTCGAGTTGCCAAACGTCAGCCTCGAAACCTTAATGACTTGGAGAAGATCTGCAAAGAGGAGTGGGACAAAATCCCTCCTGAGATGTGTGCAAACCTGGTGGCCAACTACAAGAATCGTCTGACCTCTGTGATTGCCAACAAGGGTTTTGCCACCAAGTACTAAGTCATGTTTTGCAGAGGGGTCAAATACTTATTTCCCTCATTAAAGTGCAAATCAGTTTATAACATTTTTGACATGCGTTTTTCTGGATTTTTTGTTGTTATTCTGTCTCTCACTGTTCAAATAAACCTACCATTAAAATTATAGACTGATTATTTCTTTGTCAGTGGGCAAACATACATAATCAGCAGGGGATCAAATACTTTTTTCCCTCACTGTATGAGAGACAACCTATTCATTCAAGTAATCTCTCCTCTGTAATGTGTTGTCCTCTTTTAATTGTGTTGATAGCATGTCACTCACACCCACCCCCACACAGTGAACAAGTTGACAGGTACTCTGCAGTCTTCTGTAAGCCCAAGATGAGGTCGTATCTACGCTTTGGTCAGGTGGCCTGCTGGCTTTGTGCACATTGGACCCTCCTACCTGCTCTCTGCGTCTCTGTGTCTCTATGTGGTTTTCAGCAGGATGTCTATGTGGTGTCACTGTTGTTCTCACTATATTTACTTGTTGTTCATGTTGCACCAGACAGATTACAGCCACAGCAAAACAGTTATTTATAAAACTGACTGTAATATATATTTCGTTATCCGAAATCAGTTCCAAAACACAAATAACTGCTAATGAACCCTATTTGAACCCTCTGAGTTAAGCATCTCATTTGTGACACAGCACCATCTATTCTAACTTGTGGTCCAGGGGGAGGGGCCATTTTGGGATGATGTGATGGAAGAACGTTCAGTACATTCTCAAACAGACATGCCTTGTGAAGCACAACGACTACTGTAGGGTGTTCTGTGAGAAGGAGACCAATAGAGGAGCATCCTCCTTCTGATAGATTGCTTCCTTTTAGAACCACAATAACCACATAGTAAAACAGACTAGATAAAGTGTGTCAAATTAGTTGATTGGCTGGGGTGTCCAATCTGGCATGGCACACTCAGGTGTTACACTTAGTGAATGTTTCTGTGAATAATATACAAGGAATGGAAGACTGACATAAAATGTACTTGTTTAATTGTGTAGGTGTTTACCCCACACATGTTCATCCATGTACATACACTATACAAAAGTATGTGGACACCCCTTCAAATTAGTGGATTCGACTATTTCAGCCATACCCGTTGCTGACAGGTGTATGAAATTGAGCACACAGCCATGCGATCTCCATAGACCAACATTGGCAGTAGAATGGCCTTACTGAAGAGCTCAGTGACTTTCAACGTGGCACCTTCATAGGATGCCACCTTTCTAAAAATCTGTTCGTAAAATTCCGGCCCTGCTAGAGCTGCCCCGGTCAACTGTAAGTGCTGTTATTGTGAAGTGGAAACGTCTAGGAGCAACAACGGCTCAGCCGCGAAGTGTTAGGCCACACAAGCTCACAGAACGGGACCGCCGAGTGCTGAAGCGCGTAGCGCATAAAAATCGCCTGTCCTCGGTTGCAACACTCACTACCAAGTTCCAACCTGCCTCTGGAAGCAACGTCAGCACCCGACAGCAGCACAATAACTTTGTCGGGAGCTTCATGAAATGGGTTTCCTAGGCCGAACAGCCGCACACAAGCCTAAGATCACCATGCGCAATGCCAAGTGGCGGCTGGAGTGGTGTAAAGCTCGCCGCCATTGGACTCTGGAGCAGTGGAAACGCGTTCTCTGGAGTGATGAATCACGCTTCACTATCTGGCAGTCCGACGGACTAATCTATGTTTGGCAGATGCCAGGAGAACGCTACCTGCCCCAATGCATAGTGCCAACTGTAATGTTTGGTGGAGGAGGAACAATGGTCTGGGGCTGTTTTTCATGGTTCGGGCTAGGCCCCTTAGTTCCAGTGAAGGGAAATCTTAACGCTACAGCATACAATGACATTCTAGACGATTCTGTGCTTCCAACTTTGTGGCAACAGTTTGGGAAAGGCCATTTCCTGTTTTAGCATGACAATACACCTGTGCACAAAGCAAGGTCCATACAGAAATGGTTTGCCGAAATCGGTAGGGAAGAAATTGACTGGCCTGCACAGAGCCCTGACTTCAACCCCATCGAACACCTTTGGGATGAATTGGAACGCTGACTGCGAGCCAGGCCTAATCACCCAACATCAGTGCTCAACCTCACTAATGCTCTTGTGGCTGAATGGAAAAAAGTCCCTGCAGCAATTTTCCAAAATTTACTGGAAAGCCTTCCTAGAATAGAAGCAAGTACAACCAACCCCCCCCCCCCCCCCCCCCTTGACATCAATAACGGATCATAGCTTTCACCTGGTCAGTCTAGGTCATTTAAAAAGCAAATGTATTAGTTCATATCGTGATGTTGATCCACAGATGAGAATCCTGGTCCTTCTCTCCATCATAAGAACTGGAGTTCTCCTCTGCTGCCTGATCATCTTAATCATCATCTACACCACCAGGAAATAGATCAAGCTAAGGCCAGTGTCAATATACTAGAGATGAGTTTTGGAGTAAAGTAGTAGATACTGTATCATCGCTATGTATTGCAAATTATGATTTATTGAGATTGCTTAGTTGCTCGTGTTGCATTAGAAAAGATTAGCCTGCGACTTCTAATTCAATTGAGCATCATCATCCTTGCTTATGCTGTATGTGTTAATTGATTGAACTGCTCTCCTGAAATCCATGTGTACAGAATGTGCCTTCTTTTTGCATTAATAAATATATACAGTATTTAAACAACTGATAGGGACTAAAATAGACTTATTCCTGTCACGATCGTTGTAAGAGGCAGACCAAGGCGCAGCGTGATAGGCGTACATCTTTTAATGAGTACTTAATACCAACAACAAAACGATACGTGAAGTCTAAAGGCTCACCAACACAAACCTATACAGAACAAGATCCCACAATCAACTGTGCAAAACAGGCTGCCTAAGTATGGTTCCCAATCAGAGACAACGAG
The DNA here is from genome assembly GCF_964263955.1 of Coregonus lavaretus. NCBI lineage: Eukaryota > Metazoa > Chordata > Actinopteri > Salmoniformes > Salmonidae > Coregonus > Coregonus lavaretus. Next base: position 14,549,436 of record NC_140026.1, on the reverse strand, counting down.
CTACAGCTGACTCTGATTGGGAACCACCCTGGCCAACATAGATCTAAACGATCTATAATAAACACATAGAACAACTAAACATAGGAACTAACACCCTGGCTCAACATTAAAGAGTCCCCAGAGCCAGGGCGTGACAGTACCCCCCCCCCCCCCCCCCCCCAAAGGCGCGGACTGCGACCGCGCCAACCAAACACCACAGGGGAGGGGCCGGGTGGGCATTCCGCCTCGGAGGCGGAACCGGCTCCGGGCGTGACCACCACTCTCACCCTCGTGGTCTGGCCCTGCTGACCGGAGCTGGACTGAACACCGGTGGAGCGGATTGCTCTGGCTCCGGCGTGGAGCAGCTGACCGGTGCCGGACCAGGCACAGGTGGAACAGGCACAGACCGTGCAGGACTGACGACGCGCACCACTGGCTTGGTGCGGGGAGCGAGAACGGGCCGGACCGGGCTGACGACGCGCACCACTGGCTTGGTGCGGGGAGCAGGAACGGGCCGGACCGGGCTGACGACGCGCACCACTGGCTTGGAGCGGGGAGCAGGAACAGGCCGAACCGGGCTGGCGACGCGCACCACTGGCTTGGTGCAGGGAGCAGGAACGGGCCGGACCGGCCTGGCGACGCGCACCACAGGCTTGGTGCGAGGGACAGGAACAGGCCGGACCATACTGGGAACACACACCACTGGCCTTGTGCGGGGATCAGGAACGGGCCGGACCAGACTGGTAACACACCCCATGACCTCTCACCGTGCCTCTACACTCTCCTTCCCCCTCATGACCAATGGCCCCCGTAACCTGGTGGCCTCCTCTCCTAGTCCGCAAACTCGCCCTGTAGCTGCCTCCAGCAGCCCCGTCGTCCATGCCGTGTGCCCCCCAAAAAAGTACTTGGGGTTGCCTCTTGCCTGTCCGACAACGGCCCGGTTGGCGCCGCTTCTCCTCTCCTGCCTGGGCATCCTCCCTCATCGCCCTCCGGTAGCGGACGGCCTCCTCCTCTGTGATTCTCCCCCAACCGAGGAGGACATCTACCAGAGTAACCTCCTGTTCCATACCCGGCGTTTGCTCCTGCACACGCTGCTTGGTCCTATGATGGTGGGATCTTCTGTCACGATCGCTGTAAGAGGCAGACCAAGGCGCAGCGTGATAGGCGTACATCTTTTAATGAGTACTTAATACCAACAACAAAACAACAAAACGATACGTGAAGTCTAAAGGTTCACCAACACAACCCTATACAGAACAAGATCCCACAATCAACTGTGCAAAACAGGCTGCCTAAGTATGGTTCCCAATCAGAGACAACGAGCTACAGCTGCCTCTGATTGGGAACCACCCTGGCCAACATAGATCTAAACGATCTAGAATAAACACATAGAACAACTAAACATAGGATCTAACACCCTGGCTCAACATTAAAGAGTCCCCAGAGCCAGGACGTGACAATTCCATCTCTTGGGTTCTGTACATACAGTATGCCTGTATGAATGTTTGTCCAGAGGGCTTCTGCAGAGACTACCTACTGTTACCATGCTAAACCCACCCACGCATCATGCACTCAGTGAGCTGTTCACAGATACCTGAGCACTTTGTTCTGCTGTGAGCTCAAGACAAGGCCGTCTCTTTGCTTTGGATAGGCCTGGTTGGCCTTTCACTCACTATGTGGTTTCAGCAGGATGTCTACGTGGTGTCAGTGTGTTTTCTCTCATGCTTACATTGTTGATCACGACCATGACAATTAGAAACACAGTCCACTGACATACTGCATGCTATATAGCCTCTATCTTATCACATGGGCCAGTTTCCCAGACACAGTTTAGGCCGAATCCTGTACTAAAAAGCATGTTCATGTTCATTCTTGAACTACGATTATTGATTTACAGAGTTTAAAGTTGTATTAATGTATACTAGGCTACAGCTAAGAGCCCTATCCACCCAGGTAAACCACTGACCCCTACTAAACTATCAGGTGTTGCACTTCATTTAGAGCATGATTCTGTGAATGATAGTTAATGCGACCGACATACAATAGACTTGTTTCATCCTGTAAGTGATTCCCCTATGTACAGTCATAATGCTCCACCCCTGTTCCCCCTGGTACATATCAAGTCATGTTCTATGTATAACAGTCCTCCTAAAGGTCATCAGGAGAACTGTAACTGCTGCATGGGGTGGGCCAAAGATATCTAAGGCACACAACTAAGTTTGATACCAAGAGCATATACAGTGGGGAAAAAAAGTATTTAGTCAGCCACCAATTGTGCAAGTTCTCCCACTTAAAAAGATGAGAGAGGCCTGAAATTTTCATCATAGGTACACGTCAACTATGACAGACAAATTGAGAAAACAAATTCCAGAAAATCACATTGTAGGATTTTTTATGAATTTATTTTCAAATTATGGTGGAAAATAAGTATTTGGTCACCTACAAATAAGCAAGATTTCTGTCTCTCACAGACCTGTAACTTCTTCTTTAAGTGGCTCCTCTGTCCTCCACTCGTTACCTGTATTAATGGCACCTGTTTGAACTTGTTATCAGTATAAAAGACATATGTCCACAACCTCAAACAGTCACACTCCAAACTCCACCATGGCCAAGACCAAATAGCTGTCAAAGGACACCAGAAACAAAATTGTAGACCTGCACCAGGCTGGGAAGACTGCATCTGCAATAGGTAAGCAGCTTGGTTTGAAGAAATCAACTGTGGGAGCAATTATTAGGAAATGGAAGACATACAAGACCACTGATAATCTCCCTCGATCTGGGGCTCCACGCAAGATCTCACCCCGTGGGGTCAAAATGATCACAAGAACAGTGAGCAAAAATCCCAGAACCACACAGGGGGACCTAGTGAATGACCTGCAGAGAGCTGGGACCAAAATAACAAAGCCTACCATCAGTAACACACTACGCCGCCAGGGACTCAAATCCTGCAGTGCCAGACGTGTCCCCCTGCTTAAGCCAGTACATGTCCAGGCCCGTCTGAAGTTTGCTAGAGTGCATTTGGATGATCCAGAAGAGGATTGGGAGAATGTCATATGGTCAGATGAAACCAAAATAGAACTTTTGGGTAAAAACTCAACTCGTCGTGTTTGGAGGACAAAGAATGCTGAGTTGCATCCAAAGAACACCATACCTACTGTGAAGCATGGGGGTGGAAACATCATGCTTTGGGGCTGTTTTTCTGCAAAGGGACCAGGACGACTGATCCGTGTAAAGGAAAGAATGAATGGGGCCATGTATCGTGAGATTTTGAGTGAAAACCTCCTTCCATCAGCAAGGGCATTGAAGATGAAACGTGGCTGGGTCTTTCAGCATGACAATGATCCCAAACACACCGCCCGGGCAACGAAGGAGTGGCTTCGTAAGAAGCATTTCAAGGTCCTGGAGTGGCCTAGCCAGTCTCCAGATCTCAACCTCATAGAACATCTTTGGAGGGAGTTGAAAGTCTGTGTTGCCCAGCGACAGCCCCAAAACATCACTGCTCTAGAGGAGATCTGCATGGAGGAATTGGCCAAAATACCAGCAACAGTGTGTGAAAACCTTGTGAAGAGTTACAGAAAACGTTTGACCTGTGTCATTGCCAACAAAGGGTATATAACAAAGTATTGAGAAACTTTTGTTATTGACCAAATACTTATTTTCCACCATAATTTGCAAATAAATTCATTAAAAATCCTACAATGTTATTTTCTGGATTTTCTTTTCTCATTTTGTCTGTCATAGTTGACGTGTACCTATGATGAAAATTACAGGCCTCTCTCATCTTTTTAAGTGGGAGAACTTGCACAATTGGTGGCTGACTAAATACTTTTTTCCCCCACTGTACAGGTACATTCTGTAATGTATGCTTGAAAATGTACTGCATACTTACCAGACAACAGCATTACTTTAAACCCATTTTACTGATGGACATTTTGTATTTCTCTTTCCACACTGCAACCTCAAGATTGGACATCTTTGTCAAGTCAGTGCTTGCAAACTAAACAATGTTTTTTTGTTTTTTTATGACATCATCGTCAAGACACCAAAAAGTTTGCCTCACCAAACCTGCACAAAATATCATATAAAGTAAGCATTGGTCCACTTTAAACATTGATCATATTAGTGATTTTCAGTTATGAAGACCATGGTGGGCTGAATAAGGCATTTACAAAAATGACGCATGCGTCCAGTCCGACCAATCACCAATAAGCCCATTGTAGAAGTGTTGTTTATATGGTAGACTTTTTCTACTCAAGACACAGTTAGCAAAGAGGATGACAACTTCAAAGATGATCATGGCACTGTGTATGATATTTCCACTTGTCAGAGTGATGGGTAAGTCACACTTTTATATTTTTCTGCTAATAGGATGTATACCTTTACTGATACAATTCATACATGTATATTGCGGTATACAATTAATTTCTGTACTTTTGTGTAATCTAGATACGTCACAATCCTCAGCCATCCGTCTCATGTCAGCCAATGTTGGAGACACAGTGACTTTGCACTGCTTTCATGAAGGCAATTTGGCAATGCACTTCTTGTGGTACAAGCAACCCTTCGGAAATAATCCTCAACTCATGTCAACCTTTTATGAGTATGAAAAGAATGCTATATTTTACCATGACTTTAAGGGTAACCCTCGTGTCTCAGTGGAAAGCGGCAATGGAATAAACCACCTAAGGATCTCAGACGTACAGCTTTCTGATTCAGCAGCATATTATTGTGGAAGTTCTTACTCCAATATGGTGGAATTTGGAGAAGGAGACCTTCTTATTGTAAAAGGTACAAAATACAAATTTAGAGAGGAAATAACTAGTTACTTATGTTCTGCAACTGAGGGAACATCTTGAGCGCTTTTTCCACTTTACCTATTGGATACAATGAGACTGGATACAAAATGATGAATTAGCATAGTAAAATATAACTTTCTGTGTTCAACATCAGTTTAGTTAAGACCCAAACATTTATTTACTGACATATAAACCTTCTTATCAGGTTCAGGATCCAGAAACAACACCGTTGTACAGCAGTCTGTGTCTGAGTCAGTCCAGCCAGGAGACTCTGTGACTCTGAACTGTACAATACACACTGAGACCTGTGCAGGAGAACACAGTGTCTATTGGTTTAGACATGGCTCAGGAGAATCCCATCCAGGAATAATTTACACCCATGGAGACAGGAGTGATCAGTGTGAGAAGAGCCCTGAGGCTGGGTCTCCTACACAGAGCTGTGTCTACAACCTCCCCAAGAGGAACCTCAGCCTCTCTGATGCTGGGACTTACTACTGTGCTGTGGCCTCATGTGGGGAGATACTGTTTGGAAACGGGACCAAGCTGGACATCAAGGGTAGGTGATACATCTTACATGTTTGTTTGTATCTATTGTATAATCTGCTGTGTAAAACTGTATATAGTACTAGTTATTTAGATCACATAAGAAAACATGCAATCATCCATGTAGTTACTATGTTTCTAGCACAATATTTATTTTCACAGACAATGGCGCAGACCCTCTTCTCTTGGTGTACTGCCTGAGTGCAACATTGAGTCTCTCGTTTATCCTGATCATTGTCCTTGGTTTCATCATGTACAACATGAACAACAGAAAGTGTCTGCAGTGCAGAGGTTAGAGATATCAAAATTAAATAAATTCATGATTTATGTAACAGTCCTTTATTTATGTAATAAGTCCTTCAGAGAAGTTGCTCTTCTTTGATATCACCAGATGTATCTGTAATGGAAGAAGGAGTTGTATCTTTATCTTTTCTGTCTTTCTTTTCAGGACCCGTCTCTCAGACAAGAGGTCCAGCAGTCTCTTCTTCAGATTCAGCGGTAAGCAGAATTCCTTATGTTGTCTTACCATAAAAAGATGAGTGAAAATAGTTACAAAAAATAACATATAGTAATATTCTCCCGCCATTTTATAATTGTTATTCACAGACCCAAGATGCAGACAGTCTCCATTATGTTGCTCTGAATCTGAGCAACAAGAAGAACAGGTCTAGAAGACAGAGAAGCAACATTAAGGAAGAGACGGTGTACTCTGGGATCAGACAGTAGAACAATAAAACAGACGGCCATTAACATTCATGAGCTCTTAGTTACTGTATTAGCTTTGTTATTGTAACTGTAGCTACTAGTACATTAAAGGCATTGCTTCTCTGCATTTTGACTTTGACTTGCTTGTGATAAGATGAATAAATCATTTAACAATAATCAAGACAAAGGAAGTTGAATGTATTTATTTGGGCCATACTCAGGCATCTTTAAGTTGTATCGTTGAATGTGTTTTCTCTTCTCATACCACTAAACCCCCCCCCCCTCACACATCAACCTATTTACAGGTACTCTGTGGTCTGTGATGAACACAACATGAGGATGTCTCTACGCTTTGTTAGGGCCTGCTGGCCTATTGCACAAAATACATATCTCTCTCTCTCTCTCTCTCTCTCTCTCTGCTCTTTACTCTCTCTCTCTCTCTCTTTTTCTCTCTTTGTGTGGTTTTCAGCCGGATGTTAGAACTCTTAGTTCTCTCATACTGTAGGCTATACTACCTACTCTTCAAGTTGACCATTTTAGCAACATTAAACCAACTATTTTAATGAGGCAGTTTATCTATACATAGTCAATGGAAATCTGTGACAAAAAAAAAAAAAGAGCTATGTATTAGGTAATTTGACATAGAGATTAGTACAGTATTCTAAATCAGTGTGATGTTAGGCCACTAGAACCATGGACCTACTCAATAACAATATCATAGGAGGACATTCTATCTATCTATTCTACTGAGTGTAAATCCTAATAAGAGATCACTAAAAGAAGACTACTGTATTGTGTTTGCTGTGTTTTCCCAAATGTTTCCCAAATGTTAATTGATTAAATTGCTCTCTTGAAATCCCTGTGTGTGTGCTTTTTATTTATTTATTAATAAATATCAATTTAGACAACTGATATGAATTGAAATAGACTTCTTCCTTCTCTAGTGTTCTGTACGTATAGTATGCCTGTATGGATGTTTGTGCAGAGGGCTTCTGCAGAGTCAACCTACTGTTACCATGCAAAACCCACCCATTCATCATGCACTCAGTGAGCTGTTCACAGATACCTGAACACTTTGGTCTGCTGTGAGCTCAAGATGAAGCCATCTCTACGCTGTGGACAGGCCTGCTGGCCTTGGACACACCCTGTGGTTTTCAGCAGGATGTCTATGTAGTGTCAGTCAGTTGGTCTCATTCTTCGTTGTTCACGCCCACCACAATTAGAAACACAGCTCCACTGACATACTGCATGCCATGTAGACTAACACAGTATCTTATCACTTACAAGATCATAGGTTTGATCAATTCTTGAACTGTAATCATTAGTTTAGAGTAGAAGGTGCATCCAGGCTACAGCTAAAAGCCCTACCCACCAGTGGAGGCTTCTCAGAGGAGGAAGGGGAGGACCATCCTCCTCAGTGAATTTCATAAAAATAAAAATAGTGAAACATTAAAAAAGTTATCATTTTTAGATATAGCGACACTAAATATATTCACGTCGCCAAATAATTGATTAAACACACTGTTTTTTCAGTGAAGGTCTACAGTAACCTCAACAGCACTCTGTAGGGTAGCACCATGGTGTTGCCGGAGGACAGCTAGCTTCCGTCCTCCTCTGGGTACATTGACTTCAATACTAAACCTAGGAGGCTCATAGTTCTCACCCCCTTCTATAGACTTACACAGTAATTATGACAACATACCTGAATTTTTCCAATAGAAACTCGCATTTGCAACTGTTCGACTAAAGATTATACCCTATATCAGCTAGATGCAGGCAAGAGTGTGCAAGGCGGTATTGAATGTGTCACTGTCTGTCCATGTTTCACTGTCTGTCACCTCAAATTTTACTCTCGACCTGCGTGCCCCTACGTTGTAAACTTTCATTCATAGGCTAGGTTGTAGCAACCTCATGATGGGTATAGGGAGAATTTGTGGATCATGTAGTAGCCTAAACCTATCGATGCTACATTGAACTGGGTTAATGGTGTCTCACTTTTTTTGTATCTTCTCATGCCACTAACACCCCGTCACATACACAGCAACCTATTTAAAGGTACTCTGTGGTCTGTGATGAAAACAAGATGAGGATGTCTCTACGCTTTGTTAGGGCCTGCTGGCCTATTGCATGCAATATCCTTATCTCTCTCTCTCTCTCTCTGCTCTTTACTCTCCTTCTCTCTCTCTCTCTCTCTCTCTCTCTCTCTCTCTCTCTTTCTGTGGTTTACGGCTGGATGTCTCAGAGCTGTTACCTCTCTCATAATGAAGTTAGTCTATGCTCCACTTGCTCTTCAAGTTGACCATTTTAGTAACCAACAGTAAACCAACTCTTTTGATGAGGCAGCTTATCTATACCAAGTCAACTGAAATCTGTGAAATAACACAATGAGGTTTTTAGTAGGTCAATTGACCTAGAGATCATTTACATTTACATTTACATTTTAGTCATTTAGCAGACGCTCTTATCCAGAGCGACTTACAGGAGCAATTAGGGTTAAGTGCCTTGCTCAAGGCCACATTTACGTCATTTAGCAGACACTCTTATCCAGAGCGACTCACAAATTGGTGCATTCACCCTATAGCCAGTGGGATAACCACTTTACAATTTTTTTTGGGGGGGGGGTAGAAGGATTACTTTATCCTATCCCAGGTATTCCTTAAAGAGGTGGGGTTTCAAATGTCTCCGGAAGGTGGTGAGTGACTCCGCTGTCCTGGCGTCGTGAGGGAGCTTGTTCCACCATTGGGGTGCCAGAGCAGCGAACAGTTTTGACTGGGCTGAGCGGGAACTATGCTTCCGCAGAGGAAGGGGAGCCAGCAGGCCAGAGGTGGATGAACGCAATGCCCTCGTTTGGGTGTAGGGACTGATCAGAGCCCGAAGGTACAGAGGTGCCGTTCCCCTCACTGCTCCATAGGCAAGCAACATGGTCTTGTAACGGATGCGAGCTTCAACTGGAAGCCAGTGGAGTGTGCGGAGGAGGGGGGTGACATGAGAGAACTTGGGAAGGTTGAACACCAGACGGGCTGCGGCGTTCTGGATGAGTTGTAGGGGTTTAATGGCACAGGCAGGGAGGCCAGCCAACAGCGAGTTGCAGTAATCCAGACGGGAGATGACAAGTGCCTGGATTAGGACCTGTGCCGCTTCCTGTGTAAGGCAGGGTCGTACTCTCCGAATGTTGTAGAGCATGAACCTGCAGGAGCGGGTCACCGCCTTGATGTTAGCGGAGAACGACAGGGTGTTGTCCAGGGTCACGCCAAGGCTCTTCGCACTCTGGGAGGAGGACACAACGGAGTTGTCAACCGTGATGGCGAGATCATGGAACGGGCAGTCCTTCCCCGGGAGGAAGAGCAGCTCCGTCTTGCCAGGGTTCAGCTTGAGGTGGTGATCCGTCATCCATACTGATATGTCTGCCAGTCAGAAGGGGGAAAGGAGAAGATTAGTTGTGTATGGTCAGCGTAGCAATGATAGGAGAGGCCATGTGAGGATATGACAGAGCCAAGTGACTTGGTGTATAGGGAGAAAAGGAGAGGGCCTAGAACTGAGCCCTGGGGGACACCAGTGGTGAGAGCACGTGGTGCGGAGACAGCTTCTCGCCACGCCACTTGGTAGGAGCGACCGGTCAGGTAGGACGCAATCCAGGAGTGAGCCGCGCCGGAGATGCCCAGCTCGGAGAGGGTGGAGAGGAGGATCTGATGGTTCACAGTATCAAAGGCAGCAGACAGGTCTAGAAGGACAAGAGCAGAGGAGAGAGAGTTAGCTTTAGCAGTGCGGAGAGCCTCCGTGACACAGAGAAGAGCAGTCTCAGTTGAATGACCAGTCCTGAAACCTGACTGGTTTGGATCAAGAAGGTCATTCTGAGAGAGATAGCAAGAGAGTTGGCTAAAGACGGCACGCTCAATAGTTTTGGAAAGAAAAGAAAGAAGGGATACTGGTCTGTAGTTGTCGACATCAGTGGGATCGAGTGTTGGTTTTTTGAGAAGGGGAGCAACTCTCGCTCTCTTGAAGACAGAAGGGACATGGCCAGCGGTCAAGGATGAGTTGATCAGCGAGGTGAGGTAGGGGAGAAGGTCACCGGAGATGGTCTGGAGAAGAGAGGAGGGGATGGGGTCAAGCGGGCAGGTTGTTGGGCGGCCTGCAGTCACAAGTCGCAGGATTTTATCTGGAGAGAGAGGGGAGAAAGAAGTCAAAGCATAGGGTAGGGCAGTGTGAGTAGGACCAGCAGTGTCATTAGACTTAACAAACGAGGATCGGATGTCGTCAACCTTCTTTTCAAAGTGGTTGACGAAGTCATCCACAGAGAGAGAGGAGGGGGGGGGGGGGGGGGGGGGGATTCAGGAGGGAGGAAAATGTGGCAAAGAGCTTCCTAGGGTTAGAGGCAGATGCTTGGAATTTAGAGTGGTAGAAAGTGGCCTTAGCAGCAGAAACAGATGAAGAAAATGTAGAGAGGAGGGAGTGAAAAGATGCCAGGTCGGCAGGGAGTTTAGTTTTCTTCCATTTCCGCTCTGCTGCCCGGAGCTCTGTTCTGTGAGCTCGCAATGAGTCATCAAGCCACGGAGCTGGAGGGGAGGACCGAGCCGGCCGGGAGGATAGGGGACACAGAGAGTCAAAGGATGCAGAAAGGGAGGAGAGGAGGGTTGAGGAGGCAGAATCAGGAGATTGGAGGGAGAAGGATTGAGCAGAGGGAAGAGATGATAGGATGGAAGAGGAGAGAGTAGTGGGAGAGAGAGAGCGAAGGTTGCGGCGGCGCATTACCATCTGTGTAGGGGCAGAGTGAGTAGTGTTGGAGGAGAGCGAGAGAGAAAAGGAAACAAAGTAGTGGTCGGAGACATGGAGGGGAGTTGCAGTGAGATTAGTAGAAGAGCAGCATCTAGTAAAGATGAGGTCAAGCGTATTGCCTGCCTTGTGAGTAGGGGGGGACGGTGAGAGGGTGAGGTCAAAAGAGGAGAGGAGTGGAAAGAAGGAGGCAGAGAGAAATGAGTCAAATGTGGACATAGGGAGGTTGAAATCCCCCAAAACTGTGAGGGGTGAGCCATCCTCAGGAAAGGAACTTATCAAGGCGTCAAGCTCATTGATGAACTCTCCAAGGGAACCTGGAGGGCGATAGATGACAAGGATATTAAGCTTAAATGGGCTTAAAAGATCAGTAGTTCTTAGTCAAACACAAACCCTGATTTTAGGTGTGATGTTAGGCCACTAGAACCATGGACCTACTCAGTAACAATATCATGGGAAGGCATTCTATCCATCTATTCTACTGAGTGTAAATCCTGAATGAGAGATCAATAAAAGAAGGTTACTGTATTGTGTTTGCTGTGTTTTTTCCATATATGTTTTTGGTGAGGTGAAGTGGCTGTGTGGTTATAGAAGTGAAAGTGGCATAGCATGTGTGTGCCCAACAAAGTCATACACAACTAGGAGTCCCTTAGACCTTAGGAGCTGCAGTTATGAAGAAGAAGGGATGTCGAACTTTAATGATTAGTATTCAATTTGAAATAAATCTATAAGGATCAGAATGTACCTATAAGACAGATATTCTGAGTCAGTCCAGCCAGGATACTCTGTGAGACTGAGCTGAACAAGACACATGAGAAGTACATGAGCACGCCCTGAATGAGGCGTCAACAAAAATGATGCGTCCAGTTCAACCAATCACCAATAACCCCATTGTTGAAGTGATGTCTACATGGGTAGACTGTTGCCACTCAAGACACAGTTAGTAAAGAGGATGACAAGATCAAAAGTGATTGCACTGTGTCTGATATTTCCCCTTCTCGTAGAGATGGGTAAGTCAATGTTTTATATTTCATTGCTTATGTGATGTCCACTCTTGATTTGGAGACATGAGGCATCCCATGTAATGCTTTAGAACAATTTGACAATCCAAAGTTGTATTTGGGGTTACCTATATTATATAACAGATAATATATTTTCATGTTCTCTAGTTCATATAGTAGCTGGGATTGAGTCCACATCCAGTTGTCAGGAGAAGGGTCTCATGTCAGCCAACGTTGGAGACACAGTGATACTTTCTAAGATGGTGCCGACAGAGAGGGCTGCCTCGCTTCTAGTCCTTAGGAAACTTTGCAGTATTTTGTTTTTTTAAGTATTATTTCTTACATTGTTAGCCCAGAAAATCTTAAGTGTTATTACATACAGACGGGAAGAACTATTGGATATCAGAGCGGCGTCAACTTACCAGCACTACGACCAGGAATACGACTTTCCCGAAGCGGATCCTTTGTTCGCACCACCCAGGGCATTTGAAATGATTCCAGAGGCCGACCCAAAACAACGCAGCCGGAGGAGAGGGAGCCGGAGCGGTCTCCTAGTCAGACTTAGGAGATGCGCACACCACCCATCGCTTCCGAGTATATTACTCGCTAATTTCTAGTCCATAGACAACAAAGTTGACGAGATCAGGGCAAGGGTTGCTTTCCAGAGAGACATCAGGGATTGTAACATACTCTGTTTCACGGAAACATGGCTCTCTCGGGATATACTGTCCCCGTCCATACAGCCATCTGGGTTCTCAGTACATCGCGCCGACAGGAATAAACATCTCTCCGGGAAGGAGAAGGGTGGGGGGGTATGTTTCATGACTAACGATTCATGGTGTAATTGTAGCAACATACAGGAACTCAAGTCATTTTGTTCACCTGACCTAGAATGCCGACCGTATTATCTCCCAAGATAATTTTATTTGGTTATAGTCACGGCCGTGTATATCCCCCCTCAAGCCAATACCACGACGGCCCTCAAGGAACTTCACTGGACTTTACGCAAACTGGAAAACATATATCCTGAGACTGCATATATTGTAGCTGGGGATTTTAACAAAACAAATTTGAGAAAAAGGCTACCTAAATTCTATCAGCATATTGACTGTAGCACTCGTGCTGGAAAAACACTGGAGCATTGTTACATTAATTTCCGCTATGCATACAAGGCCCTCCCCAGCCCTCCTTTCGGCAAATCTGACCACGACTCCATTTTGCTCCTCCCTTCCTATAGGCAGAAACTCAAACAGGAAGCACCCGTGCTTAGGACTATTCAACGTTGGACTGACCAATCGGAATCCACGCTTCAAGATTGTTTTGATCACGTGGACTGAGATATGTTCCGGGTAGCCTCTGAGAATAATATAGATGTATACACTGATTCTGTAAGTGGGTTTATAAGGAAGTGTATAGGAGATGTCGTACCCACTGTGACTATTAAAACCTACCCTAACAAGAAACCGTGGATAGATGGCAGCATTCACGAAAAACTGAAAGCACGAACCACAGTATTTAACCATGGCAAGGTTAAGGGGAATATGGCAGAATACAAACAGAGTGGTCGTTCCCTCCGCAAGGCAATCAAACAGGCAAAACATAAAATCGAGACAAAGTGGAGTCACACTTCAACTGCTCAGACACGAGACGTATGTGGCTGGGTCTACAGACAATCACGGACTACAATAGGAAAACCAGCCACGTCGCGGACACCGACGTCTTGCTGCCAGACAACCTGAACAAGTACTTTGCCCGCTTTGAGGATAACACAGTGCCACCGACGCGGCCAGCTACCAAGGACTATAGGCTCTCCTTCTCCGTGGCCGATGTGAGTAAGACATTTAAACGTGTCAACCCTCGCAAGGCTGCCGGCCCAGACGGCATTCCTAGCTGCGTCCTCAGAGCATGCGCAGACCAGCTGGCTGGTGTGTTTACGGACAATTTCAATCTCTCCCTATCCCAGTCTGCTGTCCCCACATGCTTCAAGATGGCCACCATTGTTCCTGTACCCAAGAATGCAAAGTTAACTGAACTAAATGACTATCGCCCCGTAGCACTCATTTCTGTCCTCATGAAGTGCTTTGAGAGACTAATCAAGGGTCATATCACCTCCACCTTACCTGTCACCCTAGACCCACTTCAATTTGCTTACCGCACCAATAGGTCAACAGACGATGCAATCGCCATCACACTGCACACTGCCCTATCCCATCTGGACAAGAGGAATACCTATGTAAGATTGCTGTTCATTGACTATAGCTTAGCATTCAACACCATAGTACCCTCCAAGCTCATCATCAAGCTTGAGGCCCTGGGTCTCAACCCTGCCCTGTGCAATTGGGTGCTGGACTTCCTGACGGGTCGCCCCCCAGGTGGTGAAGGTAGGAAACAACATCTCCACTTTGCTGATCCTCAACACTGGGACCCCACAAGGATGTGTGCTCAGCCCCCTCCTGTACTCCCTGTTCACCCATGACTGCTTAGCCATGCACGCCTCCAACTCAATCATCAAGTTTGCAGACGACACAACAGTAGTAGGCTTGATTACCAACAACGATGAGACAGCCTACAAGGAGGAGGTGAGGGCTCTCAGAGTGTGGTATCAGGAAAATAACCTCTCACTCAACGTAAAAAAAACTAAGGAGATGATCGTGGACTTCAGGAAACAGCAGAGGGAGTACCCCCTATCCACATCAACGGGACAGCAGTGGAGAAGGTGGAAAGTTCATCGACGTACATATCACTGACAAACTGAAATGGTCCACCCACACAGACAGTGTGGTGAAGAAGGCGCAACAGCGTCTCTTCAACCTCAAGAGGCTGAATAAATTTGGCCTGTCACCTAAAACCCTCACAAACTTTTACAGATGCACAATTGAGAGCATCCTGTCGGGCTGTATCACTGCCTGATACAGCAACTGCACCACCCATAACCGCAGGGCTCTCCAGAGGGTGGTGCGGTCTGCACAACGCATCACCGGGGGCAAACTACCTGCCCTCCAGGACACCTACAGCACCCGATGTCACAGGAAGGCCAAAAAGATAATCAAGGACAACTACCACCTGAGCCACTGCCTGCTCACCCCGCTATCATCCAGAAGGTGAGGTCAGTACAGGTGCATCAAAGCTGGGACTGAGAGACTGAAAAACAGCTTCTATCTCAAGGCCTTCAGACTGTTAAACTGCCACCACTAGCACAGAGAGGCTGCTGCCTACATACAGACTTGAAAATCACTGGCCACTTCAATAAATGGAACGCTAGTCATTTTAATAATGACACTTTAATAATGTTTACATATCTTTCATTACCCATCTCATATGATATACTGTATTCTATAATATCTTAATAATGTTTACATATCTTGCATTACCCATCTCTTATGTACAGTATGTACTGTATTCTATCCTATCCATTGCATCTTAGCCTATGCCACTCTGATAATGACATTGCTCATCCATATATTTATACATTCTTATTCCATTCCTTTACTTAGATTTGTGTGTATTAGGTTTTTGTTGTGGAACTGTTAAATATTACTTGTTAGATATTGCTACACAGTCGGAACTAGAAGCACAAGCATTTCGCTACACTCGCAATAACATCTGCTAACCATGTGTATGTGACCAATACATTTGATTTCATTTGAAAATTTGATTTTGATTTTTGCGTTGCTTTTATGAAGGCGACATTACAGTAATTTTCTCCTGGTACAAGCAAACCTTAGGAGAAAACTTTAGCTCTTCTCAAACGTCTATAAGTATGACAGTGATGCTACATTTCACCATGAGTTTAAGAATAACCCTCGTTTCTCAGTGCGAAGCGGCAAATGAGTGAATCACCTAAGGATCTCAGACGTCGAACTCTTGGATTCAGCAACATACTACTGTGGGAGTGTTTATAACAACATCATGGAATTTGGAGAAGGAACCATTGTCATTGTAAAAGGTAAAAAATCTGAATGTATAAAAAAAGAAATGTGTCAACCTCTTGAATGATAATGTAAAATTGAGATTTCCGCCTAAATAGACATACCCAAAAGTAATTACTTTTCATGTTATGGCCATAAACAACTACTAGTAATGCTGCATAGTTCTAGAAAGCTCTAGAACTCACCTTTCTGGTAAAAATAGTTACACATTGCTGAGGTGTACTCTCTTTTGAGGACACAAGCTCAAGTACATATTACAAATATTATGAAAATATGAAAATATTAAAATCATGTGTGATTTTTTTCCTGTTCAACAAAAGTGGGGGAATATGACTTGAAATTGCTGAAATGCTTTCTAAATATAGCAACAATCAAATTATAATCAACTTACTATAAGAGTTCACCTTTCTTATAACTGTAAAATACTATAAATATTATCATACAGTGCCTTGCAAAAGTATTCATCCCCCTTGGAGTTTTTCCTATTTTGTTGCATTACAACCTGTAATTTAAATGGATTTTTATTTGGATTTCATGTAATGGACATACACAAAACAGTCTAAATTGGTGAAGTGAAATGAAAAAAATGACTTATTTAAAAAAAATCTACAAAATAAATAACGGAAAAGTGATGCGTGAATATACAGTATATTCACCCCCTTTGCTATGAAGCCCCTAAATACGATCTGGTGCAACCAATTACCTTCAGAAGTCACATAATTAGTTAAATAAAGTCCACCTGTGTGCAATCTAAGTGTCATATGATCTGTCACATGATCTCAGTATACAGTGGGTGAAAAAAGTATTTAGTCAGCCACCAATTGTGCAAGTTCTCCCACTTAAAAAGATGAGAGAGGCCTGTAATTTTCATCATAGGTACAGGTCAACTATGACAGACAAATTGAGAGAAGAAAATCCAGAAAATCACATTGTAGGATTTCTAATGAATTTATTTGCAAATTATGGTCGAAAATAAGTATTTGGTCAATAACAAAAGTTTCTCAATACTTTGTTATATACCCTTTGTTGGCAATGACACAGGTCAAACGTTTTCTGTAAGTCTTCACAAGGTTTTCACACACTGTTGCTGGTATGTTGGCCCATTCCTCCATGCAGATCTCCTCTAGAGCAGTGATGTTTTGGGGCTGTCGCTGGGCAACACAGACTTTCAACTCCCTCCAAAGATTTTCTATAGGGTTGAGATCTGGAGACTGGCTAGGCCACTCCAGGACCTTGAAATGCTTCTTACGAAGCCACTCCTTCGTTGCCCGGGCGGTGTGTTTGGGATCATTGTCATGCTGAAAGACCCAGCCACGTTTCATCTTCAATGCCCTTGCTGATGGAAGGAGGTTTTCACTCAAAACTCACGATACATGGCCCCATTCATTCTTTCCTTTACACGGATCAGTCGTCCTGGTCCCTTTGCAGAAAATCAGCCCCAAAGCATGATGTTTCCACCCCCATGCTTCACAGTAGGTATGGTGTTCTTTGGATGCAACTCAGCATTCTTTGTCCTCCAAACAAGACGAGTTGAGTTTTTCCCAAAAAGTTCTATTTTAGTTTCTTCTGACCATATGACATTCTCCCAATCCTCTTCTGGATCATCCAAATGCACTCTAGCAAACTTCAGACGGGCCTGGACATGTACTGGCTTAAGCAGGGGGACACGTCTGGCACTGCAGGATTTGAGTCCCTGGCGGTGTAGTGTGTTACTGATGGTAGGCTTTGTTACTTTGGTCCCAGCTCTCTGCAGGTCATTCACTAGGTCCCCCTGTGTGGTTCTGTTTGTAGGTGACCATATAAGAAGCATTTCAAGGTCCTGGAGTGGCCTAGCCAGTCTCCAGATCTCAACCCCATAGAAAATCTTTGGAGGGAGTTGAAAGTCCGTGTTGCCCAGCGACAGCCCCAAAACATCACTGCTCTAGAGGAGATCTGCATGGAGGAATGGGCCAACATACCAGCAACAGTGTGTGAAAACCTTGTGAAGACTTACAGAAAACGTTTGACCTGTGTCATTGCCAACAAAGGGTATATAACAAAGTATTGAGAAACTTTTGTTATTGACCAAATACTTATTTTCCACCATAATTTGCAAATAAATTCATAAAAAATCCTACAATGTGATTTTCTGGAAATTTCTTTTCAATTTGTCTGTCATAGTTGACGTGTACCTATGATGAAACTTACAGGCCTCTCTCATCTTTTTAAAGTGGGAGAACTTGCACAATTGGTGGCTGACTAAATACTTTTTTTCCCCACTGTATATACACCTGTTCTGAAAGTCCCCAGAGTCTGCAACACCACTAAGCAAGGGGCACCACCAAGCAAGCAGCACCATGAAGACCAAGGAGCTCTCCAAACAGGTCAGGGACAAAGTTGTGGAGAAGTACAGATCAGGGTTGGGTTATAAAGAAATATCTGAAACTTTGAACATCCCACGGAGCACCATTAAATCCATTATTCAAAAATTTTAAGAATATGGCACCACAACAAACCTGCCAAGAGAGGGCCGCCCACCAAAACTCACGGACCAGGCAAGCAAGGAGGGCATTAATCAGAGAGGCAACAAAGAGACCAAAGATAACCTTGAAGGAGCTGCAAAGCTCCACAGCGGAGATTGCGGTATCTGTCCATATGACTACTTTAAGCCGTACACTCCACAGAACTGGGCTTTATGGAAGAGTGGCCAGAAAAAAGCCATTGCTTAAAGAAAAAAAATAAGCAAACATGTTTGGTGTTCACCAAAAGGCATGTGGGAGACTCCCCAAATATATGGAAGAAGGTACTCTGGTCAGATGAGACTAAAATTGAGCTCTTTAGCCATCAAGCAAAACATTATGTCTGGCGCAAACCCAACACCTCTCATCACCCTGAGAACACCATCGGCAGGGACTGGGAAACTTGTCAGAATTGAAGGAATGATGGATGGCGCTAAATACAGGGAAATTATTGTGGGAAACCTGTTTCAGTCTTCCAGAGATTTGAGACTGGGACGGAGGTTCACCTTCCAGCAGGACAATGACCCTAAGCATACTGCTAAAGCAACACTCGAGTGGTTTAAGGGGAAACATTGAAATGTCTTGGAATGGCCTAGTCAAAGCCCAGACCTCAATCCAATTGAGAATCTGTGGTATGACTTAAAGATTGCTGCACACCAGCGGAACCCATCCAACTTGAAGGAGCTGGAGCAGTTTTGCCTTGAAGAATGGGCAAAAATCCCAGTGGCTAGATGTGCCAAGATTATAGAGACATAACCCAAGAGACTTGCAGCTGTAATTGCTGCAAAAGGTGGCTCTACAAAGTATTGACTTTGGGGCGGGTGAATAGTTATGCACGCTCAAGTTTTCTGTTTTTTTGTCTTATTTCTTGTTTGTTTCACAAGAAAAAATATTTTGCATCTTCGAAGTTGTAGGCATGTTGTGTAAATCCAATTATACAAACCCCCCAAAAATCAATTTTAATTCCAGGTTGAAAGGCAACAAAATAGAAAAATGCCAAGGGGGGTTAATATATTTGCAAGCCACTGTATTTAGTGACAATATACATTTGGCCCCATTTCATATGACAGAGCATTTTCTGCTAGCTAGTACACAAATCCGCTGGAGCCAGACCCTGTTGAACCCAACTCTCGCGTGACACTACTTGGTGGGCCCCCCAGTCTGTGGCCCTCAGATAGACCCTACTCAGACTGTCCCCTTTCATATGTCATCTCTCTCTGGCTGGGCTCCTTCGCTCAGAGGGAGAGCAAATTGATTCTTTGTCTAGATAGGCCAGAAAAAGTGACATGTAATTTACCTCTGCAAATGTTGGGTGGGAAACCTCACACTTCAAGTCAGCTCCGCTGACACTGGTAGCAGAGATCAGACAGATGGGGCCTTCTTGCACTATAAAGTACTGAACCCTAGGACGTTCACAAAGCGCTTTATACACCAACATGTCAGTCAGAACCGGTCCAAAACCACTCAAAGTCCCCTATATAGGGGACTTAACATCTACTAACATTTTATATCAGGTATTTACAGAATCACATATCATTGTATGTATTCAGCAAATGTTAAGTTCAAACATTGGAAACATATCATCTTTCTTATCAGGTTCAGGGTCCAGAAACATGACTGTGCTCCAGCAATCTGTTTCTGGTTCAGTCCAGCCAGGAGACTCTGTGAATCTGAACTTTACAATACACACTGAGAGCTGTGCAGGAGAACACAATGTCTATTGGTTCAGACATGACTCAAAAGAATCCCATCCAGGAATAATTTACACCCATGGAGACTGGAGTGATCAGTGTGAGATCAGTGTGAGCATCAGCTGTTCCGGATGACTATGTGACCAAGCTATCTGTAGCCGATGTGAGTAAGACTTTTAAGCAGGTCAACATTCACAAGGCCGCAGGGCCAGACGGATTACCAGGACGTGTACTCCGAGCATGCGCTGACCAACTGGCAAGTGTCTTCACTGACATTTTCAACATGTCCCTGACAGAGTCTATAATAAGCAGACCACCATAGACCCACTCCAATTTGCATACCGCCCCAACAGATCCACAGATGATGCAATCTCTATTGCACTCCACACTGCCCTTTCCTACCTGGACAAGAGGAACACCTACGTGAGAATGCTATTCATTGACTACAGCTCAGCGTTCAACACCATAGTGCCCTCAAAGCTCATCACTAAGCTAAGGACCCTGGGACTAAAAACCTCCTTCTGCAACTGGATCCTGGAATTCCTGACGGGCCGCCCCTAGGTGGTAAGGGTAGGTAACAACACATCTGCCACGCTGATCCTCAACACAGGGGCCCCTCAGGGGTGCGTGCTCAGTCCCCTCCTGTACTCCCTGTTTACCCATGACTGCATGGCCAGGCACGACTCCAACACCATCATTATTGCACACCGGTACAATGCATCTCATTTTGGACAGATATTCTGCCTACTTACTTCCCTAAAGTTACTCAGCTACTTGAGTACTATTCGCCTAAAACTTTACTTCAGATATTGGAAACCACTACCAACTGTTAGCCTAGCTACTAGCTCTCATCTCTTTGTTTTTTATGCTGTCATCCTGACTTCCTTTCTTGAAGACCAATAGTAAGACGCTCCTTCATTACGCCTCCTGTAATTATTAATCTTAGAATCACAATAAAGAGTATCAACAGATTACAGATGATATGGAAGATCTTTGTGTTTTTATACTTTTTAGATAAAAAACACATTCATTTCGCAATTCAATACAGAGACACCAATAGTTTTTTATGTAATGGTAAATACACATCGTTTTTCATGCATTTTAGGTAATTTCTGAAATTTTGCCTTTTTATATAAAAATACAGAAATGTAAATACATTTACATTTACATTTACATCATTTAGCTGACGCTCTTATCCAGAGCAACTAACAAATTGGTGCATTGAACTTATGATAGCCAGTGGGACAACCACCCTTTTTAATTTATTTTTCTTGTCATTTTTTGTCATTTGCTATTTTTTAAAAATGTTATGGGGGGTGGGGGAAGAAGGATTACTTTATACTATTCCAGGTATTCCTTAAAGAGGTAGGGTTTCAAGTGTCTCCGGAAGGTGTTCAGTGACTCCGCTGTCCTGGCGTCTTGGGGGAGCTTGTTCCACCATTGGGCGAATAGCTTTGACTGGGCTGTGCGGAAACTGTGCTTCCGTAGAGGTAGGGGGGCTAGCAGGCCAGAGGTGGATGAACGTAGTGCCCTCGTTTGGGTGTAGGGTCTGATCAGAGCCTGAAGGTAAGGAGGTGCCGTTCCCCTCACAGCTCCGTAGGCAAGCACCATGGTCTTGTAGTAGATGCGAGCCTCAACTGGAAGCCAGTGGAGTATGTGGAGGAGCGGGGTGACATAAGAGAACTTGGGAAGGTCGAACACCAGACGGGCTGCAGCGTTCTGGATAAGTTGAAGGGGTTTAAAGGCACAGGCAGGGAGCCCAGCCAACAGTGAGTTGCAGTAATCCAGACGGGAGATGACAAGTGCTTAGATTAGGACCTGTGCCGCTTTCTGTGTAAGGTAAGGTCGTACACTACGAATGTTGTAGAGCATGAACCTGCAGGATCGGGTCACCGCTTTGATGTTAGCGGAGAACGACAGGGTATCGTCCAGGGTCACGCCAAGGTTCTTTGCACTCTGGGAGGAGGACACAATGGAGTTGTCAACCATGATGGCGAGATCATGGAGCGGGCAGTCCTTCCCCGGGAGGAAGAGCAGCTCCGTCTTGCCGAGGTTCAGCTTGAGGTGGTGATCCGACATCCACACTGATATGTCTGCCAGACATGCAGAGATGCGATTCGCCACCTGGTTATCAGAAGGGGGAAAGGAGAAAATTATTTGTGTGTCGTCTGCGTAGCAATGATAGGAGAGACCATGTGAGGATATGACAGAGCCAAGTGACTTGATGTATAGAGAGAATAGGAGAGGGCCTAGAACTGAGCCCTGGGGGACACCAGTGGTGAGAGCACATGGTGCGGAGACAGATTCTCACCACGCCACCTGGTAGGAGCGACCTGTCAAGTAGGACGCAATCCAAGAGTGAGCAGCGCCGGAGATGCCCAACTCGGAGAGGGTGGAGAGGAGGATCTGATGGTTCACAGTATCAAAGGCAGCGGATAGGTCTAGAAGGATAAGAGCAGGGGAGAGAGAGTTAGCTTTAGCAGTGCAGAGAGCCTCCGTGACACAGAGAAGAGCAGTCTCAGTTGAATGACCAGTCTTGAAACCTGACTGGTTTGGATCAAGAAGGTCATTCTGAGAGAGATAGCAGGAGAGTTGGCTAGAGACGGCACGCTCAAGAGTTTTGGAGAGAAAATAAAGAAGGGATACTGGTCTGTAGTTGTTGACATCGGAGGGATCGAGTGTAGGTTTTTTGAGGAGGGTGCTACTCTCGCTCTCTTGAAGACGGAAGGGACATGGCCAGCGGTCAAGGATGAGTTGATGAGCGAGGTGAGGTAAGGGAGAAGGTCTCCGGAAATGGTCTGGAGAAGAGAGGAGGGGATAGGGTCAAGCGTGCAGGTTGTTGGGCGGCCGGCCGTCACAAGTCGCAAGATTTCATTTGGAGAGAGAGGGGAGAAAGAAGTCAAAGCATAGGGTAGGGCAGTGTGAGCAGGACCAACGGTGTCATTTGACTTAATAAATTAACCTTATTTTCAAAATGGTTGACAAAGTCATCCACAGAGAGGGATGAGGGAGGGGGAGGAGGAGGAGGATTAAGCAGGGAGGAGAAGGTGGCAAAGAGCTTCCTGGGGTTAGAGGCAGAGACTTGACATTTAGAGTGGTAGAAAGTGGCTTTAGCAGCGGAAACAGAGGAAGAGAATGTAGAGAGGAGGGAGTGAAAATATGACAGGTCCGCAGGGAGTCTAGTTTTCCTCCATTTCCGCTCGGCTGCCCGGAGCCCTCTTTTGTGAGCTCGCAATGAGTCGTCAAGCTACGGAGCAGGAGGGGAGGACCGAGCCGGCCGGGAGAATAGGGGACATAGAGAGTCAAAAGATGCAGAAAGGGAGGAGAGGAGGGTTGAGGAGGCAGATTCAGGAGATCGGAGGGAGAAGGATTTAGCAGAGGGAAGAGATGATAGGATGGAAGAGGAGAGAGTAGCGGGAGAGAGAGAGCGAAGGTTGCGACGGCACATTACCATCGGAGTAGGGGCAGAGTGAGTAGTGTTGGAGGAGAGCGAGAGAGAAAGGGATACAAAGTAGTGGTTGGAGACTTGGAGGGGAGTTGCAGTGAGATTAGTAGAAGAACAGCATCTAGTAAAGATGAGGTCAAGCGTATTGCCTGCCTTGTGAGTAGGGGGGGACGGTGAGAGGGTGAGGTCAAAAGAGGAAAGGAGTGGAAAGAAGGAGGCAGAGAGAAATGAGTCAAAGTCAAACGTAGCGAGGTTAACGTCACCCAGAACTGTGAGGGGTGAGCCATCCTCAGGGAAAGGAACTTATCAAGGCGTCAAGCTCATTGATGAACTCCAAGGGAACCTGGAGGGCGATAAATGACAAGGATGTTAAGCTTGAATGGGCTAGTGACTGTGACAGCATGGAATTCAAATGAGGAGATAGACAGATGGGTCAGGGGAAAAAGAGAGAATGTCCACTTGGGAGAGATGAGGATTCCTGTGCCACTGCCGCGCTGACCAGATGCTCTCGGGGTATGCGAGAACACATGGTCAGACGAGGAAAGAGCAGTAGGAGTAGCAGTGTTTTCTGTGGTAATCCATGTTTCCTTCAGCACCAAGACGATAAGGGACTGGAGGGTAGCATAGGCTGAGATTAACTCTGCCTTGTTGGCCGCAGAATGGCAGTTCCAGAGGCTGCCGGAGACCTGGAACTCCACGTGGGTCGTGCGTGCAGGGACCACCAGATTAGAGTGGCAGCAGCCACGCAGTGTGAAGCGTTTGTATGGCCTGTGCAGAGAGGAGAGAACAGGAATAGACAGACACATAGTTGACAGGCTACAGAAAAAGGCTACAATAATGCAAAGGAGATCAGAATGAAATGAACTAAACATCTGGGAAAGCAAGAGAGCGGGGCCTCCCTCACTTACATTTCACTGAAACACTCAAATATAACTCTCCCAACTTCCACTTTAGAAATTATAATTGTTGTAAACTACAGTGGTTCAAAGTTTTCTAGGAATAGACTCTAACTTAGTTTATTCAGCTAGCTAACTTGGTACAGTATTCTTCCGTGAAAAACCGTCCAGGGCACCGAATCCTATGACGCCATAGCCAACTAGCATGCCAGCCTCCAATAACACGGTTTAGCGTCAATACTCGGTTACAACAAACCAGTGTGTTAACACGCCAAACAGATCATTCGTGTCCGTGTCTAACGTTGTGTAAAGTTTTGGGTTAGTTTTGACAGTTTGAGTGAGTACGTCGTCAACTTATTCAGCCAGTTAGTTAGCTAGAATAGTTAGCATACTAGCTAGCCATTGCTCTCTGCCAACGAACCACCCCTCCTCCGACGGCATGAAACACACAGAGAGAGCCAACCTAATGTTAACTAGTCACCCATGTCCCGAATTCCCTTGAACGACTCTTGTTACCAGTATGTAAAAACAAAACAAAAATAAATGTAGGTTATAACACCCTTAGTAGCTACTGTTAGCCAGTTAAGTGCAAAGCTAGCCACTCAAGCAATGACCTACAATCTGTCTGGGGTACTGACAAACTTCCAGGCAAGTGTTATGAAGGGCCCTGAAGTGTTTTCGGGTGAACTTAAACTTTAAGTGCATTGCTTCTCTTCCAAACTCATTTGAAACTGACTTGCTTGTAAAAAGACGAATAAAGCTGTGTAAGGGCTATTTGACCAAGAAGGAGAGTGATGAAGTGCTGCATCATATGACCTGTCCTCCACAATCCCCCGACCTCAACCAAATTGAGATTGTTTGGGGTGAGTCGGACCGCAGAGTGAAGGAAAAGCAGCCAACATGTGCTCAGCATATGTGGGAACTCCTTCAAGACTTTTGGGAAAGCAGTCCAGGTGAAGCTGGTTGAGAGAATGACAATAGTGTGCAAAGCTGTCATCAAGGCAAAGGGTGGCGACTTGAAGAATCTCAAATATAAAATATATTTTGATTTGTTTAACACTTTTTTGGTTAATACATGATTCCATAAGTGTTATTTCATAGTTTTGATGTCTTCACTATTTTTATACCATGTAGAAAATAGTAAAAATAAAGAAAAACCCTTGAATGAGTAGGTGTTCTAAAACTTTTGACCGATAGTGTATATCAGAAAGGTCATGCCCTATCACCTAGAGGCGGGACTTACCTCTTAGCTATAAAAGGGGAGGTCAAGTCCGCTTCAACCGCTTTGCATTTCTCGCCTCGTCGTATAGCTTCATTAAGGTATGAGATTTTGTTGTGTGTAGCTAGCCACTCGTTGGCGCCTTATGTCCCTGAGGATTGCAGTGGTTTACTCCACTACTCTTTTTCTCTCCTTTCCCACTCGTACTTTTGCACCAGCGGGAGACTCGCTCATTTTCTAGGTGTTTTATTACAGCGGAGCTTGTGTTCAAGTGGCCATTTAGCCCAGTCTGGTTTTCTCCTGCCCATTCTAGCTAACTTTCCTGTCAGTGGGCTAATTTAGTTAGCTCTCTCACTAGCATCACTGCGTTGGTACATTTTTCCACAGTACCTCCTTGGTTTTATACTGTTAGTAAACCCTACACCACAATTCGTAGTTGGTTGGTTTAAATAAACATAATTATTTTCGTTTCAGTACCTCCTTGGTTTTATGCTGCAGCTACTCTTCCTGGGGTCCAGCAACATAAGACAGTTACATACAGTTGAAAATACTACATGACATTACATTTCATAACACATTACCCAAAACATTCAGTGTGTTCCCTTAGGCCACCACTCCACGACCACATATTTACAATACAACATCCATGTGCATGTGTGTGTAGAGTGCGTGTCTTAACATGTGTATGTGTGTCTGTGCCTGTGTCTCTTCACATTCCCCACTGTTCCATAAGGTTTATTTTGATCTGTTTTTTAAATCCGATTCTACTGCTTGCATCAGTTACCTGATGTGGAAGGGAGTTCCATGAAGCCATGGCTCTATGTAGTACTTTGCGCCTCCCATAGTTTGTTCTTGACTTGGGGATTGTAAAGAGACCTTTGGTGACATGTCTTGTGGGGTATGCATCGGTGTCCGAGCTGTGTGCTAGTAGTTTAAACAGACACCTCAGTGCATTCAGCATGTCAACACTTCTTACAAAAACAAGTAATGATGAAGTCAATCTCTCCTCGACTTTGAGCCATGAGAGATTTACATGCATATTATTAATGTTAGCTCTCCGTGTTAATTTAAGGGCCAGCCGTGCTACCCTGTTCTGAGCCAATTGAGCAGCTCTTTGTTAAGTGTTGCAGTGATTTCACTCGCTGTAGTAGCTGACGTGTATAGTGCTGAGTCATCGGCATACATAGCCACACTGGCGTTACTCAAGGCCAGTGTCATGTCATTAGGAAAGATTTAAAAAAGTAAGGGGCCTAGACAGCTAACAGGTAACACTTTATCCACAATATAGCAGGGGGTGTAAATCCATAACACATATGTTTTTCCATCAGCAGACTATGATCGATAATGTCAAAAGCTGCACTGAAGTCTAACAAAACAGCTCCCACAATCTTTTTATCATCAATTTCTCTCAGCCAATCATCCGTCATTTGTGTAAGTGCTGTGCTTGTTGAATGTCCTTCCCTATAAGTGTGCTAAAAGTTTGTTGTCAATTTGTTTACAATAAAATAGCATTGTATCTGGTCAAACACAATTTTTTCCAAAAGTTTGCTAAGGGTTGGTAACAGGCTGATTGGTTGGCTATTTGAGCTAGTAAAGGGGGGTTTATTATTCTTGGGTAGAGGAATTACTTTTGCTTCCCTCCAGGCCTGAGGGAACACACTTTCTAGTAGGCTTAGATTGAAGATATGGCAAATAGGAGTGGCAATATCGTCCGCTATTATCCTCAGTAATTTTCCATCCAAGTTGTAAGACCCCGGTGGCTTGTCATTGTTGATAGGCAACAGTACTTTTTTCACTTCTTCCACACTCACTTTACAGAATTCAAAATTACAATGCTTGTCTTTCGTAATATGGATCAGTTATACTTGGATGTGTAGTATCAGCATTTGTTGCTGGCATGTCATGCCTAAATTTGCTAATCTTGCCAATTAAAAAATCATTAAAGTAGTTTTGTGGGTTTTGTGATGAATGAGCCATCTGATTCAATGAATGATGGAGCTGAGTTTGCATTTTTGGCCAAAATTTCATTTAAGGTGCTCCAAAGCTATTTACTATCATTCATTATGCCATTTATCTTTGTTTCATAGTGTAGTTTCTTCTTATTTTTATTCAATACATCAACAACATAACTCAGGCAGTAGGAAGCTCTCTAAGACTAAGGTTAAATCTAGACTTGGTTTCCTCTATCGTAATAGCTCCTCTTTCACCCCAGCTGCCAAACGAACCCTGACTCAGATGACCATCCTACCCATGCTAGATTACGGAGAGGTAATTTATAGATCGGCAGGTAAAGGTGCTCTCGAGCATCTAGTGACTGGAATGAGCTGCAAAAAAACGCTCAAACTGGACAGTGTTATCTCCATCTCTTCATTCAAAGACTCAATCATGGACATTCTTACTGACACTTGTGGCTGCTTCGCGTGATGTATTGTTGTCTCTAACTTCTTGCCCTTTGTGCTCTTATCTGTGCACAATAATGTGTGTACCATGTTTTGTGCTGCTACCATGTTGTGCTGCTGCCATGTTGTATTGCTACCGTGTTGTTGTCATGTGTTGCTGCCATGATGTGTTGTTGTCTTCGGTCTCTCTTTATGTAGTGTTGTGGTGTCTCTCTTTTCGTGATGTGTGTTTTGTCCTATATTTAAATGTTTTATTGTAAATAAGAATTTGTTCTTAACTGACTTGCCTAGTTAAATAAAGGTTAATTTTTTTAAATAACAATACAAAATAAAAATAAATGATTTCTCACATGATTTCTCAATTTACAGTACGTTTGCCAATCGGCTGTGCAGCCAGACTTATTTGCCATTCCTTTTGCCTCATCCCTCTCAACCATACAATTTTTCAATTCCTCATCAATCCACAGGGATTTAACAGTTTTACAGACATTTTCTTAATGGGTGCATGCTTATTAGTAACTGGGATAAGCAATTTCATAAATGTGTCAAGTGCAGCGTCTGGTTGCTCCTCATTACACACCACAGACGAACAAATATTCTTTACATCAACAACATAGGAATCACTACAAAGCGTATTGTATGACCTCTTATACACTATATTAGGCCCAGCCTTTGGAACTTTAGTTTTCCTAGATATGGCTACTATATTGTGATCACTACATCCGCTGGATTTGGATACTGCTTTAAAGCAAATTTCTGCAGCATTAGTAAAGTTGTGATCAATACATGTTGATGATTTTATTCCTGTGCTGTTTCTAACTACCCTGGTAGGTTGACTGATAACCTGAACCAGGTTGCAGGCACTAGTAACAGTTTGAAGCTTTCTCTTGAGTGGGCAGCCTGATGAAACCCAATCAATATTAAAATCAACCATAAAATATACCTCTGTTTATATCACATACATTATCAAGCAATTCACATGTTATCTATATACTGACTGTTAGCACTTGGTGGTCTATAGCAGCTTCCCACCAGAATGGGCTTTAGGTGAGGCAAATGAACCTGTAGACATATTACTTCAACAGTATTTAACATGAGATCCTCTCTAAGAATGTGGTTCTAAATATAAACGGCAACACCTCCACCTTTGGCATTTCTGTCTTTTCTGTAGATGTTATAACCATGTATTGCTAACACTGTATCATCGAAGGCATTATCTGAGTGAGTTTCAGAGATTGTCAGAATATGAATGTCAGCTGTTACTAGGAAATTATTGTCACACCCTGGCTCTGGGACTCATTATGTTGAGCCAGGGTGTGTTCATTCTATGTGTTCTGTTTCTATGTTGGGTGTTCTAGTTCGTCATTTTCTATGTTTGACTGTGTGACTCCCAATCAGAGGCAACGAGTGTTAGCTGTTTGCTGGTTGTCTCTGATTGGGAGCCATATTTAACTGTCTGTGCTTCACTTTGGGTTTGTGGGTTTTTGTTCCGTGTTCGGTCAGTGTCACCGTGGACTTCACGAGTCGTGTTTTGTTTTGTTTAGAAACTTTAACTAATTAAAGTCATGTTTGTTTCTCACGCTGCGCCTTGGTCTACTCATTACTACGACGATCGTGACAGAAAAACCCACCATACCAAGACCAAGCAGCGTGTCCAGGAGCAGGCAGCCTGGACGTGGGAGCAGATCTTGGACGGGCAGGGGTCCTGGACCTGGGAGGAAATCCTGGCCGGGATGGATCGCCGGCCATGGAGTGAGACGGTGGAGGCGCGCCGTAGAGAGGAGCTACGGCGTGATCAGGGTCGTCGTCGGACGGTCGTGAGGCAACCCCAGAAAATTTTGGGGGGGGCACACGGCATGGACGACGGGGCTGACGGAGGAGAAAAGGGGGCGGATCCAGAAGGCCACCAGGCCAGGGGTACACCGCCCTGTACGTCCTGTGCGGATGCCTCACACAGAGTGTGTGAGGGTAGGCATTCAGCCAGGACGGGTGGTGGCCGCTATTCACTCCAGGCCTCCTATCCGTCTCCACAGCCCAGTCCGGCCTGTCCCTGCTTCACGCACCAAGCCTACGGTGTGCGTCGACAGCCCAGCCCGGCCTGTCCCTGCTCCACGCACCAAGCCTACGGTGTGCGTCAAAAGCCCAGCCCGGCCTGTCCCTGCTCCACGCACTAAACCTACGGTGCGTGTCGCCAGCCCGGTCCGGCCTGTTCCTGCCACCCGCACCAAGTCTACGGTGCGCGTCGCCAGCCCGACCCGGCCTGTTCCTGCCACCCGCACCAAGTCTACGGTGCGCGTCGCCAGCCCGGTCCGGCCTGTTCCTGCCACCCGCACCAAGTCTACGGTGCGCGTCGCCAGCCCGACCCGGCCTGTTCCTGCCACCCGCACCAAGTCTACGGTGCGCGTCGCCAGCCCGACCCGGCCTGTTCCTGCCACTCGCACCAAACCTACGGTGCGCGTCGCCAGCCCGGTCTGGCCTGTTCCTGCCAAACGCACTAAGCCAGGGGTGCGAGAAGTCAGCCTGGTAAGGCCCGTTCCTCCTCCACGCACCAAGCCAG
Organism: Coregonus lavaretus; assembly: GCF_964263955.1. NCBI lineage: Eukaryota > Metazoa > Chordata > Actinopteri > Salmoniformes > Salmonidae > Coregonus > Coregonus lavaretus. Next base: position 14,519,008 of record NC_140026.1, on the reverse strand, counting down.
GGGTGCGAGTCGACAGACTGGACCAGGGGCACTATGGGGGGTGTATTGGAGGGTGGTGGTCAAGGCCGGAGCCAGAACCGCCGCCGAGGAGGTATGCCCGCCCAGCCCTCCCCTGTTTTGTTTAGTTGAGGCGCGGTCGCAGTCCGCGCCTTTAGGGGGGGGGTACTGTCACACCCTGGCTCTGGGACTCATTATGTTGAGCCAGGGTGTGTTCATTCTATGTGTTCTGTTTCTATGTTGGGTGTTCTAGTTCGTCATTTTCTATGTTTGACTGTGTGACTCCCAATCAGAGGCAACGAGTGTCAGCTGTTTGCTGGTTGTCTCTGATTGGGAGCCATATTTAACTGTCTGTGCTTCACTTTGGGTTTGTGGGTTTTTGTTCCGTGTTCGGTCAGTGTCACCGTGGACTTCACGAGTCGTGTATTGTTTTGTTTAGAAACTTTAACTAATTAAAGTCATGTTTGTTTCTCACGCTGCGCCTTGGTCTACTCATTACTACGACGATCGTGACAATTATTGATTTTATGAACCTTGTTTCTTAAGCTACATATGTTAACGTGGGCTATTTTTAGCACTTTTCTGGGATGCTTGATTGTTTTCACTGCTTTACTGGGAATTTTAGAAGAAGTAGACATGCTCATGTTATTTATGTTAGTGCAGGGTGAGCTGCACACAGTGGACTTCCTACTAGGGCACACCGCCAGTGCTAACAGTATAATTCTGGTTCATAAGCACATGATTACTGCATACAATAGCTGTGGGATCAGCAGAGGCATTCAGGGCAGTTAGAGGGACATACAGTATACAGTAAATTAGGTTACTTACATTGTGTCTTCCAACGCCCCTGGGATAATGTACATTTGCTGAAGCATTATGACAACTCAGTGACACAATGGTAGAAATTAACTGAGCTGGGCTTGGGTCATTGATAAGTCATTGTCTCAACGCAGCCTTATAATGCTGTGAAATGATCCAGGAACCCAAATGATTTGGATTAATCCCATCCTCCTTATAAAACGAGCTTCGTTTCCAGAAGGTATAAAAATGGTCAATAAATGTTACACCCACAGAGCTGCAATAGTCTCATAGCCAGTTATGGAGGGCTAAAAGTCTGCTGAAACATTCAATGCCACAGGTAGGGCAGAGGGCTAGATATTATGGGGCGTTTGTTGGTGTCAAGCAGTGACCCAATCAGTTCTTTAAAATATATCTTCAGCTGTTCTGAGCTGCCTTTCATAATGTCTTTGAATCCCACATGAACTATGATAGACACACTTTCCTGATGGTGGTTTCAAATGTTTGGAAGCAGCTTATTGATGTCCTCTACTCATGCTCCTGGATAGCACAACGTTTTTGCTCCAGGGACTGAGACATTTCTCACAATTGAACCGCCCAATACAACGGCCGGAGAAGGGAATGGAGAAATCCGCCCATTCCTACCCCTCACACAATTCATTTAGTCTTTCACGGACCCACGAGAAGCAGAATAGCTTACGCCCGCTGCTCCCGGCGATAGGTCCAGACCTCCCACAGCAGGCAGTGCCCCGTTGGATCCAGAGAGAGGAAAATGAGCTGAACTCTACGACGAAGCCGCTGCATTCAGCACAGTTGGAGTCAGCAGACACAGGCAATCCAAGTGATGAAGGCGCAAGTAGATCAGGCACAAGTGCAGCGAAGCTATTCCTTATGTCAATCTCCTCCGAACCTATCGCAGTCACTCCCGTCCGCTTAGCAGCATGCTGCTGCCTTCGGTTTCCACAACTTGTGACATGGGACCAGCGCTGATTGAAACAATCTTCTTGCTGTTCTCCTGCTACTTCACTACAAGAGGGAGGAGAAGAAGCAGATGGAGAAGACTTCTTTGGCAGGCAAATTCCAGGTAGCACTGGCCATTCTGATAGGGACAGATGACAAAGCGTGGAAACATCCATCAGGCCCGAGCGGTGTCCAGCCATAGGAGTTGAGAACGAGAAAGTTCCAATTTCAGTTTTCCCCATACATTCGCGCATAATTGAGATTTGCTTGCTAAGCATAGCCACCTCATTCCTGTAATCCTCCGCTAGCAAACAATTGCCACATTGGAACTCCAGATTGTCAATATTATCTCGGACAAGAGTTTAATAAACACAGCTTCTACAGCGCTGGACATTTTCGTTAGCTATTCCAGGAAAGAGCGGGCTCCAATGCAACCTAGCTAGCTAGCTAGCTAGCTGGCTAGTTGGTAGCAGGTGTTGACACAAACACTTGTGAACAAAATAAAAATAAAACAAAGTAAAACTTCGGAAATAACAGGCCGAAGCAACAGGTCATGGCGCAGGAGGTATCCGAATGTGTGACACTTACCCAAGATCCACCTGCACATTCAATTACTCACTAAACCCTACACCACTATTCATAGCTGGTTGGTTTAAATAAACTGAATTACTCTACTGTGCTCTCACCACTATTCACCCCTATTTGTATCTGGTTGGTATCCTTTTGTCTATTGCCTCAATTTACCAGTCACAGCTATACGTAGATGTTTTATATCTTTAGACTCACACACGTTGCTAGATTGTATTTTCTACTCTTTTACCTGTTTTCCATATACCAGATACAGCTATTCGTAACTGTTTGGTTTCATTCAGACCCACAGAGATTTCCAGATTGTAATTTTCTACTCTTTTACCTGTTTTCAATATACCAGATACAGCTATCTGTAGCTATTTGGTTTCGTTCAAAGACCCACACAGGTTGCCAGACAGTTTTACAGTTTCTGCCGGGCGATGATGGATACCTGTGATGCCACCATGAGTGCCCTTCCTGCCTGGGCACTGCATATCTCATGCAGAATGGCCTACTGTATGTTATCTGGCTATGCTCCATGCCATAGGCTGTAGGCTTGTTCATTTAGCTGACAAGATATGCTTCTAAGTCCCATGCCATTATTTTATCCTATGATTTTATAGTAAAAAGAATATAATTGAACTTAGCTGAATAAAATAGAAAGGATATGTTTCCCATTCCGGAGCGAATGCGCATATAAAGTGGCCAAGTGATAATTTGAAACAGGACCTACAGTGGGGAGAACAAGTATTTGATACACTGCCGATTTTGCAGGTTTTCCTACTTACAAAGCATGTAGAGGTCTGTCATTTTTATCATAGGTACACTTCAACTGTGAGAGACGGAATCTAAAACAAAAATCCATAAAATCACATTGTATGATTTTTAAATAATGAATTTGCATTTGATTGCATTTTAAAGCATGATACTGTTTTGCTAATAAGTGTTTGATGTGATTTTTGATCGCATTTGCATTAATGTCAGAGTAGTTAGAGGGAGAATAGAACCCTTAGTACCAGGCCATTAGGACCTGATGTTTGTTAGCAAGTTGGGTACTACCAAAGCATGTCCAGAGTGCATAAGAGGAGATTACCTTGACTCAATGGTCACATGGAATTTTACTGGTGGTAATATGGTCACCGCAACAGCCCAAGCCACTGGACCCGCTTCATTAGTGCAGCTAAAATAGTAGGGCTACACATCTCAGCTCCTGTTCCCACTCCTACTGGAGGAATCTGGGATGGTGTTTCTCAGGAACGTCTTCTCACTGACATCCCTGCAGCAGAGGACTACTTTCAAATGCTCAGAAGGGCATGGAACTCTCCCATGCCCCCCCTCCCTTCAGTTCAACCCCGGCTGTAGACCGCTCACCAAGATGAACTACGTTCCCCAAACTGGATTGGGTGACATGCCTCCCGTCAAACAAGACATGGCAGCCTTAACTCGCCTTGGCCCGAAGCACTTAACCCCCACGCAACGCTGTCTTTGGAAGGAGTGTGACAAAACTAACCAGTTGGTGTACCGCGCTTACAATGCTGCTGCTTGTGCTGCATGAATGGGAAATGCCTTAGCCATCCTCTTGCCTGCCCTATGGAAGACAATGAGCTCAGAGGACCAGGATTCCAGTTATGGAAGCAGTTCATCAACCTACCAGTCCTACCAAGCCAGGTCTTCCACCCTGGATCTCAGGAGGTTCTTGACAAGACAAAACACTAATGTGTTACAAGAGAGACCGTTCAGCACAGTTACCACAAGCCTACAGGGCCACAGTAGAGACCTAGGGGTCCCCTGCCGCCACAGCAGATCCAATGGTCAAGACAGGAGCCATGGTGTTGAGGCAGGTGTCCAAACTCAGATCCCCGCCATTCTGGCAGCGGCTCAAGGCAGCGGCTACCAAGCTAACAGCTCCATACCTTCTCTTGTGCGGTGCCTTATAAGAAGCCTCCCCGAAGGGCCGAGGACGAAAGGGTGGTCAGGCCTAGGGGTGCGGGGCCGGCTGTTGACAGCCCACCCCAGCATCCTCTCGGCTACTGGGGAGGGGTGGTGTCAGACCCCTGGATACTGGCAACATTATCCAAAGGTACAGGCTCCAATTTTAACGGCGGCCCCCTCCCTTTTCAGTCGTCCGAATGACCAAGGTCACAGACCCGAACCAAAGCCAGAGTTTACACAACAAAATCTTCACCGTCCTCCAGAAGGGAGCAATCACTAGAGTAAGCTCTAACGAACAGCAAACTGGATTCTACTCAACATATTTTCTAGTCCCCAAGAAGGACGGGGGCTATCAACCCATCCTCGACCTCAGACGCTTGAAATGTCGTCTGAAGGTCCTGCCTTTCAAGATATTACACACGACCCACATCTTGCAGTCCAGAACACCAGGAGAGTGGTTCACTTCTCTAGACCTCAAGGACGCCTACTTTCATATCCCGATATGGCCAGGTCACAGAAACTTCCTGTGATTCGCATTTTTAGGACAGGCCTACCAGTTCAATGTCCTACCATTTGGCCTTTCCTTGGCCAAATGGTTCACACATTGTGTCTCAGCAGCTCTGGCTCCTCTCCAATTAGCAGGACTGAAGATACTCCCCTACTTGGACGACTGTCTGATCTGTGCTCCATCTCACAGGCGTCTGATAATGGAGACAGAGAGGGTGATGGCTCACATCCAGCACTTGGGCTTAACAGTGAACTTGGATAAGAGCAATCTGAAGCCCAGAAAGCAGACAGCTTTCGTGGGTCTATCTCTCAATTCCCTAACTATGACACCCCACAGAGAGTGGACAAGATCCTGAACCTCCTCGACCGTTTCCACCTCGGTGAACATCTTGATGCTGCACTGTTTCAAAGCATTTTAGGGATGATAGTGGTAGCAACGACCGTGGTTCTCCTAGGCCTCCTCAGAGCCTGACCCATCCAGAGATGGTTCAATACATTCCACCTTCACCCCAAAGCAGACAAACGGGTGAAGCTCAAAGTGACAAACACGTGCCTTCTAACCCTCCGTCCCTGGAGAGACAGGATTCTCTTAACTCAGGGGGTTCCTCTGGGAAATCTCCCTTCCAGGAGGACTGTAGTGATGACAGACTCCTTCCGGACAGGCTGGGGGCTGTCTGTGAAGGCAAGTAGGTGAGATGGGTGTTGGCGCCCCCTTGGAGCTCAGAACACATCAATGTGTTGGAGCTCAAAGCTGTTCACCTCACGCTCCCTTACATTCTGGACAGACACGTGCTTGTGAGAACAGACAACACCTCCACAGTGTATCACATAAATCACCAAGGGGGCACAAGGTCACTCCGTTGCCTTCAGGTGGGCTCTACCCCACTTGGCTTCCCTCAGGGCCATCCATGTGCCGGGCATTGCAAACCATGCTGCAGACCTCCACTCCATGGTCCTCTTCCCGGGGAGTGGCGCCTCCACCCCCAGGTGGTGTCTCAGATTTGGTCTCGATTCGGGGATGCCCAGGTGGACCTGTTTGCCTCACAAGAGACAACCCACTGCCAGATGTGGTTTTCTCTGAGGGGTCTAGGGGGCACTCTTGGCTGGATGCTCTGTCTCAAGAGTGGCCGGAAGGGTTGATGTACGCTTTCCCCCCATTTTCTCTGATCTCATCAGGTCAAGCACGGACACCACAGGGTCCTACTAGTAGCGCCGAGATGGCCAGGCAGACCTTAGTTCTCTGAGCTCCTTCAGCTGGTGTGGGGATCCCCCTGGCCCCCTTCAACCAGGTCAGACCTCCTGTCGCAGGTGGACATCTTGATTTGGCACCCCAACCCAGCTTCCCTTCAGCTCTGGGTATGGTCAATAACGAGTCCATCTCTCAGGAGCTAGACGCAGCTGTTCATGAGACTCTAAGAAATGCGAGAGCCCCATCCACCCGCTCACTTTATGTTCTCAGATGGAGCCTATTCTCCTCTCTGTGTGACGCTAGACAGATAGACCCAGTTACCTGTCCTGTACATCTTCTCCTCCGATTCCTCCAGTCCCATCTGGACATGGGCAAGACAGCCAGTACTATCAAAGTGTATGTGGCCTTCATTTCAGCTTCTCATGACATGGTGGATGGCCACAAGCTGGGCAGTCACCTCCTTGTGTCGCAGTTTCTGACGGGTGTCCGCCAGCTACACCCGGGCCGCGTTAAGCGTGCCCCTGCTTGGGGCATTCCCCTGGTCCTGGGGGCCCTAGCTAGGCCTCCATATGAGCCAATAGCTGTCTGACGAAATCTCTCCTTAAAAACGACCTTTCTCCTGGCGCTCTGCTCCGCTAAGCGTGTGAGCGAGCTACATGCCCTCTCTGTAAGTGTGGACTGTTTGAGATGGAAGGCTGAGGACATGTGCTCTCTCCTCAGCACATTAACCAGGTGGTGGAGATAGGAGCATTCCGTTCTCTGCTTCCACTATCTGGCATAGATGACAGCGTGATGTCCCTCTACCAGGTCATTGCGCTACGAGCATACGTGTCCAAGATGCAATCTCTGAGATGCACCCAACAACTGTTTGTGTGCTACGATGGCAAAAAGCTTGGCCTGCCGCCCTCTAAACAGCGGCTCTCCCATTGGCTGGTGGATACCATCTCCCAGGCCTACACAAGTCAGGGTCAACTAGCGACAGGAGGCATGGTGGCCCATTTCACCAGGAGCATGGCCACATCTTGGGCAGCCGTGAAAGGTTTTTCCTTGACTGGCATTTATGCGGCTGCCACATGGCCCTCGCAATTCACATTTGCTAGGTATTAGAGTAAACTTGGCAACCTCCGCTCCGCTGTGCTCCATCATTTTGCTCGCTGCTGCCCGGCGAAGTGTTGGGGATGTAGAATCCTCCATTCCTCGCAAAACTCATCCAAGGTAAGGAATGTAACACTTATCAGTGATAGTCTGAGTGAGGTCAAAATAGCTTGTAAGTGATGTACATAACTATGGATCTATGAGACCGAAGGATGACCGCCACTGTCCTTTGTCAATCGGAACCTGTTACCAGCGTTCCAGGCAAAGAGGATGAGGCGGACTTGACCTCTCCTTTTATAGCTAAGAGGTAAGTCCCGCCTCTAGGTCATAGGGCATGACTTTTTGTATATACATGTATGGTCTCGATGACCGGCTGACTCAAGGCATCACTCACAGTAAAGACCGTAAAACTTATCAGTCACAGTCATCCTTCGGTCTCATAGAGCCGTAGTTATGTACATGACTTATGTTTTTTCCCCCTCGCATGCCACTAACACCCGCTCACACACACAGCAACATAGTTACTGGTACTCTGTGGTCTGTGATCAATACACGATGACTAGATGAGTATGTCTGTTTGATACAGTCTGCTGGCCTTTTGCACACACACAACCCTCTTTCTCTATCTATCTATCTCTCTCTCTCTCTCTCTCTCTCTCTCTCTCGCTCTCTCTCTCTCTCTCTCTCTCTCTCTCTCTCTCTCTCTCTCTCTCTCTCTCTCTCCTATCCATCCAATTGAGTGTAAATCCTGAATGAGAGATCACTAAAAGAAGAATACTGTTTTGTGTTTGCTTTGTTTTTTCCATAGATGTTTTTGGTGAAGTGAAACGACTGTGTGGTGATAGAAGCCCTAGAGGATGGGAGTGTCATACCATCAAAGTCGCTCACACTATGTGTCTCTTAGACAACAGTAGCTGCAGAAATAAAGAATATTGGATGCCAAACTTCAATGATCAGTTCTTAATTTGTAACAAATCTATTAGCATAATTATATACCTATAAGATAATTTTTCTGAGTCAGTCCAGCCAGGAGACTCTGTGACTCTGAACTGTAAAATACACAGTTAAAGACCATAGTCATGACTGAATGAGGCGTCAACAAATATGATGCGGTCCATTTCGACCAATCACCTGTAACTCCATTGTTGAAGTGTTGTCTACATGGGTGGACTCTTTCCACTCAAGCCCCAAGTTGTGAAGAGCTGACAACTTTAAAGATGATCGCACTGTGTCTGATATTTCCACTTCTCGTAGAGATGGGTAAGCCAATCTTTTATATTTCACTGCTTATGTGTTGTCCAAACTTGATTTGGAGACACAAGTTATCCCATTATTGTTTTACAGACACTTTGAGAATCCAAAGTTGTATTTGAGGTTTGTAACAGCATATTTTCATGTTCTCTAGTTCATGGGGTTGCTGGGACTGGATCCTCATCCATACGTCAGGAGAGTGGTCTCATATCAGCCAAAATTGGAGACACTGTGATTTTGCGTTGCTTCTATGAAGGCGACATGGCCATGCATTTCTCCTGGTACAAGCAAACGTTTGGAGATAAACTTCAGCTCTTCTCAACCGTCCATTATAAGTTTGACAGGAACGCAACATTCTACAATGAGTTTAAGGATAACCATCGCTTCTCAGTGGAAAACGGCCCAAAAAAGAATCACCTAAGGATCTCAGACATGCAACTCTCTGATTCCGACACTTACTACTGTGGAAATGCTTATACCAACAAGGTGGAGTTTGGAAAAGGAGCAATTCTCATTGTAAAAGGTACAGGAAAAGTTTTTGTTTTCTTTGTGTAAATCTGATTTTACAGATATACGGTGTAAATATGAGGTATTATCTTAATCAGATGAGATCTTAATTTAACAAATGATACGTTTGAATACTCGCTACCGTGAAAGTCTAGAAATTAATAGGTTAGTTTACCTTTCTGTCAGGTTCAGGGTCCAGAAACATGCCTATACTCCAGCAATCTGTGTCTGAGTCAGTCCAGCCAGCAGACTCTGTGACTCTGAACTGTACAATACACACTGAGACATGTGCAGGAGAACACAGTGTCTATTGGTTCAGACATGGCTCAGGAGAATCCCATCCAGGAATCATTTACACCCATGGAGACAGGAGTGATCAGTGTGAGAAGAGCCCTGAGAATAGGTATTTTACACAGAGCTGTGTCTATAACCTCCCCAAGAGGAACCTCAGCCTCTCTGATGCTGGGACTTACTACTGTGCTGTGGCCTCATGTGGGGAGATACTGTTTGGGAACGGGACCAAGCTGGACATTCAAGGTAATTCCCATTTCCTCAGCTATACATTGCCACAAAGACATGTTAATGTATGCCACTTAGCTCAAAATTATTGCTTTTGTTTCAACCAATTCATGCTCCTATAACACAGTAGCCTTAGTTTTAGTAGGACTTATATTTTGCCGTAATGTATTTAGTCAATATTCATTGTCTGTAGCATGGGGACTTTTATTTTGAAATTGATTAGCTTACTAGTATCATATTGTACCTAAGCGGTCATGAATACAATATGAATCTACTGATACCCATTCACAGTTCCAGAGCATGATTCTCCATTTGATCTAAGTCCTACTGTTCTTGCCTTGGTCGTGTCCAACATCGTTCTGGGGATAGTGACCCTTCTGCTTGTCTGGGCGCTTTACAAGACTCTGAACAGACATCACAGAGGTAGGCCTTTTACTTTATATCATGTCTAATGTTTCATGTATCTCTATAAAATGTAAATTCTGTAAACATCAATTTAATATCCAATTTATAAGCATTGTCAATTAACTACATGAGGTTAAACAGAAAAATAGATTGTCTTAAAAATAATAAACGGCCTTACTCTATTTCAATCTCTGAAGGGAGGAGAGATGGTCCAACATCCCAGGGGAATCAGGTAAATTCATAAACGTTCATTAATTTTTTCTCAGTTACACTAAAGTGTTTCTTTACAACTGTCATTTAGGTTTCCTTACAGTTAGTATTCAGCTTATTTTTGCTTTTTATGAGTTATTAAGCTTTCTTGGAAGTAATAGATCACTGTACTAGATGTAGCTCACTTTTCTTTGTGATCGTTGTCACTTTTTCCATGGAACATCTCTCTGTCACTGTTCCACTGACTGTAAGGTCATTTAGTGGGTGTACAGTGTGTTTGACATGTCTTTTGTAAAGGAGAAAATAAAATATAGTATAGCAGTTCATACTATCATCATAATGCATTTTGCCATCGCTCCACCTCTCACAGAATCAAGACAGTGACGTGTTGAACTATGCTGCTGTGAGTTTCACCCCCAAGAAGAACTCCTCTTCCTCCTCTAGAACAGCAAGAGAGAAGACCAGCATAGAGGATGCAGTGTACTCTGAGGTCAGGTACCTTCAGCAGGAGTGAGAGATACAGTATCACCACTGTCACAAAGACTCCAAGAAGAACCATTTTACTCCTTGTAATAAAACTACTGTTAGTAACTGAAATTAATGTAATTTTGACAATGTCAATGTGTTAGATTTATATGATGATCCTGTAATGCATAACATATTCCAACCTTTTACTTCTGCTTTTAACTAATATACATTCTCTGATAAAGGATCCCATGTTTGCTGAATGACTATGTTTTTTTTAACATAATAAACTATACTATTTTAACCCTCCATACATCTCTATTCTCTCTACAGTACATCTCTGTTACCACAGATACAATAGGATTAAAAGGAACAGCTCTTTAGCTGAATGTGTGTCAGGCTCCATCAGTCAGAAATCCATCACATCATTAGAAAATATCTTTCTGACTCTGCATACCTCATATATACAGTACCAGTCAAAGGTTTGGACACACCTACCCATTCCAGGTTTTTTTCTTAATTTTTACTATTTTCTACATTGTAGAATAATAGTGAAGACATCAAAACTATGAAATAACACATATGGAATCATGTAGTAACCAAAAAAGTGTTAAACAATTCAAAATGTAGCCACCCTTTGCCTTGATGACAGCTTTGCACACTATTGGCATTCTCTCAACCAGCTTCACCTGGAATGCTTTTCCAACAGTCTTGAAGGAGTTCCCACATATGCTGAGCACTTGTTGGCTGCTTTTCCTTCACTCTGCAGTCTAACTCATCCCAAACCATCGCAATTGGGTTGAGGTCGGAGGATTGTGGAGGCCAGGTCATCAGATGCAGCACTCCATCACTCTCCTTCTTGGTCAAATAGCCCTTACACAGCCTGGAGGTGCGTTTTGGGTCATTGTCCTGTTGAAAAACAAATGATAGTCCCACTAAGCCCAAACCAGATGGGATGGCCTATCGCTGCAGAATGCTGTGGTAGCCATGCTGGATAAGTGTGCCTTGAATTCTGAATAAATCACTGACAGTGTCACCAGCAAAGCACCCCCACACCATCACACCTCCCCCTCCATGCTTCACTGCGGGAACCACACATGCAGAGATCATCCATTCACCTACTCTGCGTCTCACAAAGACACGGCGGTTGGAACCAATCATCTCAAATTTGGACTCATCAGACCAAAGGACAGATTTCCACCGGTCTAATGTCCATTGCTCGTGTTTCTTGGCACAAGCAAGTCTCTTCTTATTATTGGTATCATTTAGTAGTGGTTTCTTTGAAGCAATTCAACCATGAAGGCCTGATTCACGCAGTCTCCTCTGAACAGTTGATGTTGAGATGTGTCTGTTACTTGAACTCTGTGATGCATTTATTTGGGCTGCAATTTCTGAGGCTGGTAACTCTAATGAACTTATCCTCTGCAGCAGAGGTAACTCTGGGTCTTCTTTTCCTCTGGCGGTCCTCATGAGAGCCAGTTTCATCATAGCGCTTGATGGTTTTTGCTACTTCACTTGAAGAAACTTTCAAAGTTCTTGAAATGTTCCGTATTGACTGACCTTCATGTCTTAAAGTATTGATGGACTGTTGTTTCTCTTTGCTTATTTGAGCTGTTCTTGCCATAATATGGACTTGGTCATTTACCAAATAGGGATATCTTCTGTATACCTTGTCACAACACAACTGATTGGCTCAAACGCATTAAGAAGGAAAGAAATTCCACAAATTAACTTTTAAGAAGGCACACCTGTTAATTGAAATGCATTCCAGGTGACTACCTCATGAAGCTGGTTGAAAGAATGCCAAGAGTGTGCAAGGCTGTCATCAAGGAAAAGGGTGGCTATTTGAAGAATCTCAAATATAAAATATATTTTGATTTGTTTAACAATTTTCTGGTTACTACATGATATGTGTTATTTCATAGTCCACATAGCTTATGGGCATGAGCATTGGGCCAGTACCGAAAGGTTGCTGGTTTGAATCCCTGAGCCGACTAGGTGAAAAATCGGTCAATGTGCCCTTGAGCAAGACACTTAACCCTAATTGCTTCTGTAAGTCGCTTTGTATAACAGTGTCTTGTTCTAGCAAATGACTAAAATATAAATGTGAACGTAAGTCATTGAGAACACATTGTCTTTTACAATAACCACCTGTGTATGTAAATGTAATGTTTATGTAATTTTATCAAAAGAGCATAAGAGGTTTACCTTGAACGTTCAGCTTTGTCCCGTTCCCAAACAGTATCTCCCCACATGAGGCCACAGCACAGTAGTAAATCCCAGCATCAGAGAGGCTGAGGTTCCTCTTGGGGAGGTTGTAGACACAGCTCTGTGTAGGAGACCCAGCCTCAGGGCTGTTCTCACACTGATCACTCCTGTCTCCATGGGTGTAAATGATTCCTGGATGGGATTTTCCTGAGCCATGTCTGAACCAATAGACAATGTGTTCTCCTGCACAGGTCTCAGTGTGTATTGTACAGTTCAGAGTCACATAGTCTCCTAGCTGGACTGAATCAGACACAGACTGCTCTACAACTGTCTTGCTGTTGGAGCCTGAATCTGAAAAGAGGGTTTAAATATGATATTAAACTTCCCCGTAGCAAGTGTTCTTACTCAATGAGAGAATCATCTGAATGTGAGAATACCTGACATTAAGACCCTTTTCCAAAAAGTAACATTGTAAAAATCCTAAAATGTTTTTTCTTAGGCTAACTCATCACCACTCTTTATCTACAAATTCAGACTTTCTCTGAAAATATTTAAGGAATATTGAAAAATAAATCTCAGTAGTGTAGCTTTTACATCAAGTATATTTCAAATTCCAACACATTTGAGTGAGTGCTCCCACAGTAGTATGTGGCTGAATCCGAGCGTTTCATGTCTGAGATACTGAGATGATTTATTCCTTGGCCGCTTTGCACTGAAAAGTGATGGTTACCCTTCAACTCATGGTATAATGTAGGACTCTTGTCATACTTATAGATGTTTGAGATGAGCTGAGGATTTTCTCCCAAGGGTTGCTTGTACCAGGAGAAATGTATGGCCACGTCGCCTTCCTGTCAGGCTGTTTCACCGCCTTGGCAACCGCAGGGCTCTCCAGAGGGTGGTGCGGTCAGTCCAACGCATCACCAGGAGCACACTGCCTGCCCTTCAGGACATCTACAGCACCCGGTGTCACAGGAAGGCCAAGAAGATCATCAAGGACCTCAGCCACCCAAGCCACAGCCTGTTCAACCCGCTATCATCCAGAAGGCGAGGTCAGTACAGGTGCATTAATGCTGGGACCGAGAGACTGAAAAACAGCTTCTATCTCAAGGCCATATGACTGTTAAATAGCCATCACTAGCCGGCCTCCACCCAGTACCCTGCCCTGAACTTAGTCACTGTCACTAGCTGGTTATCACCCGGTTACTCATCCCTGCACCTTAGAGGCTGCTGTCCTATGTACATAGACATGGAATACTGGTGACTTTAATAATGTTTACATACTGTATTCTAGTCAAGGCCATCCTACTCAACTATTGCTGTACATTATATTCTATTCACGTATTCTTCAGATATACTACATATTCTATCCAAATACTGTCCATAATGTCTATTTATATATATACTCCGGACTCCGACATTGCTCGTCCTAATATTTATATATTTCTTAATTCCATTCTTTACTTTTAGATTTGTGTGTATTGTTGTGTATTGTTAGATATTACTGCACTGTTGGAGGAACACATGGTAGGAACACAAGCATTTCGCTACACCCACAATAACATCTGCTAAATATGTGTATGCGACCAATCACATTTGATTTGATTTGATTTGATTTAGAAGCGCTGTAAAGTCACTGTGTCCCCAACGTTGGAAGACATGAGACCACACTCCTGTTGTTTGGCCGAGGGCTCAGTCCCAGCTCCTGCATGAACTACAACAAAAGAAAATACAACATCTTACACAAATATATTAACTGTTATATATACACATAAAAATACAAGATTGGAACGCCTCAAAGTGTCTGTGAGTTTTAATAAAAATGAATTGTATCATTGTACTCCCTGATGAAGGCTATGGCGAAACGTGGCTGAGTAAAAAAAAAAAAAAAAAAAAAAATTGATTGAACATGCCATCATAATAAAAGTAAATTAAACATACCCATCTCTCCAAGAAGAAAACATGCGTACAGTTGTGCGAACATCCTAATAGCTGTCACCTTCTTCAAAACCTGTGTCTTGAGTGGAACAGTCTACCTCTGTAGAACAACACTTCTCAAATTAGGTTATTTCGTTTCTGAGATACATTCTGCGGTATCTCATTTAGCATTTCAGCAGTTTTCAGGGTTTCTGCTGTGAGCAGCGAGGATATGCTGAAGGTAGGCTAAGTGCCCCTGTGGTAGCTTGACCTAACCCAGATTACAAGAGACCGGATGGACAAAGCTGAGCATCCTGTTGGGCTGACAATATTGTGTTTATCTTCTATGATCTATGTTTTCAAATGTAATGCATCAAAGGTCAGAATTTCACTTTTTGGATGAAGCGTAAAGTTTTGCAAAAGCCTGGTCTTCATTTTCAGAGTATTAGAGCAGCCTTTTAGAGTGATAGTGGAATCAACCAATCACATTTTGACTTGTAATGGGTGGGACAATTTCTATAAAAAACGTGTGGAAACTTCCGCCATTCTCGAAGGGGGACAGGTCACTGCGCTATAGCGAGCAGTAGTTTTCCCACAGTCTAAGCTAGCTAGTTTTTGTTGTAGGCTAGTGTGCAGTGGCTGCTTTAGCAGGTGTTATTGAAGAAGATGTTGATGCTAATTTGTTAGCTTTTTAAGAATATTCAAAGATAAATACACAACGCAGGGAATTAACGATCAATGGAAAAAGTTGTTTTTCTGTAATGGGGAACTGACGATTAATGGGTCAGGGACAAGGGTTGTTTTTCAGTTCAACATCTGTTTAGAATCAGTGTAGGGGTTCCAGTCCGGGACTCATAGCTACATATGGCAAGTTCTCATTGGTCCCAAATTGTCTATACATTGAGCCTGAAATGGGATACTTGGTATTTGGCCATTGGCCAAATTCTATTGCAAGTAATTTTAATTGGTCAACCACAGGCTTGGGAATAAACTACACCCTGTCTCTTTGTTCAGTGGAGAAAACACTGAGGACAGGGAATAATAAACATCTACTTTACAGCATTACAACTATGATTTGTTCTCTTTGAATAAATATATTTTTCTGCCCCTGATTTGCTTTGGGGTCTGTGTTATTGAAGAATAACATCAACTGCTAACAGCATTCTTCCTTTTCAAGATTAATTTGGAACAAGATGTTGTTTCAAATGATCATCATCTGGTGAGTGGAACTGTTTTTTTCATTGCAGCTTGTTAGCTATCTCTTTGAAAATAATGTGTTGTGTGTGAAACATTGTTGCATTTAAACTTTAGATCACTGGTTAGTGTGTGTGCTTAATATAACAATGTTTGCAATGGGAAGTAATAGTTATACATTTCGATTGGGAAATGCTTAGCCCAATGGTTGTGTTTTTGTGTTCTTATGATTGGAACCTTCTGGCTTATTATGTCCTAGTGAATGGGCTGCTTATTCTTTAACATCATGCTGTGTGTGACAGCTGTCTTTCTATCAGCCTAAGTGTTTTACAAAAAGTGTCCTCTCCTACATGGAGTGAGATGGTAGGTATTACAGTCGCTGTCCTTTCAGCATCACGAACCTGTCAAACTCACATCCTTTGTGTCACTATTGTCACTTTTGGTGTTAGTGTGATAGTGATTTAGATTTAGATTTTGAATATTTACTGTCATCCAGACCCTTTTCAAAGGTTATTACTTTAAAATGGACTAAATATGTTTGACCAACTAGTCTGTTGAAATATATTTGATCAATTCGGAGCATTAAAAAGTCTGGGAATCATGATGATAAAGTACAGTCTATAATTAAAATATCTTATCATTCTCTTTATCAAACCAAATGCTAGTGTGGAACATCAATTGTTGGTGATAAGATTGTTTTATCTGTGGTCATTGTATACATCAATGGTTGTCATTCTATGTCCCGCCCATAATAACAAATTACTTTCATTTCTCTTATTTGAAGATTCAGTCCTTCCTTCATGGTCTGGCAGTGTAGATCTAAATACAGAATGGAACACATATATGTACCAGCTCTCGTCCTCTACGGATTCTGTAAGTTACTGTATCTTCAGTTCAGATTTTGTGATTCATCAATAGATTTGGTCTCTCACATAGTTGTGACTGTGTTTAGGTGTGTATATCATGTGCATGAAGAATACGTTTTATTCACAACTCTTTCTTAACTGTTGTTCTCTTTCAGATCTGACCTATATTGTGTCTGTCTCTCCACCACCCTTAAAGGTGGTCCATTCAGGGGAAAATGTCACCCTGCAGTGCATCAATGTCCTTAAAAACCCGGGACATGTTGGTTGGTTCAAGCAAGTCAACGGCTCAGAGCCCCTGTGCATCACGTCTATGTGGAGCTCTCTGCCAACTGTTCATCATCAAAATGGATTTCAGGGCAAGCATATGAAAATAGTAATTACCAATATAATTATGGTATGGTCTGTACAATGTTGGATAACTATTTCATCTTCACCAACGCGACTGTCCTGAAGGTCCAAGGTAATCTTTTCAATAAATTGTCTGATATGACACCAAATGCACAAACATTTATCCTAGGTATCAGATATATTTTTGACAAAATGTTGGAGATACAATACTATCGTACTGCAGTTTGAATAACAGTAGAAAATGTAACTTACCTAATCGTCCAAAAGGTCACAAAGCTTATGACAAGGACCCTACAGAGCACCATGAAGAAGGTATGTTCATTCTGTAATTTTAAGAGAGAATCTTTCAGAAATGAATAAATACAGTGGGGAGAACAAGTATTTGATACACTGCCGATTTTGCAGGTTTTCCTACTTACAAAGCATGTAGAGGTCTGTCATTTTTATCATAGGTACACTTCAACTGTGAGAGACGGAATCTAAAACAAAAATCCAGATAATCACATTGTATGATTTTTAAGTAATTAATTTGCATTTTATTGCATGACATAAGTATTTGATACATCAGAAAGCAGAACTTAATATTTGGTTTGCAATTACAGAGATCATATGTTTCCTGTAGGTCTTGACCAGATTTGCACACACTGCAGCAGGGATTTTGGCCCACTCCTCCATACAGACCTTCTCCAGATCCTTCAGGTTTCGGGGCTGTCGCTGGGCAATACGGACTTTCAGCTCCCGCCAAAGATTTTCTATTGGGTTCAGGTCTGGAGACTGGCTAGGCCACTCCAGGACCTTGAGATGCTTCTTACAGAGCCACTCCTTAGTTGCCCTGGCTGTGTGTTTCGGGTCGTTGTCATGCTGGAAGACCCAGCCACGACCCATCTTCAATGTTCTTACTGAGGGAAGGAGGTTGTTGGCCAAGATCTCGCGATACATGGCCCCATCCATCCTCACCTCAATACGGTGCAGTCGTCCTGTCCCCTTTGCAGAAAAGCATCCCCAAAGAATGATGTTTCCACCTCCATGCTTCACGGTTGGGATGGTGTTCTTGGGGTTGTGCTCATCCTTCTTCTTCCTCCAAACACGGCGAGTGGAGTTTAGACCAAAAAGCTATATTTTTGTCTCATCGGACCACATGACCTTCTCCCATTCCTCCTCTGGATCATCCAGATGGTCATTGGCAAACGTCAGACGGGCCTGGACATGCGCTGGCTTGAGCAGGGGGACCTTGCGTGCGCTGCAGGATTTTAATCCATGACGGCGTAGTATGTTACTAATGGTTTTCTTTGAGACTGTGGTCCCAGCTCTCTTCAGGTCATTGACCAGGTCCTGCCGTGTAGTTCTGGGCTGATCCCTCACCTTCCTCATGATCATTGATGCCCCACGAGGTGAGATCAGCATGGAGCCCCAGACCGAGGGTGATTGACCGTCATCTTGAACTTCTTCCATTTTCTAATAATTGCGCCAACAGTTGTTGCCTTCTCACCAAGCTGCTTGCCTATTGTCCTGTAGCCCATCCCAGCCTTGTGCAGGTCTACAATTTTATCCCTGATGTCCTTACACAGCTCTCTGGTCTTGGCCATTGTGGAGAGGTTGGAGTCTGTTTGATTGAGTGTGTGGACATGTGTCTTTTATAAAGGTAACGAGTTCAAACAGGTGCAGTTAATACAGGTAATGAGTGGAGAACAGGAGGGCTTCTTAAAGAAAAACTAACAGGTCTGTGAGAGCCGGAATTCTTACTGGTTGGTAGGTGATGAAATACTTATGTCATGCAATAAAATGCAAATTAATTACTTAAAAATCATACAATGTGATTTTCTGGATTTTTGTTTTAGATTCCGTCTCTCACAGTTGAAGTGTACCTATGATAAAAATTACAGACCTCTACATGCTTTGTAAGTAGGAAAACCTGCAAAATCGGCAGTGTATTAGATCCAAGATGGCGTAGTAGTGCAGTTCTGTTTTTGTCGTGTGTCTGTAAATAGCCTGTAAATACCCTGTTTTTTTGTATTTTTCGTACATATTTCCCTATCAGACTTTTCATCCTTCTACAAAATATACTTTCCTGCAACCCGCCTCACTCAATGTGGAACGGATTCTATTATTGACTTACCTTTATCTAGAATCTCCAGTTGAAACTAGCTAGCCAGCTAACTAGCTACTTGCTATTAGCCACAGCTAGCGGTATTTCACCCAGAACATTGGATTTTTTTTTTTTCTGCGGGATTAATTTTTTAATCACTGGACATTAATCACCGGATATTCGGCCAGTCTGCACAGCGCGTTATCGACCCAGAACATATCAGTTTTTCCGCCAGAATCACTGAATCACTGGACCTTTAACTCCGGATTCATCGCTACCAGCTAGCTGCAACAAAATGGACGCTGTGGTCTGGCTAATCATCCTGAGCTAGGCCCATCTCCCGGCTATCTACCTCTCTGTCAACCGGACGGGACCACCTAGTGTTGACACGGAGCCCCGCCGATCCTACACGACTGGTCTGCCGATGAAATCGTCTGATGTGGTTACGACGTTAACCACGAAGATTCCATCTGCTAGCCCCGGCCCGCTAGCACACGCTAGCCATGGCCTCTTACACACGCTAGCCGTGGCCTAGTGCTTTAGCAGCCTCCGAACTATCCTATTGCTGTTCACCGGACCTTATGATAACTCAGCTATACAGCTGATGTCTGCTGGACTGTTCCTTTTTACGGTACTACATCCTGTTTATGTTTAGCCTCAGCCCAAACATGGTTAGCTTATTGTTGTTTCGGTTATTTCTAATTGTACTATTTCACTGTAGACCCCCCAGCCCAGCTAAACCTGCCTTAGAAAGCTCCTTTGTCCCACCCCCTATACACGCGGAGACCAACTCAATTGATGCCTCCAGCGATGCTATCTCTTTTATTGTTACCCAACGCTTAGGTTTACCTCCACTTTACTCATATCCTTCCATATCCTTGTCTGTACATAATGCCCTGAATCTTTTCTATAACACCCGGAAATCTGCCCCCTTTATTCTATGTACCCAACGCACTAGAAGACCAGTTCTTAAAGCCTTTAGCCGTATCCTTATTCTAGTCCTCCTCTGTTCCTCTGGTGATGTAGAGGCTAACCCAGGCCCTGCAGCCCTCAGTATCACTCCTACTCCCCAGGCGCTATCATTTGCTGACTTCTGTAATCGCAAAAGTCTTGGTTTCTTGCACATAAATATCAGAAGTCTACTTCCTAAGTTTGAGTTATTCACTGCGTTAGCACACTCCGCCAACCCTGACGTTCTAGCAGTGTCTGAATCCTGGCTCAGGAAGTCCACCAAAAATTCTGAAATTTCCATCCCCAACTATAACATTTTCCGTCTAGATAGAACTGCCAAAGGGGGTGGAGTTGCAATCTACTGTAGAGATAGCCTGCAGAGCTCTATCATACTATCCAGGTCTGTGCCCAAACAGTTTGAGCTTCTACTTCTAAAAATCCACCTTTCCAGAAATAAGTCTCTCACTGTTGCCGCTTGCTACAGACCCCCCTCAGCCCCTAGCTGTGCCCTGGACACCATATGTGAATTGATTGCCCCCCATTTATCCTCAGAGTTCGTACTGCTTGGTGACCTAAATTGGGATATGCTTAATACCCCAGCCATCCTACAATCCAAACTAGATGCCCTCAACCTCACGCAAATTATCAACGAACCTACCAGGTACAACCCTAAATCCGTAAACATGGGTACCCTCATAGATATCATCCTGACTAACATACCCTCTAAATACACCTCAGCTGTCTTCAACCAGGATCTCAGCGATCACTGCCTTATTGCCTGCGTCCGTAACGGGTCCGCGGTCAAACGACCACCCCTCATCACTGTCAAACGCTCCCTAAAACACTTTAGCGAGCAGGCCTTCCTAATTGACCTGGCCCAGGTATCCTGGATGGATATAGATCTCATTCCGTCAGTAGAGGATGCCTGGTTGTTCCTTAAATGTAATTTCCTCTCAATCTTAAATAAACATGCCCCATTCAAAAAATACAGAACTAAGAACCGATATAGTCCCTGGTTCTCCTCAGACTTGACTCCCCTTGACCAGCACAAAAACATCCTGTGGCGTACAGCATTAGCATCAAATAGCCCCCGCGATATGCAACTTTTCAGGGAAGTTAGGAACCAATATAAACAAGCAGTCAGGAAAGCAAAGGCTAACTTTTTCAAACAGAAATTTGCATCCTGTAGCACTAACTCCAAAAAGTTTTGGGACACTGTAAAGTCCATGGAGAATAAGAGCACTTCCTCCCAGCTGCCCACTGCACTGAGGCTAGGAAACACTATCACCACCGATAAATCTACAATAATCGAGAATTTCAACAAGCATTTTGCTACAGCTGGCCATGCTTTCCATCTGGCTACCACTACCCCGGCCACCAACTCTGCACCCTCTGCTGCAACTTGCCCATGCCCCCCCCCCCCCCCCCCCCCCCCGCTTCTCCTTCACACAAATTCAGACAGCTGATGTTTTGAAAGCGCTGCAAAATCTGGACCCCTACAAATCAGCTGGGCTAGACAATCTGGACCCTTTCTTTCTAAAACTAGCCGCCGAAATTGTCGCAACCCCTATTACTAGTCTGTTCAACCTCTCTTTCATAACGTCTGAGATCCCCAGAGATTGGAAAGCTGCCGCGGTCATCCCCCTCTTCAAAGGGGGTGACACTCTAGATCCAAACTGCTACAGACCTATATCCATCCTGCCCTGCCTTTCAAAAGTATTTGAAAGCCAAGTTAACAAACAGATCACCGACCATTTCGAATACCACCGTACCTTCTCCGCTATGCAATCCGGTTTCCGAGCTGGTCATGGGTGCACTTCAGCCACGCTCAAGGTCCTAAACGATATTATAACCGCGATTGATAATAGACAGTACTGTGCAGCCGTCTTCATCGACCTGGCCAAGGCTTTCAACTCTGTCAACCACCGCATTCTTATTGGCAGACTAAATAGCCTTGGTTTCTCAAATGACTGCCTCGCCTGGTTCACCAACTACTTCTCAGAGTTCAGTGTGTCAAATCAGAGGGCCTGTTGTCTGGACCTATGGCAGTCTCTATGGGGGTGCCACAGGGTTCAATTCTTGGGCCGACACTTTTCTCCGTGTATATCAATGATGTCGCTCTTGCTGCTGGTGACTCTCAGATCCACCTCTACGCAGACGACACCATTTTGTATACATCTGGCCCTTCATTGGACACTGTGTTAACAAACCTCCAAACGAGCTTCAATGCCATACAACACTCCTTCAGTAGCCTCCAACTGCTCTTAAACACTAGTAAAACTAAATGCATGCTTTTCAATCGAACGCTGCTGGCACCCGCCCACCCGACTAGAATCACCACTCTCGACGGGTCTGACCTAGAGTATGTGGACAACTACAAATACCTAGGTGTCTGGTTAGACTGTAAACTCAACTTCCAGACTCACATAAAGAATCTCCAATCCAAAGTTAAATCTAGAATCGGCTTCCTATTTCGCAACAAAGCCTCCTTCACTCATGCTGCCAAACATGCCCTCGTAAAACTGACTATCCTACCGATCCTTGACTTCGGCGATGTCATTTACAAAATAGCCTCCAACACTCTACTCAGCAAATTGGATGTAGTCTATCACAGTGCCATCCGTTTTGTCTCCAAAGCCCCATACACTACCCACCACTGTGACCTGTACGCTCTTGTTGGCTGGTCCTCACTACATGTTCATCGTCAAACCCACTGGCTCCAGGCCATCTATAAATCACTGCTAGGCAAATCCCCGCCTTATCTTAGCTCATTGGTCACCATAGCAGCACCCACCCGTAGTCTGCGCTCCAGCAGGTATATCTCACTGGTCATTCCCAAAGCCAACACCTCCTTTGGCCGCCATTCCTTCCAGTTCTCTGCTGCCAATGACTGGAACGAATTGCAAAAATCTCTGAAGCTGGAGACTCTTATCTCCCTCAATAACTTTAAGCATCAGTTGTCAGAGCACCTTACCGATCACTGCACCTGTACACAGCCCATCTGAAATTAGCCCACCCAACTACCTCATCCCTATATTGTTATTTATTTTGCTCTTTTGCACCCCAGTATCTCTATTTGCACATAATCTCTTGCACATCTAGCATTCCAGTGTTAATACTATTGTAATTATTTTGCACTATAGCCTATTTATTGCCTTACCTCCATAACTTGCTACATTTGCACACACTGTATATATATTTTCTGTTGTATTTTTGACTTTATGTTTTTTACCCCATATGTAACTCTGTGTTGTTTTTATTGCACTGCTTTGCTTTATCTTGGCCAGGTCGCAGTTGTAAATGAGAACCTGTTCTCAACTGGCTTACCTGGTTAAATAAAGGTGAAATAAAATAAAATAAATAAAAGTATCAAATACTTGTTCTCCCCACTCTATGATGTACCTTGAAAGTACCACAGAATATAAATAAAGTACAACAGCATCTTATAGCGACCTGAGAATTTTCCATTCTCCATTGGTAGGAAACGGGGTAAATGTTTTTATAGGTCTGATTTCTAATTGAAATCTGTTTTGTAGGAGAGGAAGATGGAATCATGAACCTCTTCCTAAAGGTTGTGATCCTTGGTGTTGTAACTGCTGTTCTATTGACAATCATCCTCATCCTGGTCCTCAAGGTCAGACGAGATGCAGAC
The DNA here is from genome assembly GCF_964263955.1 of Coregonus lavaretus. Lineage (NCBI taxonomy): Eukaryota > Metazoa > Chordata > Actinopteri > Salmoniformes > Salmonidae > Coregonus > Coregonus lavaretus. The sequence goes on along the minus strand of NC_140026.1, from coordinate 14,495,384 downwards.
AGACTAAACACAGGTATGGAGCCCATGTCAAATGGGGCTGGCTATTAACTACACTTACATAGAGAAAATGTTTCCCATGACATAGTGCAGGGATAGGCAACTCTGGTTTATTGTGCGCACTACAATGGAATGATCAGTTTATATTCTCTCATCTCTGTACTATATCATATTCAGGACCTGACTCGCAACGACAGCCACAAAATGATCAGGTAAATGATCATTCAGAAACAGTGTAAATTATAATTGTGTGTTTCCAAATGTACAGAACCAAGATCCTAATGCACTGAATTATGCCGCCCTGAATTTCACCTCCAAGATAAAGAAGAGGGAGAGAAGAAGAGAGGAGCTGGACCCCCATGTAGTGTATGCTGCTACAAGATGACAAAGTGGAGGAGGATGGAGAGGAGGGAAAGTGGCTTGCCGTATATTTGAATACAAGTTTAAATCCTTCTATGTTGTATATGTAGTTAAAACAAATGCATTGAAATGTAAATCAGTAAATATCTCTGTAGTTTCTGTGCGTTGTACCTCAGGGCCACTGTAGCCCTCTTTCACTCTGTTAGGCCACACAGCTCAGTGGTTAGAGAGGAGGAATTAGACTCAAGCCACAACTGTTTAATGGCCACAGAGGAGTAGTTGCCTTTTTTGACCTCTCTTAGCTTAGATCTCTGTTGTGTGTATTAGTGATTTGGTTATTCTTTAATAAGTTGGCCTAAAGGAAAAAGTACCCAGCATTGGACAATTGTATTACATTGATTAATTAATAAAAATAGAGAGTTTATTCCAAAATGCCACAATGTTGCTTGTAATGATGTTATTCGCCCCTTAGTATTTCCTGTCTTAACTGCACTGATCACAGCCCCGTATTCTGAGAAGCAGCTAGTCGCTTTATAAGGAGAATATAATTGGGGTCTGAGGTAGAGGGGCCAGTGAGGAACGCATCACTTCCTGTGGTGTGAGTGACAGGGAGGAGCAGCTCAGTGATGAGTGAGACCTGCTGAGGTGAACATCACTGGGCCTCTCTGACTAACACTGGGGGATGAGTGTCTGTCTGTCTCTCTGTCTCTCTCTCCAAATTTTATTTGTTGAAAATGTTCTACCTGGAACAAAAATAGGATGCTCCTATGGGACAGCCGAATAACCCTTTTAGGTTCTAGGTAGCACCTTATTTTCTAAGAATGTGCCTGCTCAAAAGAACCTGGTCACTTTTCCACCACGTGACATGTGTAAGTAGAAGCGCATGGATGATTTGAGGGGCGGTTGACAATAAGGGGATGTGGAGACAGTAGACCTGTCATGCGTCACTCTCTCTCTGCTGAAGACTAACAACCTGCACTACAGGAAGACTGGCCTTCAGCTATCACCACACTTCTCAGTGCATCAAAACCACACACGCTCTTTTCATACCTCTCTTCATCTGTTCATCTGGATGATGAACACCAGACCCCTGTCGCTCAGTTAGATGTGGAATGTATGTGAAGAAGAAAAAAAAAACTAAAAGCCTTTCCCATAACCTAAAGTATTCAACAAGGGTACAAAGTGCAGACTCAGATTGGGTGTAATCTCAATAGTTTTGTCAACTATTTTCCTTCATGAAAACGTTGGTCACCTCTGACCCATGCACTCAAACAGAACAACTTAAGTCATTATCAATGTTCACAGTACTATTTATTAGGTAAGCATGATTGTCCTTTAATAGTACGTTTGCACTTTTATTACCCCTAGCTTTACCTGCTCAGAATAACAGAGAGATGGCAGGACAGAGTTTCATCATTGTCCTTCCAATGTGTATACTGGTGGTCTTGTCTGTCAGATAAGAGTAAGAGACAGGGGGTTGGCTGTCGTACACATCAGGAGTGACGGTCCCCAT